>NC_073305.1:36141531-36741531 GCF_027595985.1 Sorex araneus | reverse complement strand
TAGTCTTGCCAGGTGCGTCCTGCATCCTTGAGATGTAGGGCTTTCCCACCCCCTGCAGGACCCCACGAAGTTCTACCAGGGTCCTCCCAGGTGGGCCAGAATCAGGCGCGTTGCATCCCCAGACTCTGGCCTCTCTTCCCTCGCTTGCAGCTCGGAGCTCTGCAGTTCCGGCCCTTGCTTTCATCACTCCCTTCACTGAGCACCCTCAGCCCTGGAGGAAGGCACGGCCCCACGGCTCTGCTGCCCTCAGCCTGGGCTTCTCTCACCTGTGCAATGGGAGATGGTGAGAAGACAGCTCACCTGCGGTGAAAGGCACATGTGGAACTGGCTGTGACTTGTGGCAAATACTCCATACATGTTTGCCATTGTCATAACACTTACTCTCATTTTCTTTTCTTTTCGTGTCACACCCGGCAATCCTCAGGGGTTACTCCTGGCTTTGCACTCAGGAATTACTCCTGGCGGGAGACCATATGGGATGCTGGGAACCCAGGTCGGCCGCGTGCAAGGCAAACGCCCTACCAGCCGGACTATTGCTCCAGCCCAACACTTACTCTTCCATTGCATCAATGGAGGAGGAGCAGCAGAGGATCAGGGAACTCCCCCAAACACATGCTAGGAAGTGACAGGCGAGAGAGAAATTCAGGGCCTTTGGGGTTCTTTACTATCCTGTGACACCCGCATTACTGCAACAGACAAATCTCTTCAGCCTTCAAAGCCCCACTCGAATGTCACTTCCTCTGTGAAATCTGCTCCAACATCCCAAGCTAAAATTCCTCCTCTTAGATCCTTTATTTCTGTCCCGGCCCACTCGTGATCTCTGGACACCTGGATGTGTTTGTTTTTGCTTTTGTGGGGTTGTTGTAGGGGGATGACGTTCGGTGGTGCTTCGGGGCTGCTCCTGTGATGGTGAGAGGCTGCTCCCAGCAGATAACTGCGCATCTGTCTCCTTACAAACTGTGACTTGCTTCAACGCAGTGATCTCCTACCTCTGGCAGTGCAGTCCGAGCACAATGCCTAGAATAAGTCATGCCAGTGGGGACTCGGGGAAGGGAGTGACCGTGGGACAGCGGGGAGAGGCCAGAGGAAGATCCGAGGCAACAAGCCGTGGTATGAGCTGAGGGCAGTGAGAGATGCCAGGTAGCCGCTGCCCAGCACTGCTGCCCGCGTCCTCCTCCTGTCCAGGGAACAGGCTCTGAGGGCCTGACTCCCAGAAGGGATGTTTCTGCCCATCAGGAGATGCTCTGTCCAGGGGACACTGAGGAGACCAGAGACCAGGAGCTGCCCCTGGGGGGACCCTGGGATGCAGGGTTAGGAGTCCCCAGACAGGATGGAGGATGTGCGCTGGGTGAGGAACGGTGAGCTCAGGGAGGAAGGAAGAGGCTTTTGGAGAGCTGCGGAGCCCCGCAGCAGGGGAGGCCAGGGTTAGGCACAGGGCTCGGAGCACCTCCAAGGGCAGCACAGGCAGGGCAGGAGCTCGCAGAGGGACGGGCAGACACTGACCGAGGTAGCATCCCAGGCCTTTCTGGCCAAGGGGCCCAGACAGAGGATGACTGGCTGGCCGAGGGCTTAAGAACCAGACCCCGGGGCGGCCAGGGCTCAGGGGCCCACACGTCTACCTTCCGTACTCTGGCAAATGCTCCAGGAAGTCATAGAAAGGCTGGTTTTGCACATCTGGCAGCATGCAGGTGAGGGTCAAGCTCAGGAAGGAGAAGCAGCAGCACAGGAAGACGGGCATGAAGCTGCTCTTCAGCAGGCTGATGAGCATGATGGCTGTGATGGCTCCTGTCACGAAGGCCAGTATCACCAGCCCCAGCCCTGTGGCCCTGAAGGGGAAGGAAGAGCCCATGGTGGGGGGTAGGGGAGTGGGAGGGGGACTTGTGGGCCCGGAGGCTGGTTGCAGGGAAGACACAGCTCCCCTCAGCCTCAGCTTCCCCAGAGTCGCCCCGTCCCACTCACTGTCCCAGCCAGCCACAGTTAATTGTTCCTGCCTTTTCCACCTTCCCTCTTCCCACCCTTGATTTTAGGCTTGACAGTGCTCAGCTCGGTGCTTGGGGTTTGCTTGTGGAGGACCATGTGGAGTTGGGGAATGGAACCTGTGGGGTTCAGGTCCTAGATACACGGGAAAGGAGTTAAGACACTGCCCTGCACGCAGCCAGCCCAGGTTTGATCTCTGGCACCACCTGCCAGGAGTGAGCCCTGAGCACGGAGCCAGGGGTGAGCCCTGAGCACAGAGCCAGGAGTAAGCCCTGAGCACGGAGCCAGGTGTGATTCCCTGAGCACAGAGCCAGAAGTGATCCCTAAGCATAGAACAAGGAGTGATCCTTGAGCACAGCCAGATGTGCCCCTCCCCAAATATAAACAAAGAATGCTCCCAGCTCTTTGCACAATCTCCCTAGATCCCTAGCAGGTAGTCACTTTTTTCTTCTGGGGCCAAACCCAGCAGTACTTGGGGTCTATGCCTGGCTTTGTGCTAAGGAGAGACTGTGGTGGTGCTCAGGGGGCCATATGTGGTGCCAGGGACCCATGGCATGCAAGGCAAGCACTTTACCCCCTGGACAATCTCTTGGGTCTGCAGACAGTTATGTCTCTGGGGCCTACAACCTGGCTAGAGGAGGGAGGAGTTGGCCTCACCTAGCGCCGAGTGAGTGTCTGTGTATGGAGGTGGGGGTTGCCGGGCAGACACTGGCTGGGCAGGAAGGATGCGCTGCCCTCACCAAGGCCCTGAGCCGCATTTCGACCCTGAGCATGGCAGCGCCAGCTCATCTCATTTCCTCATCAGAACCAGGCAAAAGGCAGGCACTGGGAAGACTTGGGTCTGGTGAGGGCCCAACAGGGTGACACATGACAACCATTTAGCACAGTGCTGGTCATCAGAAGGCCCCACCAGAGCCGCCAGGGTTCCTCCTGGCCCCGGCCTGCTCCCCCACAGCCTCTGCAGCACTTGCCCACCGCAGGCCTGTACCTGAGGACAGTGGGGAGCAGCTCAGAGGAGTAGACGAAGAACACGGGGACGGTGGTGGCCTGGAGGAGCTGTCCGACGTTGAACAGCAAGAGTAGCGTGGTTTTCAACTCTGCAGCCAGACACGGCGTCCCTGAGTCTGTGGCCTCCCAGGTCAGCTCGGCACACTCAGGCACTCGGTTCTAAGGGGTCCACCTGCCCGCATCCCACCAGGCACATCCAGGTGAGAGAGCAGGGGCTGGGCAACCAGTGGTGTCAGGAGCCACGGAGAAGGGCACCCAGCACAGGCATGACGCACCACCCCAAGCCCTAGTCTCCGGTCGCCTGGGCGGGCAGCAGCCCCTGTTCAGTCTTGGGAATCCCCCACAAGGCAGCCCCTGCTGGCAGAGGGCAGTGCTCCAGAGGCGCCGAAGCCTGTACAGAGTGGACGCGCACTGACTCCCACCGTGGGGGCCTCGCTGGCTGGCTGGGGGTGGGGGCGGGGAGAAAGGAGAAGGGGCTTCACCTGATGGGATGACAAGGACGATTACGCTCAGGAGACAGACTTGCACGTATATGATGCTCAGGCTGAGTCTTTTCCCTATCTTCTCCAGGAGGGTGATGCAGCTCAGATGCATGGGCACCCTCATGATCCCACTGACCAGAAAGATGAGGTACTTGTTCGTGGTCAGCTCATTCGTCTTCAGTATCAGTGTGAGGTAGTTGAAGCTGATCGAAAACCTAGCATGCAGGCAGGAGAGGAATCAGCCATGGACACAGGCACACATGTGCACACACATACAAGCACACCTATACACATCTGTACACAAACACATTCACCTACCTACACACACACTCAAAGAACCAAACCCATAGCAATAAACACCCACAGATACATACACACATGTACCTATCACACACATACATATATATAAATACATACCTATACACACATACATACATGCACACACACATACCTACACATACCTACACACTCACATACCTATCCACATATGCACATATGCACTGATACACATACCCAGACATATGTACAAATGCTCACATATCTACATATACCTATACACACTTATACACATGTGTACACTTAAACACATGAACATATATACATGCACACAATCTATACATACCCACACACTCACATATGTGTATGCACAGTCAGATGCATGCACAATGCTTAAACACATATACATATGCATATTTGCATGTATGTGCATAAATGTGCACACACATGGTACATACCCACACACATGCTCAAACTCACATGTGCACAATACACTCACACACATGCAGTATATACAAGCATATAACCTATACACTCACACACCTGTCCACACCCACAGTCACGTGCATGTACACATGCACACACAGATCCAAAGTGAGCGAGTGAGGATAACGGGCAGAGGTGAGAGGGTAACAGGCAGGGCTGGAGGACAGAGGCAAGCGGAGCCTTTGGGTCTGTGGGTTGAGCCTGGTGCCACAGGCCTGTACCCCACAGCCCACTTTGGGGGCTCACCAGGTGCAGAGGAGCATCAGGATCACCTTACGAAGGTAATAGCAGTTGTAGAAGTCCAGGACAGAGCCCTTGGCCACAGTCCTTCTGGGCAGTTGAAGCTATGGGACAGGGAGGAGCATTCAGAGGCAGGACTGAGACCCAGTTACTCCCCCCAGGGCTCTCACTTGTCCAATTCTCAAGTGTTAGACTGGGAATATCCTGCAGACCAAGTTCCCATGTGCAAGAGCGGCGGGAGAGTCTTCTCAGCCCCCTCAGCCTCTCAGCCCCTCAGCCCTCCAGTCTCCTCAGTTCCTCAGCTCCCCTCAGCCCCTCAGCCCCCTCAACCCCTCAGCCCCCTCAACCCCTCAGCCCCCCCAACCCCTCAGCCCCCTCAGCCCCTCAGCCCCCTCAGCCCCTCAGTCCCCTCGACCCCTCAGTCCCCTCAACCCCTCAGCACCCCTAGCCTCCCAGTCCCTCAGCCCCCTCAGCTCCCTCAGCCTGTCAAACCCTCAGCCCCTCAGCCCACTCACCTTCATCATCAATGTTTCTGGAATGACTGTGTCATTGGCCAGGGCAGCCTGACACAGCACCTTCTTCGCCTCGTCCACTTTTCCTTTCACCATCAGCCATCGGGCAGACTCGGGGAGAAACCTTTGAGTCCCGCTTGGTCAGCCATCCTCTTAGGAGGCCCAAGAGACCCCCTCCCCACTGCAGCTGCCCCAGTAGTAGGGGATGAAGCTGAAGAGACCGTATAGGCTGGTTATGGGCACTGAGGTGCCCCTGCCCAATCCACTCATGGTCACCCTAACACTGGCTGCCTTTGCCACGGCTCCCCCCACCTCTGGAAATGCTCAGCTGCTCTCAGGGGTTGTCCCCCATGGCCTCTGTGGGGCCAAACTTCTCCCTGAGCTGGTGTCTGAGTGAAACCCTAAGCTTAACCCTCCCTACTGAACAGAGGCTATGCTGACCCGTCTCAACCCCACGTCTCCCTTGCCATGTCCCTCCTGCCTGAACCCAGACCTACTCTGGACCCTTAGCTCAGAATCCCCTGAGGCCGTCGGAACCCACAGAAGCCCATGGAAAGCATCACTGAGGGGCACTGTGCACAGCAAGCCCCAATATGGACCACCGAACTTAGTCCCTACTATAATCGTCTCACTGTACTCCCAGCCTTGGGCAGTGAAGACTTGGCCACAGCCACCAAGGCAGAGCAGAGCCTCTCTCTCCCTCCCTCTCTCCCTCTCTCTCAAACTCAAACATTTCTTTTTATTTTGAGCCACAGCCGGTGGTACTCAATGACTTCTAGCTCATTCTTAGGGGTTGCTCCTGAGGGTGCTTGGGGGACCAGGTGATGCCAGGAATCAAACCCAGCACACTTGCTTGAAAACTGTGCTCCATGGGGCCGGAGCAATAGAACAGCGGGTAGGGTGTTTGTCTTGCACAGGGCCAACCCAGGTTCTATCCCCAGCACCCATATGGTACTCCAGCACCGCCAGGAGAGATCCCTGAGTGCATAGTGAAGACTAGGCCCTTAGCAACACTGGGTGTAACTCAAAAAACCAAAAAGGAAAAAACAAACAAACAAACAAACAAAAAAGAGTGACCAGGAGTCAGCCCTGAGAACTACTGGTGTGGCCCCAAAACAAAATAAAACAAGACAAAACAAAAAAGAAAATCATCAAAGGGTTTAGGATGTCACTCAGTGGCAGAGCGACACCTTGCTCACACGTGCGTGCATGTGTGAGGCCCTAGACTCAATCTCTGGCAGAGAGAGAGAGAGAGAGAGAGAGGTCATTGAATAGGGAAAAAATATCATAAAACTTTATTCAGACAGATGGGTGGGAGGTCAGAGAGGGAGTACGGGGCTAATACAGGGGTAAAGCCCCTGGTTCAAGCCCCTACAGGACATGTTTCCCCAAGTACCACCAGAGAAACCCCTGAGCACAGAGCCAGCAGCTCTGCTGGGTGTGGCCCCAAAACAAAAAGATGGGAGGGGGCTGGGGACGTAGCTCAGAGCACGTGTGAGGCCCTGGCTTTGCTCTCTGGCACCCCAAGAAAAGATGGCTGGGTCAAGGGTAAGTGCAGTCTTAGTGGAGGCAGGAGGCCTTGAGTAGAACCCCTCAGCGTCCCCCGACCCAGGGAGACCTGCTGGGCATCGCCAGCACCACCGGCTCAGCGTGCGACCTTCCACACACCACAGTTAAGCCTGCAATCCCCTGGCAAGCAACAAGCTCCACGAGACAAAGGGAAGGGGGATGGAAAGAGAACAGATGAGGGGGCCAACCCAAGCCCACGGCCAAGCGGAGGAGGGGGAAAGATGCCAGCCCGAGGCCAGGAGAGTGGGAGAGAGGACGAAGGGGAAGGAAGAGTGGGCTGGCTTTCCTGGCAGTCACCCCCTAGGGGTGCTGGGGGCTACGGGGGCACCACCTGGGCTCCTGGAGGTGGGCGTGTGGTGCCAGGGATTGAAGCCAGGCCCTGTGCAGGCCGGGCACGTGCTCCAGCGCTGTGAGGGGTCTCCAGCCTCTCCTCAGTCTTGGACTGCCCCCCAGCCCCAACTCATAACCTCAGGGCTTGGTGCCTGGAGAGAGATCCCCCCTGCCAAGGGGAGTCTGGCCTCCTGCTGTCTTGAAGCTGCTCCTGGGGAAGAGGCCTCAGAGAGAGGCTGAGCTGCCGAGGGCAGGAGCTGGGCAGCTCTGCTCCCTCCCACTCCCTCTAACTACCTGCTTCTTGTTTTTTTGACCCACATCCGGCTACGCTCAGGCCTGACTCCCGACTCTGTGCTCAGGCCTGACTCCCGACTCTGTGCTCGGGGCTGACTCCTGCTGGGGCTCAGGGTGGGGTGGGGGGAGCCATATGGGATGTCAGGGATCAAAACCAGCTCTGCTGCATGCAAATGCCCTCAGCGATGGACTAACGCCCTGGCCCTGTCTGCCTTCTCTTCCGCTTCTCTCTTGGGCCACCTGCCTGGCTCCCAGGGCCACCTGCTCTGTCCTGTGACTCCCAGAACACCTCCAGGGGTGGCCCCCCCCACCACCATTGCTTCTTCATAGCACCAACATTTTGGGCTCTCCACCCTCCCTCACCTCCCCCCCTCCAGCTGTGTCAGAACCCTCAGTCCCTCTTTCCTGACTGTCTAAGCTGCTCCGAGAATTTCTTGCTTTCCTTCCCACCTCAGCCCTCCCCTGCCCGAGAGCCAACGCCAACCCCAGCCTCCTCTCTACCTCAGGGCCACCGAGGCCAAGACACTCCCCAGGGCTGAGGGATAAGGCAGCAGGGAAGAAGTTTGCCAACCCTGGTTCCACCCCTGGCACCGCAGCACCAGGAGTGATCCCTGAGCACAGAATCAGGAGTCAGTCCTGAGCACTGCTAGGCGGGGCCGAGACCGCCCTGCGATAGCCCCTGCCCACTCCCCATTCCGTGCCATGCTCATCTCCTGCCTCTCCGAGCATTCCTCCGGCTGCCTGCCCACCACTCAGCCATGTCTTCGGGGGGCTCTTTCTCATCCCATCAAGGGTGGGGGTGGCCCCCCACTCCCATCCCATCCCACTCGCCGGCTCACCAGATGTAGAAGAGGAGCAGGAACACGGGCGTGCTCCCGATCAGGAACAGAAGCCGCCAGTGCGGCAGCATGTAGGCGAGCCCCACCAGGTAGATGCGCCCCACGGACATGAAGCAGAACTCCAGGACGATGGCGTGGATCAGGCGATGGCTCACCAGCCACTCAGAGGCTGCTCGGGGACGAGAGACAGCAGCCCCGGCACCCGGTCTTTGGGTGTCTCTGTCCCATCCCATCCTTGGGCCCGCCTGAGGGGCTACGTTCAGACACAGCCCTGGAGGTCTGTGCCTGTCTGCGCCCCCCACCCCCCACACACCTGGGACGCCTGGGGAGCTTCCCAGTGCCTAGGAAACCCCCCACCCCTTTCCTCCTGCCATTGCTCATGACCCACCTCCGTCTCTGTGCTCCCCCCACGTGGTTCAGGGCATGACACCTTCTGGGCAGCCCAGGCCCTGCCCTGGGCCACTGTCCCTGTGTTTGGGAACAGGTGACCATGATAGACCCAGGGCTTCGTAGGGGACCCCATTTCTTCAGGCTGGACTCTGGATCCTGCCCACCAGGGGAGTGTCCTGCCAGGGACCTGAGCCCCCAGGTGGAGGCTGCTGGAAAGCTGAGTCTGGTGTCCCAGGAAGGGTGACGGCACTCATACATGTGGGATGCGGTGTGCGTGTGTGCATGTGCATATGTATACATGTGCATGTGTGTGCATGCGTGTATGGGTGTGCAGATGTGGTGTATGTGCACGTGTGTACATGTGTGTGCATGTGGTATGTGCGTGTGTGTGCACATGTGCTCTGGGTGTGCATGTGTGTGTGCATGTGTGTGCATGTGCACGTGTGTGTGTATATGTATGTGCTCGCAAGTGTGTAGGAACTCCCAGCTCTCACATAACTGCTGTGCAACCCTGAGCAAGTCACTTCCTGAGGCTTGAGCAGCCCCTCTTTGAGGGCAGTAAGACCAATAGTGCCTGCTAGGAGGGTGCCCAGGGGACGGGTGAAGCAACCATTCCCCACCACCACCACCACCACCACCACCACGGGCGCCTGCTCCGAGTCCTGATGTGGAGCGGGACGCAGGGTGTGAGGGGGTTTGGGAAAGGAGGGTGGACGGACAGTCTGAGCCCAGGTTTTCTGGCTCCTTCAGGCTGCGGAGGAGAGGTGCCCGCAGCCTTCATGCCAGTCCCCACCTTGGAGCCCTACCTAGAGACAAACTGGTGATGATGTAGCCCACCACGGCTTGGCACACACAGAAGCGGAAGAAGAGATACTGATGGAAACTGCTGACAAAAGCTGTTCCGAAGCCGAAGACCATCAGCCCCAGGAGCGACATCAGGCACGTGATGTAGCGGCCCAGCCTGCAGGTAATGATCGGGCCTGCCCCAAGCACGTGGGCCTCCGTGGCCATCCTCAGCTGGAACCCTCTGGCCAGGTCCCGAGCCCTCTCACAGGCACTCCCCACCCCCCAAGGATCCCTAAACCTCGCCTCCCCCCAGCGGGAGACACGTGAGTCCTGCAGGTCCAGGAGGGAGGAGCAGGGCCCTGGGGGACCCCAGGGAACTCACTTGTCGCTGGAGATCCCGAAGATGATGGACCCGATGAGCACCCCTGCCAAGAGCACGGTGTCCACGCTGTCCGTGTGTGACTCCTTGCCGCACACCAAGTCAAACTGAGGTGGGGCATGGGGATAGGCCATGAGCCTCCACGCAGAGTCGAGTTGTCCCCTGGCACTGGACACCCACTGCTGCCCCACAGCTGGGCCTGACTATCAAAGGGGCCTGGGGCGGGCAGCCCATGGGCAGGGGGCCTGGCTCTGCACTCTCTGGGACAGAGAGCTGAGGGATGCAGGCCAATACGGGTGGAGGCAGAGTAGAAACTCATTCAAGGCTTTTTCAAGAGACACCCCAAACACCAAGTGGGCCCCCCCCCAAAGCTTCAGACAGGGCAGGGCTGTAGAGTGAAAGCTGAGACACCCACTCCAGACACCCTTTCAGAGCTGCTTCTGCCTCCAATTCTATTTTTGTTTTTTTGTTTTTTGTTTTTTTGGTCCATACTCAGCAGTGCTCAGGGCTTACTCCTGGCTCTGCACTCAAGAATCACTCCTGGTGGTGCTGGGGGACTGTATGGGATGCCGGGATTCGAACCCGGGTTAGCCACGTGCAAGGCAAATGTCCTACCTGCTGTACTCTGACTCTGGTCCCTCCAATTCTTATTTTCTTTGAAAAAAGTTTTTTGGTGGGGAGAGGCACCAAGGAGCAGTTTGGAGCCACACTCGGCAGCACCCAGGGGCTACTTCTGACTGTTCTCAGGGATCCCTCCTAGCGGTGTTATGTTCATCATATGTTGCGCCAGGTTCTGACAAATGCAAATCCAACACTTCATCCCTAGACATGCTCTCTCTGGCTCCTTCTCTGAATGTAGAGGACAGACACACAGCCACAGGAAAAATGCCCTAGGCAGAGAGCAGCCCGCACCATTGATGCCTGTGCTTATCCCCGAGTCCACTCCAGCTTCCTGACTGAGACAGGTACAGCCAGGGCTGGGCCTGTCTCTCTGCAGTGATGGGGTTGAAGGCAATCATTTTCCTTCCCTTGTCTGTTTTTCCCCCACCCGCTTAGGGAGGGCACATCTCTGGGCCCATGGAGGTAATTAAACACAACTCAGCATCAAACACATCTTATTGCCCTTACCTCGTTGACTAGCGATCGCCTCTTGGCCTTAGGATAGATCCATCCATCTTGACACGGCTGGGTGTTGTTGATGTTAGATTGGGATATGGCTTCTGTACTGATGAAGTCAGGAATGAACATGAGGCAGGTAAGGAAATCACCATTATCATCTCTGGGCAAGGTCAGATGCATCAGTTGACTCACGGTCAGGTTGGGGTAGAGAGTCAGAAACCAGCTAGTATTGCAATAGGGCTGCTGGGTCGTGAACACAAAATTGTCAGCGTGAAAGAAGAAGGCCGACAGGATGCTGGGGATGAAGGACAAAGCCACCAGCCTCCGCTGGAAGGGGCCAAACTCCCCCATGGTGCTCAGGATGTCGGTCAGCTTGTCATCGGGCTTGCTGATCCCGGCATTCAATTTATGAATCAGCTTGTCAAGGGAATGGGAACGAGTGCGTCTTGGGATGGCAGGATGCACTGAGTCCCTGAGAGTAGTCCGGGACCCAACAACATCCTGAGAGCTGCGCTTGCTTCCCATCTGTTCAAAAGGAAGAAGAAAAAAGAAAAGATTGCAACACAGTCCCGTCACTCTCCAGAGGTCAGCGCCCATCAGGGGCAGCACTGATCAGGCTTGGGCTTCCCTGGCTTGGAACAACACAGATTCCAACCATGCTATTCTCTGACACTCCTTTGGCTTCAGAAGTTTCTTCTTCATCATCATCACCCCGTTGAGTGCCGATTTTCTCGAGTGGTCTCAGTAACGTCTCCATTCGTCCTAGCCCTGAGATTTTAGCAGCTTCTCTTTACTCGTCCTTCCCAACGGTGCCGCATTGGAGGTTCTTTCAGGGTCAGGGGAATGAGACCCAGCATTGTTACTGGTTTTGCATATGAGTACACCATGGGGAGTTTGCGAGGCTCTCCCATGTGGGCAGGAAGCTCTCGGTAGCTTGCCAGGTTCTCCCAGAGGGAGAACTAGGCTATAAGATGTCGCAACCGTGTACTTCCGGGAGCTTGGTCTCTCGATGTTGGCCGTTGGTGGGATTACATGGTGCCAGGGGCAGTTTCTGGGTGTGACCACCTAGCTACTGGAAAATGGGGGATCTGGGCAAAAGAGGCCCAGTCCCAATCCAAGCAGGCTTGGAGATCTCAGCCCCGGGTCCCACACACCTGGGTTCCTCTGCCGGTTCCTTCATGTATAAGGCTTGTCCAAATGTGTGGAGAGGGCCCTTGAACATGGCTGTGGCTGGGTTCTGGAGGTCTTCGGGTGCCGGGGCTCTGCTCGAGGCGGGGAGGGAAACTCAACACACCCCCTCCGAGGGGCCCCAGTGAAGACAGCCAGGCAAGGGGGCAAGAAACTAAAAAGTTTCTTAGTTCAAATAATTTGTTCCCTTGCATTGGGTTAGCCAGCCTATCCACTCCTGGATTTTTATGCACTTAAGATGTTTGAAACTGGGGAGATAACTCGCTGGGTTCGAGCCTAGTTTAATCCTCGACTGCTGGGGTTCCCTCCCCACACCTCCCCCAGTACCTCCATGTGTCCCCACCCAAAGAAAAACTGTCTTTGTTTTTCAGTTCTTGAGGAAATGCTCTGCTTCTGTTGTTAGGAATGATAGCATTTCTGTACATTTCTCACAGTTGATTTCACCACAGGACTCTGTCTTGCAAAAAGTAGGAAGTGTCTCTAGAGATTACTCCTTGGGGGGTGAAAAATCTTATCCCTGGGGCGGGGTGGGGTGGGGAGATAAGTGAGGAAAGGGAACCCTGGACAGTCGCAGGGAAATGTGCCTGCCACAGAGGCAGGCTGCGGAGTGGGAGAGAAACTGGGGACATTGGTAGAGGATAGTGGACACCAGAACAGGGACTGGTGTTGGGACAATGTATGACTGAAACCCAGTCATAAATATCTTGTAATTTTTGGGGGAAAATCAGGATCAGGGGTGACCAGGAGCAAAGATCAAAGTGGATGGTGGGAAGTCTTAGAGCTGGGGTGCGGAACCGAGGGACCCTGACATTGTGAGGTGATGTACAGCAGCACAGAGCCAAGCCGGCAAGTAGATGGGGTGGGGGTTAGGGTCAAGGGAACACAAGTGACCCAAAGGATATTACCTTGCAATAGCAGCAACAAAGGGAAACTAAGCATAAAACTCAGTTTTGAGGGAATGGAGCCATAGTACAGAGGGTAGGGTGCTTCCCGGGTTCAATCTCCGGCATCCTACATGGTCCACATACCCTGCCAGGAGTAATTCCTGAGTGCAGAGCCAGGAGTAACCCCTGAGAACCGCTCAGTGTGGCCCCCAAACCAAACAGCAACAATAATAACAGCAACAGACCTCTGAGGGGCATGAAGAGGTGCAGGCTTGGGGACCCTTTGGCTACCACTGGAAGCAGAAGCAAGAGACAAGCCTTCTCCAAAGGAAAATATCTCCAAGAAAAGCCTACAAGACTCTCTCAGAGAGAGATAAGCGGAAGTCAAAATAAAGACACTGGGCTGGCGAGATGGTACACAAGGTAAGTTTTTGCCTTGATGCAGCTGATTGGGGTGCCCCAGCACAGAGCATGGCTGAGTATGTCCTCAAAACCAACAGATGAATAAATGTGCTCCTTCTTAAACAACATCGATGACAACATCAACTAGCAGGGCCAGAGCAATAATACAGTAGGTAAAGCATTTGCCTTGCAGGAGGCAGACCAGGTTTGATTCCTGGCACTGCTTATGATTCCCGAGCACCACCAGGCGTGATTCGTGAATGCAGAGCCAGAAGTGAGCCCTGAGCACCGCTGGGCGGGGCCCCCTCATCCAACATGGATAAATAAATAAATAAACAAAATCCAAATAAATTATATGTTCCTTCTTAATCAAAACAAAAACTGGGGCCAGTGCAGTGATAGTACAGCAGGTAAGGCATTAGCCTTGCACACCGCAGAACCTGGGTTTGATCCCAGCATCCCAGGCACCAGTAGGAGTAATTCCTAAGTGGAGAGCCCGGAGTAACCCCTGAGCATCGCCGGGTGTGTCCCAAAAAAGCCACAAACAAAACAAAACAAAAAATCAGAGATGACCCAACAGTAAGAAGGCAAGCGCTGCTGAGTATCCACACTGTATCACTATATCACTGTCATCCCGTTGTTTATCGATTTGCTCGAGCAAGTACCAGCAACGTCTCCATTGTGAGACTTGTTGTTACTGTTTTTGGCTTATCAAATACACCATGGGTAGCTTGCTAGGCTCTGCCATGTGGGCAGGATACTCTTGGTAGCTTGCCAGGCTGTCCAGAGAGGGATGGAGGAATCGAACCTGGGTCAGCCACATGCAAGGCAAACGCCCTACCCGCTGTGCTATCGCTCCAGTATCCACAGAAAAAATGGAAATCATAGGGGCTGGAGTGATAGCACAGCGGGGAGGGCATTTGCCTGGCACGCGGCAGACCGGGCTTTGATTCCCAGCATCCCATACGGTCCCCCGAGCACCACTAGGAGTAATCCCTGAGTGTAAAGCCAGGAGTAACCCCTGTGCATTGCCGAGTGTGACCCAAAAAGCAATAAATAAATAAATAAATAAATGAATAAATAAAACAAAACAAAACAAAAAAGGAAATCATAGTTTTAAACAGCTAATGTTGAACATGTCAGAGGAGAAAACAGCTATCACACATGCAAAACATGTTTCTTTGGTTTTAATTTTGGCCACACCCAACAATACACAGGGATAACTCCTGGCTCTGCATTCAGGAATTACTCCTGGCAGTGCTCAGGGGACCACTTGGGATGCTGGCGATTGAAGCTAGGCCAGCTGCAAACAAAGCAAGTCTTTGGACTATCTCTCTAATTTCATACAAATGTTTGAAAGAAACCAAAGTTATAATTATGGAGATAAACTTACAGTAAGAATTAAATGGGATGGGGAGACTGCTCAGTGGGGTGGAGCTTATAGTTTGTATGCAGGGGCTTTGTATGCTGGATTCATTTTCTGACACCACCTATGCACTTCAGGAACAACCTCCCAGTAGTAGTTGCTGAGCACCACTGGGGGAGTGTCTAAAACCCAAAATTGACATAAACAAGAAGCGGGGGCACCAATGAACTGACTCCAAGGGCTGGGGTGCATGCTTTGTATATAGGATACCTGGATTCCACAAGAACCATCGTACACCAAGCCAGAAGTAACCCTCAAACACTGCCAAATGTGATGCCAGGATAAAAGAACAAATAGATAAACCCAATAAATAAGAAAGAGGCACCATTGGGGGAAGACACTGAGCCAAAAATAAAAGCCTTTTGTATAACAGGCTCTTGTTGAAGTAAAAACACCAAAAAGAAGGTTAAATAGATTTGACACAAAGGACTAGTGAACCAGAATATACTGCTGAAATGTGAAAGACATGTCAAGAGATTTATTGTTTGTTTGTTTTTTTTTTTTTTTTGGGTCACACCTGGTGATGCACAGGGTTTACTCTTGGCTCTGCACTCAGGAATCACCCCTGGTGGTGCTCAGGGGACCAATATGGGATGCTGGGAATCGAACCTGGGTCAGCCGCGTGCAAGGCAAACACTCTACCCGCTGTGCTATCGCTCCAGCCCCATGTCAAGAGATTTAATATGCATGTACTTGGAAGCCCTGAAGAACAAATGGGATATTTGTTTTTATTTATTTATTTTGGGGGTGGGGGTTGGGCCACACTCAGTGGCGCTCAGGTTTGGCCACATGAAAGGTAAGCAGTTTAACCCTTGTCCTACTTATTGGCCTGGCTCCCAAGAAGTGATATTGAAAGAGATTTAAAAAAATACATTTCCTAAATCTTCAAAGACATGGTTAGACTAGGAGACACCATACCCTATACATGATAAATAAGAAAGGAATTAAAACAGCATGATACTGGAATAACAGTGGGCTGTGACCAGTAGGTTAGTACCCAAAGATAAATCCCCAGATCTATGGTCAATTAATTTCTGACAAAGGAACTTGGTATATGAAATGAGTAAAGATAGTTTCCTTCATGGGGCTGGAACAATAGTACAGCGGGAGGGCATTTGCCTTGCACACAGCCAACCCGGGTTTGATCCCTGGCATCCCAAGCACCGCCATTAGTAATTCCTGAGTGCAGAGCCAGGAGGAACACCTGTGTATTGTTGTATTTTGGAAGGCAGTCAAGTCTATGGAGGCATTGAAGAGCCCTCTTTTCTGATTATCATACAATTAAATCAAACTAGCAACCTAATAACTTAATTTTAAATTATGCATCTTTGATACATTTGTTATATGGTTACATTGTCAGAGTCTGCATTCTGCCAGGCATCGCTCCATCTCTTAAATAGTAATATAGATATTATCTATAGATATTATATTATAGATATTATCTCTTGCCCGTGCACCTGGCTGTCTTCCCCTGGGCCCCTCGGAGGGGATAGGCTCCAGCTTTCCTCCCCACCTCGAGCAGCAATCCCAGTAGCTGAAGACCTCCGGAGCCTAGCCACAGCCTTGCTCAAGGCCTCTCTCCACACGTTCGGACGAGCCTCACGAATGAAGGTACTGGCAGAGAAAGCCAGGTGTGTGGGACTTGGGGCTGAGACCTCCAAGCCTGCTCGGATCAGGACTGGGCCTCTTCCACCCAGATTTTCCATTTTCCAGTAGCTAGGTGGTCACATCCAGGGACTTCCCCCAGCACCGTGGAATCCCATCAACGGCCAGCATCCAGACTTAAAAGCAAGCTCCCGGAAGTGCGCGGCCACAAAGCGGCCTCACAATATCTTGCAGCCTACTTCTCCCTCTGGGAGAAACCAGCAAGCTACCGAGAGTTTTCTGCCCTCATGGGAGAGCCTTGCAAACTCCCCATGGTGTATTCATAGGCAAAAAACAGTAACAAGCTGGGTCTCATTCCCCTGACCCTGAAAGAGCCTCCAATGTGGCATCATTGGGAAGGATGAGTAGAGAGAGGCTTCTAAAATCTCAGAGCTAGGATGAATGGAGACGTTACTGAGACCGCTCGAGAAACTCAACGCTCAACGGTCTGATGATGATGATGATGATGATGATGATAGATATTATATATTTATCCATATGCAAATATATGTATATTTATATACATATAAATATGTATAGTGGGATTCACTCTGTTCCGTAAAGGCTTGTGAGGTTTTTTTGTTGTTGCTGGCTTTTTTTTAAATATTTTATTATAAAACTACTGTAAGATAGATCCTTACATTGCTGTTCATGATTAGGTTTCAACCATACACCATCCCTCCACACTGTACATTTCCCAGCACCAGTGTCCCCAGTTTCCCTCCCATCACTTCCCCTTCCCAGCCTGCCTCTATGACAGGTACTTTTCCTTGATCTTTTTCTTTTTCTCTTTCTTCTTTTCTTTCTCTCTCTCTTTTCTTTCTTTCTCTCTTTTTTTTCTCTCCTCTCTCTCTTCCCTCTCTCTCCTCTCCCTCCCTCCTTCCCTCCCTCTCCTTCTCCTGAGTTTTGGGGTTTTGTTTTTGTTTGTTTGTTTGTTTCTTGGGCCCTGCCCAGCAGTGCTTACGTGCTCAGTGCTGGGGGTTGCTCTTAGCCGTGGTGCTGGAAATAGAATCCAGGGTCTCATTCATGCAAGGCCATTTGCTCTACCTACAAGCCACGCCCCTAGTCTGGGCCGGTATGTTTCAAAAAATACAGTCATGCATCTATCATTAGAGTATCATGTAAAAGTTTCATTGCTCTTAAAATTCCCTGTCTGCCACCTAGAAAGCCCTATTCTCTCATCTCAAAGCCCTAGCATCCATTGATAGCTTTTTTTTCAAATGGAAGGGTCATATCTGATGATGCTCAGGGTCTACTTCCAGCATGGTGCTCAGGAGTCACTCTTGTCAGTGATTGGGGTCCATGCAGTCCCAGGCCTGCAATCCAGGCATATTTTGCCTGCACTCAGTCCATATCTTCCCAGGTCCCATTAAATTTCTTTTTTTCCTTTTTGTGCCACACCCATGATTCTCAGTACTTACTACCTCACTATGTTCTCAGGAATCATTTCTGGCAGGACTTGGGGGACTAAAATGGGGTTCTGGGAATAGAACCCAGGTTGGCTGCATGCAAGGCAAGTGTACTCACTGTACTCACCCTGGCCACCCCATTCATTTTCTTAATGTAGATCTCACTCTCAGCCCCAGAATACCAATTTTTTGGACTAATGCACTCTACAATCTTTTCAGAATGGCTTCCTTCACTAGGAGTCAGTCATATCTTTCAATGCCTTTGGAAGTCAATTTTAGAATCATTATTGCATATTTCACTGTATCCACATACCACCATTTGTTTGTCTATCCACCTATTTATGGACATGTTGGTTGCTTGACCATTGTACTCAAAGCTGCTCTACAGATTTCTGTGCAGGTTTTGGTGTAGACATGGTGAGGTTTCTTTTTTATTTTCTTTTATTTTCTTTTAGTTATTTATCATCTGGGTAAATACCTCAGAGTATGAAGGCTGTCATATGGTAAGTCAATGTTTAGCTTTGAAGAAATTGCCAGACTGTCTTCCAAAGTGGCTCCATCATTTTTGCACTCCTATCAGCATGGAATATGAATTTTTGTTCTGCATTCTTGCCAGCAATTGGTCTCATCAGTTTATTAGATTTCAGCCATTCTAACAGATGCTATCTATTTCTCTGTTCTTTCAAATTGCAATTCCCTGATGACAATGTTGGACATCTTTTCATATGCTTATTTACCATCTGGATCTTTTATTTGGTGAGTTATCTCTTCAGATCCTTTATCCATTTTTAAATTGCCTTTTTTTTAATTGTTGAGTTTGCAGTTATTTGTATATTTTGGTGTTAAGGCTTAAACTATATTTTTGCTTGTTTGTTTTTGGGGTCCATAGCTGGCATGCCCAGGAGATACTTCCAGGTTCTGTGCCAAGGGTTTGCTTCTGTGGTACTCGGGACCATGTGGTACAAGGGACAGAATCTCCAAAATTCTGTTTTGTTTATTTTAATTTTTAGTTTTTTAAATTTTAATTTTTCACCACCTTCAGCAGTGTTCAGGTGTTACTCCTGGCTCTGCACTCAGGAACCACTCCTGACAGTGCTCAGAGAACCATATGGGATGCCAGGGATTGAACCCAGGTTAATTGTGTGCCAAACAAATCAGACAGATGCCCTACCCACTGTACTATTGTTCCGGCCTCTGTATTTATTTATTTACTTGGAAACATAGACCTCTGGGTCTCTCTCTCTCTCTCTTTTTTTTTCTTTTTGGGTCACACCCGGCGATCCACAGGGATTACTCCTGGATCTACACTCAGGAATTACTCCTGGAGGTGCTCAGGGGACCATATGGGATGCTGAGATTTGAATCCGAATCAGCTGCGTGCAAGGCAAATGCCCTAGCCACTGTGCTATTGCTCCAACCCCAGCAGGTTTTATTTTTAATAAAATCCAACTTACCTTTTTTTTTAATCGCACAGATTTTGCTTTCAGCAAATTCATTGCCAAACCCTGTCACCTAGATTTTCTCCTACGTTCAATTTTTTTTTAGTTTTGCATTTTATTAGGTCTATGACCCATTTGAAGTAAAAAATTGTAAAGGAAACAAAAATTGTTGTCTAAGGGGATAGTGCAATGGGTAGGGTGCTTGCCCTGCACATGGCAAACCTGAGTCCTATTCCTCCCATCTCCATATGGTCCCCTGAGCACTGTTAGGAGTGATCCCTGAGTTCAGTGACAGGAACAAACCTTGAGCACAGCAGAATATGCCCCCTCCCATACCCACCTCCACCCCCCCACAAAAAAGTCTAAGAATTGTGTTTGATGAAAGAGGGAAGTGGTCACTCTGGACGAGGACTAGGTGCCGTGATAAGGTAGAGTGACACACATGATACCTTATAAGCAACAGTATGGTAAATCACAATGCCTAAAGAGAGGGAGGACCATCTGTGTAATATAAAATGACATAAGATGAGACTAACACTAAGGACAATAGAGATAAGGGCCAGAAGGGTCACTCCACGGTTTGGAAGCCAGCCTCATGTGCTGGGGGGGGAAAGGCAATTGGGATGGAAAAGGAACTACTAAGTGAATGATGGTTGGAGGGATCACTTGGGATGGGAGATGCATGACGAAAGTAGACTCAGGACCAAACATGATGGCTTCTCAGCATCTGTATTGCAAACCACAATGCCCCAAAGTAGAGAGAGAGTAAGAAGCAAGTTGCCTGCTGCAGAGGCAGGGGGTGGGATGGGATGGAGGTGGCAGGAAGGATACTGGGAACATTAGTGCTGGAAAGTGAGCACTGGTGGAGGGCTGGGTACTCGATCATTGTATGACTAAAACAATCATGAAAGTTTGTAACTGTATCTCAGGTACTTGATCATTGTATGACTAAAACAATCATGAACATTTGTAACTGTATCTTACAGTGATTCAATAAAGAGAGAGAGAGAGAGTGGGAATAGAAAAAGAAAATAGTGCCTGTCATCCAGACAGGCTGGGGGGACAGGAGGGAAAATGGGGACACTGGTGAGGGAAATGGACACTGGTGAGGGAAATGAAGAGATTGGTATTGGAACATTACGTACCTGAAATTCAATCATGAATAACTTTGTAACTCTGTAATTCATGGTAATTCAATAAAATTTTCCCCTAAATTTTATTTTATTAAAGTGCCATGACTTACCAAGTTATTCATAGATGGGTTTTGACACACAATGTTCCATCACTAATCCTACCTCCAGCATTCATTTCCCTCCTTCAGTATTCCCAGGTTCACTCTCCTACCTTCCCCCTGGTCCCCAGCCTGCCATTTTGACAGGCACCTTTTTAATTTTAGATATTAAAGCCTGGGTCTCATGATTTCTTTGACTTTGTGGTCTGAATATTTAGCTCTGTCATTCCTTAACATCACTAATGTACCTGAATTCCCTTGATCTTGCCTCCTGTTGTTTCTCATCTATCTCTTGTCTCCCGACACTCCACTCATTGCCTTTTTTCTTCTCTTCCCTATACTCTATGACCAAGAGTGACTTAAACATCCCCTCTTTAAACCAGTGCATTTCCCTATCCAATAATTCTAAATACCACATATAAGTGATACCATCTTGTGTTTATTCTCCTTCTGGCTTACTTTATTTAACATAATATCTTTCAGTTCCTTCGAGGCCAAACCGGGTTCGAATCCCAGCATCCCATATGGTCCCTTGAGCACTGCCAGGAATAATTCTTGAGTCCAGAACCAGGAGTAACCCCTGTGCATTGCTGGGTGTGACCCAAAAAGCAAAAAAAAAAAATCTTCCAGTTCCATCCATGTTGCAGCAAATGTTGCATAATTTTATCATTCTTTACTGCTATGTAGTATTCCATTATATATATGTATACATATACATACATATATATGTATGTATATACCACATTCTTATGATTCACTAATTTGTTAAATATCTAGGTTGATTTCAAATCTTAGCTATTGAACTGAGCGCTGCAATGAATAATGGTGTGCATACGTGTGTTTGAATGAACATTTTTCTATTCTGGGGGTAGATACTCAAAAATGGAATTGTGGGGCTGTATGGCAGCTCAACTTTTAAGTTTACTGAGAACTCTCCATCCTGGTTTTCATATTCTTTTTTTTTGGGGGGGGGTCACATCCGGCGGTGCTCAAGGGTTGCTCCTCGCTCTGCACTCAGGAATTACTCCTGGTGGTGCTTGGGCGATCATATGGGATGCTGGGGATCGAACCAAGGTTGGCTGTGTGCAAGGCAAACACCCTACCTGCTGTACTATAGCTCTAGCCCCTACCTGCCTATTCTTTTGCTAACACCGTGCTGTCTTGATGATGATAACTTTATAGTAAGCATTGAAATCAAGGGATGTGATTCTTCAATTTTGTCATTCTTCACGATTGTGTTAACTGTCTTAAGTCTTTTGCCTTCCAACTTTAGAATGACTTTTTGATATCCGCAAAAATAGCTCACTGGGTTTCTTGTTTGTTTTGTTTGTTTTGTTTGTTGGAGGGAGGTCCTCCCAAATGTTGCTCAGAAGGTCTGGGATGATTCTCTGCCAACCCAGGTAGCATATACCTATGGTCCTAAATAAACTTTTGCCCAACCAGGGATCGCCCAGACCATCCAGTGTGAACAAAAAATTATGAAAAGTCATTCAAGCCAGGTGATCAAATTTTGCTTGTTTCTTTTTTTTTCTTTCTTTTTTCGCTTTGCCAGAGACAAACTCACAAGATCTGAACTGTACACTAAGCCAGCTCCCTGGTTCTCGGGTGACACAGATTTAAAAACAAACAGTGATGTCCTATCAGTCACATGGAACTGGGGTGGGTGGGGATGAATGGCTTCCTTCCCCAAATACATCCCGCCACCACCTTTACTCCCCACAAATGATACGGAAAACAGACACAATCCTGAAGGAGAGCCGATCTACAGAATACTTAACTGGTCATCTGCAAAGTTGCCAAAGTCAGAAGAACAAGGCGACTGGGAAACTGTCACAACCCAGAAGAGGCAGGACCCTAGAGCAGGGGGGGAGAGGGGGGAGACCTCATTAAGGAAAGACAGGGAGTATTAAATAGAACTTTGTCTTTACTTACTAATAACGCAATATCATTAGCTCATTCCCCGTCATGAATATACCCCACGAACATAAGATACTAACAGGGAGACGGTATATCTCTAGGCCGTCTTCTATAATTTGCATTTATTTAGCAGTGCTGGGGATTTTATTGGGGGGCCAGTGGGACGTGCATCCTAAGTGTTGCTCAGAAGGCCAGGAGGCCCTTCCCAGAGATTCTTTGCCAACCAGGCCCAGCAATTCACCACTCAGGCCCGAGGAAGGGGTGCTGTGCGGGCTGGGGGTGCTGGGGGTTCCCTGGCCACCCAGACAGTGCTCGGGGACCTGCAGGGCTGAACCCAGTGATGTTTCGCACAGCAAAGCTAGATTGGTCACACACAAGGAAACTGGACTAACTTTACTGACCCCCCCCCCAACTCATGTTCATTGATTCTACCTGAGGATTGTAGACTATCACAATGGAATGTTACTTTGATACAAAGTTCCTTGAAGGGGCCACTCTCGACAGTGGGTTGGGGTGGGGGGCAAGCTCTGTGGGGCTAGGGAGACGACTCAGAACGGCACACAGGCCTAGGCTCTGCCACCTGAACACTTGCCCCAGCCCAATATTTATTTTTTTAAGGAGTGGTCATGCATGGCAGTGCTCAGGGGTGACTCCTGGATCTGTACTCAGGGATCACTCCTGGTGAGCTCGGGGAACCATATAGGGTGCCAGGGATCAAAGCCGGGCTGGTCATGTTGCAAGGCAGGTACCCTACCCACGGTACTATCGCTTTGGCCCTCTCCCCCAGCTCAAATGAAAAAATGTATTTATCTTTCTATCTGGCCAGCAGAGCAATAGACAATATTCAATGTCTCCAAATGAATATGATACCGCCCAATCTTCCCAGGTAGATGGGTCCAGGCTGAAAACTCTGGACCTTGTAGGAATGGAGACAGGAAGATTCCCCTTTTCAGCCTGAAGACACAAGAGCCCACAGCTGTGCCCAACACCCTCCAACTTAGAAACAGCCCAGCTGCACAACTGAACCTCACCAAACTGCCAAGCCACCAAATTGCTCCTGATCTACAGCTCCTGAACTGTATGACCATGCTACAATTCAAAATTCCGTAGAACTGTCAGCCCAGTGGGATCACAGCAAATCCGATGGGAAAGTTGCATGGAAGTCCACCAAGCTCAGTGAGCCAAATCAGTAATGCAGAAAGCTCAACGGGCATCAACCAGCACAGGAGATCCTCAGTGACTCTGGTAGCAATGCTGCAAAGTATTATCACAAACTGACTACTATCTATCTATCTAAAATTCAATAATCCAGTTGCCCTTCTGTTGCAGCAAACAATATGTAGTAAATCTGGTTGTGCCTGCAAAGGGGCAGGCGGGCTACTGGGGGAAGCTGGTGGGAAACTGGGGGCATTTGTGAAAGGTAAGGTCACACTGGTGGTGGGGCTGGTGTTGAATCATTTAAGGCCAGAAACAACTGAACTTGCTGAATCACTGTGTTATAATAAATTAAATATCACTGTCACTGTCATCCCATTGCTCATCGATTTGCTCGAGCAGGCACCAGTAACGTCTCCATTGTTGTTACTGTTTTTGGCATATTGAATATGCCACGGGTAGCTTGCCAGGCTCTGTCGTGCGGGCGAGATACTCTCGGTAGCTTGCCAGGCTCTCCCGAGAGGCGCGGAGGAATCAAACCTGGGTCAGCCGTGTGCAAGGCAAATGCCCTACTGCTGTGCTATTGCTCCAGCCCAAATTAAATATATCACATTTATTTAAAAATATATGATAAAATTAAAATGGACATAAAATATGAATGGAATTTCAAGAGGAGGTTCCTGTGACCCACAAACATAGATATTCGAACTCTTTATCTCTTTAATAAAGTATATGAAAGTCAAGACATAAAGAGATCATTTATACTCATTTTCATGACAGAACTTAAGGAGTTGGACAATACCAAATGGTGGAAATGAACTCTCTTATATTTCTTTCTTTCATTTTGGTGTAGGGAGAGAGGGTTGGGGCCATACTTTGGTGCTGGGGAGACCATGTGGTACCAGGAATTGAACCAGAGTCAGCTGCATTCAAGGTAGGCCCCTCAGCTCCTGCACTCTCTCTCCTGCCTCTTGGCATTCAAACATGTCTGACAGGATTATTTCTCATCTTTCCAATTTGGGAAATAATTTGTCACTGACTTATAAACACAATTCCAGGATTTCTACTCCCCTGAATCCTCTCTAGGAAACGGTTTACATATATTATCCAGGAAATAATAGCAAAATGCTCCTGAAAACACACTTCAAATTATAAAAAAAAAGCCCAAATGTGTGTACA
Organism: Sorex araneus; assembly: GCF_027595985.1. NCBI lineage: Eukaryota > Metazoa > Chordata > Mammalia > Eulipotyphla > Soricidae > Sorex > Sorex araneus. Next base: position 36,716,970 of record NC_073305.1, on the reverse strand, counting down.
TATTTATGAATAAGTATGCTTAAGGATGGGCATGAATGTGTGCATCCATGTGTGGGCCTGTGAGGGTATGCACGCATGTGTGGTCATGAATGTGCATACAAATGTGTGGCATGTATACATGTTCAGATGTGTATGGGAATGTATACACGTGTGCATGGTAGGTGTGCATACATGTGTGTGCATACGTGCATGTGGCATGTGTACATGTAGGGACTGTGTGTGCATGTGTGGCATATATGTATAGGTGTGCATATGTGTGGATGTGTGTGCATGTGTGTGTGTGGCATGCAGGTATGTGTAGGTTGTGTGCATGTGTGGACTGAGTGTGCAGTCATGTGTGTGTGAGGGTGGACAGAGCAGGCTTTCCAGGCAGGGACGTCATCTTTGCTCTCTATCAGAGATTTTGCTTTCAGGCCTGCGGCCAGCTGCACCTGCCTCCCCACCCCCCTTCACAGTCTCCTCCCCAGCCCCTGGAAACTGGTAGGGAACTGACAATATATAAGCTCTTGTTCCTTGGGCCGTGGGTTTTCAAAGCACAGAAGAGGAAACTGAGGCCCAGGAAAGGAGGTAGAGCCAGGGCAGGAGCGGCCAGACGCCACGCCTGAGAACCCCCACTTCCCCAGAGAGCGGCCTGCTTCTTCCACAGATGCCCCGAGCCCACGGAGCCCTGGCAGCCCCGTGTCCGCATCTGTGCAGTGAATGCAGCCCCACAGGGCTCCATGTTCGTCTCCTGCCATCCCGTCACACCCTTCCGGTCCCTCCTATGTTTAGGCTACCCTAAACCCAGTCCCACAGCCCACCTGACCTCAGTCCAGGCCCAGCCAGAACCTTGGAAGCGAATCCATGTGTTCTGTTGGTCAGGAAGTGTGTCACAATGGGACAGCAAGGGCCTCGAGTGGGCTAGGAATGACGAGGAAGAACCTTCTACCCCAGGGCTCATCTGGCTGCATCTAGACCACGGGGTGGACTCTCCCCAAGAGAGTTCTCTGCCCAGACAGTTCCTGGAGCTCCGGCCTCCCGGAAGAGCGTCCTCCCTCTCGGGGAACTTTCCTGCCGTCAGCCTGAGCAGAGGGCCAGGTCTGCTCGATTCTCACCCAGGAAAGAACTCAAGCACAGGTCAGAGAGACAAAGGAGAGAAGAGGCTCTCGGGGAGTGCCACCCACCAGAGAGCTCGGACACACAGGAGAGAGAAGCCTGGCCGGGCGGGACCAGGAGCTTACCAGCCAGAGTCTCCCACCTGGACGGCACGTGGGCAGCCCTCAGGAGAGCAGTCCCATTTCTACACAGACTTCTAGAGGGTATGGGTAGAGGAACTGGGTGGGTAAATGAGAATATTTGTGGAATTTTCGAAGAAGAGAGAAATCACCACTTTGGGGTGGCGATTTCCCAGAGTCAGGGTACCCTCCAGATTTTAACAGTACCAGGTCCTTTCCAGGCCTTGCTCTGGCCATTGTAAACTGTCATGGGGCCACTGGATGGGATTTTACTATGTAGGTGGAGTGATAGCACAGCGGGTGGGGCATCTGCCTTGCACGCAGCCAGTCCAGGTTCGATTCCTCCGTCCCTCTCGGAGAGCCTGGCAAACTACTGAGATTATTCCGTCCCACACGGCAGAGCCTGGCAAGCTACTTGTGGTGTATTCAATATGCCAAAAACAGTAACAACAAGTCTCACAATGGAGACGTTACTGGTGACCCTCAAGCAAATCAATGAACAATGGGACGACAGTGCTACAGTGCTACAGATATACATGATGAACAGAGAATGATGCTGGAAGTCAGCCATATATCACTAACCCCTCCCTTTAGTATTTTCTTGGCTCCAACTGATCTTGGGCTCCAAAGGGTCTCAGACCTCATTGTTCTCACTGTGGTGTCCTGTCCTGGTAGTATAAGAACTCCTATGGCAGAACATATTACACTCTGGACCAGAGCGATTGTATAGCAGGGAGGGTGTTTGCCTTGCAGATGTCCAACCCATATTCTCCAGTGCCCCACATGGTCTCTGAGCCCCACCTGGAGTGATCCCTGAGCACAGAGCCAGGAGTAGGCCCTAACCACAACTGGGTGTGATTCCCCCCGCAAAAGAAAAAAACATACTAAACTCCCAAACAGAGTATAGGGATATGTGAGGGAGACATGATCAAAGGCAGAAACAGGTCAAAGATGGAAGACGCATATGAAGTTTGAGGTTGATGTATTAAAGAGAGGGTACCATAATTTCTAGTCCTTGGATAAGCACAAAAATATCTGTGTAAGGGAATAACAGAATGTTGCAATGGTCAAGGTTTGACATATCTGCATAAACGGGTATTCTACAGTAAGGCAAACTTTTCTTCTTTCTGCTCTGTCTAAACAGGCTGTAGACCAACTTCACACCGGCCCTTGTGCCATGTTACAAGGAGGAAGGAGGTTTTGTGGTGTAGAGTGAGAACTGGAAAATAAGCCAGCTCAGAAAAGCTGGTCGGGGACCAGAGAGATAGACAGGGGTTAAAGTGCTCATCTTGCACAGAGCTGATCCTGGCTCGTTCCCTGGTTCCCCAGATGGTCCCCAGAGTCCAGAGATCATAGAGCCAGGAGTAACCCCAGCACTGGCCAGGCGTGTCCCCAAAATGATAAGTAAACAGACAATAAAAGCTGTTTCTGGCCCTCAGACTTCATTATTGTGGCCTGGATAAGCTAAGGTCAGTGTAGATGTGAAGTAAATGAGCCATAACAACGGGACATTCTAATTTTGCTTTCATTTTATTTTTTATTCAATGACCTGTGCCTTACCCCATGTATTGTCTCTCCAGCCCATAAGGGTGATTTTTCTTTTTTTTTTTTCTTTTTACATCACACCCAGCAATGCTCAGGGGTTACTCCTGGCCCTGCACTCAGGAATTACTCCTGTCGGTGCTTGGGGGACCATATAGGATGCTGCAGATCTAATGTAGGTTGGCTGTGTGCAAGGCAAATACCTTCTTTGCTCTCCTACTGCTTCAGGTCCATAGGGTGATTTTTAAATTACAAATCCTATCAGGCCAGGTCACCTCTTTGCCGAGAGAGATAGAGAGAGAGAGAGAGAGAGAGAGAGAGAGAGAGAGAGAGAGAGAGAGAGAGAGAGAGAGGAGAGAGAGAGAGATGTTCGAGAGGTGTGGGAAGGCAAGTCGGGACCTTTGCCATCCTGAAAACGAAGCTCAAATGAAGAGCAAGACCTCACAGACCCACCCGTGTCTGGTTCCTGGTGTCCCAGAATCAGCTGCTAATGTCCAGTGCAAAGAGCTCTGCACCGGTGCCTCCTGGTCTCCCTGCATGCAGAAGGCCTATTCCCAGGGACCCCTCTTCCCGTGGGCTCTGTGTCCTGGTGTCCTCTGCCTCCCGGCAGGGCAGGACACTCCTATCTGTGATGAGGCAAGTGTGGGCCCAGCACGCAGGGCAAGTCGCAGCAGGAGGCGCAGCCTGAGTGACTGAGTCAGGAGTCCAGGCGTGGGGGTGGGGGGCGAGGCAGCAACTAGGGGCCAGGCTGCTCTCTCTTCCCCCGAACCTAGCAGGTAGTTAGAAGCCCTGTGCGGCTCCCAGCCAGGCAGCCCTGATTAGGAGCCCTGATTAGGATCGAAGGGAGGCCAAGGATCAGGCCTTCTGCAGCGTAAGCCTGTGCTCACGTGAGTCCACCTGAGCCTGGGCCGGCTTTGTGGAACGCCGAGCTATGCTCCCCGTGGCCTGTCTTCCCCGAATCCACAGCGCCCCCTGCAGACCCAAGGGGTCCCTTGCAGCAAGAGCAGAGCAAGACTCCAGACTCGGCACTGCAAATAGACAAACACGGGCCCGTTAAACAGAGCAGGGCACAGGGCACTTTTATTATTAATGTCATTGGGGGGGACAGAAGGCCCATCACACTTCTGGCTCTGAGTTTGGGATCACTCCTAGCAGTGCTGGAGATCAGCCCTGGGCCTCCTGAGGGTGAGCTCTCACTCAGGCCCCCGCAGGGCATTTGGATTATCCTGGTCTGGTGGGGGTGGTGGTGGTGGGGGGGGTTACAGCCAACCATGCTCCTCGTGGTGTTCAGGACCACTCGGTATGGGGGGTTAAACCTGGGTCCCCTGAATGCAAAGCCAGAGCTGCTCCTGGCAGCTTTTAAATACATACAGAGAAGGGGCTGGAGTGACAGCACAGTGGGTAGGGCGCTTGCCTTGCACACGGCTGACTTGAATTCGATACTCGGCACCCCGGATGGTCTCTCAAGCACTTTCAGAAGTGGGGCTGGAGTAATAGCACAGCGGGTAGGGCGTTTGCCTTGCACTCGGCCGACCTGGGTTCGATTCCCAGCATCCCATATGGTCCCCTGAGCACTGCCAGGAGTAATTCCTGAGTGCAGAGCCAGGAGTAACCCCTGAGCATCGCCAGGTATGACCCAAAAAAGAAAAAAAAAAACCAAGCATTTCCAGGAGTGATTCCTGAGCCTAAGGAGTAAGTCCTGAGCACAGCAGGTGTGTCCCCAAAACCAAATATATAAAAATAAAAATTTTTAATTTAAAAAATTTAAAAATTAAAATACAGAGGGAAAAAATAACAAACTTTCTTATCATCTGTGTACAGTCCCCTAAAACGAGTCTCCAAAGACCAGGCCCAGAGCCCGTCCCAGGTAGAAAGGGCCTGGTGAAGCGTCACTCCAGAGATGAGACCCTTCCGCCTGCGAAGGGCACGAAGGGCCAGACTCGGCCAGACTCTGCCTTCAGTTCCAAAAGGGCCATTGCGTCCCCTCTGCTACCAGCTTTCCCCTCGCTCCTGGGCAGCTGACGCCTCGGTGCCACACGGGGCCAAAGGCTTTGTCCACGGGGTGCTGAGGCTCATGTGATTTCATGACTGGAGGGGCAGCAAGAGGCTGACTAGGACAAGTGGCAGCCATGTCACCAATAATAGCCCTGAGAGGAAAGAGGCTGGTGCCCCCAGCGGACAAAGGCAAGAACTTGGTCCACACCCACATCTCAGGCTGCCTCAGAGAAGGGGGTGTGAGGAACAGAGCTTCAAGAAGGTCCCTGCTTTGGGACTGGGGGTATCTGTGAGGGCAGACCCGACCCTCAGCCTTGGGAGGCCACCTTGAAGGCCGGGCAAGGAGGAGCCAGTACATGGCTGGGGCGGAGTCTGAGGGGTGCCGGCAGTGACAAGCAGGGGACCACACTGGCTGAGTGAAGAAGGACTCCCTGAAGTTACTCATGGAGCGACAAAGCAGAGGTCCCACGAAGATCTCTGAAAACCCACAAATGTGCCCAGGCAGAAGAGTTCACTTTTATTTTGTCTTTACTTTTTGGTTTTTGGGTTACATCCAGCACCACTCAGGGGTCGTGACTCCTGGCTCTGCACTCAGGGATCACTCCTGGTGGTGCTCAGGAGACCATATGAGGTGAAAGAGATCAAACCCAGGTTGGCCACGTGCAAGATAAGCTATATCTGCTACACTATCACTCGACCCTATTTATCTTATGAGAGTGTGTGTGTGTGTGTGTGTGTGTGTGTGTGTGTGTGTGTGGTGTATGTGACTGAATGTGTGTGACTGTGTGAATGTGACTAGGTGTTCTGTGTATATGATTGTGTGTGTGGTGTGTTACTGCATGAGTGTGACTGTCTGAGTGTATATGTGACTGTGTGTGTGACTGTGTCACTGTGCATGGTGTATATGACTGGTCTGTGTGACTGTGTGAGAGTGTAACTGTATGTGACTATGGTTATGTGACTGTGTGTGTGGTGTATATGTGACTGAATGTGAGAGCATGTGTGACTCTGTGTGTGTGTGTGTGTATGTGTGTGTGTGTGTGTGTGTGTGTGTGTGTGTGTGGTGGTTCCAGGAGTCAAGCCCCGGGACTCAAGCAAGCACGGCACGCACTCAGCCATGGAGCCAGTTCCCTGCCGCTGAGTCCCTGGAGTGTGAGGGGCTGGCCAGGGTCACCCTCCCCCTGCCTCTGAGAGGGCCCCAGGGAATCCGAGCCACGGAGCACAGAGGGGTAGAGAGCACAGGAGGAGCAGCATCCCAATGCCCCCTTCCCTGCCCCGCCCCCCTGAGCGTGTGCGGGACGGGGCTGGGCCTGTGAGGAGCACCAGGCTGCAGGTTCGCTCTCCCAGGTGCAGTTTCTGATGCACCCTGGCGCCGCCGTAGCCAGAGGGGCCTGGCCCAGGCGTGGAGGGAACATGTCCACTCAGTCACTTTCCCCCCACCAGCCTGGACAGGGGCCACAGGTGCTTTTCCTCCTCTGGCCACGGACTCGGAAAGGCCCCGCTTAGACGCACTGCTCTGAACGCGGCCGTATTTGGAGGTCAGGTGATCCTGGCAGGAGGAGACCCGGGGCCTTACGTGCCCGAGCTCTCAGGAGAAGAGGTCCAAGGCACGCCAGGCCCTGAGTGGGGCTGGGGGGCAGGGACTGAGACAGGGTGGGAAGACGGAGCTTCTGTCCCAGAAGCTTCTAGGCAGGCTTGGCCGTGGGACCAGGGTAGGTCCACTGAGCACTGTCCCTGCAGGCCATGGTGTCCTGCCCCTGGGCCCAGCCATGTCCTGGCAAACCTCCGGGCCGCTCTGGCTGCAGAGTCCCGCTCAGAAATACATGCTGCTCACGAAGTCCCCCCCGGGGCTGGGGGTGCCGCTCGATGCCTCCTTTTCTGAGGTTGCAGACCTGGAGGGGACAGAAGGCCGTCACTGGCCCACCTGGACCTGGCGGCCCAGCACCAACCCTCCGAAGGGCAGCGACCCATCGGCGAGGCCTGTGGCCCTCGAGAGGGGCCCCCACTGGCAGTGAGATGAAAGGCCCGGACTCCGGGCGTCGTCTGAGGAGGCAGGGTGCTCACCCTGCTGGGGGGCGCTCCTCCAGGTCGGCAATGGTGTCCTTCAGGGCCTGGCCGCGCGTCTCGGGCAGCAGGATGCACAGCAAGCCCGCCCCGATGGGGAGGCCGCCGTAGAGCAGCTTCGGGAGGGCCACGTGCACGTCAGCCAGCAGGATCACGAGTGGGGTGATGATGCCCCCGATCCTCGAGAAGACCCCCACCAGCCCCATGCCGGTCTGCCTGAGGGAAGGGCAGCAGGAGGAGAGGTCATTTAGTGTCCACCCCTGCCAAGCCAGGGAAGACCCCCGAGCCTTGGACAGCGGCCCACCGAGGCTGGCAGCTCTCTCAGACCAGCCTCCCTGCTGGCCGCTCCTGTGCAGGAAAATCATCGCTTCCTGCCAGGCACCTGCTTCTTCCCTGTGGCACCTCTGATCCCCCCAACCCACACCTGGCCACTCCCCCTCGGGCGCCCTGTGACAAGGGGTGGGCTGGTCAGTTCAGACACAACCAGGCTGCTGGGCCTGCATTTCCCATCGCCCAGGACCCCGTGGGCTCTGAGGGTGAGACTCGGCGTTACCTGAGCACGGTGGGGAAGAGCTCTGCAGAGTACACGTAGGAGATGGTGAAGCCAGAGGCCGTGGCGAACTTCCCCACCACGGCCAGCACAGTGATCACCACGGGCAGATCTGGGGCAGAGGCGCCAGTCAGCCACGTGGCATACAGACAGCCCAGCCCCTGGGGCCTGTCCCCTCCGAGTCCTCACCCCTTTGCACCTGACACCTCCCTCCCGACAAAACTCTCATTCCTGAAAGGGAGGCCACCAGATACAGGCCCAGCCGCCCTCGGTGGGTGAATGAGGGCGGGGGGTCCGGGAGAGCTGGTCTATTACCTGTTGGGATGAAGATGATGATAATGGACATGAGGCCCCCTAGGACCAGAGTCCCCAGCTGGCTCCACCTGCGGCCCAGCCACTGCATCAAGAAGATGCTGGAATAACGGGCCGGCACCTCCACCGTCCCGAAGATGAGCTGTGTCAGGTAGATGTCCAGGCCAAAGTCCCCCACTTGGAGACCCAGCCCAAAGTACCCCAGACTGTCCACAAACCTACAAGGACCCAAGCGGCCCCGTCACTTTCGGGGAAAACCCAGCGGCTCCCAGATGCCCCCACCCCCAGCCCGCAGCCCAGCTGGGAGGGGTGTGGGGGAGGGAGAGAAAGAGAGAGAGATGGGCCCCAAAGCACTCACCAGACGCAGAAGAGAATCAGGGTGATCTTGCGGAGCTGGGGGTGTCGGAACAGATCCAGGGCATTCCCCCGGGGGCCTGTCTTCTCCGGGACCAGCTGGGAGGAAGACGCAGAGTGAGGGCCAACCATGGGCAGGGTGTGGGACCCAGGGGTAGTGCCAACGCGGTCACGCACGCCAACCTGGTCCAGGAGCTCAGGGGAGATTTTGCGCCTGTTGACGGCGGCGGCCTTCTGGATCACGCGTTTGGCCTCCTCCACCCTCCCCCGGGTGAGGAGCCAGCGGGCAGATTCAGGAAGAGCCCTGAGTGGACGGGGAGGGGGGTGCTGTAAGCCTGGGGGCGGGGGGGGGCGGGGGGAGGGGGAGGAGGCTGCTCCCGGAAGTGCCGCCTCCTCCTCAGCATTGGGCTGGGGGTGAGAGGGGCCTGGGGCCTGTCTCCTCACCAGAAGTAGAAGCAGAGCAGCAGGACGGGCGCCGTGCCGGCCATCTGGAAGATCCTCCAGTTGCGGACGCCGTAGGCCAGTCCCGCCAGAATCATCTGTCCCACGGAGAAGGCGCACTGGGCCAGGACCACGGCCTGCGTCCTCCTCTGGGGCCCCACCCACTCTGAAACTGCCCACAGAGGCTGGCCAGATGCATCCCCGCCCCCCACCCCCCGCCAGGCCTCTGACTCCCCGCACAGGGGCGCCCACAGGATGGCCTGCCCCCTCCAAGCCACAGTGCGTCACCCGGGGCCTGGGCTCCCGGGCCCAGGTACTCACTCACGTAGGGCCACGTTGCTGAAGGTGTAGCCCGAGACGGCAGTGGCCACAGCAAAGCGCATGGCCATGTAGATCTCAAAGTTGGGCACAAAGGCCGTGGACAGGCCCACGAGGGCAAAGAGGAGCAGCTGCAGCAGGATTGCGGCCTTGCGGCCGATCCTAGCATGAAAAAGGGCAGGCTGGGGCCGGACAGATAGTACGCCCGCAGGGTGCTTGCCTTGCATGGGACCAACCCGGGTTTGATTCCCGGCATCCCATTGGGTGCCCCCAGCACTGCCAGAAGTAATTCCTGAGCGCAGAGCCAGGAGGGACCCTGAGCACTGAGCATCGCTGGGTGTGACCAAAAAGAAAACGGGAAAAAATAAAATAAAAGAGGGCAGGTGTGTGGGGCAGGGAGGGAGGGAGGGAGGGAAGGAAGGAGGGTTTCTCTTCTGGACCTTAGCCATAGGGGGTGAGCAGATGAGCGGGATGCCCCTAGCAAGGTTGTGGGGGAACAGGGCCTCCTCCTAGGACACCAGGGGTGAGGCGCCAGATGGGGGACCCCGAAGCCCAAGCACTCGGCAGGCCAGGGATGAGCTGATCAAGGTTCTCACCAGTCGCAGAGAGGCCCAAAGATGAGGGCTCCGAAGAGAAGGCCAGCCATGAACACAGACTGCGAGGTCTCCTTCAGGATCTTCCGGTGACACACAAGGTCGAACTGAGGCAGACACAGGGGGCAGTGAGGCGCCCGCACGGCAGGGGGCAGAACTCCTGCTGGTCGGCTCTGGTGGACATCACCCGGCCCACCCATAAGTCATCACACTAACTGGGGCCTGACTCCCGTGCCCAGGCAGCCCCAGGGCACCAGTGTGGAGTCTGGGGAGGGGGTGCAGGTCCAGCACAATGGTGTTTTTTTTTTTCAGGTGGGAGTGTGGTGGTGGTAGTGCCATATCTGGCAATACTCAAGGCTTACTCCTGGCTCTGTGCTCAGGGCTCACTCCTGGCAGGGCTCAAGGGGACCATATGTGGTGCACACCTGGCTGACGGTGTGCAAAGCAAGTGCCTTACCTGTTGTGCTCTCTGTAAGGCTCCTGGGAGCTTTGAGTTGATTTCTATTTTTTTTTATTGAATTACTGTGATACAGTTACAAAACTTTCATGTTTGAGTTTCAGTCATGCAATGATCGAAAACCCATCCCTCCACCAGTGCACATTCTCCACCACCAATGTCTCCAGTATACAATCCGCCCCCCCTTGCTTCCCACCCTTCCCCTGCTTTCTAAGTATTTGAGTGTATGGCAAATGATTAGCTGCTTGCCCTGGGGCCGAGGGGAGGAGAACTGGAGAGGCCTGAGCTGGCACTTGAACCCGGCTCTATCCTGTTTTGTCTTTGTCTAGCAAATGTGGGTTGTCTGGGCAGTTAGACACAATTTAACTGGAATAATAGTAAGTGAAGGTTCCCTGCCACCAGCCTCTGGAGACAGGAGTGAGTGTTTTGGGTTTTTTTTTTTTAATTTTAGAGAATCACTGTGATTTATAAAAGTTAATAAAAACTTATAAACTTTTGTGTTTGCATTTCACTCATACAGTGATCGTTTACCCATCCCTCCACCAGTGCCCATTCTCCTCCACCAACGATCCCAGTATCCCTCTCACCACCCCCACCCCACCCCCCACCACTCCACCCTGCCTCTGTGGCAGGGCATTCCCTTTTGTTCTCTAGGAGTGAGTGGTTTGGTGTGACACTGAGCCCATCTGCCACAGCTCAGTTTTCCAGACATGACGAAGCATGGCCCAGTCCCGTTAACATGTGGCCTGAGCAGGAGTGAGGCGGCCACAGGGGCAGCCCACGTGAGCTCGGCTGAGGGTATGCGGGCCCCTGTGCTAGGGAAGTGCAGAGTGGTGACAGGGACAGAGGCTGAGACCAGGGCTGTGACACACACACACTGAGCCACACACGTGCAGCCCTGGGGGACCCATTCTACCTCCCTGTCCCTCCCGTGTGCCCCTTCTCCATCAAATCCTGGCTCGAGACGCAGGAAAGCTTATTTTTCGCTTATTTTTCACTCTTCTCTGAGCCTGGGTCCCCGAGGCAGCAGGGGTGTTCCCGAGCTAGCGCAGTGGCATCATGCTGCAGATGGCACAGAGATGAAGGAAGCGCCCCCACACTCAGGCCCACAGTGGACAGCACTGTCTGGGGTCTGCTGAGGGCGAGCCTATTTTTCGAAGTGTATGCGCGCGTGCGCGCGCGCGCGCGCACACACACACACACACACACACAGACACACGCCTCTATATGTTTCTCTATTTGGGGGCCACACCCAGCGGTGCTCAGGACTTACTCCTAGCTCTGTGCTCAGGGATCACTGCTGGCGGTGCTATTTGGTGTTGGGAGTTGGGCCCTGGTCAGCAGTGCGTGTATGGCAAAGTGTCTGAGCCCCCATGCGCTCTCTCCAGCCCCCACAGAGCCTCTGAATGGGGAGGGAACTCGGTGGTGAACAGCAACAACCAGCCAACATCGTGGACTGAAACGGAAGGGGAGAGAGGGGTAGCCCTTCCAGGGTCTGGAGGAGTGGGGCACGTCCGGCCCGTCTGAGAGGGCGGACGATTGAGAGAGGCTGGGAGATAGGCTATCGGAGATAGCCCCGATCTGCAAGGGCTCTGAGACACGGGGCTGGAGAAGGTGGGCTTCTCTCCTACAAACCTAAGGAACTGCCCCGCCACCAAGAATGGCTCCTCCGGAAATGCTGGACACGAGGAAGAAATGTCCATCGTCCTGTCAGGGTAGTCTAACGGGCGGGCACACTCTTTTCCTCTCACACGGGGACTGTCTGTTTCAAGAGCAAGCTGCAGGGTACTGTAAGGAAACTCGAGGTGTCGGCTCCCTGGAACAGGCGTGGCCGGGCCCCTGCTAGCCCCACAGGCCCCCAGACAGGACACAGGCAGAGCTCCCCTCGGAAAGCAGCCTGGCATGGGAGATCATTAGCTCAGGGCACAAAGTGCCCAAAGTGGACCTTCCCTTAGGGACACAGTCCTCCAGAGGGTGAGGTGGGAGGGAGCTGGACACTGAAGGGCGGGAGTTCCAAGGCCCAGTGCCAGCGCCCATGCAATCTGGGCACCTTCTCTTCCCTGCCCAAACCCCGGCCTGGCCCTGATTGTAAGCGCACAGTTGCCCGCGGCTGCCCCGGACACTGCCTGCCTTTCCTGGCCTCTTCTCTGCCCTCACCCACCCTCTGATGCTGCCCGGGGCCCCCATCTCCCACCCCAACTCCTCCAGATGCAGCGTCAGAGCCCCCACTCATTCCCCACCAGGAGACCACACCTTGGCTGAGCATCAGAGAGGAAGAGAGCAGGGCGCCCCCCCCCCCACCCCTGCCCCGCCATCCACTGTGTGGCTCTCCACGAGAGTCTGGCTGAGCTCACACCCACAGGGTGAGTGCAGTCAAGCTGAGTTGGCTGTGAGAGATGAGGAATCTCCCCCGCTTTCAGGCAGGGAGCACTACTGGGCCAGGAGGAGAGCTTGGGCACGGGAGGGAGGAGGTCTGCAGGTGCTTGGGGGAGGATGCAGAAGCCAGTGTGTGTGTGAGTGTGTGTGTGTGTGTGTGTGTGTGTGTGTGTGTGTGTGTGTGTGTGTGTGTGTGGGTCAGGGTGGGGGTGCTTGCGCTCGGCTGAGCGGGGAGCTCAGGGTCGCCTCCCCCTCTGGAGCAGCATCGGACAGAGGGCCAGGAGACTGCAGGACACACACTCAGGTGACCAGGGCGGGGCAAGTTGCTGTCACATCAGAAAGTGCATGTTGGGGACTGGAGTTAAGGTGCTTGCACCTGACTGGGTCCCCAGCACTATGGCATTGTCCCCCACTCTTTGGACAACAGTGAGGGTCGCTCTAGAGGCCCCCAGGACTGCTGGGGTGGTCCTGGTGGTTCACGGCACTGTGAGCCCCGAAGAGCACCTTGTCCTCAGCCCTCAGCCCGCACTGCTGGCCCGAGTGGCCCAGCGTCACCAGAACGGCCTCCTGAGCACCTGGGGGCGGGGCAAGGGGAGAGGTGAGCTGCAATGTAAAGAATGCAAATATTTGCTTTTGGCTCAAGACTGTCTTTTGAAGGCCTCAAAGTATGCATGTACTTTGCCGCCCACAGGGGAGAAGCAGTGAGCGGGGCCGGAGAGTCCAGCGGGTAAGGCATCCGCCCTGCCCTCAGCCACCCGGGCTCCCTCCCGGGCGCCAGCCCTGGCACCACCCACCAGGTGGTGCAGCCCTGGGGGCCCTCACGCTCGCACAACGGGGGCACTGCAGGGCCGAGCAGTTTCGCATCCTTGGCTCCTCGCCTTGGACCACTGGCCTGAATGGCTGAGAATTGCCAAGAGGCGGCTCAGGCCACCTGGGTGCCACTTAGGAGGAGAGGCCTCCCCTCCACCCCCAGGAAAAAACATCCTCCAAAATGAATTTTTAATCTTAGGGCTTCCCACGAAGACTCAGGGTTTGCCCCTTCAAAGGTGGACATTCTGTGGGTCCTCTGAATAAAGAGCACCTGTCCCCGGGCCCATGTTCTCTCCTGCTCCTGGTGAAGGGTCAGCTGAGGTCAGCTCCATGATGAGTCCATTCTGGTGCCCGGGGCCAGGGAAGTGACTCAAAGGGCTTGAACACTCCCTCTCGTATGAGGAAGGCCTAGGTCCAGCCCCGATGCCACGTGTGTGTGTGTGTGTGTGTGCGTGCGCGCGCGCGTTTGTGTGTGTGTGTCCCCAATTTTTGCCAACTTTGCTTCAGCACAGCTGCGTGAGGTTCAAAAAATTTTTGTTCCAACCACACTGTCCCCCCATGCCTGCTCCGAAGTCGCCAAGTGGCCTCACTGCTCTCCGAAGGCCTTTCTTGGAGAGGGAGGTCCAGAGGGATCCCTGATCATCTGCCCGGGTTGTGCCTAAGATAACAGATTTTGCTCAAATGCTCCACATCCCCTTTAGGGCAAGTGCAGGCATTGGGTTATCCTCCAGCCTCCCTGAGACAGGCAGGTGGGCAGAAAACTCGAGAGAGAAGCCAGCGTGCAGGAAGACCCTGCGAAGCCCCTGGGAGAAGAGATGGGGGAAAATCTAACAGGCGACCTTGGGAGACGGATGCAGACGTGCAAGGCAAGCAGATGACCAGTGACTGCCCGGGAGAAGAGGAGAGGCAGAACACCAGGAACAGGAGATTGGAAGGTCAAGGCGAATGGACAGGGTTGGAGAAATAGAACAGTGAGTTGTGGCCGACCAGTTTGATCCTCGGCACCCCACAGGGTCCCTGGAGCCTCTCCAGGAGTGACCTCTGCACCTCTGCGTGCAGAGCCAGGAGTAAGCCCTGAGCACTGCCAGGCATGAGCCCAAAACAACCACAAAAGATACCTGGAAACAGACCAGAAGTGCATAGGGAAGCAGAAGGGCCAACAGGCAGAAGACAAGGGAAGGACAAACAGTGATCGGCAACAAGTCAAATGTGTTCCTGGTCTGGCTCACAGCCGAGGGCAGCCGTACCTCATTCAGCAGGGAGGGGGGCTTGGCTTCAGGGTAGTCCCAGCCTGCTTCACAGGGTTGGGTCTCATTGTAGCGGTGGCCGAGGATGTCGTCCAGGCTGGCATTGTCGGGGGGTGGCTGGAACATGAGGCAGGACTCGGGGCGGCCGTCGGCACCGAGGGGGATGCTCAAGGCCAGTTGCTCCGTGGCACTCAGGTTGAGGGTCTGGTTCTTGACCCAGGACACCGAGCAGTGGTGGGCCTCGTCCAGGACCATGAAGACCTGGCCGAACATGTAGAAGGCCGTCAGCAAGTTGGGGATACTCAGCAGAACCAGCAGCCGGATCTGGAAGCGACCAAAGTCGCCGATTTCCGCCAGGACCTGGCCAAACTCAGCCATCGCGGCCTGGCACGTTCCTCTCTGCTGGAGGCCACCTAGGCTGTGTGGCCTGTGGCACTTCTCCTCCAGGGAGCGATGACAGTTGTATTAATGTTTAATCCGGTCGTTCCCAGCCCGCTTGTCATTCCCCAGCTCGCTTGCTGGGAAGGACAGCAGAACGGGGCAGACTCCGCTGGGGACGTCTCCGGATGGGGTCATAGGCACAAGCGTTGCCAGGGCAGCCAAGAGCGGCTGCTCCAGCCTTCTCCACTCTCAGGGCAGCCCCCCTCCGATGTGCAACCCCAAACAACTCATACCCCAGGCCCTGCTCCTCCCAAAAGCCAGAACCCACCATCTGAAAGCAGCAGCAGCAGCAATGGCATACTAGGGACACAGCAGCCTCATGCAGGGACGGTGCCCTGGGCAGTGGGGGACAGGTCAGGAGAGCCTGCCTGGCCCCCCAGCAGCCCGGGCTGGCCTCCTGCTTTCACCCCTTCCCTTCCCTCTGCTGGTTGTTTTTATTTTTTGGTGCTCAGGGGTTACTCCTCTCTCTGCACTCGGGAATCACTCTGGGCACTGTTCAGGGGACCACACGGGTGCCGGGGGTGGCAGTGTGCCAGGCAAGCACCTCACCCCTGCTGTCGATACTGTCATGGTGCCCGGTGTGCCCCTTGGCCCCACGTGCTGCTGTGCTGGGGGTCCCAATGATGGTGATGCTGCGGGGATCACCCTCAGCCCATGGGCAGTGCTCCAGGGACAGCGCGGGTGGGCTCATGCCCGCCAGGCCAGTGCTCTCCCCTGCCCCTGCAGCTGCACATCCAGCTCCTCCCGTCCCCCCGTTTTGCTCAGGATCCCCACTGTCTTCCTCCAGGTTGTGGTGCTAGCGGCAGTCCTGCCACTGTGGCGAACATGCCAAGGGACGCCATCGGGTTGTGCGGCAAGGGCACGAAGACCTTTCTTCTTCGTGCAACAATGCACTGCAATTCTGGGCCAGCGAGATCCCTGAGGTCCAAACGCCGCTGTGGAGCAGCCCGGGCCTTCAGCCATCTGCGACAAACAGGCTCAGGACCCCCGTCTCCCCCATCCACAGCCACAGCTGAGGGCGCCCTTGGGGTCCCTCCCAACCCAGCAGGGGCCCAGGTTTTGGTGGGACGCACGCATGGTGGCGGGCACGACAAGTTTCTGACAGGACTGGTGACATCCCTGGGGAGGACTCTTCCAAGGAGAAAGCACGGGAGGCTTCCTGGAGGGAGACCCAGCTCCTGAAGGGTCAAGGCAGATGGGGGAACGACAGACTGGAGAGCAGCTGGGGTGGTCTGCAGACAGACTCACAAGCCTGGACCCGCTCGGGAGGCCAGGCCACATGGGTGTGGGCACCAGCACCATTTGTTGTTGATGCTTGTTTTGGGGGTTACCCCCGGCAGAGCTCAGGCCTTGTCTCCTAGCGGGGCTCGGGGACCCTACGCAGTATGAGGATCAAACCCAGGCTAGCTGCAAGCAAGGCAAGCAGCTTACCTCCTAACACTCTCTGGCCCAACCAGTTTGGGATTTGGAGCCATTCTCGAGATCGGCCCAGATGAAGGGAATGCAAGAGGGACTGATGCAGGGCGATCAGGGAACGTGTCTGTGTCTGGCCCACTGATGTGCACAGCTGCCGGGAAGCTGCTTGTAGGATAACATTGGTTTGTCCTTTCTCCCTTGCCACAGGGAGCTTAGGTTTATCGGTTACACCCATCACAGTGCTCCCGAGCCACTCCCATTCCTTTGTTTATCTGTAACTTCTTCTCTGTGCCCTCCCCCCCAGTTAATCACCTTTTCCCCTTATCAAATTCTGTTAACTTGTAAGGTCAGATCCTTCTAAGGACACTGAACTTGTACTGTAAGTTAAATATTGCTTTCCCCCATCTTTTGCATAGTTTACTTTAAAGCAGTCCTTTTTGTATGGACACAGGAAGACAGTTACTATTATGCTTTTGTAACTAGGGAGTTAATTGACTCTGAATAATATTCACTCCTGGACATCTGCTTTCTCAACATAGGCCTCAGTTGCCCTTAGTTCCTAGCACCAAAAAAGCAGGGTCCTGATGAGGGACAGAATGGACCCAGGGCAAGCTGTGAGCTACCCTGGCATCAAAACAGGCCAGGCCAAAGTGCCACAATACTTAACTATAAGTCAAGAGCATGGTCATGGACAAACTCTGTCATGACCCAAAAGAGGTAACCGGATAAGGACCCTGATGGTGTTAGGAAGACTAACCTGGCCTGAAGACTGTGTCTGGAATATATAGTGAGATGGCCCCAGGAAGAACCAAACTTTAAGCTTGATATATCTCTTACCGTGCTCATACAGAATGACATTGCTAGAAATATTAGAAGTAACTTTTCTATAACCATTTAAGTGGATTACTAGCTGGGGGAAGACAAAAGCAACACACCCTGAGTGGAAATCCCGCTCTGAGCAGATCTCCTAGCAGTCTGGAGTAATCTCCTTAGATGAAATTTTTGTCCTTGAGTTAATCTCCTGGAGGAGTGGCCTTACCTCTTTTGGGTGACTGGTTAATGTTCAACCCCACCTTTGTAACCCACCCTACACGATTTCTATATAAACTAGGCTGTAAGAGTGGGTTGTGGGGGATCCAGAGAGAGAGAAGCAGGAGGAGAATCAGAGGAGAATGGAGAGGAGGTTGGAATAAACTGCAATCAACAGACCAGCACTAAACTGCAATTAATACTACAAGAGCATGCAACGGGGACGAATGGAGACGTTACTGGCGCCCACTTGAGCAAATCGATGAGCAACCGATGAGCAACGGGGTGACAAGTGATACAAGTGATAATACAGACCAGCCTGGCCCTCATCCTGCCCATCGCCATTGGCCTCCCCGGGGTGGGGGAAGCAGAGACCACTGAACACGGGCGGCGAGAGAGACAGCACTGCTGCCCTTTAGTATATACGGGCTGGTACAGGGCGGTGAGGGAACGTGTCCGTATCTGGCCCACTGATGGACACAGCCACTGGGGAGCTGCTCATGTCTGTGGGTTGGACAGTCACATTGGCCGGAATGAGAGGTGGGGGGTGGCATGAACACTTTGTTCTCTGCCCAGCTCCCCTCCCCTCAGCACTAGGCCAGGCGCCCTCCTTCCTCGCCTGTCTCCTGGCAAGTTCTCGTTCTCAGCGTCACTTGATCAGACTGCCAAGAGAAGGGGCCCCTGGACTGTCCTGTCTGGGATGGCCACCAGCCTCTGCTCAGCCCTCACTGGCCCCTCGGTCAGGGGAAGACGTTTTGCTTCCTTCAGCCCCAAGTAGCCCAGGCAGTGGAAGCAAAGAGGTAGAAAACTTCAGCTCTGCCGCTTTGCCTTGAATCCGTCCCTGCGACCTCCTTGGGCCCCACTTTTCTACGCCAGTGTGAGGGACAAGCTTAAATGAGCTGGTCTCTAAGGACCCCTTCCATGCTTGGGGTATGAGTCCAGAGAACACAAAGAAATAGGAGAAATCAAGTAAGATTTTTTTTTTCTTTCCGTTTTTGGGTCACACCTGGTGATGCACAGGGATCACTCCTGGTTCTGCACTCAGGAATGACTCCTGGCAGTGCTCAGGGGATTATATGGGATGCTGGGAATCGAACCCGGGTCGGCCGCATGCAAGGCAAACGCCCTACCTGCTGTGCCTCAGCAGTCACATCCACACCCCAAAGCTGCCACCCAATTAAAAAGCTACTCGTCTTACCTTCCCGATAAAAATAGTAAACGCCCTAAACAAACATGATGACCTCTTAGTACCTGTACTACAAACAATAATGCACAAAAGGAAAAGGAGAGAAAGAAATGCCTGGCTTAGAGGGAGGATGGGGGGTAGGGGTGGGGGTGTTGGGGGAATGATGAGAGGTTGCTAGGCTGTATCTGTACAACAACCCCCCCAAAAAAAACAAACAAAAAAACCCTGTAAATTGTTTACTAGAAGCCCACTTAAATATAAAGACACACAGGTTTAAAGTACATGGATGGAGATAAACCTAATCAGAAGCTCACTCTACAATTAAAGCTAGCTCTACGCCCAAAACGAGACCCCAAGTGGCTGCCCATGAACAGCTCCTCCACTCCTGAACGGCCATGATCCCAGAGGCACACAAACCAATCTCAGAATCCAGCGGCTGCTGGCAGAAATACCTCTGGACTTAATTACTAAAATAACAGAATCCCAAATCTGGGCAGCCACTTTTGAGACTGTGCAACATCATATGCTCTTTGTTACAGCCATAGAAAACATTATGATCTAACGATGCCATTTCGACAGGTCTGATTGTTGGGGGGAAAACTCCAAATAATAATAGTGGGCTTTCTGCCGAAAATTGAATGTAATCAAAGTAAAGGGAGATAAAGTGAAAATCATCTGCCACACAGGCTGGGGGGGGGCGGAGAGGGAGGGGGTATGCTGGGGTTCTTGGTGGTGGAACATATGCACTGGTGAAGGGATGGGTGTTTGATCATTGTATGACTGAGACTTGATCCTGAAAGCTTTGTAACTGTTCTCATGGTGATTCAATTAAAAAATAAAATGCAAAAAATAAAAAATAAAAAGTCATCTAAAAAAAAGCTAGCTCTAATCAGAAGAAAGCAAGAGTAATTACATTACCTTCAGAGAGAGCAAGAAAACAGAAATAAAGAAGGGCTTTACATTAATCATAAAGAGGTCAATTCTCAGGAAAACACACCTTCTTATTTTTTTCTTTTTGGGTCACACCCAGAGATGCTCAGGGATTACTCCTGATTCTGCACTCAGGAATTACTCCTGGCAGTGCTTGGGGGACCATATGGGATGCCGGGGATTGAACTCAGGTCAGCCATGTGTAAGGCAAATGTGTAAGGCTGTACTATCACTCCAGCCCCAAACAACAATTCTTAATGTGCATTCACCTAATGTGTACATGACCATGAATTGTAATATATATATATATACATATATATATATATACATGAATGGTCATGTACACATTAGGTGAATATAGCACTGTCACACTGTTGTCCTTTTGTTCATTGATTTGCTTGCGTGGGCACCAGTAACGTCTCCATTGTGAGACTTCTTGTCACGATTTTTGGCATACCAAATATGCCACGAGTAGCTTGCCAGGATCTGCAGTGCAGGCAGGATACTCTCGGTGGCTCTCCAAGAGACGGAGGAATCAAACCCGGGTCAGCGCATGCAAGGCAAACACCCTGCCCACTGTGCTACACACACACACACACACACACACACACACACACACACACACACCCCAACATCCCTGACTCGATCATAACTGAGCAGAAATCTTAAATACAAAATTGAACCAAACCATGTCTATTAACCAGATAAAACTGACATCTATAGAGTACTTCACCCAGTGGTAGCATAGTCTCAAGCACTTATCACAAGCTCACACTTAACAAAAACTTGAAAGAACAAAATATTAAAATATCTGTTCCTGGACCACTGTGGAGATGGAAAAATCTCAAAATACTTACCAATTACAAACACACACAGCTTACTAACAGTTGGAGCCAAAAGATATCTCAAGGGAAATTTGAAAGTATTTGAAACACAGTGGAAATGAAAGCATAACTTCTGAAATTTGTGGGAAGCAGTAAAAATGGTGAGAATTTACAGCAGTAAATACATTCCTGAGAGGGTGGAGAGATAGTACAGCAGGTAGAGCAGTTGATTTGCTTGCATGCAGCTGACCCAGGTTCCGTCCCTGGCACTACATATGGACCCCCGACCCCCGCCAGGAGTGAGTGGTCCCTGAGCAGAGCCAGGACTAAGCCCTGAGTACTGCTGGGTGTGGCCCAAATACAACTCGCTGTTAACACCAAATGCTGGCAAAGATTAGGGTGACAGGTGTTTCCCCACTCATCCAGGGGTGAAAAGGAAAATGGGATGGGCACTTTGTTTTTAGTTGTTGCAAGTGCCAAGGGTTTACTTCCAGTTCTGTGCTCTCGGGTCATGCCTGGTGGGGCTTACCTTGGGCGAATGCAAGGCAACTGCCTCAACCCCTATACTACTTTCTCCGACCAGCAGTTGGGCTTTCTTTGGAGGCAGCACACTCTTGTCATGACTATTCTAGAAATACTTTTCCCCTACCATTTCCAACTAGGTTTCTGTTACTGACCCAAAGGAGCTGCACTCATGTTCACACAATGATATAACTTTCCAAAATTGGAAGTAACTAGCAGGTGAATGGATAAATAGCTCCATCCCAAAGTTGGATTCATGATAAAAAATAAAAGCTATCAACCCATAACAAATACAGAGACTTTAAGTGCCTATTACCGAGTGAAGGAAATTGTCATGAAATGATGCACACTAAATTTCTAAATATATCTGGGGGAAAAATATATGACTTTCTGGGAAAGGCAACTGTGAAAACTCTAAAATGTTCACCAAGTGACAGGGAGTCAAGGGAGGGTAGTATTAACAAGCATAATAGTGAGAATTTTAGGGCATAGAAATTACTGTGTATTGTGTTGGCAGAGGTATCATTAGACATTTGTCCATACAGAATATGCCACAATAGTGAACCAAATGTAAACTATGGACTTTGGGTTATGATGATGTGATGCAGAGATTGTAACAAACTGAACCACTCTGGTACAACGTGTTGGCAAGCAAGACGGCCACGCAGGTCTGAGTCAGCGGGTATCGGCAATTCTCTATGCTTTCTGTCGATTTTGGGTATACAGCTAAACAGATGCACAGGAGGAATTTAAGAACTGGTGCACTGAGCACTCTCCTGTGAAGAGACAGAGCTGAGGAGTCAGGCACACTGAGGACATCTGAGATTGCTGTTCTCCTCACACAGGCTTGCTTTCCCTGGCACGAGTGTTGCCTTTAAGTTTTGAGTACTTCCTATCTGTTCCTGCAGGAGTCAGAGTCCACTTATGTAACCTTCTTATCAATTCCAAGGCTCTAAGAATTGCACCATGAAATACCAGAATCTACAAGCCCTCCTCTCCTGGCTCAAAGGCCATCTTTTAGAGGGCAGGAATTATGGCCAGGGAGATTATCCATCCAGATATGTGGACCCAGAGAAAGGACCCAGAATCTAATGTCAAACCCTGCACTGAGTCCAGCCTTGCTCTAAACTTTCCAGAAGGGACTAGCAAGGGCTCAAATCTGGCCTTGACTCCAGATCCCTTAATACAATTAAAGAGATTAAATGCTAGTCTAGAAAATTTGCAGATCATTATAAAAGAATGTTTTTTTGTTTGTTTGTTTTTGCTTTTTGGGTCACACCTGGCGATGCACAGGGGTTACTCCTGGCTCTGCACTCAGGAATCACCCCTGGTGGTGCTCAGGGACCATACGGGATGCTGGGAATCGAACCTGGGTCAGCCGAGTGCAAGGCAAACGCCCTACCCGCTATGCTATCACTCCAGCCCCACCTTTTTTTTTTGATGCTAAAACAAATTTTATTTTGCTGGCAAGGCAAATGATATATAACCTTAAGTCAGTTTTAAAATACAATGAAAGATACATAACCTCTTCAGGATTTCCAAGTTGTTTTTATTACAACAAAAGTCTGTTATTAAAATATTGCTGGAAATATAATTTCCAGTCCACAAGACTTGAAATTCAATTTTCCTTAAATTGGTTGGTTACTAGTTATGTTTTTATTTCAGCACACTTGAAGAATATGATCATAATGTCTATGGAAGCAATAACAGAGGATTAAAATTAAAAAGGATCTCCTTATAAATGTCTTGGCATATATATCAGCAAATAGAAAGTGCTACACTGAATTCTGCAAAAGAATTCAGAATACTGTTTCCTCATTTGCTTTGAATGCAAGTAATTTTGTATCCTTGCTAGAGTACAGTATAAACTTTTTAAAGTTTATGTGTGCCTTGTATTTTTTTTAGGTTTTTTGTGGGGAGGGGTACTGCTTGTTTTTGAGTGACATCCATGGCACTCAGGGGCTATTCTCAGCTCCGAGCTTGGAGGTCACACCGTGTGATGTGGAGAGAAACTTTTAAAAACTTGTTTCCAGGAACTGATGGGACCTGGGTCACATGCAAAGCACGAACCTGGCCTGTTGAACTCTCTCTCTGGTTTTTCTCTATTTTTATAAAAATCTTAACTTACGAGTGACTCCCTGACCCATTTCCCATTGTTTCCCATCAACAGCCATTAAAGAATCTTTACACCATCACGGACAATTTACTCTTTATTGGTTAAAAATGAGGGAAACATGCAGGAAAATACAAAGTTCAAAAAAAAAAAGGAGAAAAAAGTCAAATATTTTACATCTTCCATATCTAGCGTAAGTCATGAGGAGGAACCTCCCTTTATTGATATACCATTATTCTATTGTCCAGATTATCCAACAGTATCAGCTGGCTCTAGGATTTGGGTCAAAACTTAAGCAAAAAACCAACAAACCTATTAGTCATGTAGAAAGACTGTACGTTTCATAAATAGCATTGGCACGTTACCTTGTGCTAAACCAGCCCCTCTCCCAGCACCAGGGGTGCTGGGCACCTTGGGACAGATGTCCGTCCTGAACCCTAACTCTGGGAGAGGCAGGAGCTTCTCGCCAGCTCACACGCTGCCACGTGGGCAGTTTCTCTTATTTCTTAGACCACTACACAGGCCAGCAGAGAGAGTCCACCACATGTCACACAGAAGAATTAACACTGTCCTGGGCTTGGTGTCTGACTCCCAGCAGAGTAAAAAAAAAAAAAAAAAAAAAAAAAAATTAACGGACAAGACAGAGAAAAGTCCCAGCTCACGGCCAACGTTGTGCCCGTCCACCGCCCCACTGCAACCCCAGGGTGACGGCCAGGGGGACACTCTCAGCAGGGGACGGGCCGCTGCTTCTCCCAGTCGGGGTGCCAGACCACCCCACCAGAGGAAAGCTAGAACACAGTGACACCACCCCTTGGATTCCTAAGTGAGATTAGGATTGGCTTGTCTGACTCTAAGGTAAACCAGTAAAATGTGGAGCCCCCCAAAAGAAAAAAATACCTATCTCTTTTTCACACCTTATTCCCATCTCCCTGTCCTTACCCCTCCCAACCCCTAAAAAAAAAAAGTTAAGATCTTTCCAGCAGGCACCTCAACCTCACCAGGCTCAGACCCTCTAGTCCACATTCCTCCCCACTCCATCCCGGACTCAGCCCCCGTCCTTGCTAGCATCCACTCTTGTTCCCTACAAGCCTTTGCAGACAGGGCGGGTAAAGAAAACCCACATCTGATACTACTCAGAAGAAACAACAACAATAACAACAACAGAACAAAACAAAACAAAAAAACGGCAAGTCAGTGTGGGGAAAGTTTCCAGAGATACTCACTCAGAGATTTTAAGAAATGGGTACAGTAATTCATTCCCCAACCAACCATGATGGAAAAAGCTGGAATATTTCTCTAAGAGGCAACTCTCCTTTCTTCATGGGGACAGGGTCCACCTCCAAGTGTTGTTTTAAGGCCAAATTGAGTATCCCTTTCATATACAAAGCCTGTTAAACAAAGTTTTGATTGTGAAACAGTAGGAAGAGAAAAAAATCAACCCCACTGATTATTCACATATTGCATTATGAGTGCACTTTTTTTTTAAAACCAAAAGAATCGTTTATATTATTTCTGTAGAAAATCAAATGAACACTGTCCATTCATAAGTCCGAAAGGTCACGGCACATGTGGTTTCACTTTCCATCCTGGGTCCGGTGCAGCGCAGAAGTGCGGCCCCTCCGAAGGGTCAGTGCAGAGAGGGGCAGAAGGCGGGCCTCTGGGCCAGCGTGAGTCTCCTTTATTGCTGTAGAATCTCGACCTTGCATTTCTCCTCATGATGTGGAGGCCAGGCAAACTGATTTTCACGGGAGGATCAAGGAGCACTTTTTCTCCAATTAAATTTGCTTTAGATTTGAAAATAAATACTTGCACAATATGAGATATGATTTTTTTTGTTGTTCAAGAACCACCCCTGGGAAAATTAACATTTTAAAACTTGATGTTTTTTTTCTAAAAACAGTCCAAAGTACCCCTGTGAAGGATCCAGTGGCTGAAGTGTGACCACAGTCAGATGTTTCGCACCAGCTGAAGTTAAGGCTAGCGCCCCTTCTGAGAGGGAGCAAAGATGAGGGGTGCCTGAGAGCAGCTCCAGCAAAATGCTTAGAAATATCACAAACAAAACAAGAACATAGTTTTGGTTGCCTCTATCTGAGGTTGTGCTTTTTTCCTAACAAATGTTGCTAGAATTCACATCAGAGGCAAAATAATCAAACCAACCCACCAAAAAAAACCTAAAGCAAATCATCTTCCTCATTAAAAGAAAAAAAAAAAAAACACTAAATTCAAACTCCCTGTGTTCCGGATTCTAACGGCTACTTCAGCAGTGGAGACATGCCCAGAGGCCCCCACTGGCCAGGATGGGAGAAGGGGCAGGAGGCGAGAGTCCACGGAGCTGCTCCTTCGCCCCCCGTGCCAGCTGTCACTGCAGTGAGAGGACAGCGCTGCCTCCTAGGGCCACGCACAGGGCCATGGCGTGGATAGAGGAAGGCGGGGGACACAGGCAGCTTACTAACGGAATTCTCGGGGTGCTGGCCACCGGGGATCCAACTTTCCTTTCCCTGTGGGGAAAAACAGGGGTGATGGCAGGAGGGACGTAAAGAAAGACCTCTAAAGCTCTTTGCTGGGAGGCGTGTTGCTGGGTTCTTTGGCAGTAGTGGGTTGAAGCCAACAGAAGCAAAAGAGAGACGCATGTGTGGAGTCTCCGAGAGCCGCCTCTTTCAGGGCCGGTTTAGCTGATGCTGAGCTGGGCAAATCCTATTAGTTTACCATCATCAGGAATATCTGACCCTTCCACACCAGATGCCTAAGAAGCAAACAAAATGAGAAGTTGTAGGTACCTACTGACAAAAGTATAGCGATTAGAACTATTAGCGGGACTGTGGGAAGGAGGGTGCTGGGCAACAGGGTCTTGGTTTACAAACAGAAGACAGATGTGTCTCTTCCCAAAAAACAGGGCTCAGTATAAAGTCGAGTCAAACGAATGGCTAACACAGTCTGTGAGAATCGTCAAGAGCCCGGGATAGGTGGTTTCCTTGAAGGGAGCCAAGAAAGGGAGCCCATTCCAAGAAAATGTCAGCCCAGGAGCTTGAGGGGGGCTCAGTAAACGACCACAATGTTTTAACACTCTTATCACTCAAGGAATATGGTCTACAGAGGCTGCTGGTGTACGAAAAGTGAGATGGTTTAACGGGGGGATGGGATGAATACCAGTTTGAAAGTGACAGATCGATTTGACTGAGGTTCTTCCACAATTTTCTGCAAATTAGCTGCCACTGTAATCACAGAAATAGAAAGAGTAATGAGAAGCTAAGTTAATCCACTTTCAACCAAATTTTTAAAACTTTAAAGGTAGTTTAGGATCTTCCACGTACAATCAAACTGGAAGCAGGACGATAATCAATCATTCTCCCAGTGGAAATGTCTTTCAAAGACAACAGCCTAAGGCTTGGGGTGAGTGAGTAGCTATGTGTGCCGCGGTGCCCAGGTTCAAACCGAGCCTCTCAGAGAAGAAAGTCGGGCCCTCTGCTTCTGAGCCATACCCTAGCCCTGAAAGTCATTTTTAAACTTTTCTCCAAGTAGCGCAAATAAACCCTGAATCACTGTCCAGACAAACTAGTGTAAGATGCTGTATTGACCTTGGGCAGACTCACAAGTAGAAGAGGAATCATTTGCCCATGCGTGGGTGGCCCTCGCCTGCGAATCAGCAAACGAGGGTCTGTGCTGTCTCCCTTCTGTTTGTGGGCAGAGGATGTTTTTTTTTTTTTAAATTAATTAATTAATTTACTTATTTATTTATTTGCTTTTTGGGTCACACCCGGCGATGCACAGGGGTTACTCCTGGCTCTGCACTCAGGAATTACTCCTGTTGGTGCCCAGGGGACCATATGGGATGCTGGGAATCGAACCCGGGTTGGCCGCGTGCAAGGCAAACGCCCTACTCGCTGTGCTATCGCTCCAGCCCCGAGGATGGTTTTTTGACACCAGAGCAGAACAAGGTACACAAAGCACCATTACTTTCTGACCTTTTACAGACGACTGTGCTGACTGCCTTAGCCCTGAGGCTCTCAAGCTCTCTGGTCTACTGGCCCCTTTCAGAAAAATTAATCATCTATCACTCAGTATCTCCCTGGAAACCTACCTTCTTTACGTGAACAAAAAGCACCCCTCCTTCATCCCATGGGTGCTGTGCCCTCCTGGGGGTGGTGCCCCCTACTCTGGGAAGTGAAGCCTGAGCCCAAGGCCTTGCCCTGCAGGGGACATGTGCCTCTGGTCTTCCTGCCCCTTTGCCTCCTGCTTTTCCTAGGACTTAAATCCGAATATGATGTTGGCAGAGTTCATCCTCCAAAACAGCTCTAACATGACCAACCTCGCTGTAACCTCTGACTGTCACTTCTACCAAGGATTCCCAGCGACTAGGTATGCTTCATGTACTATTCTCAGCGGTCACATGCAAACTCAGAAGTGAGATTTCTGTTTTGGTACGGAAATGTTACTTTAGCAAAGTCAAGACACATCCTGAGAACCACCAGACTTAGTTCTAGGGCCTAAGGGCAGGGCCAGGGCAGAGAGTAGTTACCTATTACTAAATCCCTTCCATCAACCAGGCCAGCAGAAATGAGTTCCTGAGAGACACCCTCCGCTGTATCTGCAAGGACAAAGAGAAAGGTGCTGTTTCTTGTCACACATGTCCCTGTGACTTTTCCGAGCCAGCACAGACCCCAGCTAGATGCAAATTCACAGACCAAAGAAGGCAGATGGCTCTCCCCCCAACATGACAGGTTCTTCTTACCAATGGAGTTATCTCATGTAAGAAACTCACAGGACTAGCTAGAGGGCAGAGTCCCTTATCAGTCTGATGGCAAACACCAGCTCAAGGTAAAGAACGTCCCAAATAACGGTGTTACTCAGACAGGTGCCAGGAGCTAGCTGGCAGAGAGCCAACACGCAGGTGCAGAGAAATCTCCTGTTGAGGCAATCCTACTCTGGTGGAGACTTATGAAATCCAAGACATGATATAACAAAGACCTCTAGAACAGAGCTTTAGTCTCAGCCTAGGAACAAATCGCAATCTTTTCATGCATGCCCAGTTTGCGCCCAGAGTCCATGAGGGATGGTGCTTGGTTGCAGTCTGGGGGTACCAGACTCCCAGTCTTGTTTCTTCTGTGTGTTTGGTGAGGAGTGAGAACCGCTGTCTCACAAAACTGGAAGTGAATTCTGGCTTACACGTCTTTCCAGCTTTGCAAATGTAACAAGTTACTTTACTGCTGAACAGGGGGATAAATCATCTTTACTCAAGGAGGTACTTTGAAAATTTAACAAGATAATGCTTATGAAATGTCTTCACAAGCTGTGCATCAGAGAAAGATTCATTACCATCTTTCTGCACTGGAGAGGTTTTCTAAATAGTTAGCAGTATATAAATTGCCTTTTGGGGGCCACACCAATAGTGCTCAGGAGACTGAATCCAGTGTCCCACATGCAAAGCACATCCTTCAGCCTTTTGAGTTATCTCCCTAGTGCAATAAACTGCATTTTTCTTAAAGTAAGATCCCCACCCCCCTCAAAACCATAAAGCTTTGAACTGTAACATTTTTTAAAACATAATAAAACATTTCTTTGACTACAAGTGAAAAGTTATTTTGTATGCAGTGTCTCACCTCTCCCAGGAGTAAAGTCAAATCGAATATCATTTAGTTCTTTTTTCGAATTCCTATGAAAGAAAACGTAAAAAATAAGGTTCTGAATATATACATAAACATTCCACCAATGTACATTCACAAAACCACACTTCTATCCCCACTGCTCAGATCTGCCCAAATGAGTCGACAACACAGACCTTGAATGGTCATCAGATCAACACCATCAACTGATCAATATAAAAAATTATACCTTTAAGATGACTCTTAGATAATATGCCCATTCCCATATTATCACTAAAAAGATTATAATAAAACCAAGGAAAATCTGCACGAAGACAGGAAGGTGGCATGAGATATCTTCTGCAGTTTCATCCCTACTTTTACCAAGGCACCTCTGGCCTACCTCTGGGTCAGCCTCGTGGACTCAAGAGAATAAAAGGCACAGTGCTCTCCCAGATCCCAAAGCTCAGGGGCTGAGAGTCAAGAATACACAGAGTGGCACAATAAGTCAAAACTTTAGAAGTACTTTTTCACTAGGGGTTAAAGGAACTGGCTGAACTATGGGGGCATGGCTCCTGAGAGTCAAATATGCTGATTGGCAAGGACATTACAATGCTCTCCACCTTAGGGACTGAGATAAACAAGCTGCCTGGAGTTTCTGCTGAAGGTGAAGAAATCAGAACACTATGTCCAAAGAAGCCTGGACCATCCCCTGAGACCCAAATCCATTGATTTACTTGAAGATTACACTGAGGAGGTTACCGAAATTATGCTTAAATGTACTTAACCAACTCCAATACAAACTGCCCCAAAACTATCTGCACTAATTGCTCATTGCACCAGTACATTACCCTCCTCTTCTGCATTGTCTATTACCCCAAATTGGTTCCTAGCTATGTTAGAGACACGATGCAAACAACTTCCAACAAAGACCTGATTACCCAAGGAAATGTTTATTCCCTCATTTCTCTGTATTCTTCCCAACAGCCTAGAGTGTACTATGCACTGTTTACTAGTTATTTAATCCACTGAATAAAATTAGCACTGAATATTCAGCATCATTTTAGTGATTGAGTGGCATGCCAACCACAATGCCTTCAAAGACAACATATGGCACTAATGTCATTTATAACGAAATTATTCTTATCACTGAATTAAATGGTGTTATCACTGCTTCCAGTAATTTAATTTCAAATTTCAGAGTCTTCATTTGTGAGAACTAAGACTCTAGTCTCCTCTTCCCAAAGAGCTGGGGACACAGTCCATTAAAACATTATTATTTTAAAAGGCTAGCATAAGTATCTTCTTCCCTTCCCTAAAGCACACATTACACAGAATTTTTATACTATTAACTACTCTAATATTTCAAAACAAAAAATTTGAGAGCCAGGGGTGGAGGTGTTGGGTCTGGGGATGTGCAGGTAAGGAGTAGGTGCCAGAGACTGAACCTAAAGCCTTATACATGCAAACTAAGCTTCTACCATGGAGATGCAAAACAAAGTTTTAAAAGATGGAGTTCACACTTTCAATACAGAAGGCCTGGGTTCAATCCCAAGCACTACATAGTCCCCCAAACACTGAAACAACTGATGCCCATACGGAGATCAGAGAGTAGCCTGCTTGCTTTGGGGCCACTGAGTACCACTGAATGTGGCCTCAAAGCAAGCATGGAGAAAAAAAAAAAAGAAAAAAAAGAGGGGCCAGAACAATAGTAGAGCAGGTAGGGCATTTGCCTTGCAAGTGGCTGACCTGGGAACAATTCCCAGCATCACCAGGAGTGACTACTGAGTGCAGAGCTAGGAGTAGTCCCTAAGCATCACTGGGCATGGCCCCAAGAGCAAAATAACTAACTAACTAACTAACTAAATAAATACATAAGAGAAGGGTGGGGGAAAGACTTTTATTATGAAGCTACATTCCTGATTCCAAGTGGTATTCTTTTCTTCTATGCCACCCAGAAGTTTGCTTGCTTCACAATCAAGTGGTACTCTTTATGTAATATTAAAATAAAATACAGCCACAACATATTCTATCTAGTCAGTCAGAACTACCTAAGACCAGGTAAAAGGAAAGGAAAAGTAGCCAAAACTTATTTCTTCATATTTAAGGATATAATTTGAATTGCTCCCACTGATAAAGCCAAAACATTCTAAAAAGAGCTCTTGTTGTATCTATCTCTAATTATGGTCTTACTAAGAAAATAAGTAGGAATTCATACGTGGAATGAAGAATTAATTAAAAACTGAGTACTCTTTTAAAAATGTTAGCAACAGTGGCCAGGGTGATGGTTCAAAGGGCTGGATGCAATCCTTGAATATGCGAGCCCTGGGTTCATGCCATCTCTGGCTACGTGGTCTGCCTAAGACCACCAGGAGTAGCCCAAAACACAAACAAAAATCAAAGATCAGTAGTAGTTAAAAAAAAAAAAAAGAAAAGAAACCTGGCCAGAGTGATAGTAGAGTGGTAAGTGCATTTGCCTTGTTTGCTCAGATTCTATCCCCTGTACCCTATATAGCCTTCTGAGCCCTTTGAGGAGTAATTCCTGTGTGCACAGTCAGCAAAAAACAGACCAACTCAAAACAAAACCCTTCCCTTGGCCTCCCAGATGAATAATTTTTTCAGAAAAGTGTCTGTATGTGTGTGTGCTCACACGTGTGTGCACACTGTGGGGGGGTGGAGTGGGGGCCAGACTTGATGGTATAAGAGCGTAACTCCTAACTCTGTGCCCGGGGTCACTCCTGGCAGTGCTCAGGGGCCGAATGCAGCACTGGGGACTGATCCCAGGTGCCCTGCATGCAAAGCATGTGCTTAAGCGCCTTGAGTCCAGTTAAGACTTTACTTTTACCAAACACATTTATAAGTACAAAGGGATCAAAATAGTTATTTAGATCATAACTACACTTATAGCTGCTCTGGCAAGAAAGCTCTGGAATCCCAATCTAACAAGCTACAAAGGGAAAGGAAGAAAATGACAGATGGCTCAGAGAGCACTTCCAGCAAGCCATCTGCGAAGGCCTTTCCATGGCCCCCCCAGAACCATCACCATGCATAAGACTTGCTGTAAAAGAAAAAAAGAAATCAAAACTACACTTGGAAGTTTCTCCTTTCTCTGTTGAAATAGTAAGGTCCTTAACCTGACACCTCCCCATCAGAAAGCACTTCAGTCTGGACCTTAACAGCACTCAATACTGAGATGGTCCCAGTGGCAAGACTCATCTCTCCCACACTCCTACTGCTGATCCCGTACTACACACACACACACACACACACACACACACACACACACTCTCCCACACCCCTACTGCTGATTCCTTGATAGGCTGTTCCTCTGTTAGTTGGCAAACTACACACACACACACACACACACACACACACACACACACACACACACACACACACACACACACACACACACACACCACTGAGATGGTCCCAGTGACAAGACTCATCTCTCCCACACCCCTACTGCTGATTCCTTGATAGTCTGTTCCTCCGTTACTTCACACAGATACACACACACACAGACACACACACACACACAGACACAAACACACTTACACACTTTCATCACTGCTAGGAGACAAGGAAGAGCACGTGCATAGTCACAGAACCTATCCCCACCCAGGGACTCACAGTTACTTTTCCTCTGAGGCAAGCACACAGTACTGGGTGCTATGAAGATGCCCTGGGGCACTGATAGAAAAGGTGACTGCCAAAGAGAACACAGCACACTCAAAGTACTCAAATAATGAAGGGAAGAGCTCACTTACCTTAATCTTAGTACTAGACTAATGGGGATCTTGGTTTCTTGTGAGCTTGCTCCTAAAGACGGAGCCTAAAAAGTATCGAAAGGTATAAAGTCATTGCCTGGAATCTTAAGTGTGGTGGAGACAGCGATCTGCCTCGGAATCATCCACGGGCCAGCAAGTTTCTTCGTCTCTGTTAGGCCATCCTGGCCCCTAGGACAGTCCCTGCTATGGGGGTGCACGCACCCCCAGGCAGCAACAGGAGCTGAATATCAGCCTGAGTCAAACACAATTAGAAAGATCATTCTCAAACCCATATAAATTCCACACAGTCACATTTAACTTTTGTATTTTTTAGACCCCTGTTCTCTCCCACGGCGAAACACACAAAGTCGGACACAAATCTGCCAGCTATCCCACTGAATCCACACAAGCTGGAGGCTCTGGGTCTTTGGATGGCTAAACTCACACTTCTTGAAAACTACAGCCGTCATTTGCTAATCGAGGGCATTAATATTTAAGCTGGAAATATGTTTGGGAAACAGATCCAACCTTTCCACCAGCTTTCCTAAGACAATGACATCTTCTCGCACACTGCTAGAAATGATAAAGTGTAAGGGAGGACCAAGGGAAGCAGAGTAAGCAACGGCCTCTAGAGGCAGAGGCCAGGGCGAAGCCTGGCTCACACCCCCATTCCTCTGCTTTCCATCCACAGTGTCACGGGAAAAGAGAGAACCTCAGTATCTACAGTTCAACGAACAGACGTGCGACTCTTGCTCTAACCCTGGGTAGAGTCACAAGCTGCATGTAGTAGGGAGGCCTAAGGGGGATCACAATGGGACCCCGCTCGCCCCCCACTGCCGCCTCCAGTGGGCTCTGGCTTAGCCCAAGCACGTCTGTGCCTGAGAAAGCAGGCCTGCAGATTACTGCCTCATTTTAACTAAATCAACCCTCCGGAATCATAGAATATGGGCTGACCAGAGCATCATCATTATTATTATTGTTGTTGTTGTTGTTGTTGTTGTATTTTTTGCAGTTTTGGGTCACACCTGGCGATGCACAGGGGTTACTCCTGGCTTTGCACTCAGGAATTATTCCTGGCAGTGCTCAGGAGATCACATGGAATGATGGGAATCAAACCCGGGTTGGCCGCATGCAAGGCAAACGGCCTACCCGCCGTGCTGTCACTCCGGCCCAACCAGATTATTATTACATCAGCATTACTGACCACCAGCTGGGGCCAGGGCTCTAGCTAAGGGGTAGAAGTGCTGTTTGCACAGATCCAAGAGGCACTGTGTTCTAGGCAGAGAACACATGTAAACATACATTAGACAGTCAGACCAACATTAGTGAAGAGAATACCTGACAATTCTATTCTCTGGGTGGGCTCTACCAGCTGCATCTGAAGTTAAAGTCTAACCATCTCATAAAGAGCCAGTGGAGACCAGCCCAAAATTTTCTGATGCTTCAAATATTTTTCATGGTCATCTTGCTTTATTTTTGTTTGTATTGTTTTTGGCTTTTTGGGTCACACTCAGTGATGCTTAGGGGTTACTCCTGGCTCTGCACTCAGGAATGATGACTCCTGGTGGTGCTCAGGGGACCATATGGGATGCCAGGGATCGAACCCAGGTTGGCTGCATGCAAAGCAAATACCCTCTCCACTGTGCTATCACTCCAGCTCCAGCTATCTTGTTTTTCAAAACTCCAAGTAATTCCAATAAAAGAGAATCTCAAAGTCTACCATGACATCAACCATACTACACTAGGTTGTATTCCACATAATCTCCATTTTTCCCCTATCTACCAAAATGCACACCCCTGCCTTACCTGAGTTGTTTTTGCTGGCTCCGCAGGGGGTGGGACAGAGACTTGAGTTGGCTGTGCAGGAATCTGCCCAGCTGGTTGAGGTAGACGAGCAGGAATTTGTTCTGGAACTTTAAGTAAGGTACCCACTGGTTCAGTTGTAGAAAAGAGCTTTAACAAAAACACAGACAAACACAGTGCTAATTGAGTGTAAAGGGACACAAGAAACCCAAGAGTAAACCCTAAACACAGCTGGGTGTGACCCCCAAACAAAAACACATAAAAACAGCAAGAAAACACAAATACCGGTCCAGAGCGGTAGTACAGTGGGTAGGGCATTTGCCTTGCACACGGCCTACCTCGGTTCAATCCCCGGCATCCTATGTGGTCCCCCACACACTGCCAGGAGTAATTTCTGAGTGCAGAACAGGAGTAACCCCTGAGCATCGCCTGACACCCCCACCCCCCAACAAAAAAATAAAAACACACAAATGCCCAAAAACAAAATAACACAAAACAAAAAGCCTAATTCTTAGAGTTTCACTCATGTAATATAGTAGTAACTAATTTTCTTCTCCAGAATAGCCATCTTTTTTTTTTTTCTTCACCCAGCTTTGTTTTCAGGGGGTTACACCCAGCAAGGCTCAGAACTTTTTCTTGGCAGAGCTCAGGGGACCATATGTAGTACTGGGAACTGAACCCAGGTCAGCCGTGTGCAAGGCAAGCATCTGGCTGTCCTCTCCATCCAGCCCCTATGGCATTTATTGCTAACTATTTCTACTCTATCCCTCTGTCCATCAAAATGGCATCGCCAAATACACTGCTTAGATTTCAGTGCTAATATAAAAGTCTGGAGCGACAGTTTTCTATGTCTGGGAGTCTTTAGCTAGTAAAAAAGAAAAGTGCTCAGCTGACGCTTTCCTTTGTTCTGAAGTGAAATAATTTTACTGAGGGAAGATATTAGTCCTTTTTTATTTTTTGGTCTTTGGGTCACACCCAGAGATGCTCAGAGGATACTCCTGGCTCTGCTCTAAAGAATCACTCCTGGTGGTACTCAGGGGACCACCTGCAGTGCCTGCGGATCAAACCTGGGCTAAGAGCAAGGCAAATGCCCTACCTGCTACTATACACTTTGGCCCCCAATACTAGTTCGAAGGAGAATGTGGGAGGTGGGAGTGGGGGCAGGAAGAGGCCAAGTCACATATACTTTAAAGATTCTCTAATTGCAACTACTTACCTCAGAATTTGATAATGACTCTTTCACTCGGGGAGACTGAAAGAAATACCAAAAGAAGAGGTGTTAATTCGAAATTCAAATTGCTTATAGTCAGTCCCATGCTGCATGGAATGTTGAAATGCTGGTTAACTCTACTTCATTCATTTCATTCATTTTCACTGGAAAGTCACATTTCACAAAGTACAATTCTGTCTACATGACATGTTCATGGTATCATGTGTCGTGGAATAGCAGATTCCAGAACAAAGGATATATCCAACACCTTCAAGCTAATTATCCATCACCTTTTTGAGCATTATAATACTGATACATGCTTTGAAATTTTTTAAATTTATTTTTATTAAAACATGATGATTTACAAAGTTGTTCATAGTCCAGTTGTTCCAGGCCTACAATGCTCCAACACAAATCCCACCACCAGTGTGACCTTCCTCCCACCATTTTGCCCCAGTTTTTCTTCTATCCCTTAGTTGCCTACTGAGCAGGCACATAAAAATCTTACTTCATGCTTGCTCCAATGAAAGTTAAAGAAATGGCAAATGGAATTATCAGAAAATAAACCAGTGTCAATTTGTAATGACTGGTTGCTATATTTTAATCTATGTAAATAAATTCATGTCACTAAATATATGCATATTCTCATTTACATAAGTAAGTTTTCAACTCTGCATCTAAAATATATTGCATTAATTTTATTTTTATTATTACTATTATTATTATTATTTTGCTTTTTGGGTCATACCCAGTGATACTCATGGCTTACTCCTGGCTCTGCATTCAGGAATTACTCCTGCCATGCTTGGGGGACCATACAGGATGCTAGGAATCAAATCTGGGTTGGCCACATGCAAGGCAAATGCCCTACCCGCTGTGCTATCGATCCAGCCCCTTATTTTGTACTTGACTATGTGCTTTTTGATTGAGAAAATACCAAAACTAAAATTAAAAAATTAACTGTAATGTGACCTGTAAAAATTTAACTTTAATTTATTAAAGAACAGGGATATTCTTTCAAAGCTTCAATCTGTAATTAACAACTTCAGTAAGTTTAAAAATGATGCAAAACTTTAACTTATTGTCCATAGTTCAGTTTTTCTGCTTACTTTCTTCTAATATAGAATGCAGTCTGCAACCATGAATTACAGTTAGTTGTCATGACACTTCGACTTTTATTTTTTTTTTTAGTTTCGACTTCTCGGAACTATAATATTTTTTCCCCCTTTTTTTTGGGGGGGGGGAGTCACACCTGGCATTGCACAGGGGTTACTCCTGGCTCATGCACTCAGGAATTACTCCTGGTGGTTTTCAGGGGACCATATGGGATGCTGGGAATCGAACCTGCGTCTGCCAACGTGTAAGGCAAATGCCCTGCCCTCTGTACTATCCCTTCAGCTCCAAGAACTGTAACATTTTTGAAAACTAGTGTTCCCTCTCCCACTTTCATGCTTCTCATCTTCAGTTTACCTAATG
Source organism: Sorex araneus (assembly GCF_027595985.1). Lineage (NCBI taxonomy): Eukaryota > Metazoa > Chordata > Mammalia > Eulipotyphla > Soricidae > Sorex > Sorex araneus. The sequence goes on along the minus strand of NC_073305.1, from coordinate 36,680,398 downwards.
TTTCTTCAGGTCAGAAAGCACCCTACCCACTGTACTATCACTCCATACCTAATTTAATTTTTATAACTGCTTTATGATGATTATAAAATGATGTTCTACCTTTAACACTCCTCCACATCTGCCAAGTCAGCACTTATTTATTATCTATTATGTACTATCTATTTATGTATCCATGTATCTACTTATGGGTTTGTTTTGTTTGTTGATTTTTTTTTATTTTTGGACCACATCAGTGGTAATCAGGGCTTACTCTTGGCTATCTGCTCAGGGATCAATACACATAAATACATGTTATATATTACAGAAGAAAAGACTGGTGAACCTTACAACAACAACAACAACAACAACAAAAATAGAGGGAGAGAGAAAAGATTTTCCTTGTTTTGGGGCCACACCCTGTGATGGTCTGGGGCTGGCTCTGCACTCAGGAATCACTCCTGGCAGTACTTGGGGACCATGTGGGATGCCAGGGGTTGAACCAGGGTTGGTCACAAACAATACAAATGCCCTGCCTGCTGCTTCGCTCTGACCCGCTCCTAACTTAAAAAATTCTTATTTATGTTACCAAAGATGGTTAAAAGGACAAGGGAAACATGGATGACATGATAAATATAGAAAGAGACTCTGAATAAAGTCTCTAAGTTTATATGTTGTACCTGTGTATTTGTACTTTGTACTTTGTAGGGTACTACAAAGCTACTAAGTATTCAGAATTGTCACTTTATATACTTCTCATGCAGAGTTAATAATAAACAGACACTGATAGAACATATTTATTGTTTTGAATATTACTTTGTTGAGCAGTGGAAGAATTAACATCATCTTTAAGATACAACAGATTACAAAGTCAATGTAACTCTAGCTCCCCCTGGTCACTTGAATGTAACATTACAAGAGATCATTAATTCAGAGGAACCATGAAAAAGCAAAAGAAGAAACCTGTCTCCTATTTGTAAGGCAGCGCGCTCCGGGCGGGTGAGGGAGGGCAGAGGGCAGAGGGCCTGAGGCCAGGTCAGACTCCCGGTGTGCACAGTGCCCCGCATACTCTGACACGAGGCCTGAGCACCAAAGAAAATTATAATCATGAACAAACAAATGTGCACATTAGCTGCAGAGCTGTCCAAGGTCAGAGCTTAATAAACAGATTTTGGCCTTTATACTGTATTTTGGGCTTGGGGGGGGGCCACACCTGGCAGTTCTCAGGGGCTATTTCTGGCTCTGTGCTTAAAAGTGACCCCACAGATGGTGCCAGGAACAGAAAGCCGTGGTCAAAGTGACCCCATTCAAGGAAAATGTCTTATTTGTTCTGTCTCCTCCAGCCTAGAACTTCATAAATTTTTGCCAGGTTTTTCTGGCAAAATTTAGTTATTCAAAAGAAGCACACTCAAGGCTGGAGGGACAGTACAGCGGGTAGGGCATTTGCCTTGCACAAGGCCGACCCAGGTTCGATTCCCAGCATCCCGTATGGTCCCCCAAGCATGGCCAGGAGTAACCCCTGAGCATCACCGGGTATGACCCAAAAGCAAAAAAAAAAGAAAAGAAAAAAAAGTACACGCAAAACTCCCATTCCAAGCTTGCTCTTTAAGCTCAAGTTCTCCCAGGAACACGTATCTTGCTTGCTTGTCTATGACTCTTTGCTTTTCCATTCTGGAGAACCCCATGAACCCTCCCTTTCAGTCCCCTCACATCTTTCCAAGGAAGTTTCAATTGAATAAAAACTTTTTTGCTCCCCCCCTGCCAAAAAAAGCACATTTCATAAACAACATCAATGTTTAATACTGATTGTTAAGATTTACAAGTGTTATTGCATAGTGGCACCTAAAAGCAGGCAGAAGGGCTGGGAATATAGCTTAGATGCAGAATCCAAAGATTTTTATTTTGAAAGCGAATATATATACTACAACTCATCCCACAAGAAAAGGTCATGATCTGTGAAGGTTAGGATCCATATCTCCCTCCCCTATTCCACTCTAGTTGTGGGTAGATTAGCAGACTTCAGGATAAAAGTTTCTATTGCTAAGAGGCCTGCAAGTACACTTATCTTTCCTTTTGCATTACCTAATCAGTCATTAATCCTATTCGATATATTTTCATCTCAAACATAGAAATTTTCATCTCTGGATCTGGGTCATTTTTATACAGCCTAAATATTACCACAATCGGCTGGAGTGATAGCACAGCGGGTAGGGCATTTGCCTTGCACGAGGCCAACCCGGGTTCGATTCCCAGCATCCCATATGGTCCCCCGAGCACTGCCAGGAGTTATTCCTGAGCATAAAGCCAGGAGTAACCCCTGAGCATCGCCGGGTGTGACCCAAAAAGAAAAATAGAAAAAAGAAATAAATAAATATTACTACAATCTGGGGCTGGAGCGATAGGGTAGGGCGTTTACCTTTCACGAGGCCAACCCGGGTTTGATCCCCGGCATCCCATATGGTCCCCCAAGCACAGCCAGGAGTAATTCCTGAGTGCAAAGCCAAGAGTAATCCCTGAGCATCGCTGGGTGTGACCCAAAAAGAAAATAAATAAATAAATAAATAATAAAAATTTAAAAAATATTACCACAATCAACATGTTCCTATCTACTTTTCCACTTTAAATTAATTGGGCTGGGTGGGGAGAAGAGTGGGAGAGAAAATGGGGAATGTGCACTGGTATAAGGATGGGTGTTGGAACATTGTATAACTGAGACTCAATCAATCATGAATAACTTTGTATTTGTATATCTCAGTAATTCAATGAAAAATAGATTTTAAAAACTTTGAAAATTTTTAATTAGGTTCCTATTAAGTTATTCAAGAAAATTTGTCATCCATGCCTGTGTTCTATCTTAACTAGTTCAATAAACAAAATCAGAGAACATAGCATTCTTCAAAGGCTCCGAGACAAAAAGAGCTCTAGTTAAAAGCGCAGATCAACAAGACTTACCCTGAGCTGTGAGATTGCTGCCTTCCCTTCCTCACTTTCCTCATCAAACTCATCGTCACTCCACTCCCAGCCTCCGTCCTCTGTCTTATGAAGACGGCCACTGGAACCCGGGACTCTCCGAACCTGCCCAGTAAAAACAGAAATGTGGATCATAGTCATGATTGGTACTTACTAGAGAGAAAACCAATCCTCTCGTATTTCAGAATAATAAGAGATAATCATATTTTCCCACTAAAATTTTTCACACAAATTCCTATTTTTCAGTCTTCACTTGCTCGCTTCACGATCCCCATTATGTCTACTCACAACCATTAACTTTTCTTCTACTTTGTACTCTAAGTTCAAACATCACAAAAATTCTTCTCAGATGAAGTGATAGTTCAAAGATTTCACCCATGGTTTTATGCCTCAAGACATTGAAAAAATAGAAAAGGATTACATAAAATAATCCCAAGATAAAGAAAACTGTGCTCTTCTAGATTTTCAATGTATGTTGTTTTATTTTGTTTTGTTTTTGGTGGTTTGTTGCTCTAAAGGGACCCAGCAGGGAGCAGTGTGGGGTGCAGGGAGGGTGCATATGGGGGCAAGGACCAAACTCAGGGTTTCACATATAGTCATATCCTGGCTCTTTTTAATTTTTAAACTCGCAATTCATTAGCTGTACAGCATATTTTTGTATCCCAGTGAATAACATTAGGTATACAGGAATATAATACAGATACAGGATATATGCTGAACGAATATACCAAAGGATGCTAATGAAAGAACTGAAAGAAAAGGAGTTAATAAAGTTAATAGGAGCTGGAGCAATAGCACAGCGGGTAGGACTGTGCACTCGGCCGGGTTCGAGTCCCAGCATCCCATATGGTCCCCTGAGCACCACCAGAGGTAATTCCTAAACGCAGAGCCAGGTGTTACCCCTGTGCATCGCCAGGTGTGACCCAAAAAGCAAAAAATAAATAAATAATAAGTAAATAAATAAAGTTAATAAACCGCCTATTCCCGAGCCATTAGACAGTCAGGTACGGCCTGCAGTGACGATACGCGGGGCCTCACGGGATGGGGGTGGAGCCGGCCCTTGTCCTCCACCACCCCAGCGAGACCCCGAGTCATCACCCACGGAACGGCCCCCTCTGGCTACTGATTAAGCTGCTTAATGGCCATGATTGCAGAGACACAAGAAGGAATTTTGGAACCCAGCAGCTTTTGGCAGAAATCCCTCCAGATTTAATAATTAAAATTTTGGAATTCCGAAACTGCAGCATCATAATTCATCATCAGCAACAGGAAACAAATTGTCTAATGTTGCCTTTTCGAGTGTTGGGAGAACATTCAATAATGGTGGGTCTGGTGTCAAAATATTGAACGTAATCAAAGTAGAGAGAGAGTAATGCGGAAATCATCTGCCACACAGGTAGAGGGAGGGTGTGGGATGGGGTTTTACTGGGGTCCTTTGGTGGTGGAGAGAGTGCACTGGTGAAGGGACACGTGTTTCATCACTATATGACAGAGACTTAAATCTGAAAGCTTTGTAATTGTTCTCATGATGATTCAATAAATAAATGTTTTAAATAAATAAATAAAAATAAAGACAATGACTGGGGAAAAAAATAAAGTTAATAAACAGCTCATCCTGTTAATAAGCACTGTGTACCATGTACTTGCAAGATGCAAAAGTAAATTTCTAGTTTCCAAAAATTCTAAGTTAAATCTCCATTTACCTTTTTAGCTCTTTCAGAAATGGTTGGCGCTCTCTGCAGTATTTTTTCTTGAAGAAATTCTTTGTTCTAGAGAAGAAAACAAGATTTTCTCTTCATAAGAAGCTTTTATTAAGAGAGAAAAAAAAAAGACCTCAGAAATATCCACAATTAAAAGGTGATATAGTAGCTGTTTTACAATGATGCTCAGGAAAGTGTCCATCTTCAATTCCGAATGCACCTTTAGAACAAGTGCCCATGGCCGTACAGATGTGACAGGAAAGGAAGGCAGCAGATGAACCATCATCTGTGACAGTTGGCCTTACTATCATCGCCCTACATTTCCAACTACAGTAAAATCCCACTTATTTGATATCACCAGAAAATGAGATGTTTACAAACTCAGTCATAAAGCTTGAAATGAGAGTTCAGTCTTTTTCACAGATTATACGTCTAACCTGAAAGTAAATTGTCCAAAAGAATCACATTTACTGATTCTAAAGCATACCTTAATTACTAAGATTACATAGTGCTCTTGGCAATTATTTCATCTACTATTATTTTTCTAAATAGTATCTCCTTCAGAAAATGAAACTTTTGAGTACTGAACCTAATCTAGGTAAACATAAGAATAAGAATAAGAATACATAAATCAAATCTTACCTTTGCTTTTTGAAAAAATTTGTGCCTTAATAATTCTGCTGCTGTTGGTCTAAAAACCAGAAAAGAAAAATTAATAAAGTTAATTCAACTATACTATGGATTTTTCCATCTGCAAAAATGGACATGGTTTCTTGTATAGCAAAATGCAAAAACTCAATATATTCCTCTGTTCTTATCCTGCTTTTCAAAAGCAAAAAGTTACATAAATTCGGTATACGTCACTGAGTAGAAAAGGAAAAAAAATCTCAATTTTATTGGCTATTTGAATTGCCCACTCAAAATTTTCATTTCTTCTTTTTAGCTTTTTGGGTCACACTCGATGATGCTTAGGGGATACTCCTGGCTCTGCACTCCGGAATTACTCCTGGCCGTGCTCAGGGGACCATATGGCATGCTGGGATCAAACCCGGGTCAGCCGCATACAACACAAATGCCCTACCCCTGTACTATCACTCCAGCCCCTCAAAATTTTATTAAAATGTTCTAAACAGGACAGAATTTTAATTTTACATTTTGGAATAGCTCCAAATTATTTTCTTTTTCAAAAAGTTCTTATTTTAAATGGTTTTCAGGTCAACAAGAGAGACGAGATCATATAGAATTCCTATATAACTGCCACCAGTTTCCCTTAATTAGTCCTAATATAATACAAAAGAAATAACTAAAAATATTAACTCAGTACACTACCACCAACTAAACCACAGAATTAACTCAGACTACTGGCCCCTACCCCTACTCCTTGCACACACATACACACATACACACCGTTCCCCCACGAACACCCTTTATGATTTCTCGTCTTGTAGTTCCAGGGTCTAGCCGAGAACACCGTGCTGTGTTCTTTCATGTTCCCTCAGAGTCCTCTCCTCTCACCTGTGACCCTTTGCCAGTCTTTCCTTTTCCTTTTCCTTGGCCCTTTAAGGAGCTCCGGTCAGAAAGTTCACTGCCTACCCACACTGGGGTTTATCTGATGCTTTCTCACCACACACAGGAGTGAGTGATGGGAGGGAGAAGCGAGTGCCCTTCTCAGTACACTGTCAAGAGTGCCTAAGCCAGTCCGTCTCACTAATGGGGATAACAGAACAGTTGCTAAGGGAGGTCTCTGCCAGATTTTCTCACTCCACAGTTGCTATTTTTCCTTTCTCATACTCCATTCATCAAAAGTTACTAAATCTAGCCTAAATGAACTACTCAAGAAGGCAAATGATTATGTTTTTAATTACTAATTTAAAATTCCTAGTTGGTACTTAGTTTTGGGGCCATAGTCCTATACCTGTGGCTTTGACGTTTTCTTTTATGATCCTAATCACATCACTTTTTTGTCTGATCAAACATTCATGGATCATTATCTTCCTATAGCGCTATCTGTTGATTCTAATTCATGGTGTCACATTCCACTGAGCTCTGTAATCTTGAGATATGTCCCCTTCCTCAGTGGACATTACGTGCAGGAATCTCCTGGGCCTGGATTTTGAAGTTTGGCAATGGCTTCTGCCCAAAATTAAACTAGTTTGGCTTCTTTTTATTTGTTTTGGGGTCCCACCACTGGTGTTTAGGGGAGATACTCCTAGTTCAGTACTCACGGAGTACTCCAACCAGTGCCTGGGGGACAATGATGTAGAGGGCAAGGAACCCAAGCAAAGTGTGTGCTCCAGCCTGTTGGAATGATCTCTGCCCCAAAACCTGGCATTTTATCAATAAAGAATTTAAAGCATAGTTTCATAATCATAAGAAATTAGCAAGGATACAGTTAAACAAGCTATACCACTGTATCTGTTACAATATTTAAATAATAAACATTTAAAGCAATTATTGGGGCTAGAAAGCACAGCAGTTAAGTACAGCAAGGCAATCCTTGCCTTGCATGTACCCGAACCAGGTTCAATCCCTGGTAACCCATTTAATTCCTGAACACAGAGCCAGGCATAACCCCTGAGCACCACTGGGTGTGACCCCAAAAACAAAACAAAAAAATAGCAATCTGAACAAATTTATTTGTTCTCAATCTAGTGTAATAATTTCCATTATTTTTCTGAAGTTTTGAATATTTATCCTCCAAAAAAGCATGCATGTGATTTTTTTTTCAATTTTCAAAACTAAATGTTTATATCTTCTCCACAGATGATAATGGGAAATATGCAATACTTTATTTATTTTTGCTTTTTTGATCACACCTGCAATGCACAGGGGTCACTCCTGGCTCTGCACTCAGGAATTAGCCCTGGTGGTGCTCAGGTGGTGCTCATATGGCATGCTGGGAACCAAATCCAGGTTGGCCACGTGCAAGGCAAACACCCTACCTTCTGTGCTATCGCTCCAGCCCCAAATATGCAATATTTTAATAGCTGTGATCTATAGGAGATGTGATAAGTTGTTTTTGCATCAAAGTTTTTGGTCATGGATGAGTTTCTCATGGTTTTTCTCTTTTCAAAGGTCTCAATAAAATACATTTATTTTATTTTCTTAATTTATAACTTTTTTATTGAATCACTGTGAGGTACACCCTTACAAAGCTGTTCATGATTGGATTTTAGTCATATGATTCTTAAGGCTTGACGCAGGGGCTGGAGCAATATTACAGGGGTAGGTCATTTGCCTTGCACGTGGCTGACCCAGGTTCAATCCCCGGGATCCCATTTGCTCCCCTGAGCACCATCAGGAGTAATTTTTGAGTGCAGAGCCAGGAGTAACCCCTGAGCACCACCTAGTAGGCAAGACCCAAAAAGTAAAAAACAAACAAACAAAAAAACCCCCAAAACCCAAAAATCTTGATGTAATGATTTACACATCAGATTAAGAGACAAGAAAGCTTTATCTCATACTTTTACCTTTTTTCTGGATCCTTTTGAAGGCACAATGAAATCATTTTTCTAAATGATTTTCCATATTTTTTCAGCATTTCCTTATCTTGAATACCAGTTTCCAAAGAAGGAGGATCATTCTGCAGTGTCAGCATTAAAACCTAGGAGAATAAAACAAGAAATATTGAATTTCCAAAGATTCAGTAAAATTAAATATCATAACTAATACATGCAGTACAGATAATCTCCCAGCATATAATCACATTTTTTCTTTTCTTTTGGTTTTGCAGCCACACCAGTGAAACTTTGGGACTATGTCTGGTTCTGCACTCAGGGGTGCCTCACAGGCACAAAAAATTTAAAAAGAAATCACCAATCCTGGCCTGCCTTTTAAGTTCTCATTCTCTCTACTTCTGCAGTAAAGGACAATCCAGTCCTTACTTGTCCATCAACTATCTCTGTTTTGACTTTCACCACAGTCTGCCGGCTTGGTGCACAGGTCTCCTAGAAAATGAAGTCACAATATTGCATCTGAAATTCTGTGTTTTTGGGTTTTTTTTCTATTTTTGTTTACTTTTAAAAAATATAAAATAAAAGCATGTTTTTTTCTAAACACAAGTCCAAATGAAACAAAACGAAAATGTGCTGTTATGAAAAACTGTCTCAGATTCAATTTTGCTGCATTTGTACTTACTGAAATGGAATCAGAATGTGAGCAGTATTTCTTTGTGAGCTAACAGATTAGTCTGCATGTAACTGCAATTGCAAGAATCACCAACTAAACCTCACTTCTCCCCTATACTAGTTTAAAAACGAGTTTGTTTCTGAAGCCAGAGAGATCATACGGGGGCTAAGGTGCTTGCCCTGCATCATACCAACCCCAGTTTGAATGCCCAGCACCGACTGCACAAATCCCAAGGCAGAGCCAGGAGGAGCCCCCGAGGACTGTTGGATATGTCCCAAATTCCCCTGCCCCTCACAAAATGCATTTCTTCAGGTTACAAAATAGCCTCCCACCTCAAGTTATAAAAAGGGGGGGGGGGGAAAGAATAGAAAAGTCCTTCCAAATTTTGTGAATATCTACTTTCTCCTAGAAAAAAAGCATGATCCTAAAATAAACTTGCCTTTTACATAATCAAACATACACTAACAATATACACATATTTTGAATTTGAAAATACAAAAAGGTGTATTATAATAAACCATGGGCTTTATCTCTCACTATACTGTAGATTCTTCTGACCCTTCTCCTTCCCTTAGCTAGTGATGATTGGGGTTTGTACAAACTTGCTAGCAATGTGCAACTTCTTGGTTGTGGTGCTCATAGGAGAGTTGCAGTGCTCACCAGGTGTTACCATACTTTAGATGTGGTGCCTCCATACATTTGGTTGTCATGTACTGGAAATCACACATTTTGCTGTGCCACTGGTATCACACTTGGCATGTGAGGTGGTACTCAGGACTGAACCTATAGGTTCATATCTGCAAGGCAGGTGCTCTTCCAGACCCCTTACGTTGTTCATATTCTTTTTTCTTTGTTTCTTTGTCTGTTTTGGTGCAACACTAGTGGTGCTCAGGCCTTACTCCTGCTTAAGGAATTGGCAGAGCTCAAGGGACCATATTAGGTGCTGGGGGTCAAACCTGGGTCAGTCACATGCAAAATTCCACCTGCTGTATCATCTTCTCCTGGCCCAGAGGAGAAAATTCGGGCATGTGCATTTTGTGACTGAAATCTCCAGGCTTTCTCAGGGTTGGGATGAGCTACCTTCCCCCACCTCCCTGTAATTCCAGAAGCCTTGGCAGTCACTTGCACACCTCAAAGTTGCCCCCAGTTAAAAAAACTACTCCAGCCTTATCTTCCTGATCAAAATACTGAATGCCCTGAACAAACACGATGACCTCTTAGTATTGCAAGTCATAATGCATAAAAGGAGAAACAAGAAAGAAATACAAATGGCCAAAAGGCACATAAAAAAATGCTATACATCACTAATCATCAGGGAGATGCAAATCAAAACAACAATGAGATTATCATCTCACACCACAGAGACTGGCACACATCAAAAAGAACAAGAACAATCAGTGCTGACACGGATGTGGGGAGAAAGAAACTCTCTTTCCTTGTTGGTGGGAATGCCAACTGGGTCACCCTTTTTGAAAAACAATATGGACGTTCCTTAAAAAACTAGAAATTAGCTTCCATCTGACCCAGCACTATCACTTCTGGGATAGTGAAGTGATATATATCCTGAGGGTGCAAAAAGGCACAGTAGAAATGACATCTGCACTTGTATGTTCATTGCAGCACTGTTCACAATAGCCAGAATCTGGAAACAACCCGAGTATCCAAGAACAGATGACTGTTCTACACGGTGGAATATTATGCAGCTATTAAAAAAGATGAAGTTATGAAATTTGCTTATAAGTGGGTGGTCATGGAGAGATCATGCTAAGTGAAGTGAGTGAGAAAGAGAGAGACAGATATAGAATGACTGCACTCATTGTGGACTATAAATTATATTATGAGACAAACACCACCCAAGGACAGTAGAAACAGGGCCAGGAAGATTGCTCCAGGGTTGGAATCCTGCCTTATAGGCTGGGGAGAAGACAGCTAGGAAAGAGAAGGGATCACTAAGTCAATGAGGGAGGGATTGCTTTGGGATGGGAGATGTGTGCTGAAAGTAGATAAAGGATCCAACATGATGGCCTCTCATTATCTGTATTGCAAACCATAATGTCCATAAGTAGAGAAAGAGAAAGAGGAAAACTGTCTGCCACAGAGGCAGGGAGAGGGGTGGGACGGGGTGAACGTGGGGTGGGATACTGGGGACATTGGTGGTGGAAAATGTACACTAGTGGAGGGATGAGTGTTCTATCATTGTATGACTAAAACTCAAACATGAAAGCTTTGTAAGTGTAGCTCACTGTGATTCAATAAAAAATAATAATTTTTTTTTTTTAAAAAAAGGAGAGGAAAAAGAAAAGTGCCTGGGGGATGGGAGATGGAGGGTGATGGTGGGATGGTGGAAAGGAAATGGGGGGACATTGGTGGTGGGAAATGTACACTGGTGGAGGGATGGATGTTGTATCATTGTATGAGTGACAAGCAATCATTAACAGCTTTTAATTGGTCTATCTCATCGATACAAAGGGGGTCACACAGATACAAATGATCACCAATAGTACTGGCAGTACCATCTTAAAACATAAAATTATCATTCTGCACAGAACTAAACTTACGGGGGAGGCTGGAGGACAGACCCTGAGACATGGTGAGAGAAGAGAACACTGGCGGAGGGAGCGGTGTTACCATGCTGAGTGCACTAATGGATTGCAGAACACGGTGATTCACTTTTCTTTTAAATCTCTTTCTGTTATTAATGTTGACAACTGGATTAGCAACTGCATTTCAGGCAAAAACTAAATCAGGATAGAATCAATAGCTTTTTAATAAAGCTGTAAGTATCTAACCACACAATTTTATTTGCACATTTGCTTGCTTGCTCATCCGTTGCTCATCGATTTGCTCGAGCGGGCACCAGTAACGTCTCTCATTGTGAGACTTATTGTTACTGTTTTTGGCATATCCAATATGCACGGGTAGCTTGCCAGGCTCTGCCGTGTGGGCTCTATACTCTTGGTAGCTTGCCGGGCTCTCCGAGAGGGGCGAAGGAATCAAACACGGGTCGGCCGCGTGAAAGGCGAATGCCCAACTGCTGTGCTATTGCTCCAGCCCATTTGCACATTTAGTCAGTAATAATAAGAATACACATATGGCTTTTGGACCCGGCTGTGGAAGGAGCATGATGGAGGGGCCCGAGGGAGCGCCCTCGGACCCCAAGCAGCCCACTGAACTAATTCCGGCATGGGACCAGAGACCCTACGGCGTGCCGAAGCTGTGGGACCCGGGCATCCCCCAATTCTTTTAACCTGTCTCTCTCTCAACTCCTCCCTCCTGAGCACAGCGCAGGGGCCGCGGTTTTCCTGAGCGCAAAACGGAGACGCCGATCCAGCCAAAACAGGACGTGAGCGCGCTTGCGGGAGTCCCCAGGGGGCGGGGGCAGCGACCCCCGCCCACCGCAGTTAGATACTTAAACCCACCTCCCCCACGTGTGCTTCCTTTTGGACCCGGCTGTGGAAGGAGCATGATGGAGGGGCCCGAGGGAGCGCCCTCGGACCCCAAGCAGCCCACTGAACTAATTCCGGCATGGGACCAGAGACCCTACGGCGTGCCGAAGCTGTGGGACCCGGGCATCCCCCAATTCTTTTAACCTGTCTCTCTCTCAACTCCTCCCTCCTGAGCACAGCGCAGGGGCCGCGGTTTTCCTGAGCGCAAAACGGAGACGCCGAGCCTCTCTCTAGGTTTCTCCATCTTATGAGCACCATAAAAGGGTAAAAGTTTGTAGTGATGTTATTTCTGGTTGTACTTTCCCTGGACTTTATACAGAAACCCAAAACCGCGCTGCCGCGGCCGCGCGACTTAATGTCATCTTAGTATGAGCAATATGTAATGGTTCCTTTCTAATGGGGCGGACTTTTGTGGGAGATCCTAATAGTAAGTCTGTTGCTGAAATATTGAAGGCAATCAAAGTGGTAGCCATCTCACTAGACTGAACTAAGCTATATCCCCACGCCGGCTGAGAAGAAATTTTCTTCTTTCTCGGGAAGAAACGCGGTGTGTCATCAACTACAGTGTGATGTCCATTAAGCAAACAGACCTGGTGGCGTGGGAATGGGATATAAGGAGAAAAATTATGTACAAGGAACAGCGGGACGCTGGTGGAATCTCGAGCCGGAGCCGATACCAGCGCAAGACCCTCGGTTCCAGAGACTGCTTGCAGATACTCTACAAGTCTATCAACTAAGCCAGAGCCCCACGCCTGCTGATGACGGGAAATAACCATCCTTTTCGGTTTTTTTTTCCCTTGTCAGGCAGCGTGGAGATTACTAAGACAGGCGTGAACTCGGTGGCGCGGGGCAAGGGGGAAAAAGAAAAACTATGTAACAAACAGCGGGACTTAATATCTCTATATTCTTAGCAATGGAGAACTATCAAATGCCTCCTTGGCAATAGGACTGCTTTTCTTTTTTGGGGGAAACCCCAACAACGGTAGTGAGTTGTGTGTTGAAACATGGAATGTAATCGAAATAAGGCGTAAACGAAGTGAAACATATCATGTGCAAGGGTTGGGACTGGGGAGGTGGGAGGGGGCAGCAGGTATACTGGGGGGGTTGGTGATGGAAAATGGGCACTAGTGAAGGGAAGGGTGTTTGAGAACTGTATAACCGACATAATCCTGAGAACTATGTAACCCTCCACATGGTGATTCAATAAAATTAAAAAAAAAAAAAAAAAAAAAAAAAAGAATACACATATGTATGACAGAAAATACTTCTCTTTACAGATTATTTAATAAGTGACAACACTTAAAACAGTGCCTGGCACAGTTAAGTAATAAATGCATTTAGCTACAGTAAACTATGGACATGTACCACTTCCAAGAGCCCAATTTAATGGGAAAGATCACAGTTCCTATAGAGGCTTCCCGACACAGGCTACTGTGATGAACACACATTAAACACCAGACCCTGATCACCAATAAGGAATGGAACCAGTAGACGGTGGCCATTATAGAAAAGGCCAACCACACCACAGTCATTCAATGCTAAATATCTGGTATGTGGATTTTTAATTGCTACAGGAGTTAGAAAAGATAAAGGACATTATGATTAAGAATGATAAATGGGGCTGGGAATAGCTCAGTAGGCTGGAGTACATGTTTTGCATGCCATGAGACATGGGTTCAATACCCAGTACCACACAGACCTCAAGCACCTTCATTAGCAAACCTGGAGCACTGAGCTAGGAGTAGTCCACCAGTACCTCCAGATATACCCTCACTTTCCTCTACCCCCAAAAAGAACAAAAAGTGAGAGGCTGAAGATCAAGTGGCAGAGTACATGCCTTGCATGTGTGAGCCCTGGGCTTGATACCTAGAACCACACAGCTCCCCAAGACCCACGATTGTGACCCTTGCAGCAGCAGCAGCAGCAGCAGCAGCAGCAACAAAAAGCCTGTCCAATAAAAAGGGCTCCACAGAGGACCAGAGCCTCACCTTCATTGGCGGATATTTGTGGTAAGGAGCTGCCCCTGTGGCCAGTTCAATTGCCGTGATCCCAAAACTCCAGATGTCAGCTTTGAAATCGTAACCTCGAACCTATAAAAACAAAGAGACATATGTGACTACTTTTATCATACCACAGTACTTTTTTGGGCAGGGGAGGGGAGGCAATGGTGGCAGGGATAAAACCTGGAAACTCACAGGTGAAGCAGGGTTTCTACCCTAAGCTGTTTGGGTCCCTAAGAGCACTTTTAAAAGTAGCCAAGGGCTGGGCTAGAGCAATAGTACAGAAGGTAGGGCATTTGCTTTGCAAGCAGCTGACCCAGGTTCAATCCCCAGCACCACAGGGTCCCCCAGGCTCAGTGGGAGTGATTCCCGAGCACAGAGCCAGGAGTAAGCCCTGACCACTGCCAGTGTAGCCCCAAAACAAAGTAGTCAAGGACTGGGGCGTGGCTCGAATGGTAGAGTACATCATACACATGCACGGCCCTGGCTTTTATCCCCAGCACCATATGACCCCTGTGATCCCTGAACACCACAAGTGTCCCTGTATGCCCTACCAAAAAAAGGGGAGGGAGGCAGAGCAGCCAAAAGCTAAATAATACAGTGTACTGCAACACTCTGCGTTATTCCCTGGCTGCTTAAATGATCTTATTCTACTCTTTAGGTAGTCTCTGATGTAAGTTCAGCCCGGCAAGCTACCGAGAGTATTGAACCCGCGCGGCAGAGCCTGGCAAGCTACCCGTGCGTATTGGATATGCCAAAAAGAGTAACAATAAGTCTCTCAATGAGAGACGTTACTGATGCCCGCTCGAACAAATCGATGAGCAACGGGATGACAGTGACAATGACAGTGACTATTCTTTTAAATTTTTGTAACAAAAAACTAAATTACTTGAAAAAGATGAAAACAGTACCTGTTCCATGACTTCAGGTGCCATCCAGCAAGGTGTGCCCACAAAAGTCTTCCGGACTTTATTTCGGGTAATATCGCCACCGGTTGCTAAAAAGGCACTAACCCCAAAGTCTGCAATAGAGCAGGACAACAAGGCATTAGAAGTAGAGTAACTAAGACAAAATGGACAGGAAAATAATATAATTAGCTATTAATGGTCCTAATTCCAAACAACATGGCACTTCCTCTTCTTTCTGTTGAGTATCTTGACTAAATTAAGATACCAGTATCTTATTTGTTGCCAGTATCTGTTGCCAGTATCATATTTCATTTTTTTTTTACCCCCAAGAGAACCTCCAGTTTTCCTCCAGTTTCAATCAATTCTTTTAGTCTTTCCGGAAATGCTGTATTATTAAACAATAATTCCATCTTGCCTACACTCCCCAGGGTCTGATAAACATCCTATTTTGTTTCTGTGATTTTGACTGTATAAAATACTACAGATAAAATGCATTTTAGAGGATTTGTCTTATTGTCACTGGCTTATTTCATTAGCATATCCTCAGGGTTTACCCAATTAATAATAAATATATTATTATTTTATTATATATTATTATTATATATTATCAGAATCTCTTTTGCAGGGCTGAAAATATTCTATGTTTATATCGATGCCACATTTTGCTTCTACAATCAACTGAAAATGTACATCCCATGCTTTAGCCATTAGGACCAACGGTGCTATGACAGTGGGCATGTGTAAACAGCTCTTCCAGGCCCTGCCCTTAATTTTCAGAACTGCTGGATCGTGTGGTAATCTTAGTTTTAACTGTTTGGGAGAACATCAGACTGTTTTCCACAGTTACTATCCCACTTTAACTTTCAACCAACAAGACACAAAGATTCTGATTTTGCCATATCCTCACCAAAACGGGCCACTTATTAATTTTATCATTCGGATACACCTCATTGTAATTTTGATGTGCATTTCCATGGTGATTTTTGATCTTGAATCTCTTTTCATGTACTTTCTGATAATTTTTATTTCCTCATTGGAAAAATGTATTAGGGGGGGCTCTGGGGGCCATACCCAGCAATACTCGGGCATTACTCCTTAGCTCTGCACTCAGGAATTACTCCTGGCAGTGCTAGGGTGACCATATGGGATGCTGGGGAACAAACCCGGGTTGGCCACATGCAAGACAAATGTTCTGCCTGCTGTACTGCCACTCCAGCCCCTGGAGAAATGTTAAGTCACTTTTTAATGCATTATTTCTCAGACTGAGTTTCAGAAGTTCTTTATGAATTCTGGGTATGTCCCCTATTAGTAAAGATCTGTCATTTTTTTCTCCCACTCTGTGGGTTGCCTTTTGATTCAATAGCAAAGTATTTTGATGCACAAATGTTTTTATTGTTTTAAGATCCATTTTCTCTATTTTTATTTTTCTCCCTGTGCCTTTGACAAGAATCCATTGCCAAATTAAATACTAATCTCTTTTTTTTTTTTTTTTTTTGCTTTTTGGGTCACACCCAACAATGCACAGGGGCTACTCCTGGCTCATGCACTCAGGAATCACCCCTGGCGGTGCTCAGGGGACCATATGGGGTGCTGGGATTTGAACCCGGGTCGGCCACGTGCAAGGCAAACGCCCTACCCGCTGTGCTATCACTCCGGCCCCAAATACTAATCTCTTGACCTCTTATTTCCTTCTAAGAAAGAGCCAGACTTCCTTCATTCAGTCACTCATTTTGGGGCCATACCCAGCAGTGCTCGGCTCTGTGCTCAGAGTCTGCTCCAAGCAGTGCTCAGGAAGACCATGCAGTGCTAGGGATCAGACCTGGGGCTCTGTATGCAACGCATGTGCTCCAGCCTGGTGAGCTATCTCTCCAGTCCCCTTCTGGAGTTCTATTTCAGATTTTGCGTTTATACATCCAGTTAGAGATAGTATTAGATGGCAGTCCATGCAACCTCATTATTTTTCCAAGAAAATACCTAGTTATTACCAAAACTCTTTGTTAAAACAACTGCTGCAGTTCCAGTGGTAGAGCACGATCGCCAACACCACCTGATGCAGTCCTGGTGGGACCCAACTGGGCTTCAGTACTGCTAGGAATGGCCTGAGGCACCACCACCTCTGAGCCCCCAAATAATAAAAAAATTAAACATTGTATGGGTCAGAAAGGGACTACATGTTTGCACATGGAGAACCTGGGCTTGACCTCTAGCACCACATATAGGTCCCAGAGCCTGCCAGGAGTAAGCTCTGGGAACCAGCAGGTGTGGTGCCCCCCTTCAAAAAATACAACATAAAAAAAAAAAAGTGGGATTTTGAAAAGGATTGCACCAAATTTATACAGAGTACACTGGGTAGTATTGACATTTTAACATTAAGTTTTCCAGTTCACGAACATGGAATGTGTTTTCCTTCATTTTTTATGAGCAATGTTTTCTACTTTTCATTGTACATGTCATTTTACCCTCTTGATTAAGCTGATTCTTAACTATTGATTTTTCTTGGGGGCTATTATTTGTAAATGTAATTGTTTTTATAATTTCCTTCCAGATAGTTTGTTGTTAGTTTAAGGAAATAAAAATGACTTCTGTGTAGTACCTTTGTAACCTGCTTTATTAAACAATTTCTTAGCACAAATCATTTTGTTGAGTGTGTGAAATGTTTTGAGTTTTCTACATAAAATAACATCATGCCACCTGAAGATAAAATATAATTGTACTTCTTCCTAATTAGAATATCCAGTATTGTGCTGAATGAGCATAAGGAACACAAATAAATAAAGCTTTTTGCTCTGTTCCTGGTCTTAGAGGAAAGTTTTCCCTTTGATGAAAGACAATGATATTCACTGTGGGCTTAAATATGGTTTCTAGTTATTCAAGGAAGTTGCTCAAGGAATATCCTTGAGGATGCTTCCTTCTCTTCCTAGTTTGCTGTGTATTTTTGTCAGGAAAAGGTGTGAATTTTCTCAAATGCTTTTCAACATTTACTGAGATAGATGATCATGTGGATTTTTCCCCCATTCACTCTACTATCATGTCAGTTTTCATGTTCTCACTACAAAGGGGGCGGGGGAGCCTACTAGATCATAGTGTATAAGCCACTTCATATCTCCTGGCTTTTATTCACTACTATTTTGCTAAGAACTTTTGCATAAAAAGTCCACACAAGAGATTGTTCTGAAGTTTCCCTGGATGTCTGTATCTTTCTTTGGTATCGTGGTCACACGAGTCTTTTACCAAGTGCTAGGAAGCATTCCCTCCTTCTTCAAATTTCTGAAGAATCTGAGGAGGTTATTAGTTGTAAAATGTTCGGCAGAATTCATCAACAAAGTCCTCAGACGCAGGACTTTTCTTCTGTCAAGTGATTTGGATTACTGATTCAATCTCCTTACTAGTTGTAGTGCTATTTCCTTGTGATTCAGTCTTGGTAGGCTTTGTGGTTCAAGGAATTTGTACATTGTGTCTACATCATTCAATTTGTTGGAGTACCACTGCTCCTACTGTGCTTTTAATTTCTGTATAATCAGTACTAATATCCCTATCTTCCATCCTAATTTTAGCTTTCAATATACTTAAAAATTTGTCCAAGTTTTGAAAGAACCAACATTTTTTTTAAATTTCTTTGGTCACACCCGGCAATACACAGGGGTTACTCCTGGCTCTGCACTCAGGAATTGCTCCTGGCGGTGCTCAGGGGACCATATGGGATGCTGGGAATCGAACCCGGGTCGGCTTCGTGCAAGGCAAACACCCTACCCGCTGTGCTATCACTCCAGCCCCATGAAAGAACCAACTTTTGATTTCAATGATTTCTACTTTTTCATTTCTTTCATCTCTGACTTATTTTATGTCAGCTCTAATCTCTATTTCTTTCTTCCTATGTTTAGTAGTTTAGTTTCATCCTTTAACGTATTTTCTTTCTTTCCTCCCCTTCCCCCCTTCCCTTGTTACTACTACTGAGATGTAGGGTAATATCTAGGTGATATTAGATACTGCCCACTAGGTGCACACTAGGTGAGGAGCTCAGGAGTTACACACACTCTTTGCAATGCTCATGCACTTGACTAGAGGAAGCCCTGAGTCACACATTTTGCTAGAGAGTGCCAGAGGTTGACCGTGTGGTGAGGTGTCATGGATCAAACTTGTGGCCTTACACATGGTAATGCAGGTATTCTACCACGGACTCACATCCCAGGGTCCTCTTTTTCTCTGGGGGCCCGGCAACCTGGCAGCACTGAGGGCTTACTCTTGGCTGTGTGTTCAGGAATCACTCCTGGCAGGGCTCAGGGGACCATAAGGGATGTAAGGGAATGAACCTGGGTCCACTACATGCAAGACAAGCACCTACCCACTCAACTAATTTTCTGTTCCCCCTCTTTATTGTATTTTAATGTGTTTATAGCTATTCATTTGCTCCTGTGTCCCTTAAGTTTTGGTTGCTATTTCCACTTTCAGTTGTTTAGAAGTATATTCTAATTTTCCTTGTGAAGTCCTCTGTGAGCCAGTGGTTAAATGGCTCCAAAATTTTGTAAAGTTTCTAGGTTTACTTATATTATTGATTTCTAATATTAGTCCACTGTGATTATAATTTGTATAATACCTATTTTTTAAGTATACTGATTTGGTTTGTGGACTAACATATGGTCTATCCTGGAAAAGTGTATCTGCCATACACACTTAGAAAATGTGTATTGCTGTGGGATAAAGCATTCTGTATGTATCCCTTAGATCTAGTTGGTATCAGTTATTGAAATCTTCAATTTCTTTTTCTTCTGTTTGGTTATTCAATCCATCATTAAGTGTGAGATACTGACATTTCCACCTACTACAGCGGAGTTTGTTTCTCCTTTTAGTTGTTAGGTTTTACTTTATGTATTTTATCAGCATATCATCTTGCTGCACTGAGCCTTTCACTAACACTTAACACTTGAACCCAGGATGTGGTTAGGGGAAGGGTGCATGCCTCACAAGTGTGAGTTCTGGGTTCCCAACCTGAGCATTCAAAATTTAAAAATGTAATGTGCTTCTTTGTAACTTATAACATGTTTATAAGTCTGTTACATTTAATAGCAGTATAGCCATTCCTGCTCTCTTTCACTATTTACATCCAGTATCTCCTTTCCCTTCTTTCCTGTCTCGGGAATTTTACATAATTTTCTTATAGCTATATATTGGATGATGTCGGGGTTGGCTTGGTTTGATTTGGGGGCCATACCTGGCGGTGCTCAAGGCTTAAATCTGGTTCCACACTCAGGGATCACCACAGGGTTCTTAGGAACCATATGCAGTCCCAGGATTGAACAGGGGTCAGCCATGTGCTAGGTAAGTGCATTAACACCTGTTATGCACTCTCGTGCTCTCTGGCACTGGGTCATGTGTTTTTATCCACTATGAGTTTTGATTGGTGAGTTTAACCCATTAAAGTCATTTCTGAGAAGGAGGGTCTTCCTTCACTTTGTGAGTGCTCAATTTGGTCTTGTTTTCATGCTTTTGGGCTATATCCAGTGGTGCCCAGGGCTTATTCCTGGTGGGCTCAGGGACCATTTGGCATACCGGGGACTGAACCCAAGTTGGCCCCATGCAAGGCAGGCACCCCATCTGCTGTACTATTTATCTGGCTCCTCCCTTTGCTTTTTCCCCCTCTATATGCCTTACAGCTTCTTTGTGATTCACTTACCGTATTTTGTGTTTTGTTGATTTTCACACTTCCCTTTGTACAGCAATTTTCTTTGTGATTATCACGAGGATGACACCATTATAAAGTTATAAACTAATTATCCATTTTGTTTGGTTTTTGTGTCTTAACTGGCAGTGCTCTGGACATCTCCTGGCTCGGTGTTCTGGAGAGGCTGCAAGTGGTGCTTGGGAGGCCATATGGTGCTGGGGATCAAGCCCAGGCCTCCAGCACGCAAAGCATTCACTCCAGTCCACCGAGCTCTCTCTCTGGCACTGATGCTATTTTGAATTTATACCAGCTTAACTCCAATACCAGACAACAACTGTTTCTTTAACTCTCTTCCTACCCTATTTGGATACTGGGGATGGAGGGTGGGGGAGGAGGAGGTTGGAGAATTACATATCAATAAATACAGCATGTGCCCTGAAGCCAACAATAATTCTTTGAAATACATTAGGCTCTAAAAGTATGCAGAAAAAATAAGGGGTTATAAACCAAGGGTTATAACTAGAAATTGAATTTCTAGTCCAATAATTGTTTTAATGTCTTAGACCCCTTAGACAGATAGGTAACAAGAGAGCAGTTACAAATCACTGCTGCAGTAACACTAGCTTTTATACTTGCCCATACATTTACCTTTATTGAGATCTTTACTTCTTCAAACTGCTTCAGGTTAGTGTCTAGTATCCTTTCATTTCACTTGCAGGAATCCCTTGGTATTTCTTGCAGGGCAGGTCTAGTGGCAACAAACTCCCTCAGCTTTTAGCTGTAAATGTCTTTGGCATCTCCCTCATTTCTGAAGTCAGTTATGCTGAACATAGGATTCTTGATTAACAATTTTTTTCTTTTTAGCACTTTGAACACACCAGTCCACTGCCTCTAGGCCTCCGAAGCATCTGATGAGAAATACGCTGCTAACAATATTGAGGATTCCTTGAATGGAGGAGTTGCTCTTCTCCTGCTCCTTTAGAGTTTTTCTCTTTGTGTTTCATTTATTTATTTATTTATTTATTTATTTATTTTAATTATACCTCACTCTTATTCTCTGCTATCCATTATGTTCTGTGCAACTGGCTCTTATTCTCACCATGTTTTTTCACAAACATTTTAGATCGAGTGATTCCTGGACAAGAAACCAAAGCAGAATCGTCCCATTCCCCAGTACATTTGTGTGAAAAGTGGAAATTAAATCAAGTACAACTCCAAGAGAAGACACTGGAGAAGAACGAGGCGGGGTTTAGAAGGAGTCATGTGAGATGACACACATAGCAATGTCGTATCAGAATGACAACCATCTTGCCATACTGTGCAGAAAACACCACTTACATTTGGGCATATTTTTATTAGGAAATTGTTTTTCTCTTTGCATGCTTCTCGCGCTAGCAGGCTAATTCAGTAATAAGCATATGAGAAAATAAAAGTCACTACAATGTGGGTCTCTTCTGAGTTCATCTTGATCTTTCTGAGTGTTCAGAACTGTTGCACCAAACCATCAAATTCTGACATTAAAGACAAAATTAAGCTTTCACATATTCTTTCTAGCCCCACCCCCTCGACTTTTCCTTTCCAACTCATGAAGTTTGTATGTTGTTCTGCTCGACAGAGTCTGTGGGTTCAGTTTCTTTGGCTGTTGCTCACTTCAATCTTTTTCCTTTTGATCACTCAGACTTGATGATCTCTATCATTCTTTCTTCAAGTTCTCGGATTCTGTCTTCTACCAGCTCGAATCGACATTTCAATCCCTTTGAGTGAAGCTTGCATTTCACAACACAAGTAATTATGATTTCAAGCTCCAGAACTCTCTTTTAGATTTTCTCCCTTTACTGTTGATTTCATTTTGTTCACAGTTTCCTTAATTTTCTCCTTGTCTTCCTTTAGTTCTTTAAGTATCATCTTTGAGACCAGTTTTAAATTCTTTGTTTAGGAGACCGGTCACCAGGTCTTTTTAAAGGCATATTATTTCTTTCCAATAGCCTATACTTTCCTGTTTCATTGTATGTTGTGTCTTTTTTTTTTAATTGGACATTAGAAATTAATAAGGTGGTAACTCTGAGATTCTATTATTTCTTCAGAGTCTGCTGGGTTTTGTTAAAGGTTGTTTTGGATTTGAAGCTTATTTCTGAACATTGTCTCTGTACCAGGCATTACCTGAGTGTAAACTTAAGGTCTTCTCAGGTCTTTTCTGTTCCTTTTTTATGGTCATGGGTAGTCACTTTCCATCTTATCCCTGTATCTGAAGTTATTTTTTTAGAGTGCTAGTCTTTAACATCTGGTTCCAAAAAGGGAAGAGGAGGAAAATGAAGACAAAGAAAAAAGTGCAGGCCTTTTATTAGGTCCCCTGGAAGTCACTTTGAAGAGGGGAAGGAGACAAAACAACCAAGGCTGTGGCTTCTTCATCTGCACCTCTGTCATCAAAAGCAACAATCAGTGGTCATAGCACAGATTACTGATATTTGGAGGACAAAGTCTTATTTGACTACCACGACTCCTGCCAGACGTTGTCAGCTGCTCCAAAACCAGATACCTGCCACCTGACTGAGAAGAAGAGGGTGGGCAGCAGGTACTGATAAAAGCTGGAACTGACTCAAAAATCAACCACAATTTACCAACCTAACCTTTCCCTGGTGTTGGTACATCTTCCACAGACTGCTGAGCTCTAAAGAGGTCATTATCAGACTCTGCCAGTCCGATTTCTGTCTAGGTTCGAAGGCAGATTCCTATCTGGTATCTTTAAAGAATCCTTTCTTCATTAAGGATTCACCCAAGTTTGTCTCCCTAAATAATATCATACAATCATGCCTGGTTTTGAACTCATCTGAATGAGTTCACTTTATATATCTTATATATATAAAGTATATATAAAATATATATTATATTTAAAATATACTTTTATCACCTTATATATTCTGTTTATGTGTCTTTCACCCTGTTCTTTTAATGACTTCATAAATAGCTGTGATTCTATTCATTTATATAACTTAAGAGTATTCAAACATAGAAATTATGATCCATTTATTGATGAAGGATATTAGAATAAAGGATTATATCAAATATTTAAGGGTTATGAGCACTAATACACAAATAAGCAGAGCTCCTCTAGCTATATGTCTAGCAAAGTTTTAGAGTATGTATGCACATGTGCACTGTCAGTAAAATGGCACCTGAGAGACAGCCCAAAGGGCTGGAGTGCATGCTTTGCATGCAGAACTCCTGGGTTCAATCCCCAGCATCGCATGGTCCCCTGGGCACAGTGTCAGGAATAGCCCCTGAGAACTGACAGGTGTGGCCCCAAAAATATATAAACAAATTAATGGTTATGCCAATGATTACGAGTATCAGAGAAGTCCTTGTTCCACACCCACACTGACAAGTAGTACCATCAGACGTATGACCTGTCAGTCAGTCTAAAGTAGAATCACACAATTACTTTGAATGGATTTCCGGTGACTCTGAACACCTTTCATTATATTTATATGTAATGTGTCATTGGATGCTCCTATACCAATCTCCTGCCTCCTCCCTTTCTTTTTTTTTCTTTTTTTGGTCTCGTGTGCTGGGAGGATCAAACCCAGGGCCACAAACATACAAAGCACAGGCTCCATGACTGAGCCCTCTCTTGTCCATTTTATTCTGAGTTTTCCTTATTGAGCTTCTTATAGATTCTAAACTTGAGCCCTTTGTTAGTTATTCAAGCAGCAGATATCTTCTCTAGTCTATGGCTTGCCATTTTACTGATGAGAAGCCATTTGTTCCTCATTATATGAATACATGCTGCTACTTTGAAAGCAGCCAAATATCTTCTCCTTTATGTCAGAGCTTTACGAGGTACCACCAAAATAATTCCTTACCTCAGGGCATGATGATATGGACCTCAATGAACTTCTAAAAGGTGATAAAATTATTTAATTTGGGGTGATCGTCTTCTTCCTATGAGACACCTGACCGTTCGTGGACCCACAGCAGTGTGAGACCAACCTAAGCGCAGGCATTCCAGGACCACAGCCTGGAGGAGGGGGTGCCCCGTCGGGATAGCCACATTTGGCAGGCACCGGATTCCAAGTCTTCAGCACTGAATATGCCCACAGTGTCCTCCACCTTGCAGAGAGGCCTCATCCAAATGACAAACCTCCCATTTCTCTAGGACAGAAACAGTTCTGTATTACCTCTCTATCATATATTTACTCTGAAACACAATGCGATTTCTTGACTGCTTTCCTTCAAAGTAAAAGACTAAATGCTCTGAGAATCCAAAGCAGAAGGCCCTAATGAGGATGAGTGACAGATCACTGGAAGGGAATGATCAATGGTTAGAGAAACATCTCAGGTGAAAATGAGGAGAAAGGACTAGAGGACTCCTGGGGGCAGCAGGGATGTGGCGACAAAGTGCTTAGAGCTGGTCCAGGGAACAGGAGCAAGACTAAGAAAACATAAAAGCCGTGTGATTTCACTGACAAGCACACAGGAATCAAAAGAAATACCAACTGTTACCTGCAATCTGCACCGAGCCATCTTCTCCAAGAAGAATATTTCCAGCTTTCACATCTCTGTCAATTAAAAAAAAAGTTACATATTTTAAAAAGAATCAATTTTTTTGAGTCACACAATTAATAGCAATTATTTACTACATTCATCACAATGGCAATATTTCTATGCTTCATGTTGCATGAAAGGGCACTAAGGCCAACAGAACAAATTCAAATTATTAGTACTCTGTACTAAAATCCAAACATCGTAAATAAAAAGCTACTATGAAATATAGCATCTTACCCTATCTAGAAGACTACTGTATTGAAGAATCTAGAAAACCCTCTAACTTTCATAAATTACATTTCTTTAGATCAGAGAAATAGTACAATGGGTAAAGTGCTCACCGTGCAAAACAGTCAACCCAAGTTCGATCCCCAAAACCCAATATGGACCCCTAAGCCCTGACAGGAGTGATCCCTGAGTACATAGCCAGGAATAAGCCCTGAAAAACTATATATATATATATATATATATATGTATGTGTGTGTATACACACATACATATAATGTGTGTATTTATGTATATATATATAGATACACACATACATACATATATACATACATACATATATATATATGTTCTCTAAGCCATAATACATAATCAGCATTTTAAAATGAGGCAGGATAGGGGCTAAAGCAATAGCACAGCAGGTAGGGCGTTTGCCTTGCATGCGACCGACCTGGGTTCGATTCCCAGCATCCCATATGGTCCCCTGAGCACCACCAGCAGTAATTCCTGAGTGCAGAGCCAGGAGTAACCCCTGAGCACTGCTGGGTATGACCCAAAAAGCAAAATAAATAAACAAATAAATAAAATGAGGCAGGATAGTAACGGGATACAGAATTTGCCTTACACGTGGCCAATCCCAGTTTGATCTCCAGCTTCACATATGGTCCACTAGGAACTGCCAAGAGTGAACCCTGAATGCTGCTGTAGTCGCCCCGCCAAACCAAGTTTTATGATTAAAAATAAATATAGCCTATTAAATAAAGATCCAGTTCTCGAAAATAGCCAAGAAAGAAAACCCTGGCTAGCTCCCGAGAGCCTTGTCTGCAGCACAGAGCCTAACCCCCCATGCCTGCATGGGCCCAGCCTCAGGTCTTCCACGTGGACACAGAAAATCATTCCCTGGTGAACAATGAGCACCAGTCTCCTAACTGACGAGCAGCACCGCTTACGTAGGGAACAACACAACCCTGAACAGACACTGAAGTAGAAATTGTGCGATTATTCTCTACTTTATTTATATCCAAGCAATTCGCAGGATCTTTTATCGGAGACTGACCTAGAATGAAGACTGCATGATCCACCCAACAAACCTAACGTGTAACGTGTCTGACTCAGGACACTACAGGCAGGAGAAAACTGAGGACAATCTCTTCCGTCTCTGACAAAGACCATTCAGCTGAGTCAAACAGTAGTTCTCAATTCCCTCTAGTGAGCTCATCTGGAGTAATATCCGCAAAATAAAAATATTCATATTGTTTAGCCACTTCCTCCTGTTTTTTTGCAATTGGCTGTGAGTTAGTACAGATCATTCTTTTTCTTTTTGGAAAGGATGGGTTTGGTGCTGCAGCCAGCAGTTCTCAGGGCTTGCTCCTGGCTGTCCTCAGGGATCACTCCTGGTGGGGTGCTCTTGGGGGGACTATAAAGGGTTCCAAGGATTGAACCCGGGTCAGCCATATGCAAGGCAAGTGCCCTATATGCTGTACTATAACTCTGGTCCCATCACTCTCATTTTACTGTGTTATATCTAGGCTTTATCTTATTACATTTTTATATTATCTGCAATCACATAATTTAGGATTAGGAGCTCTATCAGAGATTCATCTGCCAATCTTATGTCACTGAAGAGAAGACACCCTTCTCAAGTCCTTTTGAAGAACAGAATACTCATTTCATCAATCCAATACGTGACTTAAATCTTTGTTTCACCTTCCTCATTATCTCACCGTTCAATTCCCACCCTCAAAAAGACCAGCTGAATTGTGGCATTGCTTATTTAATATTAACACTAGTGAATATTAATATGTAACAATCTCCACCTAAATAATTTTGGTTTTATTTTGGTTCATGGGCCACACTCAATAATGCTTCCATTCCTGGAAGGACTGGGTAACCTATATAGTACTTGGGATCAAACCTGGGGCTCCTGTAGGTAAAGCATAAGCTCCAGCCTATTGAGCTATCATCTGGTCTCCAAGTAGTCTATTTTTCTCCTTCTCCTCTCTCTCTTCCTCTCTCTCTCTCTTTATATATATGCAGCCAATATCTATACATAAATATATATATGTATGTATATATATATGTGTGTGTGTGCATGTAGAGAAAGTGAGAGAAAAAGTTACATTTGTTTCTTTCAAAATCAAGACACAAAGAATGCAGTTTCTATTGCCCCTATCCCCGCACACACATGCAGACTCATACACATGCGCGAGTACACACACACAAACAACCTATCTCAAAAGTGTCACAAGCAAATAGTAGAACAGTCTCCCCTGGACCAGGATACTAAGAGTTTTGAGAAAAGCAATGTTTTGCTTTATTTGGAGCAAGACAGTCACTGAGCAATGGTTGGCAACTACTCCTGGCTCTGTGCTCAGGGATTACCCCCAGTGGTGCCAGGGGTCAAATATAGGCCTCCTGCACACAAAGTATGTACCCAGTCTGTGAGTTCTTCTCCAGCCCCAAACAGGTTTTTTGTTTGGTTTTGCTTTGAGGTTCTTATTAAGAACCATTTTATACTTTTATGAAAATGTAAAAGTTGGTGCAGTTATCTCACACCAAATTTCCTTAATTTTTCCCCCTAATTAACATTTTGCCACAATTAATGAACAGGTATAACTGCACAGTTATCAACTAACAGTGACAATTCATTGTGACTTTTAAAGTTTTCATCTAACAACCTACTTCTGATTCCAGAATTACAAAATTACATAGTATACAACATAAGCACTTTCACTGTCACTGTCACTGTTATCCCATTGCTCATCAATTTGTTGGATCGGGCACCAATAATATCTTCATTGTGAGGCTTGTTGTTACTGTGTTTGGCATTGTTGAATATGCCAGGGTAGCTTGCCAGGCTCTGCCGTGCAGCGAGATACTCTCGGTAGCTTGCTGGGCTCTGCCATGCAGGTGGGATACTCTCAGTAGCTTGCCAGGCTCTCCGAGAGGGGTGGAGAAATCGAACCCAGGCCGGCCACATGCAAGGCAAACGCCCTACCCGCAGTGCTACTGCTCCAGCCCTGGTGTTTAAAGGTGTGTGTGGGGGGGAGGGGTGCTGGGATAAGAACCAAAGCCTCACAAGAGCCCTGCGCTCTACCACCGAGTCACCTCCCTGGGCTTCCTGGGCCCGCACACTTCATTATGCAACAGGATACATAATAGTAATATGATTTAGTACAATTGATCTAAGATTTGTTTTTTCTTACCAAACCCAATTTTGTGTTTGAATTTTTAAAATCATGGGTTACCTATTCACTGCTCTGCAAATTTCATCCTTTCATAAGTGAAGATAAAGTATTCCACTTCCAGGAGGGCCTGCACTTTGAATGACAACTTTTCCTGATGAATCCTTCAGATAATCAATTCATGCTTCCCTTCTGAAACTAAGTTTATCTATTACACAGCATATTATTTTATTTACATAAGTAAATTGCAGAGGCCCTGCACATAGCCAACCCTGGTTCAATCCCCAGCATCCCATTTGGTCCCCAGATCCCTGTCAGGAGTAATTCCTGGGTGCAGAGCTAGGAGTTACTACTGAGCACAAAGGGTGTGGCCTGAATTTTTAAAATAAAAAAATTTTAAATGGAAAACATGCTAGAGGTGGAGATAATTATTAGACCAGCTCTACCAATCTTCCAGGCTAACACACAAATCAACCCGAAATTACAACTGGACCTTGAAGATGAAAGAAGCAGCAAAACCTAATGACAAAATTCATTTTTCCTCTAAAAACAACTCTATCCTCAATCTGCTGTGCTCTCTACTTCAGAGAGGTTACTGCTACAGTGGAAGTGGCATATCTCAATCACGGCAGTATATCAGAATGAACTTGGAAGCCTTTCAAGAAAAAACCTCCCATGCCAGGACCTTACCCAAGACCAATTAAGTGAATGGTGGCTGATCCAGGAATCAGTACTTACTAAAATTTCCCAGATTTCAATATATAGCCACATTTTTAAAATGTTTATTTACTGGTTTGGGGGGCCACACCCAGTTGTGCTCAGGGACTATTCCTGACTCTGCACTCAGGGATCACTCCTGGTAGGACTCAGGAGACAGTGGTTCTAGGATCAAACTTGGGTGGGCCATGTGCAAGGCAAGCACCTTATCAAGCACACTACTTACTGTACAGTCTCTCCGACTCCCAACACGGCATTATTCAAGTATAATCATCCCCATGTCAGATCTAAATTTTATGGAGTCGGTGACTAAACAAGATAACTGACAGGGGGTCCAGTGCTGCCAACAGGTCAACCTGTACTGGCAGGGCGAGTGCATCAGCAGTCTGATGATATCTTTAGGCTTCCTGATACCCCCAAATTGCCACTGTGCCTCTGTTCAGACCCTAACAACTCAGAACCAAGTCTCCCAAGAAATTAAACAGTCAGAAATTAGGTATGTGGGAGCTGCGCCCACAAACCACCCCTGGCTCAGCTATACAAGCTCATTTATCAGCCTTGCCTCAGAGACTAATAAATAAATCTCGAAAGAGATCAAAAGCTCCAGTTTATCTTGGACCCACACAAGGCTGAACAGACCAGGGTAAATCGGAAGGGTGAGGGGAGAGGGGGCAGGTCAGCCTGGTACAGCCCAAGCAGAGCCACAGGCACCTGCTTGTTCCCACAACCCAAAATTGTCATCATGTCCCCGGTTAGACTCCACCGTCTCAGGACACACCTCACTGAGATATAATCTGCTACAAATTTGGGTATGCAGGTCTTGTGACTGAAATCTCCAGGCTTTCACAGAGTCAGGATGGGATACTTTCCCCCACTTCCCCATACTTCCGGAAGCCTCAGCAGTTCTATCCACACCCCAAAACTGCCACCCAGTTAACAAGCTACTCCAGCCTGACCTTCATAATAAAAATACTGAGTGCCCTAAACAAACACGATGACCTCTTAGTACCTATATTGCAAACCCTAATGCACAAACGGAAAAGGAGAGAGAAAAAAGAAAAGTGCCTGCCACAGAGGCAGGCTGGGGATGAGGGGTTGGGTGCTGGAGAATGGTGTGAGGGAAAGGGGGACATTAGTGCTGGGAAATGTACACTGGTGGAGGGATGGGTGTTGGATCACTGTATGACCGAAACCCAATCACGAGCAGCTTTGTAACAGTCTATCTCACGGATTTTCAATAAAAGATTAAAAACAAAAAAGTAATGTGGAGTCCAGGCCTGCTGCAGTCAGCTTAATCAGTGGTTGAATAAATAGCAGTACTCCTACATTTATATATATATGTATAAAACTGACATTGAATCAGTATCTACCCAATTGATGAGCACAATCTTTCCTAGCGGGTTTTGAAAGCAGATTCACGAGTCAGATCCCAGATCTGTCACCACCTAGGTGACCCTTGGCAAATTGCTTCTCTGTCTTTGCCTTGGTTCATCACCTAAAAAATGGAGATGATAAAAGCACTAACTAAAGTAGTTGTGAAGTAAATACGGTAATGGCATTTTATTTGTAACAGTACTTGGCACATATATTCCAGTGAATTCAAATACACCAGAGGTCCACAAACATGCTCTCAAGAGATTGGACAGTCAATCCTTTAGGCAGTGTGGCCCAATGCACTGCCAGCACTGCTTTGTCTACGTAGAGCCAAAGCGGTCATCAACAGTCTTTATAAATGCATGGATGTGGATGCTTACTTTTATGAGGCCTCACGCTAAATTCAGTCCAAACTACATTTGTCAAACCGTGATGATCCTCACAGTAGAATTTATTTTATCATCTTACACAGTCATCTGGGAATAAGAACATCAGTCCACTATGGTGACTCACTGAGTCAGAATCCAGGGCTCCTATTTTGCTTTTCTGCTCTGGGTTCCCACTATGGGTTACACTGCTGGGTATGGCCCCAAAACCAACCAAGCAAACAAAAAAATACTAGTCTCGTAATACCTTTGGGGTTTTTTTGTTTTGACTTTGTGAGGGGTGGGTTTGGTTCAATGTGAGAGCTTAAGAATTCAGTCCCTTGGCTGCCGGCCGAGAAGGGGAAATATCCTTCTTCCTCGGTTTTTCTTCCCTTTGTGGGAAGAAGTGGCGTGGCGTCCACCATATTATGGAACTTTTAAGCAGGCATGAACTTGGTGGCGTGGGAACAAGAAAAAAAATGTGTTTTGAACTTTCGCGGGACGCTTGGGCAGTCTCGGGCCAGGGCCGATACCGGCTCGTGCTCCACCAAGATTCGACCTGGGTGGCCATGCGTTTGCAAGGCCGCTTTGCTGCTGAACGACCAAGGTCTAGAACCAGTTACACTACTTCTGGTCCCAGCAAGTACTTGCAGCCATGTCTCCAGACTGTGAACTAAGCCCTTGCCGCATGCTGCCCCAGGAAGGGAAATGATGCAATTTCCAACATAAATCTCCCTGGGCGAGATGTTCTTTATTTATACTAAAATGCAAAAATCCTAAACCGTGTGGCCGCTACTGCAGCCACGCAACTTCATATCTCTTCATTCTCATCAGTGGAAAACTAATTATCAAATGGTTCCTTGTCAGCAGGGCCGTATTTTTGGGGGGTAAACTCCAACAACAAGTTGTGTGTTGAAACTCCAACAACAATAGTGTGTTTTGTGTTTAAATATGGAATGTAATCAAGGTAAAGAGAAAATGAAGTGAAATTTATCAGTTATGCAGGTGGGGGTGGGGGGGTGGGGGGTGGGAGGTATACCTGTTTTTTTTTTGGTGGTAGAATATAGGCACTGGTGAAAGGATGGGTGTTTGAGCATTGCAAGCCTGAGAACTTTGTAACTTTCCACGTGGTGATTCAATAAAATAAATTTAAAAAAAAATTCAGTCCCTTGGGGCTGGAGCGATAGCACAGTAGGGAGGGCGTTTGCCTTGCACGTGGCTGACCCAGGTTCGATTCCCAGCATCCCATATGGTCCCCCCAGCACCACCAGGAGTAATTCCTGAGTGCATGAGCCAGGAGTAACCCCTGTGCATTGCCGGGTGTGACCCAAAAAGCCAAAAAAAAAAAAAAAAAAGAATTCAGTCCCTCGATCCCTAGCGCCCCAAATGGCCCCCTAAAGCACCTCCAGGATTAATTCCTGAGTGCAGAGGCAGGAGTAACACCTGAGCATCACCGAAAAGCCAAAAAAAAAGAATTCCACTCTGTGGTGCCAGGGACTACCTGGGCCACACCTGGTGAGGGTCAGGGGCCCTAGAAAGGTATATGGTAGTACTAGGAAACATGTCATACCAGGTACTGGACCACGATAAGGCACATGCAAGGCATGAGCTCTAACTCTTATACTACCTCTTGGGCTCTTTTGTATTTTGGGGTAATGCATTTGAGATATGCCTCTTCGCTGCATTTTTTTACCTTAAGTCCCCTTTTTTTCCTGATTAATCTAGCTAACCATTTGTTATTTTTTTAAAAAGCAGCTGTTAGTTTTATTCATATTTTCTTATTATCTCCTTAGTCTCTATTCCATATATTTCTGCCCTGATCCTTGTTTATACTCCTTCTGGCTAACTTTTAGTTTCAGTCACTTCGTTGAGGGGCTTCCCGGGAGGCACATTTGGTGGCAGTGCTCACACAGCCAGTCACAGAACTCACCAGGGAACAGGATTTGCTTCTTCTTGGGACTTTAAATGCAAGTGATGTCCAGGATTTTATCCAGTTTTATCTTCCACTTTTTTTTTCCATGCCTTCTTTGATTTTAACTATTTATGACTTAATTTTACTCTATCTCAATTCTTTTTATTTTTTTTTCAGTTAGTAGCCCTAGACTAGATATACACATTTATAACTAATCCAAGTTCATTTTCACATAGTGCCATACCACTAGGCAACCAGAGCAGTAACTTTAAAAAGGTATACTTCCAATTCCTTCCTGAAGGGATTTCCACTGTGCATTTGTGGGATTCTGGCCCAATCGTTTGGACTGAGAAGAGTGAAACACTCACTCACAAAGCTTCAGGACAGGACTCATCCTGAGACAGCTAACAGACTGGGGACAGAGCAACTGCACAGCAGGAACTTCTACTTGACTAACAAGACATACTCAAGGGACTGTTCTCTCTGAAATTTATGCACAGTTAAAGGCCTGGACAGATGACCTGGGGAAGGTCAGGCGAGGAGGCAGGAGATGGGGGATTCGTGAGAAAGTCCCGGGAAAGAACACAAACGGCCTGAGGAGTGCAGGAAGCAGGGCTGAGAGGCTGGTGATAGTGCAGCCGTGGGAACGCTCCAGTCTGCGAAGGTCCCTGACCTGCCAATTTCCTAAACCGTATTATCCATTACCCATAAGTTATTTTCACTTTCCTTATCTTATTAAGGAAATTGTTCATTAAATCAATTATGGGGGATGAAGGACAAGCCTCCCAACCAGTGTCCAGCCCACCACTGCATTGGGTCAGCAGCAGGGCCCAAGGCTGCACAGTGTCGAGCATGCCTGGCCACCCCGTGGGCTCTGGGATCTCCAGGGGTACCCCCAGCAAGTCGCAGGGAACCGTGTCCTGCCAGGAACGGAACTTGGGCAGGTCACTATACTACCTCCTGGCCCCTAAGTCCATTCTTAGTAAGAAAAGCATGCCATTTTACTACCATATAGTTCTTTAAAACTCAGTCATATGTTGATAATTTTTATTCTCTCAAGATTTTGACATTTCTTCCCTTTTTCAAACACTGTGGTATCTGTTGCTTTATGTGTCGTGAGTTTTGACCCACACTCAGTAGTTACAGCTCAGTCCCTGGGAACTGACCCCACACACATAAGGTGAGTGCGCCATCACCCCCAGCACCCTGCTTTAACATTTCTTACGAAACAGGTCTACCAATGACAAAATCCCTCAACTACTATTTTTCTGAGAAAGTCTTTTTCTTCTTTCCTTGTGTATTGGTTTGGTTTTGGTTTTGCCGCTCCTACATCTGTACCCTGGGTTGCTCCTGGCAGAACTCCAGGGATTATGCAGTGTTGGTGATCAAACCCAAGTAGTTTCCTGCATGCAGAACCTGTGCTCAACTCCACCAAGTTCAACTCCGCCCTAAATACATTTTCTTTTTTATCTTATGCCGGGGGGGGGGGGGGTGCAGGGATACCTCAAAAGACTCAAAAGAGATCTCAAGAGTCCAGCGATAACGACTGGCGATTCTTGGCCGAATGAAGTGGCAGTTCAATGTCCATGCCTAGGATGTGGCACTGCGTGGGCCTGCAGTGCTGGAGATTGCTCAGGTGATCCCAGGAGTACATCAGGGGTGCTAGGATTCTCCAGAGCTGGACCTGGTGACGTTCAGGGAACCATGTGTTCCCAGGGATTAAACCAGGCCACTTGCATGCAAGGCAAGCACCTTCACTCAAGAACTCTATCTCCAGACCCTAAATAATTTCTTTCTTAAGGTTTTTTAACCCTAATGTTATACAGAAGTCCTACTGACATGACGGTGAAGGGGGCGGAAGGAAGTCCTATGATTAAGTATGACCATACATTGAACCTGAATTTCTTGGCTGTCACCTCAACAAATGCTTTCCAGTTCCTGCTGCAGTGAGACAAAAAGGCTTGAAGGGGCTAGGTTTAAGTATTTGATTTTCTCCAAGTGAGGAAGTTTCTCTGAAGCCATGATTATTAGGCACAAGCAAGTTAAAGAGCAGGTTCTGAGTAAGAAGAACAGAACGCTCTGGGCCTATCTCAAGAGTGAGAGGGGAATATTTCTGATCTTCACTCTGAGAACCTAGTCAAGAAGCTAGACATGAAACATAAAAACCTGCCAGTCCTGGGTCGGGCAAATAGCTCAAAAGACCAGTACAGATGCCCTGCATGCAGGGGGTCCGGGTTTGATCCCAAGCACTGCGTGGTCCTTGAAACGCTCCTGGGAGTGACTGCCAAGCATCAGGTGGGAGTAGCCCCTGAGCACTGTCAGGTGTGGCCCCCAAAGCTTTCTCTCACTCCCCGCTCCTCCTCTCTCCTGTTTTCCCCTCTTCTCCACATCCCTCGCCCCCCCTTCTCTCAATTTCAGGCCCTTTAGGACTTTCAATTCTCAAACTCACTCACAATGACCCCTTAGTAATGTGTGAATTACAGCTTAAGATACTTGAGAAATTCTTTTCTTTTGTGGTGCCAAGATCAAAATCAGGGACACAGGCATGCCAGGTGTCCTTTGCTCTTCTGCTAAGTCACACCCCCAGCACATCAGTTAGTTTAGATTTCTCAGCCCCAGGACTGGTTCTGCCCCTGAGCTTTTGCTCCAGTGGGCTATAATTCTCTACTGACCTGTCTTAGTTGTGAAGGTATCAATCTATCCTATGACCTCCATTCCTGACAGATATAAGAATAATTGCTGACTTTCAGCCTGTTCAGCTTTATAACTGTTGTGAAGACAGAAATGAGGCTTCCGAAGCTCTGACATGCCAACGAGGTAAGACTACATCTTAGCCTACATTTCACAGTACACTACTGTCAGACATCCAAAGCCGTCACTATATGATGATGTCCTCTGATGATGTCCTCTGATGAGGAAGTCACTGCCTCCTCCCTGCACTATTAGCCGAACTCTTAACAGCAGGAAGGGGCAGACCCAACAAAATCCAAGAGGACTACGTGGGCATCCTGACAATGTTCTTCCCTCCAAATTATCAAGAAGTTCAGGAAATATTCTTCTCTTTGACTTTCCTCAGACAACCCCTGCCATCCCCACCAAAAAGGAAGTCCAGTGCTCTACTAGACTCATGATACTGGAGAAATAATGTGCCTCACTGAGGTTTTCTTCCTGGTCCTTCATATTCAAGAGAGAGTGCTTTGATGCTTACACACCTGTGAATCTGTCCATTTTTGTGCAGGTATTCCAACCCTTCCAGCACTTCTTTGAGTATCGTAGCAATGGTAGGCTCATCTAGGACTCCACTTTTGTGTTCTCCCTTTGCCACAATGTACTTAATTATATCCAGAACAGAACCTGAAAACAGAAAAGACACTTTTCCTGTCAGTATTTTTAATGCATTCTATATAATTCACAATCATTTTGAAATAAAAATGTTATAAATAAAACTTTTTATGAATTTGATGGTAGGGGAAAGAACAAATTGGTTGTGTAAGAAAACATTTCAATGGGTCTGGAGTGATAGTACAGCAGGCACTTGCTTTGCACATGGCCGACCTGGGTTCCATCCCTGGCACCCCATAAGGTCCCCCAAACCCTACCAGTATTAAGCCCTGAACACAACCAGGTGTGACCCCTAAAACAAAACAAAATTATTTGGGGGGCTTAAGCAATAAAAACAGAGCCCGCAAGATGGTTTAAAGGGTTGAATGCTGGCTTTTGCCCATGGGAGGCAGGGGATAGATCCCAAACTTCTACTCAACATCTACTGGTGTCTGAGTACCAGCAAAAGGGACCCCAAGCACAGAGCACATGGCCAGGAGTAGCCACGAAGCACCACTGGATGTCACCCCCAAACCAATAACAATGATTAATAGGTAAGGCAAAGAAAGCTATAATAAAAGAGAATTTTAAAAAGCCTCTCTTTAAGCAATAGCTTAGACATATCAATTCCATTGTTTCCCAGATGGGAAAGATTACCATTAAAGATTCAGAAGTGGAAGGGAAAAGACATAAAGTAATTGAAAATTAGAGAATGCTGATTCCCATAACTGATGATTATGGTAAGAAAATGCCTGGGAGAGGAACCAGAGAAATAGCATAACAGGTACGGGGCTTGCCAGGCACACAGCCAGCTCAGGTTCCATCCCAGCATGGCCCTGAGTAAAGAGCCTGGAGTAAGCCCTGAGCACCACCAAGCATGGCCCCCAAACAAAACAAAATAAAAAATATATGTGAGAGATTTCTAAGATTTCTGGTGGTCTAAGTCCCATAGATCATAAAACCAAAGCAGGACACTCTCCTGTATTAGAACTGTTTCAAGAAATCTGAAACATGACTACACCGAAAAGACTGGCTGTCCAATTCTTGGGGGAAGTCTCAATGACTGTAACTAAATTTAACAACCACTCATACACTCCTGCTGAAAAGTTGCCCTTGGGGATGCTTTTATTTCACAAATGTAAAAAGAAAAACTATGTACTTCCAAATAGGAAGAAGTGGTCTAGATGTAATCATAAAAACAGAAAAACTGAACACACATTTAATTTAGCTCCCACTTAAAATCTACAAACTTGATTTTCCTAAACACTATCACATTTCCCCTCTCTAATTACTGGGATTTACAAGACTGTGATCCACAAAGGGGGAGACCTCAGGGAAAAGTTCTGTTCAGCTTACTTGAATCAATCACATAATAATCCCCAAAGAAAAGCAATTATACAGCCACGCCAAATGCTTTGTTCTTCTGAGAAATCCAACTCTTGCAGGGAACTGCTTAGTAAGAAGACGGCATCTCTTCAAATGCCAATTAAGTTACATGTCTATAATTTAAAGAATATCTAAAATAGAAAAAAATTACTACTGGGAATTAAGTTTTTAGCACTTTTTATTATTTTAGTAATCATTCCAAATAATATTCAAGATATAAAACTGAGGGTCATTTCCGTCTTTTGGGCCACACCAGGCATCAGCCGGCAGCGGTCAGGGCCCATGAGGAGTGCTGGGAATCAAACCCAGACTGACCGTGTGCAAGCCGAGAACCCTGCCCACTGTACCATCACTCCAGTCCTACACGGATAATCTTCAACACATGAAGACTGTCATTCAGCCAATCAACAAAAAAATGCAGTTGCCAGACTTCATAGACTACCATTCAAGATATGGGATGGGGCTAAGCAACTTCATTTTCAAAAGCATTTTTTCCACTAGCTTTCTGCGATAAAGGCTGTCCAGTGAAATTCAAGCATCTCTTAAAGTGAACGCAAATGACGTAAAACACTTAATGAAAAACAAGGAGGGATTTCACATAATTTTTGTTGACAAAGCCAACAGTTAAAATGTAAACAGATCTGTTCCTCAGAGTCATGTTCTAAGCCCCTTCACATAACACAGAGCAGTACATTCAGAAAGAAATGCAAAATTATTACTGTCCACAAAGTTATCACTGAATATTAAAAATATATTGAAGGAATAGTGAAGGAGCTGGTATAAGACATTTGTTAAGATGCCAGAGGGATAGTACAGCGTGTAGGGCATTTGCCTTGCACATGTCCGACCTGGGTTTGACCCCCAGCATACCATATGGTCTCCCGAGCATTGCCAGGAGTAATTTATGGGGCAAAGCCAAGAGAAACCCTTGAGCATCGCCAGGTTGTGACTCAAAAAGCCATAAAAGAAAAAAAGATACATGTTAAATCTGATCATTATAGCTTAATCAGGGTAATTAGTCCACACATTTCTGATTTACTTTTATTTAAAAATGACAATAGAAGAGTCCAAAAGTAAGTCATTCATTTTGGTTTTGAGTATTTTTACCAAGATTAAATCAATCTGTAGCCACTGGTGCTCATTCTGACTCCTGAAAACACAGGAGGATTCTGAGTATCCCATTTCAGACCAACAAACACCCTTCACTATTGCTTAAACATCTAAGTTGGTTGCTAGTAGAACCAGGTATTTCATCTGTGTCCTGCTTACTTAGATCAAGGGAGTCCCATACCAATTGCCTCACACATACAAAACTGAAAGCATCCCTGAACAACCAAGCTATTCACTAAGACAGTGAGCTTAGACTTGTGCATGCTACAGCGACCCTTAAAGCACGACAGGGATTTCACTTTTCCATTCAGAAGGGCCATGGATCATGCATGCTGGAGACTGAACCAAGGGTCCCCAAATACAGCACACACTCCAAAGGAAATAAACTTCTCTGAGCTATCTCCCCGGCACCTCAGAACTTTCTTCAATATCTTGTTTTCTAAAAACCTTACACTGTAGCTTAACGCTAATAAATCAAGAAATAGCTATTTAAACCAGAAGTGTTTCTAATGGAGGGCGGGGACAGTGACAGTACAGTGGGTAGAGTGCTTGCCGTGCACACTGCTGACCAGGGTTTTATCTCCTGCACCCCACATGGTCCCTTGAGCACTGCCAGGAGTGATTCCTGAGTACAGAACCAGGACTAAGTTCTAAGCACTGCCAGGTATAGTTCCCCATCCCCAAGCCCCAAAAAAGGTGTTTTTAATTTTTAAAAATTAGCTTCCTTCAAATTTACTTGGAGTTTCCTTCCAAGTAAACTCCAACATTCAGTCACACTTTTTAATTAGCCAAAGAAAACTCACCAAAAAAAGAAAAAAAAATTTAAAAGAAAAATTACAATATAAGGAAGCACCTTTAAATGCTAACAGTGACAGATCCTGTTTAGTTTGGAGGTCACCTCCAATGGGACTAGGAGGCTACGCCTGGCTTGCCGCTCAGGGGTGGCTCCTCGTGGGGTTTGGAATACCACACACTGCTGGGGTCAAACCCAGGGCTCCCACACGCAATGCCTGGGCTCCAGTCCTTTGAACCCTCGCCCCAACCCCCAAGCTTAAAAATTTAACTGTGATATTTAGCTAGTTGATGGGTTCAAGAGTGACAGCTACAATTCATTAATAATTAGCTTATTAAATTCTACATCAGTGTAATTTTTTTAAATAAAAATATGCTTTTAAGTATTTTGACTCAAAAAATGTTGATGTGAAAGACTATAATGTATCTGTGTATTTTCATATAGGTATTTCTAATTCTTATCATTTTTCGTTCCTTAAAGGGAGCCTTGCCCATCTTCTGTTCTGTCTTCTCAGTTCCTCTGATTCCCTGAGCCATATCACACTCTTCCATCCTGCCTCCACATCATGTCGCCTGCACAGTATCTGGATCGCCTCTCCCAGGCTTGATGAACCAACTCCCACAGCCTGTTTCACGGAATCAGTTAACACCTAACTCCTCAGGTCTCAGCTGAGCGTCCCTCCTGAGGGAGGCTGGTACCCCACTGCACCCAGCCTCCTTCAATAAGGCGAGGATCCCCTGGTGCCTGTTCCCATGGCACCTGATACTTCTCTTCACAGCCCGCCGCACACATCTAATTATTTAATTGCAACTTTTCCTTCTTGGTTACAAAGCCAATATGGGATACTGGGACTCAAACCCAGGTCGGCCACATGCAAGGCAAATGTCCTATCTGCTATGCTATCACTCCAGCCCCATGACTCTTTTTTAAAGTCATTCTGGGGGATCAGAGCAATAGTTCAGTGGGTTGGTTGCACACAACCAACCTAAGTTCAATCCCCGGCATCCCATATGGTCCTCAGAGCACCTCTAGGAGTGTAGAGCCAGAAGTAACCCCTGAGCACTGCCAGGTGTGGCTCCAAAACCAAATAAATAATTAAGTAAAATAAAGTCATTTTCCTATGGAAATATATGGAAATATAGGTATGGATTAGGGAACTAAGTCATTTTTCCCTAAAAATTACAGAGTATGTTAGCAAAGCATGAAAACTCTTTCCTGCATAGTTATTTGTGAATTACAAGTATTATGCCAAAGGTGATGCCATAGATGATGAATAACAAAATATACAGTGTTACACAGTGCTCCCATGACTGTCCATCTGGAAGACTAGGCCTGACCACCCTCGTGAACAGTGGATGGTGTCAGCAAGGCTTCCAACCATCACATAAATAGGGCCTTCAACCAAGCAACCAGTGTCTCCAGCCCGTCACAAATGGAGCTGGAACAAAAAGGTGATTCTGGCTCCACTGGGATCATCAAATAACGAGGGATGGCTGCATGCAGGATGAAGATCCTGTGCACCTCCTACATGTCAGCATGGCGCTGGATGCTCTGCAGTCTTGACTGCTCTCCAGACCTGTGATCCTCATTTAGAAGCACACAGATAGTTTTAAAGAACTGAAATAGTTTTTAAAAAACACACCACTGCTAAAAAAACAAAATTTAATTCTAGAGCCCATGGGAAGTTATGCATCCAATAAGGTAAGGTATTAAAACAGTCTCTTATCCGATGCCATCACAAGGGCCCGGGTGACAGCTCACCTTGAAGAGCACATGCCTAGCCTATGAGCTGGAGCCCAGCACTCCTTGTACAGCCTGCCTTCTCCTTCATACCCACAGAGCATCACTGCGAGCACCCCTGTGAGAACTAAAAGCAAAATGGGGCCCAGCAATAGTACAAGTAGGGTGTTTGCTTTGCATGTGGCCAACCTGGGTTCGATCCCCAGTATCCCATATGGTCCCCTGATGCTGCCCCGAGTGATCATGAGTACAGAGCCAGGAGTAACCCCTGAGCAATGCTAGGTATGCCTCCCCTCCCAAAAAAAAAAAAAATCAATAAAAATAAAAACTAATGGGGCTGGAGTGATAGCACAGCGGGTAGGGCGTTTGCCTTGCATGCGGCCAACCCGGGTTCGATTCCCAGCATCCCATATGGTCCCCTGAGCACCGCCAGGAGTAATTCCTGAGCGAAAAGCCAGGAGTAACCCCTGTGCATCACTAGGTGTGACTCAAAAAAAGCAAAAAATAAATAAATAATAAATAATAAATCCTGAAACTGCAAAGTAAACAAACATGAATTCTCTTTCCTGTAACTTTACATTTTAAAACGGAAAACCATGCTCATAAACAAGCATGCACACCAAGGGAAACCAAGCAGTGCAGAGATGGAGAGGTCAGGGGCTCTCCTCCCAACCTGCCCTATGATTCAGTTCACGCCTTGGCAAAAGATGTGAATTTACTACATGTCAAGGGCCTTCAGGACCAAAACATGTAGTCCAATCTGCACATGCCACAATCAGCAACCAATAATGCACCTCATGCCAAACACTAAAGTATAAATAATTGTATATGTACTGCAGGAAAAAGCACCTAAATCCCTATACTAGGAACCAAGATTTTCTGTGTTAGAGAAGAGGCTCGAATATTATATTAAAAAGTTTCTGATTAATTTTTTTTTGTTTGGAGGCCACATCCAGCTGTGTCAGGGCTCACTTCTGGCTCTGCACTCAGGGATCACTCCTGGCAAGCTTGGAGG
The DNA here is from genome assembly GCF_027595985.1 of Sorex araneus. NCBI lineage: Eukaryota > Metazoa > Chordata > Mammalia > Eulipotyphla > Soricidae > Sorex > Sorex araneus. Next base: position 36,637,926 of record NC_073305.1, on the reverse strand, counting down.
ACCATATGGGATACAAGGGATCGAACCCAAGCCAGCCAAATGCAAGGCAAATGCCCTACCTGCTGTACTAATATAATACTATATATATTGGGGGGTGGTTGGCCACACCTGGCAGTGTTCAGGGGTCACTCCTGGCTCTGCACTCAGGAATTACTCCTGACAGGCTTGGGGGACCATATGGGATGCCGGGATTGGACCATGAAGGCTGCATGCAAGGCAAACACCCTACCCGCTGTATGATCACCCTGGCCCCATGATTTTAAAGAAATTTCTAAAGCAAGTGATAATAGTAAACCAGATCTGAAAAGACAAACGCTGAGTCACTGTTTACTTTTATCCCTTCCCCAGCACAGGAGAACTCAGAGAGGGGGCGCGGGGTGGCTGTTCGGGTCATCTCAGTGCATGCGGCAGCACCACAGCTTCACCCCATGGCCTCCCCATGCCTGGCATGTGTGTGACATGGCTGAGAGGTCTTCCAGGTCCCAAGCACTTTACTTTAATATACTGGATTCCCAAGTCCTCTCAACTAAAAACACCGACAACACAGTGAGAATGAATGCACCAAGCATCGTTATACCTGTTAAATATCCTTTCCTATAAACCCGTCAGATCTCCTTCAAGTCCTAGATCATCTTGGGTTAGGAAAAGCAATATAACTTTAAATCTGTGGAACCTGGGATCAAGCCTGGGTAGAGAGCTCAATGGGCTGACCACGTGACCTACAGGAGGAAGCCTCTTCGGCTCAATCCCAGCACCTAATGGTTCCCTCAGCACCACCAAGACTGTTTCCTGAGCATCACATCAGCAGTACACAGCCCAGAACACCAAGCTGGGAGCAGCCCCTAAGCAGTACCAAGTGGGCCAAAAAAGAAAGATCTCCAACAAAAAAGCAAGGAAGTAATCAAATATTGATGAGGAATTCACATCAAAAAAGGACAGAAGAGGAAACTTAAAGTAACTGCCACTAACAAAATTATTCAAAGCACCAAAGGAACACAGTCAAACTAAAAGACACTGCATATAAAATAATCCCGGAGTCTGAGTAGAAGCTTTCCCAGTTGGGAGGAGGGGCGGGGGAGCTGCGAGGTGCACCGTCTTCCCTTGCTACCAGTAGAGATGGTTAGTTAACCAATTCTTTGATCTGAAAATTCTCCTTTAGGAAAAGAATGAATTGTTTATTGTTTATCCAGGTTTCTTTTCCAAAGAAACTACAGCATAGATTAAGCAAAGACCCCCAGTTAATAAGACAAAGTTCCTGTAAGAATGTTACTTTAGGGGCTGGAGCAATAGCACAGACAAGAAAAATCACAATTTTGCAATTCCTGGGGGTAAAAATTCCTGAAGGTAAAGAAGGGCTGTTAATGAATGCTAAAACCATTTGATGAAAAACTTAAGGGAAATTATATATTCACAGTGCCAAAGTATCATAACACAGATTAACTACTAGTTGCAAAGGAAAAACACTTTTCCATGAAGATACCGGACTGTCATATTAAGCAATGTACATTACATCACTATTAAAGGTAAGATCTTTTACTATCTATTAAAAAATGAGAAAACACTTCATGGTATGATGCAATATGAAGTACACAGCATCACCTATACTGGTCCAGGACCAGTGAGATAGTATATGGGATAAAACATGTGCCTGGCATCCAAATTGCTAAGCTCACACATGGCCCCTTCAAGGACTTCTGAATATAGAGCCAGGAAGAGCACCTGAGCACCACCAGATGTGCTCCAAAACCCAAATAAAACAAAATAAAAAATCCTCTCCAAAAAATATTTTAACAAATCCAATCAGTTCTTCAGGTCTAATTTCCAATTTGCAAGAAACTTTAGAATATAAATCAAGTTAAACATCACCAAAAAGAAATCATAGTATGCACCTAAAATGTGAACAGTTTATCAAAAGATGTCAACCAGTTTATGCCACTGGGTATGAGACTCAGTGGTAGAATGTTTGCCTTAGCATGTGTGAAGCCCTGGATTCTAACCCTAGCACCACTAATAATAATAATAATAGGCTAGGAAGAAATTTCAAAGGGCTGGAGCCCATGAAAAGCATGTAGGATATTTCATAGTGATACAATTAATTAAAAAGGTGAGGGGAGTGGGGGCAGGCAGGGGCCCAAGAGCAATTTCCAGCATCTCATAGTCCTGAGCATAGCTAGGAGCAGGCTCTGAGCATTGCTGGGTGTGAGACCAAAGACAATAAATAAATAAATAAACAAGTTTATGTCATGGAAGAGAAACAGTGGGAGAGAACCAGCGTAGACTAGACAGAGACTTCAAAGCAATGACAGCAACAGGGAGAGTGCGCCCCAGGGTGCATGCCTGGCCTGGCCTCTTGAGCACTGCTGGGTGCAGACCTGGAGGCCCTAGAACTACCAGGCCTGCTGATGTGAGTGGCCCAGGATCATGAGGAGTAGCCTCCGAAATAAATGTATAAAATAAAGCACGTGAAAACCACATGCAATGTCTAAAACCTATCTCAGGTCATACACCAGCATTTTTAGCAGACACTATTCTCGGGATCTCCTCAAACGGAACCAGGAGAGAAAACAGGTTTATTTTTCCAGCCCGTGGCAGCCAACATTTCATTGTACAATACCCACCTCCACTTAGCAGTTTCATAACTAGCCACAGCTCATCTTTTACCACAAAAGATGTGTAGTAAGACACAATATTAGGATGATGACACTGGCTCATGGCTTGAATTTCTTTCTGCAAAGAGAAAACAATAATTCATTACATGTAAGCCTAACAATACAAGTTAGTAAATCCAGATTGGGGAATCCTAAAATTATGTCTCAGTCAAATTAATTACGGGACCTCTTTGGCTCTGACCTCTTCAAGAATGGTTAAAAGGAAAACCCCAGGTTCTCTCCATCCATTCTGACTCCCCTGCTTTTACTAATTAGCCATCTTTGAAACTAGAACACGCAGTATTTACCACACCCTGGCACAGCAGCACAGAGGCCTCCACTGGGACACATTTTTATTTCAAGGTGCCCTTGATGAACCATCTTGGGAAATCTGGTTTTACAGACATAAAAGATGATTACTAATAAACAGGGGATGTTTTTGTTTGTGGATTAGTTTCCCCTGCTCCAAGATGTTGTTGAATCCCATTTTTCGGGATTAAGAATTAACAATTCTTGATCTAAAGAAAAAATCTACCGAAACATGGCAAGATGGTAAACTATATCCAAAAAGATATCTGAGCCGTATGTCTAGAACTACTCTGCTTATTAATTTAAATTAGATGTGACGTGATAAGCCCTGATCACATAAGCCTTTTGAAGTCCTGTGTCATCAGGGCCTTGCTTACTTGTTTCATCTCATTCAAATGCCTGGACATTTGTCATATTATTGCCTCAGCAAAATACTCTCTCCTTATCTTCACCTAGCCAAAAAATGTCAGTTCTTCTTTCTGAGTTCGGCTGAAATATCATTTATTTCCTGTTCCCCAGGCTGAATTAGGTATCTTTCTTTTGGCGTCCAAACTCCCACTAGATCTTAGCATCACAGCCCACAATATACCAATACCAAAACAGGAGTGTATTTGTCAGTCCACCCTGAACAGACTGAGAGCCCCAGGAAGGCAAGGATATAAGTGGATTCTGAAACACTGTTCATTCTATACAGGGACTGCAACCTACTTTTATCTAGCCTTCACAAAACTAAAACTCAATGAGAACTAATACTTTATTCTCAGCACATGACACATGTCCAATAAATAAATAAATATAATTTATAGTACTGATACAGCTTTTTACTTAATTCTTGTATTGGCCCTAAGCCTCGCTATGTATTCAGGTATGTAAAAATTACACATGATCCTTGATTTATAAGTAATGCTCAGTAAACATTATTTTTCCCCTCATCTTCTCTACTTGTATATAAATGCCTCAGTGGTAAAGACCTTATCATATGCATTTGTGAAAGACCCCCCAATTACCAGTCTTCAGTACTAAAAGTAAATATAAAAAGAAGAAGGAAAAAAGGAATTTCTGCCTAGATAGGATTTAAAAGAGGTAAGAATTGTTCGTACAAGAGGAACATATTGGGTAACACATACATGCTAATTTAGCAAAGGTATTAAAAATACTACAGGAATCCACAGGAAGAACAGTTAATGTAGGCAAGATGTCTTCACAGAGGAGCTAAACTGGCTTTAGCTGCACATGATGTGAAGGAACTGGAGCAGTACAAGGTAAGAGCATGACATATAATCACCAAAAAGAGAGGGAAGAGAGAAGGAGAGAGAGGGGCGGGGGTCGAGAAGAGAGGAGAAAATACAAAAGGCATTATTTTAGGACACAATGAGTCAACCTAATTTTAGTAGCTCAGACTTTCAAACAGGTATTTACCAGTACATGACTACAATAGTGAAGAAGTAATACAAACACTGGGGCCGGAGCAACACTATAATGGGTAGGGCACTTCCCTTGCACAAGCCGGACCCAGGTTCATACCCCGGCATCCCGTAAGATACCCTGAGCACCTCCAGGAGTGATTCCTGAGTGCAGCGTCAGGAGTGACCCCTAAGCAACACAGAGTGTGACCCCAAAACATACCTTAAAAATAGACAAAAACAACATAAGCACAAATTTGTAAAATAGAATAGTTTTATATAAAAAAAGTATACTACTACATGATTTCATTGAAGAGACATATTATAAAAAAAAATTGGAGTGATAAATCAGAGATTCCTATAAAACATTTACTTAACTGACTCTGAAATAGAAAAAACAAGCGGGTTTTAATGTGTGGCAATTGTTTGTTTAATTACAGGGTATAAGATTCTAAATTTCATGGTCCAAACACAAAATCTTGTGTTCCAAAATTTACGCTTTCTCCTAAGAGCAATGGGAAGACATTGAAAGTTACTGTACATTTTCATAAAAATCTCCCTGGCTATAGCACAGAAAAGAAATGAAAGCAAGCAGACAACAGGCAAAGACTATTTAAAAGGTTTTCTCAGATCTGGGAGAGAAATGATGGTGGCCTGGAAAATAACAGCTTATTTCTCAGTTTTAATAAACATACCGTGGCTGTGTTGCCATCAGAAGTTGTGGAACACCACCTGGGAGCTGACCTTCCTGCCTCTGCAGCTCTCTCTCTCCCATGCTCACTCACTGTCTCAGAACACCACAGCTGGGAAAGTCAGGGGAGGCCCAGGCAGAGCACTGAGCGGCTCCGAGCATCCAGCCTGCGAGCATGAGTCCACTCTGGCCCAGGAAGCTGTGCTGTCAGTGGACTCAAGCGCTGGGAGCACTTTCCCACCACACCACACTGAAAGGGGACGACCCCAGCGTCCTGATGCTCTGCACTCGCCGAGTCTGGGTTCTAACTCTCAAGCATCACCAGGAGTGACTGCCAAGTACCAAACTAGATGTGACCCAAAACAAGCAAATAAATAATGACGAATGATATGTGACAAGAGTTGTTTTTTCTAAACAACGTAATTCTTTCAAAGAGTTAATCTTTTAAACCAAGATTATAATCATTCTGTTAATTTTATATAAAGTAAAAAACTAGAGACTTGTATCTGAAAGATGTGATTCTTTAATCCAGACTGTCACTTATGATTTACTTCTCTCATTTATGAAGTGGGGCTAATCCCTATCTCCAGAGAGATTTTTAGAGGCTACAAATATATCTCAGTTGCATGTACTTGGCCTCAGTTTAACCCCTGGCACATCATGCGGTCCCCCAGGAGTTATCCCTGAGCACAGGAATCAGCTCTGAGCTCTGCCAGGAAAGCCATCCCCACCTCCAAAACACATCTGCTCCTATCATCTTATGAATACAAGTTATTCTTTTTTTAAGCTTTTGCCATAAATATAATAAATAAGAACTTCATCTACCTTTACAATATTCCTATTAAATCTATTCTGAGTCCCCAGGGGGAAAAAAGCTTTAGATAATCAGATTATCCCAGTCCTGATTCCTGCTGTCTATCACTGGTTACAGATGACTTTAGGGAAAATTACTTTTAAAAAATCATAATATTAATGATGGAATAAAAAAATACCCAAAGACGATGGGGCCAAAAGAACATGAGAGAAGGAGGGAAAGGTACTGAAAGATGGTAGAGTTGTGCATGAAACCCTACGAGTGACAGGACTGGAAATAACGATGCAAAAACACATATATTTTAAAGCCTCTTACAGAAGCAGACTGGTGGGTGGGAGGCAAACGGGGCTGGGGGTGCCTTAGAGGAGGGAGGTGGGCACTGAAGAGACTGCTGTTGAAATATTGTACGCCTGACACCCAATCATGAATAACTTTGCAATTTTATGGTGACTAAATTAAAAAAGAAAAAGAACATCATTAGTTCATATATCTACAGCAGATAACAATATTCAAAAATGAGTGACACAAAGGTGATACTCTTTGCAATTAAGCCAAAGAAATTAAGGATTTAAAAACTGGGGGATGGGCTGGAGTGATAGTACAGTGGGAGTTTGCCCTGCACCCAGCTGAGCCTGGTTCGATCCCTTGCTTCCCATATGGTCCCCACGCACCACCAGGAATAATTCCTGAGTGCAGAGCCAGGAGAAACCCCTAAACATGGCCAGTGTGCCCCCAAAAGCCAAATTTAAAAAATAGGGGGGGGTGGGAGGGGCGATAGTACATCAGGTAGGGTATTTGTCTTGCACTTAACCAACATCCCATATGGTCCCCTGAGCCTGCCAGGAGTGATCCCTGAGTATACAGCTAGGTGTAAGCTCTGAGCACTGCCGGGTGTGGCCCTCAAACAAACACAAATAAAAAACCTGGAGTGCTATGAAGTTACTTCTGGTTCTGTACTCAGGGCCACTCTAGCAGTGCTGAGGGGACCATGCAGTGTCAGGGATCAAACCCAGATCCCCCACTGGTAAATCATGTGCTCGGTCTATTGCTCTTTGGCCTCTGAAGATAAAAAATTTATGATCTGAAACCCCATTCTTTCTCTTGCTGTGCTAAATACCTAGAACTGCTCCACCTGTCATGGAGTATAAAGATGTATAAACAACCCTTGCATAACTAGGCTGCAAAGCCACAGAGCACTGTCGATAATCTTCCTCCCTCCCCCAACCTCTGGAGATGCCAGTGCAGTCTGGCTTACTCTGTCACCCATCACGTTCAATGGTCAGAATGCAGATTGGTCCCACGGTCCCAGGAGGCTGGTAGTCTTTTGAAAGGTATTCCATTGGACCCAAAGATATTCCAATGACAACTGCATGGTACTAATTTAAGGAAAGAGAACAGGGTTGGAAAGATAGCTCCAGGGGAATCCCAGATTCAACTCCAATACCATATGACGCTGCCTGCACTCCTGCATTCCAGCACTGAGCCGAAGAAGCCCCTGAGCACCACTGAGAATGTCCAAAAGAAAAAGAGAAATAAGTAGCCACTGTTTACAACAATAAAAGTGAGGAAACTAGATAACTGTCCGACACCAGAGAATAGGTAAAATAATGTATGGTCGGGCTGGAGCGATAGCACAGCGGGTAGGGTGTTTGCCTTGCACGCAGCCAACCCAGGTTCGATTCCCAGCATCCCATAGGGTCCCCTGAGCACTGCCAGGGGTAATTCCTGAGTGCAGAGCCAGGAGTGACCCCTGTGCATCGCCGGGTGTGACCCAAAAAGCAAAAAAAAAAAAAAAAAATGTATGGTCTAACTGAACTATGACATACATATTGAAAACTATATTAATCTGTATTTGTAAACAAAAATGGATTCTATAGTAAATTAGCCCATAAAAAGGAAAGCACAAAATTATAATACTAAATCTTCAGGTACTTTCACTCTAAAGGGAAAGGAAAATAGAGAGGACATAAGAAATATAAGATTTGCATACCAGGAGTTCATCCATGCTAGTCTGACATTTCTCAAGGTTTATTCGTTTGATCGCAACTTTCTCCTTTTTAGGGGCACAATAAGCTGCTTGGACCACAGCAGTTGCTCCACTCCCTAAAAATACAAAAAACAGTAGGTGAATAAATAAAACATGACAATTATAATTCCAACACAAATTAAGCAAAAGAAGAATCCTTATTTTATTCCCATATTCAACAACAGATACAGAAAAACATTCCTAGCATTATCAACCCGCAGAAAAAAACTAAAAAAAATAATGATTTATCAGTAAAAGCAAAAGACCTGACATACAATAGCCAACAAAAATAACATAAAAACTAAATCGCTAGGGTTTCCATTTTTTAAAATAATGATAAAGGTTATCATTTCCCTATTCTTCTCCCCTTAATGCAGTTAAATACCCTAGAAATAAGACAAGACACTCATGAAATAATGAACATGGCAGAAAGGAGGTAGGCTAGACAGGAATCTCAGGAGAGGGAGAAGAAAAGTGCCACGGTGCGTTCAATGGGTTTTTCCTTTACCTCCATATGCCTGCATTTAAACACCAGAAGGGGGGCTGGAGCGATAGCACAGAGGTAGGGCGTTTGCCTTGCACGCGGCTGACCCGGGTTCAATTCCCAGCATCCCATATGGTCCCCTGAGCACCGCCAGGAGTAATTCCTGAGTGCAGAGCCAGGAGTAACCCCTGTGCATCGCCAGGTGTGACCCAAAAAGAAAAAAAAAAAAAAAAACTCACCAGAAGGGTCTGTGTTCACCCTTCTGCACCCAACAATAGCAACGGAAAGCAGATAAACAAAGGAGAAAAGCCCCACTTTTTGGTAAGGGCCTTGGGAAAGAGGAGCTCAGCACAGACTGAGAGGGGAACAAGCTCCCAATCCAGAGGGGGTCCAATTCACAGTGGCCAGTGGCGGCAGCAGCTGAGTCTCCACCCACACCACTCACGGCAGCAGGCCAGATTCCCCGCAGAGGCAAATCAACACCGGCAGCCCTGTCCAGCCCACCTGCCCTTAGCAGCAGTGGAACCGGGAGTCCACATCCAGAAGCTGGCCCTGGCAGCACCTGTACACATCACAAGAAGCTTCAGCACTCACTGCCAGAAGAACAAAGATAAAGAGAACACTGCAAAAGCTCTGCAAACTCAACTACCATCGGAATTATAGCTCACAAAGTGAGGAAGCAGAGAACTAGATACTAAACCCAAGAAGAAGATCTGCCAGATACACTGGAAGACATGAAGAGGATCAAGGATTTCCTTACAGTAAATGCTCAGTATACAAATAATAAAGTCATGCCACAAGAACAATCAGGACAGATGTGCTTGAGTAAGAAAAGATAACTATGGGGCCGGAGCGATAGCACAGCGGGTAGGGCGTTTGCCTTGCACGCGGCCGACCCGGGTTCAATCCCCGGCATCCCATATGGTCCCCTGAGCACTGCCAGGAGTAATTCCTGAGTGCAGAACCAGGAGTAACCCCTGAGCATTGCTGGGTGTGACCCAAAAAAAAAGCAAAAAAAAAAAAAAAAAAGAAAAGATAACTACACTGATGACCACCAAAATCCCTCACATGCTGAAACTATTTGGCAATAAATAAATAAATAAATAAATGTTAAAGCACCTATCGCAAAAATGCTTCAACAAATATTTAAGAATTTTCTTTAATAACATTTTTAGAGGAAGGCAGACAGACAGGAGGTGCTGAGTTACTGTACATGCTGTGCATGCAGGGACCCGAATTCAATCCCCAGAACTGTGTGGCACCCTGAACACTGCTGGGTGTGGGCCCAAAACCAACATATAAAAAGAACATCTCAACAAAACACAAGTTATAAAGGCCAGGGATATAGCTTGGTGCAGTGGGCAGACGGCTCCCATGCAGGAGTCCTAGGTTTGAGCCCAACATAACAGAAGAGCTGGAAAGACAGCACTAACCGCAGGGCGCTTGCCTTGCATGTGGCTGACCCGGTCCAACTCAGGCACGCCACGGAGTCTCCTGAGACCTACCAGCAGTGATCCCTGAGTACAGCCTTGTGTGATCCAAAAACAAAGAATGGGGGTGTCTTTTTATTTTGGTGGGGTAGGGGAGCAAAAGGTTTATTTTTTTTTTAATTTACTTACAGTAACGTGATGGGAGAGAAAAAGAGAGTATGTATGTTCAAGAGAGGACATTGGCACGGCTTCTCCAGAGTAAAAAAGGCTTTTTTTTAAGGTATCAAGTGGAAATACTAGAGTTAAAACATAAAATCAATTTTACAAAGCTTGCTGGACAGCAGTAGAGATGACAAATGATAAAAGTGAAACCACAAATATAATTAAGAGTTTATTCAATCTAAATCTTACCTCCTTAAACTGAGGGTTGTGAACCCATATAAAAATATTTTTAATTTATTTTAGGGGAGGGACACACTCAGCGATGCTCAGGGTTACTCCTGGCTCTAAACTCAGGTATCACTCCTGGCAGTGCTCAGGGAACCATACAGGATTGCTGGGGATTGAACCTGGGACAGCTTTATGCAAGGCAAGCTTCTTATCTGCTCAGCCTCTTAACTTCTGTCACTTATTTCTTTATAATTTATTATCATTGTTTAATTTGTAGACCTATTTTATATACCTACATATCATATAAAACTTTTTGGGGTAAAAGGAAAAAAACTTGAAGGAGTCCTAATCTAAGAAGAGACAGAGATAGAAAAAAAAAAAAAAGGGACAGAACCTCAGCAAGCAGTGGGATACTAAAAAAAGTTCTATGACCACTGGTAAGGTAGAATAACAGCCACTACTGTCCCTCACCACTATGTCCCTGTCCTAATCCTTGAAGCCTGTGAATGTTACAGGGCAAGAAAGAAGACAGTGCAGGCCCCGGAAGGTCGCTCAAAGCAGCTGAATTCAATCCCTGGCACTGCCTGGCCTCCAAGCACCACCAGGAGGACCAGGAACACAGAGCTGGGGATAATCCGAGCACAAGGTGTTGTCAAAAAGAGTCAAAAATAACTAAATTAGAGGTCAGCGTGAGAGCCATTAGCCAACATGGCAGTGCTCAAGGCTTACTCCTGGTGGGGGTGGGGGGGCCCTATGTGGTGCCAGTGATCGAATCCAGGTTGGCCTCATGCAAGGCAAATGCCCTACCCACTGTACTATTGTTCCAGCCCCCAAAGAGCAGTGTTGATGAATGTCACATTGTACGAGATTAAATAAACCAATATTAAGACTATACTACGTGGTAGTTTGGAAGATGATAGATGAGTGGGTTGCCAGAGGCTGGGAGAAGAGAAGAATGAGAAGGTACTGCTTTACAGGCATATGGTTTCTGGGGTGATGAAAATACTCTGGAATTAGGCGATAGTTGCAAAACATCGTGGATATACCAAAAGCACACAAAATCGCCCTCTTTCCTTTGTTTTGCCTGTGCTACGGCAAAACCAGGGTCCATACATGCAAGACTAGCACTCTAACTCTGAGCTATATCCCTGGCCCAGCAAACTTCTTTAAATTTTTTGTATGAGACTTTTTCGTTAAGTTTAACAAAAAGAATACTGTAACAATTTTTGCTTATAATTCATCAGTGAGAAAAAAGGACCAATTATTTGAAAAAATTCACTGAATTTTCACAACGATATAGTAACTAACCAATACTCCTATAACTATATATATTACATATATAAATTATTAGCACTGTAGCACTGTCATCCCATTGTTCATTGATTTGCTCAAGCGGGCACCAGTAATGTCTCCATTGTGAGACTTGTTACTGTTTTTGGCATATTGAATATGCTACAGGTAGCTTGCCCACGGTCTGCCGTGCGGACAGGATACTCTTGGTAGGTTGCTGGGCTCTCCGAGAGGGACGGAGAAATTGAACCCGAGTCGGCTGCTTGCAAGGCAAACACCCTACCCGCTATGCTTTGAATCACACTCAGCGATACTCAGGGGTTACTCCTGGCTCTGCACTCAGGAATTACTCCTGGCCGTGCTTGGGGGACCATACAGGATGCTGGGGATTGAACCCGGGTTGGCTGCATGCAAGGCAAACAACCTACCCGCTGTTCTATCACTCTGGCACCTACTCCTATAGCTATTAAATCCCATTCATAATTTGGAAGTTCTTGTAAAATTCCCCAGGTTCAAATTCAGAGAAAACCATCCACATGTCCACTAACTGATGAAAGGACTGAGAAAGGTGGTGCTCGATCTATATTCACACAGTGGAACATTGGGCAGAGAGAAAGACTAATGTCCAGGGTCAGGGATGTGGTTCAAATGGTATGCCACATGCTCTGCATGTGAGAGGGTCTAATCCTGGCACCATATGGTTGCCCCAAGTACCCTCCTCATTCTAGATGCCTCTGAGCACTGTTGCCTGGTATGGCTACACAGCTCTGAAGAACAAACCAGAGGGTATGGTCATGCTGTCACTTCACAACACCTGTCAGTGACAGACCACACACACAAAGGCAGTCCCAATGGACTCCACCCAGAAACCTAGGGTAGTAGTCTGCTGTAATCCTCCCTCATGCCCGTGACCAGTAAACACCCTAACCATGCAGAGTGTAGCCCTGTCAAGTGAGGTACAACCGCTTACTGGTAGGTACTACAACTCTTGAAATTGTGCAACCTAATATGCTAGACACAAAAAGCCACTTATAGTATGAGTCCATCTGTATGAAATATCCAGAATACAAATATCTACAGAGGCAGAGAGCATAAGAGAGTAGAGCAGAGGGACCAAGAACTAGATGCGGGGTGAAAAAGTTATGGAGTTTCTTTCCAGATTCATGAAAATGTTGGGGCGTGAGAGTGGGCAGGGACTAAACCTCTGCAGGAGCCCCAGGTTCCACCCCTAACAACATGGCCCCAAGTACGACTAGGAGCGACCTCCAAATACGCTGCCACAAGGAGCCCCAGACCACCACATGTGGCCCAAAATTCTTTCTCTTCAGCATTAAATAATCTGAGTAAGGAGCCACAGATGGGCCAGTAGGCCCGAGTGTGTGCTTCACATGCAGGGGGCCCAGAAACCAGCCCTGTAACCACAGAGTCCCGCAAGGAGCACTGAGCATGAGTAGCCCCTAAGCACTGCCAGGGGAGGCCCCCAACCAAAACAACAACAATAAAAATAAGCAAAGAAGTAGGGGGAAATATTTAGTAAAAATTAGCATTTTTTTTTCTTTTTGGGTCACACCCGGCGATGCTCAGGGGTTACTCCTGGCTCTGCACTCAGGAATTCTTTCTGGTGGTGCTCAGGGGACCATATGGGATGCTGGGATTTGAACCCGGGTTGGCCGCGTGCAAGGCAAACGCCCTACCCGCTGTGCTATCGCTCCAGCCCCAAAAATTAGAATTTTAAAGTAAAGAATTAGAAATACAAACTTACAAGTTAACCTACTGCTTGGGGCCAGAAACAGCACAGGGTTTAAGAAGCTCGCCTTGCACACAGCTGGTCCCAGTTAGATCTCTGGCACTGCATGGCCCACCGAGCACAGAACCAAAAGTAGCCCCCGAGCACCACAGGGTGTAGCCTAACACCCCTAAAAAACACAAATAAATACCCTCTTTTTTAAATCTTTCTTTTTTTTTCTCTCTTTGGGTCACACACAGAGATGCTCAGGGGTTACTCCTGGTAATGCTTGGGGGACCATATGGGATGCTGGGGATTGAACCCAGGCTGGTCGTGTGCAAGGCAAACGCCCCATCCTATGGCTCCGGCTCCATATATACCCACTTTAAACGAGGCTCCTTCAGACAAAATTTTTCAAGGTACAAGTCAACTGACTGTTTCACCAGAACTGTTCTTAGAGCTAAAAAAAAAAAAAAAAGGCAACACAACTATTTATCACACATAGTGAAAGTAAATGCTCTTTTATAAGACTTCTAATTCAGTATAAATAAATAATGTATAAGCAGTATCTCCCAGGAATAGTTTGGTCAAAGTGTGAAAGCTACTGCTCTAAGCAAGGCCTCATCCAACAGCATTCTGGAAGACGTAAGCAGCCCGTTGTAGACGTCCACCAATCGCACTGCTACGCACCCTTGACTCCCTGGGCTCACATTTCTTACATTCTTCTGTCCTCACCTACTTAGTTCTTCCGCTGCAGTAAGTGGACATTGCATACCAGAATGGATTCATCTGCAAAGAGCTTTCTCCTCAAATAATTCAAATTCTTGAGGCAAAGGGGGAAGAAAACTGCCCAAAGGTATGGCGGGACTTGGAAGAAATCAAACTTTCTCTCTCCAATTGAGACTGAGAAACTCAGAAAGTAAAATATGGCATTTTGGGGGCTGGAGTGATAGCACAGTGGGTAGGGCGTTTGCCTTGCATGCAGCTGACCCAGGTTTGATTCCCAGCATCCATATGGTCCCCTGAGCACCGCCAGGAGTAATTCCTGAGTGCAGAGCCAGGAGTAACCCCTGTGCATCGCTGGGTGTGACCCAAAAAGCAAAAAACATAACATTTTTACTTTCTGTGAAGAAAAGAAAAATTAATGAACCAAGTCAATTAAAGATACTTTACCCCAAATTCTAGCAATCCATCACTACATTTTTGTTTGTGTGTGTGTGTTTGTTTTGGGGCCAACCACCAGTGCTCAAGGTGTTCTCCTGGAGTGGTACTCAAAGGACCTTATGGTGCCAGTGTTGGCACCAGGGTTTGCAAGGCAAACACCTTACCCATTGCACTATCTCTCCAGCCCCATCCAACACTATAACAGATATATAGTCTAAGATTTTGCATTAAACAGTTCACCAGAGACTGTTCATGTTGAACAATGACTAATACATTGTCACCAGCACCAGGAAAAATACAGGAATTTAAAACTGCATAAACCCATTTATAAATAAGACCTCTTTCCAGAGTCCTGTTGAAAAGTAAAGCTCCTAGGATTGGTGAGGCAACTCTAAGAATAGTCATCATTATAAAAACCATGCTATTCTCTCCATAGGAAGAGGAAAATAAAGACACACTGCCATATGCTTTCAGTAGTTATTCAAGTGTCTTGGTAGTTCTGCGATGAAACCTCTCTTCCTGCTCAGTCTGGTGCTTCCCCAGCTGAAAGGCTGCTAGCTGTGTCTTTCCAGATGGCCCAGTCAAAAATCTTAGAATTGGGTGGGAGCAACAGTACAGCACATGGAGTCTGCCCCCCACCGCCCGAAAGTAAAACCAAAAGACTGGAATCTACTCTAATTCAAAGGCAAATTTCCGTCTGTAAAATATTATATCCAGTGGGCCAAGGATAGATAGTATAGCTGCTTGGGCTCTTGCCTTGCAAGTGGCTGACACAGGTTGATTCCCAGCAACCCATACGATCCTGGATTCCAGCACCACCAGAGGTGATCCCCGAGTACAGAGCCAAGAGTATGCCCTGAATATCACTGGATGGTCCACAAGTAGAACAAAACAAAATTTAAAAATAAAAATTAAATATTACATCCAGTGCCTGACTGCTTCTCACGGCCTTTTTCCCTACCACCTCCTTACCAGAAAAACCTTCCTACTCTTGAAAAACTGTTTTCCACAGAACTATCCAAGTTATCTTTTAATACATGACGAGATTTTATTCATCTTCTACTCAGAACCCGCCCTGCACGGGTTCTCAAACTCACTCAAAGCAGAGCCAAAGCGCAGCAGGCCTCACTCATCGGGCGGGCTCCCAGGAGCTGACCACCAGGCCCACACATGTGTTTCCACACTTCCTTCCCTCTTCAATCTGCCCTGTCACTCTCACCCACTCACTCCTTAAAACCCCAACATGCGTCCACCTCAGGTTCTTTACTCTCGCTGCTCCTCTGCTGGGAACAAACTTTGGAGATAATCACATCTACAGTAATTTCTTCACTTTTCAGATCCTTCCTCGAGTGTCGCTTTTCATTTTTTTGGTTTTTACTTGTTTCTGAGCCACACCTAAGTCCTGTTTCTTGCTCAAGAATCACTCCTGGAGGGCTGGGAGACCATCTGGGATTCCAGAGATTGAACCCAGGTCAGTGCACATAAGGCTAGAGCCCGACCCACTCTACTCTCTCTCTGGTCCTCAACAAATAACCTAAAACCTACTTCTATCCCTAGCAGTACCCAACACCAATCCTTGCTTTATTTTGCTCATCATCATAAGGTCATTAATTCCATAAAAACAGGAATTTATCTGGTTCACTGTTATATCTCTTGCAACCAAAATAGTGTCTCTCATATAATAAATTAAAATACTTGCTGTTCAATAAGTATTTGTTGACTTGGTTAATCAATTATGCAGTGCTATATGCTTTCCTAAACACACAAAAAAATCCTCTCCTGGAGCAGAAAAACACAAAAATAGCCTGATCTTTACAAGCATTACCTTAGCAATAACAACACATGTACCAAAAATCCTATCCTGAGCACTTTCTTGTGATTTTTGGGGGGTTTTTTGTTTTGTTTTGGGGGGCTATAGTTGGCGGTGCTCAGGGCTTACTCCTGGTTCTATGCTTAGAAATTACTCCTGGTGGACTTAGAGGACCATACGAAATGCCAGGGATCGAAACTGAGTCAACTACATACAAGGCAAACACCCTACCCACTGTAAGATTGTTCTAGCCCTGAAATTCTTTTTTTTTTTTTTAACTTAATCTTCACAATAATACCATGCATTTAGCTACTAATGATTTTACAAAGCAATATAAGCAAGATAAGATTAGGTCATAAACTAGTGAATGAGACAGAGAAGTGCCAAGAAACGCAATGATGTTTTAACACCATGCTATTCATTGGTAGACAATGACTCTTTAGATTAAAGCTATTTTTTATTAACAGCTTACAGTCAGGTTAAATTATTTACTTGCAATGCTAATTTAAAAAAGAAACCAAGGCCAAGATTTTTAGTTGCCGAACCAACATACAATTACCCCTGACTCTGTAAGAAACTTTGGCCTTATTATTTTGTTGAAATGAAATGGGCTCAGCTAAAAACTTCATTTCAGTCTTCCATGCAAATAGCCAAAATTACATAGTCCTAGCTAATAAATCAGAATTGGAAGTCACTGAGTAAAGCTTCCAGGAAAGATAGCCCTTTGAAAGGAAGCCAATTCAGCTGCCACGTGCTTTTGTCCAAGTACCATATCATTTTATGGAACACAATCAAGAGTCCAAGAAACAATTTTTACACTCAGAATTACGTGCTAAGTGTGCTGGAGTGAATAATAAGGTGACTGGGTGTCAGGCTGCCACTCCAGATTTCATGATATCTAAGAGGAAGTATTTTATTAAGCCACTATTGGATTCCATCATGTGCAGCCAAATGTGTTATTCACTAGCACTCTTTTTCTTTCTTCCTTTTTGGTTTTTGGATCACACCCTGTACTTAAGAGTCACTCCCGGCAGTGCTCAGGGGACCATCAATGGTGCCGGGGATCCAACCCAAGTTGCCTGCATACTATCTCTGCAGCCCACATTTGATTTTGCTTTTTGGGTCACACCTGGCAATGCTCAGGAATTACCCCTGGTGGTGCTTCAGGGGACCATATGGGATGCTGGGAATCGAACCTGGGTCAGCCGAGTGCAAGGCAAACGCTTTCCCCGCTGTGCTATCAAAGCCCACATTTGATACCACTCTTTGAGGTTGTTGGCAAATGCTGGCCTAACTGACAATATCCCCTAGCTAAGTTTCCAATTAGAGGAAAACTACACTAAAAACTGAGCTGGAGGGGCTCGAGTGATAGTACAGCGGGTAGGGCGTTTGCCTTGCACACGGCTGACCCAGGTTCGATTCCCAGCATCCTATATGGTCCGCCGAGCACCGCCAGGAGTGATTCCTGAGTGCATGAGCCAGGCGTGACCCTGTGCATCGCCAGGTGTGACCCAAAAAGAAAAAAAAAAACAAACTGGGCTGGAGCAATAGTACAGCGGAAATAGCATTTGCCTTGCATGCAGCCAACCCAGGTTCTATCTCTGGCATCCCCTGGCATGCTGGGCACACTTGGCAATACTCAGTAAGCCCTGAGCATCACCAACTGTGGCCTACAAACCTCTATACTAAGCATCACTTCACT
The DNA here is from genome assembly GCF_027595985.1 of Sorex araneus. Taxonomy (NCBI): domain Eukaryota; kingdom Metazoa; phylum Chordata; class Mammalia; order Eulipotyphla; family Soricidae; genus Sorex; species Sorex araneus. Next base: position 36,620,039 of record NC_073305.1, on the reverse strand, counting down.
GGTAGAAGATAACATCTTCCACATTTATGTTGTGGCTAGAGATAAGATCTGTATTTGGAGACAAATACTTCACTACTTTAGACATCAAATGTGTAGCTAGTGAAAAATAAATGAAAATGAGAAGATAAGGGTGGGGGAAGTAGAGAATAAAGTGCACCTTCACTGAAGTGTCAAAGCTAGGTGAAACAATGCCTTAATTGTAAATTCTCTTTCAGAGAATTGTAAAAACAATTCTGAAAGAGAGTTGAGCAATAGAAGAGCAGGTAGGGCGCTTGCTTTGTCTGCGGGAGATTGGGTCCAAACCCCAGGACGACACCAGGTCTCTTAAGCTGCACCAGAGTGATCCCTGAGCTCAAAGCCAGGAGTAAGCCCTGAGCACAGCCAGATGTGGCCAAACACCACCAGCCCCAATTCTAGTCCCTGGCACATATATCGCCCCCTAAACTCTGCCAGGGGTCACTCCTGAGTACAGAGCCAACAGCTCCTGAGCACCACTAAATGTGGCCAAAAAACCCTAAAAAAATGTTTGCTACAAGGCTGGAACATATATTTTATAAAGGGGAGCCCTATGTTATATCCCCAACACCAGATGGTCTGCTCAACACCAAGTGACCCTCACATCACTACTGGGAATGGCACAGGCACACACACAGACACACACAGACACACACACACAGCAGAATAAAGTATTTATTACAATAATTGCAATCATATGATATTTTGTATTTCATGCCAATACCAAATAATAAAAACTGTAAGAACGAGGATTTAAAAAAAAAAAAAAAAGGAAAAAGAAGGTCAAAATAGGGACCAGAGCATGAGTACAGAGGGTAGATCACTTGCTTTCAGCCAACCCAGGTTCAATCCCCGGAATCCCATATGGTCCTTTGGGCATTGTCAAAAATAAGTCCTGAGCACAGAGTCAGGATTAAGCCCTGTATGGCCAAAAGAAAAAAGAAATAAAGGGGGGAAAGGCCAAAATAACCTCCACTAGTAACACTTTGTATCACTATATCACTGTCATCCCATTGCTCATGGATTTGCTCCAGCGGGCAACAGTAATGTCTCCATTATGAGACTTGTTGTTACTGTTTCTGGCATATCTAATACTCCACGGGTAGCTTGCCAGGCTTTGTAAGACATTTAATAGAAGCTAAACATTTTCTACAATTACACTGGATCTGCACAAAGGCCCCAGTGACATAAGTATTGCCACTCCCATTTTGAAAACAGAAACTTGACATTAATTAGTAGAAAAGTAAAGTTTCAATTTAGGTCTAACCCAAAGCCCATACACCTGCAACTGCTTCAACATGGTCCAGTTCAGAAGAACATCTGGACAGTGATGTGAATACAAGGATATGGTTAGGAAGGAGCTCAAAAACACTGAAATGATAAAGAATCCATAGTGATAATAAAACTAAGTAATCATACTTTAAAAACTTCAGATCCTCCTCAAGTCTGCTTAAGATGGCACTACTCCTTTATTCCCCATTGGTTATTAATAGCCTTTTTCTTCACATTAAGGAATATGTGATAAAATTCTGTTTGGGGGTTTATTTTAGATAGAAATTTGCTATGATACTTAAGCATTTCTGCACCTAGGCTATCACAAACAGCTAGCGTGCTTTACTAGGAACTAATCTTTTTTGTTGTTTTTGAGATACAGTTGACATAAAGCATGTTGGTTTTGGGATGTGCAACAGAGTACAGAGGGTACTCTGGTACAAAGTACAAATCCATCATTTGCTTATAATGCAAAGATTATCACAATGAGTCTAGTTAATATCCATATATCACTGTATCACTGTCATACCATTGTTCGTCAGTTTAGTTGAGTGGGCACCAGTAACGTCTCCATTCCTCCCAGCCCTGAGATTTTAGCAGCCTAAAATATCCATATACATTGTTATGATGTTTTTCTTGTGAAGACAAAAACTGATCTTACCTACCACTTGCATTAAATAAAATGCTGCACTTATTAGATATCTGATCCTTATTCTGGCTGCTCTTATTTTGTGTTTGAAAATAGCCATAAATATATTAACATTTTATCTTTTAGAAAAAGATTGCCCAGTTATTTTAAAAAAATTCCTCTGAATCCCAATTCAGATGCTTTTCATATGCTCTATACAAAGAAGTATTTTTTGTATAGTATTTTGCCAGAAAGAGAACAAGACAGAATGTGAGAAACAACTAACCCACAATCACTATAGTGCTAAGTAGCATGTGTAAGGGGGAAAAAATTACAATTCAAATAAATGTGCTTTGATCAGGAGACACCATTTCACCACTTCCTTTAAATATGATTCTTTTTTCTTTTTTTTGCTTTTTGCGTCACACCCGGCAATGCACAGGGGTTACTCCTTGCTCTCCACTCAGGAATTACTCCGGGCAGTGCTCAGTGGACCATATGGGATGCTGAAAGTTGAACCCGGGTCAGCCGCATGCAAGGCAAACATCCTACCAGCTGTGCTACCGCTCCAGCCCCTAAATATGATTCTTTTAAAATTGAAAACCCAAGCCCCACTCCTTCATTTCCTAAAAAAGCTGAATGTAACCTGAAGAAATCACAACTCATTTCTGACTATAGCTTATTCTGTGCACTGAATATAAATTCTAGTCAAAAATAAATGAATAGGGGGCCTGAGCCCTGGGTTCAATTCCCAGCATCCCATATGGTCCCCTGAGCACCAGGAGTAATTCCTGAGTGCATGAGACAGGAGTAACCCCTGAGCATCGCCGGGTGTGACCCAAAAAGCAGAAAAAAAAAAAAAGACACTTTTTATTTTCATTTTGAACACACACCCCCTGGGTATCAATGGGAGTGACCCTGAACACCTGCATTGGAAATCCAAAACCAAAAACACAAAACAAGCGGGGCCAGAGTATAGTAAAACGGGGAGGGCATTTGCCTTTCACACAGCTGACTCTGCTTGGCCAGCACCCACAGGGTTGGTCCCCCATGCCCTCCAAGAGTGAACCCTGAGCACAGAGCCAGGAGTCAGCACAAATTCAAAACAAATAAGATATCCACAAAACAAGACATATAGTAGTAATTACAGAACATAAGGATAAACTACGTGTGATACCAGCTGAGTAAACAAAGATGTCCTAGGTTTAGCACCATACACACTTCAATCAATGAAAAAAAAAAGTTATATAACATGAGCCAGAGTGAGAGTACAGCAGGTAGAGCAGCTGCCTTGCATGAAGCCAACACGGGTTCGATCCCACACATCCCATATGGTCCCCTGAGCCCACCAGGAGTGATCCTTAAGCACATCATCCTTAAGAGTCACCCCTGAGCCCTGAGCATCACCAGGTGTGGCCCAAAAACAAACAAAAAATTATAAACTTTATCAGTCAAAACTTTTATGGGAAGGGGGAGTCAAAGAAATAGGCCAAAGAACTGAAGAACATTCTTTGTATACAGAGGCCCTGATTTTGATTAGGACCACACGGGACCCCCTAGAACCAAAAGATATAACCAAAAGTACACTGATACAGTCCCCCATGCTGCTTGGAAAATCAAAATATAAATTAAAAAAAAAACTTTTATGCTTTAAAAGGCATCAATAAAAATATGAAAGGGGGACTCCAGTTCAGGAAAGTCCTCTAACACCAGGGGAGACTTTCTGCCCTTCCCCTTCTTTCTAGTCTCTTAAGTTAAACCTCCTCTGAATTTGAATTTGAATTTGAGAGAGAGAGAGAGAAGGAATATGAAGAGTTCAATCCCTAAAACCACCCACTAAAGGATGTTACAGACTGAGAAAAAATTTGGGATCAGGCATCAGATGAACTCATATACAGAATGAATAAATACACATATAATTCCACCTACAACCAAGAAAACAACCTAGTAGGTAAAAGAGTGAATTAGACATTTCACTAAAGGCAATATCTGAAATGTTAGTAAGTGAATACTTGGGGGAGGTGGGGATCACTATATTAGTCATCAGGGAAATGCAGAACAAAACCAGGGCTGAGAGCTAGTACACTTCTATTGTACCTCCACACTGCCCCCCCAGCCCACCCCACTCATCCCGCAAATATTGCCAGTGTAGCCCAGGCACCAATGGATGTAGCTCTGGTGGCAAATGCCCAATTCGCTGCACTATAGCTCCAGACCCTTAAATTAATTTTAAAATTCGAATGTAGAACCAGAGCAACAGGACAGTAAGTAGAGAACTTACTTGCATGCAACTGACTTGGGTTCCATTCCCAGCATCCCATATGGTCCCCCAAGCCTCGCCTGGAGTGATCCCTGAGTACAGAGCCAGGACTAAGCCTTGAGTACTGCCCATGTTATCCCAAAACAAAACACCCTAATGAGTACCACTTCATGCCCAGTAGGATGGCTATAATAAAGACAGAAAAGGTATGACAGGAAGAATGAGGAGAAATAGGAACCCTCACACACTGCCAGTAGGAATGTAAAGTGGCAGTTACTTTGAAATCAACATGCAAGTTTCTTTCAATATTAAACACAGTGGGGCCAGGGAGACAGGGAGATGGTTCAAAGGGCTGGACCAAATGCTGGAACCTCAAGTTGTCACATGATCCCCTGAGCACTGCTGAGGAGCAACACATTAGCAAGGAGTTGCAGCTACCAAGCACTGCTGGGTGTGGCCCAAAAACATGTCAAAATAACATATGATCCAACATTTCAACTCCTAAGTGGACTCACATGAAAAAAACATGTTAATACCAAGATTTTACATGAAAGTGTGTAAGTCTGCAATTGTATCTCATGGTCTTTCATTAAAAAAAATTTTTTTTTTTTTTTGCTTTTTGGGTCACACCCAGCGATGCTCAGGGGTTACTCCTGGCGGTGCTTGGGGAACCATATGGGATGCCGGGGACTGAACCTGGGTCGGCAGCATGCAAGGCAAATGCCCTACCCGCTGTGCTATCGCTCCGGCCCCTCATTAAAAAATTTTTAAAATACCAAGATTTTATGTGAACACTCATATGACATGAATCCAAAGAGCCAACAGTCCACCCAACAACTGGCATCCAATTGAAAAATAAATAAAAAGTATTAATACAGGCTATTACAACATGGATGAATCTCAAGAAATCATTATGCGGAGCTGGAGCAATAGCACAGCGGGTAGGGCGTGTGCCTTGCACACAGCCAACTCGGGTTAGACTCCCAGCATCCCATATGGTTTCCTGAGCACCGCCAGAGGTAATTCCCGAGTGCAGAGCCAGGAGTAACCCCTGTGCTTCGCCAGGTGTGACCCAAAAAGGAAAAAAAAAAAAAAATCATGGGGCTGGAGCGATAGCACAGCAGGTAGGGTGTTTGCCTTGCACACGGCCGACCCAGGTTCAGTTCCCAGCATCTCATATGGTTCCCTGAACACCACCAGGGATATTTCCTGAGTGCAGAGTCAGGAGTAACCCCTGTACATTGCCAGGTGTGACCCAAAAAGAAAAAAAAAAATCATTATGCTCAGTGAAAGATATCAAATACAGGACCATATATTCTATGATTGTATTATGTAAAATATCCAGAAAAGGCAAGTCTATAGAAACAGAAAGTATGTTTGTGGTTGCCTGTGGCAGGGGGAGGGAACTGGGAGTGACTGCAAATGGATATGAGGCATCTTTTTGGAATGATGGAAATGTTCTAAAATTGGATTGTGGTGATGATTGAACAACTCTGAAAATTTACAAAAAATTAGAATTGTACACTTAAAGTAATAGACTGAATGATAGTTAAGTTATACCTCAGTTTTATCAAGTTAAGAAATACCAAACACAAAAGAACACTTTAAAGGATCCCATATACACTAAACATCCAAAAAAAGAAAAAGGCAAATCTATAGCAACAAAAAGATTTATAGTAGCCTGAGGCCAGGAGCAGGAATTAACTGTGAGCAAGCACAGGGAAGCTTGAGGAGAATCAACAGGCTGGAGCACATGCTTTGCATACAAGAGACCAGCTTCAAGCCCCAAGCACCCTTTCCAGGATCCCTAGAGCATATGACCAGGATAGGCCCTTAAGCACTGCTGTGAGTAGTCCAAAAACACACAAGGCAGGGGCCAGAGCCAGAGTACAGTGGGAAAGCCACCGACCTTGCACATGGCCAACCCAGGTTCAATCCCTGGCATCCCATATGGTCCACCGAGCCTGCCAGGAGTGATCCCTGAGCTCAGTGTTACCCCTGAGCACAGCCAGGAGTGTCCCAAGAACAAAAAACAAAACAACAACAACAACAAAAAAAAAACACACAAGAATGTCACTGGACTAATGAAAATATTCTAAAACTGGATTATGATCATTGGTGCATAGTAATAGTAAATTCACCAAAAGTCATTAAATACATATACATGTATGTGTGTATGTATGTGTATGTGTGTATAACAATTTCCTGCTTCTGGTTCTGCTCAGGAGTGATCTCCGGCAGTGCTTGGGTGATCATATATGGCCTTGAGGATGTGAACTGGGATTGCATTTGTAGGCAAGTTAAGTGTCCACCTTTTGAGCCATTTCTGCAGTTCTAAATTTTATATTTTAAGTAGGAAATTTTATAGTTTTAAATCCCTTGGCCAAGTGTGTGGTCTTTAGACTGTCTCCGGTGGTGCCTGGGATAGAGGTCAGGCAGAGCATGCCCTGCAGCCGTCCAGCTATTTCCCCAGCCTCAGCCTTTCATGAACCATGAACCACTCTGGAAATGAAATGAAGAGCAAGGCTGCCCATAAGACTAAGGCATCTCTTAACCACACACAGATAACCTCTAAGTCTGAATACCAAATCTATAAATCTTTAAACCCCTGTCACTCTGAAAGTCTCTGCCACATTAACAGCAAAGAGATTATGAATGACCCCAATCATCTTCTCCCTAGAAAGATGCACACCCTACAAGAGGGAAAGCAAATTTAGAAATGCAAAATTCCTTTTCTAATCTTACTGGGAAGCCCCTTAAGACTTCTCAGACCTCTGGGGCCGGAGCGATAGTACAGCAGGTAGGGCATTTGCCCTGCATGCAGCTGACCCTGGCTGGATCCCCGGCATCCCATATGGTCACCCCGAGCACCACCAGGAATAATTCCTGAGTGCAGAGCCAGAAGCAAACCCTGAGCATCAGTGGATGTGACCCAAAAGTCAAAAAAAAAAAGAAAAAGAAAAAAAAAAGACCTCTTGGGACCTCAAGGACCTCACACTGGAATCTTCCATGGAATACCTTTCCTCCTTAAGAAAGCCTGATTGAGGGACCAGAAGCAACCAATCAAGACAGATTTAGCTGGGGGACTACAAAAGGTTCTCCAATGACACACCTCAGGGATGTGGCAAGTAAGAAGGATTTAGGCTTTGAAGTGGCCTAAGGGGAAATGCTCAACCTTTCAGATTACATCTAATCAATTGTGTCTTAAAACAGAAGTAAAAAGAAGGAAAGGAAAAAAATAGAAACAAAGTTTCTCTCCAACAGACCAAGCAGTGAAATCAACACTTCCAGTCTAAGTTAGAGCAGAGGCGTTCTTTAGCTACTCTTTTGTTATAAACTAACTTTAAGTGAGCACACTGACTGTGTACAGCAGACAACCTCCTTCTAAGAGGGTCTCTGACCCATCAGCTGAGCTGAGTGCAGGCTGGGCTAGTTCCATCCTTCTGGGTCACTGGGTCCTTGTCAAATACGCCCCTGAACGTCAACCCCCCATCCTCCCTCGGAGTATCTGAAAATTAAAGAGTCCGCGTTTGGGGCGGCTTTGGACCCTGACAATTGGTATTCCTGGGCCCCCTTCAAACCTGCTCCATCGAACTAGGTGGTGCAGATGGCGCTCGAAACCCTCCTGCCACACTCAAACGTGCTCAAATCGTCGCGCAGCTGCCACCTCTGGGATCCGGCCCTGCAGACACCTCTCTATCCCGGCTGGTCCTGCGACAGGTCCGGGGCTCCTCGTGGCCTCTGCTGCCTTTCCTCGTCCCCGGTGGCTCTTAAACCCTATCCCCAACCTCCGAGTGGCCAGCTCAGAGGACGCCAGCGTCGCAGGAAAAGCGCGTCCCTCACTCGGCCCGCGGGCAACATCCTCTATCGCAACATCTTGCCCAGAGCCCTGCAAGAACTTGCCGAAGCCCGTCACTCTGCGGGGCCCCGTAGTCCGGATCCCCCCACCCCCTCCCCCCCACCCCCGCCCGGCGAGGGGGTGGTGGGCTGCTGCAGGAGGCGAGAAGTTGTGTCCCCACTCCCCCGGGGCCTCACCTGCCGCACTCTGGAGCGCCCGAGTGGATCCCGGAATGAACTGACGAGCCGCCTGACCGACCCCCGCCCCCCAGATCTGCAAAGCCTGAGGCCGTGGCGCCCCCCCACCCCACCCGCCCCGCGCGCCGGGACCGCCTTCTCGCAGACACGGCGGCTGCTCGGGCTCCAACGGGCGTCTCTCCTCAAAGCTCCCTCGGGAGCCCCCGAAACCCCACCCCGCCCCGCCCCACCCCGCCTCACCCACGCGCCCCACAAAGCCCCCCACCCCGGCCCGGGTCCCCCGGCGCCCCGCGCGCACCGCCCGCCACCCCCCCCCACCATCCCCCAGCGGGAGCCCGCTCTCACCGATCACCTCCTGCAGCTCGTAGTCGTCCCGGTTGATGGACCAGGGCAGGGCGCTCGGCTCCTCGGACATGACCGCGGCACGGCTCTCGGCCCGAGCTCAAACTCGCTGACCTCTCGTCTCCGCGCCGCACCTCTCCCCACCCCCAACGCCGCCGCCGCCGCCGCGCCCCCACCAACTGCCTCCGGAACAGACACGGCTCGGACGGCGCCTGGGCACGGGGTCACCGCGCGGCACAACGGCGGGGGCTCGGCGCTCCGGACAGAACCTCGCCTCCGGTTCCTCCGGGTCGGGCAACTCCCGGGTCGGCTCCGGGTCCCGGTCTCGACCTCCGCCGCGGCAGCTTCGGGAGCTTCGCCTGGGCCCAGCCCCTCCGTCCCGCCCTCCACCCCAGCCGCCCCACGCACGGGCCAAACTTTCCCTTCTCCCTCCACCTGCCGGCACGCAGCGCGCTGACGTCACCGCGCCGGGCACGCCCCGCCCCCACCCCGCCCCCCAGCCGCCATCTGCAGAGGGTCAGCGGGACGCGCGAGCCGACAAGAAGTCTGAGGGAAGGGAGAGCCAGTAGACGGTGAGAGTGAGGCAGTTCTTAGGTGGGAGCAGAGCCGTCGGGAAGTCAGACGCAGGACCTTCCAAGACTCACGAGCGGGGAGAGCCACACTTAGTATGGCGGCCACGCGGAGGAGGCGGAGCCACCGCTGCCAGCTGGAGCACGCTGCCGTCCCCTGTCGTCGCATTCATTGGGTTGTTTGAGAAGGAATTAGAGGAACTATAGGTGGAGGCGCGTGTCAGTCACGAATAAGGCCCGCCCTCGGGCTCTCGGAGCGCTCGCGCGGGGGCGCCGCTCCTTTCCCCATTGCCAAGACCCTGCTCAGTTTTGCCCCTTTCTTCACGGTGACGTCACTGCGTGACACCCTCCTCCCGCAACACACACACACACACACACACACACACACGTCACCCCCTCCGAGACGTGCAGACGGCGCGACAGGGTGTGGAGAAGCGGAGGGAGCGGCTGGGTAGGGCTTGGGGTGTGTCCACTGCCAAGTGGGGCGAAAGGCCTTGGGCTCCGGGCTGCGGTGCGACCGGAAGGCCGCCGCGCGGCGACACTCCCCGCAGGGCGGAAGTCGTGTCCGCCGCGAGCATCCCGGCGCTTTGGGTGTCGGTGCGGGGCCGGGAAGGGCGTGGGAGCTGGAGCGCGAACGGGCCTCCGCGTGTGTCCGCGGCCGGTGCCCCCAGGGTGCGGCGTGGGTCTTCAGAGTTTAACCTAGAACCTCGTGGCTTGGGGTCGCTTCGAGGGCTTTGGCCTGGACCTCACATTTTCCTGTGACCTCCTAGGTTCATTTGGAAAGTAATGCGGGAAAATCGGACACTGGGTTAAAAAAAGAAGAAAGTCCACCTGGCTAGGACTGAGGGCAGCTGCTCTTCCGTGACCCTCGTTCGGGCGGGGAGTGGGGCCCTGCTGCGGCCAACGCGAGGCCCCGTGCCCTAGCGCCGCTGGGAATAGCCACCGGCCCTAAAGGCCCTGAAGTTGGAGGAGCTGCGGATGGGATTGGAGGATGCCTAGTGGAAATGGCCTGGGTGCAGGATACTGCGAAGGTAGCGTGATTTCAGCAGGCGGAAGGTGGGAGCGGAGATTGTGCAGTAGGTAGCGCGTTTACCTTGCATGCAGACGACCCAGATTTGAACCTCCGCATCCCATTGGTTTCCCCCAACCCCACTGCCAAGCGCCAACAGCAGTAATTTCTGAGAGCAAAGCCAGAAGTAAGTCCTGATCGTCATCGGATGCCCCCACCACCACCAAAAAAGATAATAATAATAAATGGGAGCAGAGAGTAGGTCCCCTGGCCCCTCCCCAGCAGAGGTGCAGGCTTCCAAAGTATTAAGCACACTAGTGATGCCCTCGCTTCTATGCCATCTTTCTTCTTGCAGGTAAGAGAGGGAAGCGAGGTCTGAGAGTGAAAATATACGAGCTCAAGGCTGGTTCCAAGAGAGCACGCCATGAGCTGCATGGATATCTGGGAAAGGAAAGGGGAGGGAACCCGCTGTCTGGTAAAAAGTAGAGCTCTCAGGTTCGTACCAAGAGAAAGAGCAGGTACACCAGAGGTTCTCAGCCTGGGATTACTGACCTGATGGACTGTGGACAGACTTCAGCAAAGTTTTGTTTTCTTTCTTAAAATTATATGCCAAATAGTATAGACAGGAATAAAAGAACACCAAAAATGAAATATATTACTTCCTCACGGATTTGAAGGATCACTTTCATTAAGGTGACCACATAAAACAAAATAAGTGACCACTACATGTGATGCCACCAAAATTCTTATGATGGTTCTTTAGAACAAGTGATTCCAGAATTCAGATGGAACTGTAACACTGACTCATCAAAGCAGTTTTGAGAGAAAAGAAGATAGGGTCATTAGATTCTCAGATTTTAATCTCCACTACAAAACTATAATAACCAAAACTGCATACTGCTGGGACAAAGACAGACTCTCAGATCAGTGGATAGAATTGAGAGCCCATATAAAAATTCTCAAATGTATAAAGAGCTAATTTTTGACAGAGGTGCTAGATGTATGAAGTGAAACAGTAGAACCTCTTAAACAAATGGTGATGGGAAAACTGGTTCATCACATGCAAAAATAAAAATTAATTTAGACCCTATCTCTAAAACTAAGCTCCCAGAAGAGAGCAATGCAAAGTCTCTTGCCCCCGAGCCTGGCTGTCTTCACCGGGGCCCATCGGACGGGGTGGGTTGAGTTTCTCTCCCTGCCCCGAGAAGAGACCCAGCAGCCAAAGACCTCCATAACTCAACCACAGCCATGCTCAAGGCCACTCTTCACATGCTTGGACTAGCCTCACACATGAAGAAACCGGCAGAGAAACCCAGGTGTGTGAGACCTGGGGCTGAGATCTCCAGGCCTGCTCGGATAGGGACTGGGCCTCTTCCGCCCAGATCCCCCATTTTCCAGTAGCTAGGCAGTCACACCCACAAACTGCCCCTGGCACCGTGTAATCCCATCAACAGCCAACATCCAGAGACTATAAAACCAAGCTCTCGGAAGCCTAGTTCTCCCCCTCGGAGAACCTGATAAGCTACCAAGAGTTTTCTGCCTGCATGGGAGAGCCTGGCAAGCTCCCCATGGTGTATACATTTGCCAAATACAGTAATAATGATGGGTCTCATTCCCCTGACCCTGAAAGAGCCTCTAATGCTGCACCGTTGGGAAGGATGAGTAAGAGAAACTGCTAAAATCTCAGGGCTAGGATGAATGGAGACATTACTGGGCCCGCTCGAGCAAATCGATGATCAATGGCATGATAGTGACAGTGACAGTATAGACAGAGATTCCAATCCTCTTTCTCCATGGCTCGCTATCCCCTCCCCAGCAAAAGTTGTCATTAGCCCAACAGAGTAAAGACCTTACTGGATCCGGATTCTTCTTGGTAGGGTCACTATCATTCTCCAATGTAATCTATTCTACCTTCTCCGGGCACATATTTGAGAGTTGAATTGAGTCAGAACTTGCTCTGCAAATCAAATTATATGATTTTCTTGTCTCATGGGCTTTCTACATGTGACTTGATAGTAGTTAAATTATCCAGAGGGTTCACATGGGGATAAAGTGTTTGCCTTGCAAGCAGTGGACCCTAGTTCATTCCCCAGTACCACATGTGATGCCCCCAGGACACCTCAGAGTATCCCAGAGCACAGGTGGGTGTGGCCCAAAAACAAAAAAGAAAATTGTATATAAATTAAAATTGTGTTCACACAATCCTACATAAGTTTCTTGAAAGTATGTTTCCCTAAAGAGCTATACTTTGTTTCCTTCACCTTCCCAAAGGAGCCCTTGTCTTTTTTTTTTTAATTTTTATTATATCACCATGTGGAAAATTACAAAGTTTTCAGGTTTATGTCTCAGTTATACAATATTCAAACACCATCCCTTCACCAGTGCCCATATTCCACCACCAAAATCCCCAGTATACCCCCCGCCACAGCCCCCCCAACTGTATAACTGATGAATTTCACTTCATTTTCTCTCTACCTTGCTTACATTCCATATTGAAAAACAAAACTCACTATTGTTGTTGGAGTTTCCCCCCAATGAAGACAGCCCTACTAAGGAAGCATTTGATAATTGGTTTGTCATTAAAAGATTGTATGTTTTCAGTTTTTAGAAAAGGTCGCGCGGATGTGTTCCAGTCCCGCAACCCGGAGCCGTGTTAGTTGCTTCTCAGTGTCGCCAGGGCTCCATCCGGAGAAGGTGTGCCTGCTGTACCTCCTCCGTCTGGATCCCTGGTGTTGTTGGCCCGGATTCGGGTCCGGAGCATTTCTCCGGCCGCATTGCTCACCAGACTGCCTGGCCTCTTCTCTGTTGAAGGTGGGAAGATGGCGCCGAGGGTGGGTCGAGGGCAGGACTTGCGAGGAGCCCTTGTCTTAACTTTGATTTCTTCCCAAAATCAGACTCAAGCTAGAATATCTAAACAAATCATAGATTTTGGGACTGATCCAAGAGGCACTCTAAAATCAGTGTGAGGCGCCATCTTCTGTGACTCCAAACCCACAGGTATTCGGTTTTTACTTTTGGGGCTCCCAGGAACTCATGGGAAGGGGGCGTAACTGGCACGCCCTCGGCCCAGATAAATCCGGAGCCACTGAGCGCGAATCGGACCCTCTGCGCCTAAAGACTTTGAATTCAGAGACTTCTTACAGCAATGCACTGGAACTGTGAGTTGGGCTATGTAATTTCTGGCAGAATTTTCCCTGGACTTTATACAGAAATCCAAAACCACGCGGACGCTGCTGCGTCCGCGCAACTTAACATTTATAATTGTCAGCAATGTGAAATGGTTCCTTTTGAACAGGTCTGACTTGGGGGGGAAACTCCAAATAATAACAGTAAGTTTTTGTTGAAATATTGAAGGTTTTTAATGTAGCAGCCACCTCTCTGGACTGTGAACTAAGTAAAAGCCCCACGCTGGCCGATGCGGTGTGGCGTACACCATACTATGAGGCTCGGGAAGGAGGATGAGGGGGAAAAAGAAAAAAAAAAAGGGAAAAGGAAAAAGGAAAAAAAAAAGAGAGAGAGAGTTATGTACTTGTAGCAGTGGGGCTACATATCTCTTCATTTCCAGCAATGAAAAACTAATTATCAAATGTAGTAGGTCTGTCTCTCTTGGTTGGAAACTCCAACAACTATAGTGAGTTTTGTGTTGAATTATGGAATGTAATCAAGGTAAAGAAAAAATGAAGTGAAATTCATTAGTTATACAGTAGGGGGTAGGGGGTGGGGGCGGGGGGTATACTGGGGTTTCTGGTGGTGGAATATGGGCACTGGTGAAGGGATGGGTGTTTGAATATTGTATAACTGACATATAAACCTGAGAACTTTGTAACTTTCTACATGGTGATTTAATAAAAAGTTTAAAATAAAAAAATTATTAACCTTATCAAAGTTTCCCAACATATCTATAAGGTTGAGAAAATCATTGTAAAAGTTACTTTTTAATTTTTTCTGTATTTATAGTTACATATGTTTTGTATTTGTTTATATATAGGTGATTTTTCATTTCACTTTTCTTGATGAAGTTAATAAAGTTTGTTAATTTTATTGTTCTTTCCTAAAAAAAAAAAAATCAGTGTGATGTGAGGGACCAGTGATAGGAGAGTGGGTAGGGCACTTGCCTTTCACACAGCCAACCCAGGTTCCACCTCCAGCAACCCATATGGTCCCTTAAGCCTGCTAGTAATGATCCCTAAACACAAAGCCAGAAAATGGTAATACAGTTCTAAAAATTAATTCATGGGCTCTTTTAATAGAATTACCTGAGCCTACCAGGAGTGATCCCAGAGCACAGAGCCAGGAGTTAGCGCTGAGCACCACTGCATGTGGCCAAAAACCAACAAAAGACCAAATAAGGAACTGTAAGAATTTGTTGCCCCTCAAAGCCCACCCGTTTTGTGGGGTGGTTTTTGGGCCACACCCACAGTGCTCAGGGCATATTCTTGGCTCTGTGCTCAGGGATCACTCTTGGCAAGGATCAGGGGACCATATGGTTGGCCATGTGCAAGGCAAGTCTCCTACCCACTATACTCTCTCTCCAGGCACCAACGCCCCTTTTCTTGTTGCTGTTGTCCTTTTTAATTGTTAATGTAGTTGAGGTAACATGTTTAGGGAAGTGTTGCCATTGAAGGTCTTAATGTACAGTTACTCTACCAAACTACCACTAGAGTGCCCAGGGCCTTCCATCAGCATCCCCAAGGTACTTCTGTTCCTTCCCATCTTTCGCTTTGATTCTGAGAAGAGCCGCACCCATGCCTCACAGGTTTGTGCTTCCTGCCTCGTGCCTGGAATTGTGCTCTGCAGAAACATGTATCCAGCCCTGGCATTCATTAAATCCATGGGATACAAGAGTATTTCCAGGCCAGGACTTGAGCTTGTTGAGAAACTGAAACTTTGGCAGATCCAGGAAATGAATGTCCAGGATGCCAGGCTCTTAGAGCCTTTCAGAAATAGGTGGGTGCAGAAATAAGTGGGTGTAGGGAAACAAAAAAATGGTATGTGCAGAAAGTAGTGTTGTATCAAGCTGGATTGTGGGCCAAAGAGTAGTGGCCAGGTTTGTCCTGGCTGGTGCCATGAGAGGTCAGTGAGCCCCGAAATGAATGAGCATGAATGGGAAATATCTGGCTGAAGTGGGGCATGTTTTACCGGTGCCTGTACATTTCAAGTCCACCCCTTAGAAACTCAGAGCATCTAAAATCCTTCTTCTTTAGGGTATTGGTTTTAACAGCATTATAATAGAGAAAAGTTGGAAATAAGCTACATGTCCATCAATATGGACTCCATGCCAGGCTGTTTTCACTCGGGCGCCCCAGAGGGGGGCGGGTGAGAACCCTCCCCGCCCCAAGGGACCCAGCCCTGGCAGCCGACCTCCACTACCCAACCACCACATGCTCCAGGCCGCTTTGTAGACTGCGTGCCTGCTTCCTAACCATTTTCCATAATTACCACACCATATTTGATGGAGTTCAGACAGTAGGCAACAAATCATAGAGAGTAATATATATATATGCATATATATGTATGTGTATGTATATACATACATTTACATATACCTCTTGGAGAGCCCAGAAAGCTATAGAGAGTATCCTGCTTACACGGGCAGAGCCTGGCAAGCTACCGGTGGCATATTCGATATGCCAGAAAGAGTAACAATAGGTCTCATTCCCCTGACCCTGAAAGAGCCTCCAATCATTGGGAAAGATGAGTAAGGAGAGGCTGCTAAAATCTCAGGGCTGGGAGGAATAGAGACATTATTGGTGCCCGCTCGAGTAAATCAACGAACAACAGGATGACAGTAATACAGTGATACAGTCCATCAATAGGGAACTAATAGTTTGCTTATAACTATTAAGTTGGACATCTCAGACTACATAAACTGTTATGTTGGCATAATTAATTCTAGCTGGAGTAGCAACTCCAAAATTTAGGTGGATAAGCCAAAGCTTATTTCTCACAGGGTATAAGTTCAGTGCAGAATCCAAGAGTCTCTAGTTCCCTTTTTCCAAGCAGAGTCAGTCAGACATTTGAGCTTCTTTGTCAGGTGGCATCATTCTTGACTCCTTCGTTGGCATTCAACAAGCTGGTTTAAGAGAGAACACGGGGAAAGCTGGCCAAGGCTGGAGGCATTAATTTTCACCATGCAGTGATGGACAGATCCAGTTGTCCCTCCCAGCCCAGGTCAAAGAATCTGGAACATGGCTTCCTGTACGCTCAGAAAAAAAAAAAAGGGAGGGGATTGCTGAGCATCTAAACATTCTCTGCCTTAACTGCTAGTTCAGTTGCCTCAATACCAGAGGTACTGACTTATTGAGGAGGAGGAATACGAAGGTTCCACCCTTTTGTATATTTTTGGATTTTTGTAAATCCAAATATTACTGGGGGGATAGTACATTATTAAACCATGAGACTAGTAAAATAATATGGTTTATAAAAATGTTAAATGCAATTAGAGTGAAGTGGATGTCTATCTGGATTAGGATTATCTCAGGTAAACAAGCAGGGAATAGATAAATTCGATTTCCTCATTGATTCGGTCAAATTCAGGCAGACCCTATTACATGTTACGATGGACTGGATTCCTTCCACAGCGATTTCTCCCTCATAATTCTGGAGTCTGGAAAGTCCAAGATGAAGTAGCTAATCAAATCTGGGTATCTGCAGAGAACCTCTCTGCTGGCATAGAGTCCTCAGGACCCTCATTGCCTCCTTCTGTGGCAGAAGGCAGAGAGAGGGAACGAGCTTTCTGGTTATCCAAGGGCACTGATCCATTCAAGAAGCCTCCACCCTCTTGACCTAATTGCCTCCTAAAGACCTACCTCTAACTCTTATCACATTGTATTTCTCAACCTACTCCTTATAAACATGAGCGTTTATTAGAAAACATTAAGTTAGAAAACATTTAACATCCCAGACATGTTCAGTTTATAATGTATGTGTCAATATATAACATACAATGTAGGAGCTGCATGGAGGTAAAATACACATTTGTTTTGTATGGTTGAGCTATAAGGAGAAAATATTCTTAATACTGTGTAATGTGAACAGTCATTATTTTAAAATAACAAAGATTGGTTCCACAAAAATATGGCAGCCCATAAACACAAATATCAGCTATATTAATAGTAAAGAAAGTGAAAAGGAAAACTAAATGAGATACCATTTCATCCTCACCAAAACCAGAGAAATTACATGTGGGCCATGAAAAGGAACAGAAAAGTACCAGGAGGTTTGCTGCATGACTTAGAAGCCAGGGGAAAAGGCAGCTCAGAGAAGGGAACACCAAGTAAAGTGTGGTTGGAGGACCTGCTCGGGATGGGAGATGTGTGCTGAAAGCAAACTATAGATTGAACACGATGGCCACTCAGTACCCCTATTGCAAACCACAATACCCCAAAGGAGAGGGAGAACAAAAGAGAATGCCCTGCCACAGGGGGGGTCGGAGGGAGGGGGGAAGACAGAGAGGGATGGGATTGGAGGGTGGGAGGGATACTGGGATCATCGTTGGTGGAGAATGGGCACTTGTGGAGGAATGAGTTCTTGAGCATTATATGACCGAAACACAAGCACGAAAATATGTAAATCTGTAACTGTACCCTCACTAATTTAAAAAATGAGTCACTAATTTAAAAAATAATATAAATTTAAAAAAAGAAAAGGAACAGAAGAAATTCATCCTCTATTAATTGGAATGTCAATGTAGCCTTTGGGGGGAAGCAGGTTGATATTATCTATAAAAGAAAACCTTGTGGGGGCTGGAGTGATAGCACAGCGGGTAGGGCATTTGCCTCGCACGCGGCCAAACTGAGTTCGATTCCCAGCATCCCATATGGTCCCCTGAGCACCGCCAGGGGCGATTCCTGAGTGCAAAGCCAGGAGTAACCCTTGTGCACTGCCAGGTGTGACCAAAAAACAAAAAAAAATTAAAAAATAAAAGAAAACCTTGTGCCTCCCTATAGTTCAAGCAATTCCACTCCTAGGTGTATTCCTGAATAAGCTCACATGCAAGAATACCTCTGGATAGAGGTAGATACATGATTACAATTAGTTAAATAAAGGGAAAAATAAAAATAGAAATGTAAAGCTATTTATAAAGTCAGTATTGTACAATAATGAAGATGTCTAGTAAATTATATAAAATAATATGACTACAACAGAGTGCTGCTAGAAACAAAGAAACAGAAAAATACTGTACAATTTTACTACCATAAAAGTCAGATGTAGGTAAAACTAAATACACTCTGAATCTGACAATTAAGAAAAGCAAGGAAGGACTGGAGGGATAGCACCGCTGGCACACCGGGGAGGGTATTTGCCTTACACGCAGCCCAACTGGGTTCGATCCCCGGCATCCCATATGGATCCCAAGCACCACCAGGAGTGATTCCTGAGCACAGAGCCAGGAATAACCCTTGAGCATCACTGGGTGTGCCCCCCCACCAAAAAAGCAAGGAGCTTTGCTTTGGTAACACACATACTAAAATTGGAGCAATACAGAGGGGCCGGAGCGATAGTACAACAGGGAGGGCATTTGCCTTGCACACGGCCGACCCAGGTTTGATCCCCGGCATCTCATATGGTCCCCCAAGCACCACCAGGAGTAACTCCTAAGCATCGCTGGGTGTGACCCCAAAAGTGAGAGATAAATTAATAAATAAATAAATAAATAAATAAATAAATAAATAAATTGGAGCAATACAGAGAAGATTAGCATGGCCTCTGCACAAGTGAAGAGCAAGGAAACCCCCCTTTTTCCCCCATCTGGTGAGAGTCTCTAAGAAAAAGTCAAGAAAGGCTAGAAGAGTAGACACAACTCGAAGAGAGAGAAATCAGGCACACCGTTTCCCACCTCAGCCTATAAGGCTCATCTTTTTGTGAATATCTGTATTTCAGATAAGCTAAGTTGTAGGTCCACCAGGAGGAGTGGAAGATATACTCTTCATAAAAAATTAAGGCTTTTAAAAGGAATTTTAAAAGGAATTTTCCATGCCTTCAGTGGTGCCAGCTTGATGACAGTCTAAAAATGCCCAGAGAGATGCTGTTCTTTCCTGAATCCTCCAATGTCAACCCCATTTACTTCCCAGCCTTAGGCAGGAGGATCAGACTCTCCACAGGGATCAGAGTCGTTTACAGAAACATTCTAAAATATAGGCATCTCTCACTGTCTAAACTCAGGAATCACATTTGTATATTTATCTTCTGATAACTGGGGCCCTCACTTTCTGAACTCAGGAAATGAGTAAAATTCAGACAGCATAGAACCAAGGCTCCCATATGCAAAGCATATGCTCCAGCCCTTTGAGCTGTCTCCCTGGCCCTATAAATGCTTCCTGTAGTCAGTAACACTTGCCTCCAGAAATTCCTGGAACTGCTTAGCTAGCATCTGACTTGTAAGTGCTCAGAAATTGATGGTCACTATTTATTAGTTGGTGGGAAAAGGGCAAAGAGGCAGGATGGGAAAGGAGGTTGAGCAACAATGCAGTATGTCTGACTCAGGCCTGCACATTCAGGAAAGGCAGGTTTCAGCAGCCTGCTGCATGATGTCATTCTTGTAGCACAATGGCTGCATCATTCCTACCTACAAGCACAGCCTGATTCCTTGCTGCAAAATCGGATGAAGGAAATAAAAACTTCCCTTTTGTCCCCCTAATCTCAGTGGATTATGAAGTTTTGTTTGCCTGAACAAGAGTTCAAAATTTAGTACAGGGGCTAGAGAGAGAGAACAGTAGGTAAAGCCCTTTGTCTTGCACACTGCAGACCCAGGTTTGATCCTTGGAACCACGTGTGGTCACCAAATACCACCACAAGTGAACCTGGAGTACAGAGCCAGGAGTACATCCCGAGTACTGCTGGGTATGGCCCCAAGACCAATAAAATAAGTAAACAAAATAAAACCAGGGCCTCTACTTCCCTAGAAGTAGAGTTCTTAACCATTTCATCACACATGTGACCATTGGATCCACCAGTATAACAGAGAAGCAGAGCTACTGACCCTTTGAAACTCTCCCTTCACTACCTCTTTATAGGATTCCTCCCAAACGTGTCTAGTCTCTAACCACTGTAAGCCATCTTTTCATCTCGATAACACTGGTGGTTGTGAGCAGAATTTCACTATGGATGGTCTCTGTAAAGAGGCAGTAGGTGCTCTTGGTATAACCTTGAATGAACGCAAATTAGCTTACTCATGTCAATAGTATCAGTCTCAGGTTGGGTTTGGGGGCCACACCTTGTGATGCCCAGGATTCACTCCTGGCTCTGTGCTCAGGGATGACGCTTAGTGGACTTGGGGAAACATATGGGGTGCTGTGGATCAAACCTGTGTCAGCCACCTGCAAGGCAAGCACCTGATCTGCTGTACTAGCTCACTGCCTCTCTTCCCTTGAAGTCCCTCAGCCTCCCTGTCTAGAATATATGTTGACTTACACAAAGTGCATGGGACAGGACCCCACACTGAACCTCATGGGCCCCGATCCTTGGAAGAAAGAGGAAGTTGGGAGGTCGACAGAGTTCCTCCTCCAGCTGGCAGTCAGCTCGTTTCTCCTTTTCCCTTGTGTGGCAGCTTTGAAGTAGAAACCACCACGGTGCAGGCAGCTTCTCTCATCCAGCCTTCACACGACCAGGACTGCTCTTGGGCTCAAACTCTCAGAATTTTGGAAACCCAAGAAAATCAAAGTCAAGTGTACTAACCATGTTTTTTTACTCTATTGTCCTTTCCTCCTGGTGTTCCAAGATTCTTATTAAATAATCATTTATTTTTCTGTTTCAAAAACTCTTATGGCGGGGCTGGAGAGATAGTGCAGGGGTTAAGAAGCTTGCCTTGCCTGCAGCTGACCCAGGTTCAATTCTCAGCTCCCCATATGGTCCTCTGAGCAGCAGGAGTGGGCCCTGAGCTCAGAGCCAAGAGCAAGCCCTGAATACTGCCGGGTGTGACTCAACAACCAAACTCATCTAGATCTTTATCCCCTCCTTTATCTTTCATTGTTGTTATTTGCAATGACCAGGGGCTTCACACATGTGGTCTGTGGTGCTCGCTGGGGGCCACAGAGTTTTGGTTTGTGGTGCTGACCTACATTTTGGCAGTGTGCGCCTCAGAAGCTGTGGCAATGCTTAACTTGCACAAAAGTACCACTGCCTGCTCTGATGCTTGGCCATCTTTCAGTTGTGTTCATGGCGGACAGCATGTTTTGCTGTGCTTAGACCTCAGATAGCACATGAAGAACCCTGGTCTGTGATATCAAGGACCAGCTCGTGGCGTCACACTTGCAAAGCACATGCGTTTTGCCACTAAGGCATCCCCATGGTCCCCGTTAACTAACTTTTTTTTTTTTTGCGGGGGGGAGGCGGTGATTAGCCTGCTGTTGACAAATCTCATAGTTTTTCTTCATCTGAAGATGTCTTAAATTCTTCTTCATTTCTGTTGTTCACTGGATATTGGGTTTTTGTTTGCTTGCTTGCTTGTTGACTTGCTTGATTATTGGAGGCTCAGGGTTTACTCCTGGTCCTCTGCTCAGGGATCACTCCTGGCAGTGCAGGCATTGAAAAGAGGTCAGCTGTATGGAAAGGAAGCACTTTACCTGCTCTACAACCTCTCTGGCACTGGATTTTTGAGTTTTGTTTTTGGAGCCACTCCTGGCGGTGCTCAGGGCCTGCACCCAGAAGTGCCTGGTGGACCTGGGACTCAAACTGCAGCGTCCAGGACACACAGCATGTCCTCAGCCCATTGAGCCATTTCCCTGACCCTGGAGTTCAGGCTGGAAGCTGGCAGGTTGTTTTCTTTCAGCACTTGAAAACTGACGCGCCACTTCCTTCCGATGGGAAATTCTCTGCCATTTAGCTGTTTCTTGATGGGGAAGCAGTTCCTTCTCTCTGTTTTCTAGACTTTTTTTTTTGTCTCTGATTTTCAAAAGCATTGCTAAACATTTTTTTTGCTATTTCTTTTCTGAGTTCTAAAATTTAGATTTTTCATCTCCTCTTTCTTTACTAAGACTTTTTTTTGTTTCTTTTAAGTATGATTGTAATCATTGGCCAAAGCACCTTCACACTGTAGCTTTTTAAAAGTTCTTGTTAGGGACCCGAGGGAGAACAAAGTAAGGCACGTGCCTTGCATACAACCTGGGTTTGATCTTCGGCAGCAATATGATCCTTCTGCACCCGGCCAGGAGTGATCCCTCAGCCCAATGCCAGGAGTAAGCCCTGAACACTGCTGTATGTAGCCACAAAACAAAACAAAAAGACTCAAAAAATGCAATATATAATTTTTAAAAATTCTTTAAACCTAATTTTTTGGTGGGGGGCAGGATTTTTTTTTTCTTTTTGGGTCACACCCAGCAATGCTCAGGGGTTACTTCTGGCTCTGCACTCAGGAATTACCCCTATCGGTGCTCGGGGGCCATATGGGATGCTGGAAATCGAACCTGGGTCGGCCGCGTGCAAGGCAAATGCCCTAAAAGTGCTATAGGTCCAACCCAAGGGCAGGGTTGTTTAATGTCTAATAAAAGCTCCTGTCTCACAAGCATGAGAACATGAGTTTGATCCCCCTTGCCACTCACATGTGCAGGTGGGGCTCCTGGTCTCTCAGCACTCTCAGCTCTGTGAGCACCACATCACCCCTGGGGAGCACCCCAGTGTGAGCAAGCATCCCAACCAAATGCACGCAGCCACGAGTCAGCAGCAACAGACAGAGAGGGGAAGTCAAATTCGCTAAACTTAATAAAGTGATGATATCAAGGGGAAAATATTAGAAAATTAGATATTAGAGCCTCTGTCCTTCACCTTTCATTAATTTTAATTACCTTGCTATTTTTAATTTGGAGATTATTGAAGTTTTTCTCCAGCTCCTTTTATTTCCTTTTGGTGTCAGTGTCAAATCCAGAGCCTCAGTGATCTGCCACTGAGCCTGTTCCCTGGCCTCAGATCCTCACTCTTTATTTTGTCATTTTATTTATTTTTTTTAATTTTTTTGGTTTTTTTTTGGGGGGGCGGTCACACCCGGCAATGCACAAGGGTTACTCCTGGCTTTGCACTCAGGAATTACTCCTGACAGTGCTAGGGGACCATATGGGATGCTGGGAATCGAACCCGGGTCAGCCTCGTGCAAGGCAAATGCCCTACCCGTTGTACTATTGCTCCAGCCCCAATGTTTGTCATTTTAATTATGATGCGTCTTGATGTGCATCTGTTTGGATTTATCTTGTTTGGAACTCTTAGAACTTTCTGGATCTGGGTGTCTAACTAGCTTCCTTTCTCAACTTGGGAAATTTCTCAGCTATTATCTGCGAATAAGAATTCTGGGACTGGGATTGTGGTTCATTTTAGAACACTTGCTTTGCATGGCTGAGAGTTTGATTCCATGACCCCAAACAGTTCCCTAAGTATCTCCAGAAGAGATCCCTGTGCACAAAGCAGGGAGTAGCTCCTGAGCACAGCTGGGTGTGACCCCCAAATCACAATATACCTACTCTGTCCCTCCTCTCTCTTCCTCCTAGGAACACCTATGATGTGAATGTTCCTTTTGACACTGCTCTATATGACTCTTGTGTTATCTTTATTGATTTTCACTCTTTCTTCTCTTTTCTGATCTTTTTTTGTTTTTTATGGTTCCCATTCCTTTATGTTTGAGTTCATTGATTCAGTTTTTGGCTTCTTCTATTCTGCTATTGACAAGAGCCTCTCTGCTGTGTTTTTCAGTTTAGTGACTACAGTATTTTAACTCTGAAATTTTCTGTTTGAACTTTTACCAAACCTGATGTCATCTTTCCTCCCCTGTAAGGGTGTTTTCCTCCATCCATCACTTCAGCACACTCCAACAGGGCTGTATTCTTCAGGCATTTCGCACATCTCTGTTGTCTTAGAAATTCTTTCCAAGCTTGGTTCCTCCTTGTAAGTGAGTTCCTCCTTCTCCCCTTTATGTCAGATGTCCCACAAGGACCTGGGTTTCAGTCAATGTGGGTAGCAGTGGGGGGATTTTCAGCCACGGGTGCCTGATCTCAACTGTAGCTTCAAGTTTGAGAAGGTTGAGTATGACTGGGCTGATCTGAGGATTCCATCTTAAGTGTCCAACCCCTTTTGTGGCACTGAGTTCAGGCAGGCCTGGACAGTGACCACAGGTTTAAGATCTTGAGGACTGGGGGTGACTGTTAATCAAGTTTGAGTGAGCAGGGGGTTAAAGGTTACAGTGGCCAGCTGCCACTCACCGCTGTCTGGGGAATTCCACTGGGGTAAATTTAAAGGTAGGTTGGTGAGAGACCTAGGCTGACCTCAGTTCCGCCTGGGCAGGCAGTGAATCAATCCCAGCGCCCTAGGGCTGGCAGGGACCAGAGGAGGACTGGCTGAGGACTGGCAGAGGAGCACAGCAAAGGGCCCTAGCTAACTTATTCCGGACCTAGTTAACTTATTCTCCCCCCCCTTTTATTGATTCACCGTGAGGTACAGTAACAGAGCTTTCATGTTTGAGCTTCAATCATACAATCATCAAACACCCATCCCTTCACCAGTGCATGTTTTCCACCACCAAAATCCCCAATATCTGCCCCCCCCCACCTTGTTCCACACCTATCCCTGCCTGTGTGGAAGACAATTTGCACAATATTCTCTTTCTCTACTTTGGTTATCTTTGATATTTGAGCCCAGTTCCACCACCACTCACACCTGCCAAAAATGCAATGGTAGACAAAGTGTTTTGTATTGCTTGTTATGGATATAATATAATGTCACATGGCCACACACTCTAGGAATTTTAAGTTTTTAATAATTAGGGTCTGGAGTGCCCTAGAACAGATGACTGGTTGAAGAAACTTTGGTACATCTATACAATGGAATACTATGCAGCTGTTAGAAAAAATGAGGTCATGAACTTTGCATATAAGTGGATTGGCATGGAAAGTATCATGCTAAGTGAAATGAGTCAGAAAGAGAGAGACAGACATAGAAAGATTGCACTCATCTGTGGAATATAGAATAACAGAGTAGGAGACTAACACCCAAGAATCGTAGAAATAAGT
The DNA here is from genome assembly GCF_027595985.1 of Sorex araneus. Classification (NCBI taxonomy): domain Eukaryota; kingdom Metazoa; phylum Chordata; class Mammalia; order Eulipotyphla; family Soricidae; genus Sorex; species Sorex araneus. The sequence continues at coordinate 36,594,919 of NC_073305.1, read as the reverse complement.
ACCAGGAGATTGACTCCATGACTTGGAAGCTGGCCTCACATTCTGGGAAAAATGCAGCTCAGATAGAGAAGGGAACACCAAGTAAAATGTGGTTGGAGGCCACTCCGGAGAAGGGTGAAGCGTGCTGAATGTAGACTAGAGACTGAACACAATGGCCACTCAACACCTTTATTGCAAATCACAACACCTAATTAGAGAGAGAGAACAAAAGGGAAGACTCTGCCACGGGGGGGGGGGGGTGATGGGATTGGGGGGGGAGGGATGCTGGGTTTATTGGTGGTGGAGAATGGGCACTGGTGAAGGGATGGGTTCTCGAACTTTGTATGAGGGAAACATGAGCACGAAAATGTATAAATCTGTAACTGTACCCTCAAAAAAAATAATTAGGGTCTGGAGAGATTGCTGCAGCAAGTTGCTTGCGTCCAAGATTCATTTGTGTGTCTCTGGATCATGGCCATGTGGAAGTTCAAGTAGATGGTAGCCATATGTGGGCATCATGTCAGAGTCCCATCAGGGTAGGGAGATGGAGAAGAACCGACTCCTCCTCTGTCCCATGAGACCTGGCATTTCTTGCCACCACCACCCGTACCCGGAGCTTTTCACTGAGTTCTAGAAGATGGCAGCCGCCAGGATTCCTACAGGGCAGGCAGCTGCCCCTAACTGAGTGGCCTGGAGAAAATGTCCTATTGCAAAGTCCAGAGCCATCTCTGCAGCAAGTTGCTTGGGTCCGAGAATTTTTTGTGTCTCCCTAGCTAACTGAATATGGTCTGAGAGATCCCCGCGGTGCCTTCTGTTGCACAGTGTATATTATATTGCTAACTAGCCAGCAGATAGACAGAGGCCACTTTGGTCTGCCAGGTGTCACCATTTTTTTTTCTTTTTTGGGTCACACCTGGCTATGCACAGGGGTTACTCCTGGCTCATGAACTCAGAAATTACTCCTCGCCATGCTCAGGGGACCATATGGGATGCTGGGAATCAAACCCGGGTCGGTCGCGTGCAAGGCAAATGCCCTACCCGCTGTGCTATCGCTCCAGCCCCCAGGTGTCACCATTCTTGATAATAGTCTTTGCCCTCAGCCAGCTCAAGCATTTTCTAGGTGTGAGTGGAGCTACCCTTAGGGTTCATGGTTTGTTCCTTTGGAGAATGAAAACCAACCTGGGCATCGACCTGCTGGTGACTCTGACCCCATTATACTCTAGAGCTTAGGGCCTCGCCTCCGGGACCCTAACTCTAGGACCAGAGAATTGCAGGGTGGGGGTTAGTCAGGTGTTTGGTGCTGCCCCCTTGTCAGACTCCAGGGGTGGGTTCCACACCTTGGAATTCCCCACTGGATTCGTTTCCCTGCCATGGGCTTTCTGCCATGGCAGCGGTAGTTCCCATCTTCAATTTGTCTAGGTTCTTCTCTTCTTCCGTCCCTTGCTGTGAGAGTTTGGTTCATTGGGGTTTTAGGTCCGTTTCTGTAAAAATTCGTCCATATTTTTGTGTCGATGCATGAGGAGACAAATAGTTTCTACCTATTTGGATATCTTGTTTTCACAGTTGTTGCTGCTTGGGGGTGCTGGAGTGATAGTGCAGTGGATAGTGCGTTCGCCTTGTACGAGGCCGGCCCGGGTTCGATTCCTCCGTCCCTCTCGGAGAATCCAGCAAGGTACCGGCAAGGTACGGCAGAGCCTGGCAAGCTATCCGTGGTGTATTCGATATGCCAAAAACAGTCTCACAATGAGACATTACTGGTGCCGGCTCAAGGAAATCGATGAGCAATGGGATGACAGTGACAGTGACAGTGCTGCTTGGGGGTGGGGAGGGGGCTCTCGAGTAGTGTTCAGGAGGTCCTAGGGCCCCACCAGCTATTCTTAGCCAACCAGGCAGGCAGTTCAGTGCAAGAACACAGGAGGTGATGCTGCTCAGGACCCATGCTACTGCGCATACCCCAGCCACTGCCATGGTGCCCATGGGACTCCGAGACTGTACCTGATGATGCTCAGGGTACCATGTGATGCCAGGAACTGAACCTCAATTGGGCACTTGCTAGGCCTGAGCCCTAACCACAGTACATTCTCCTGGGCCTGCTGGTGCCATTTTAATAGGAGCCATCCTAATGGGTATGAGACGGTATCTCATTATGACTTTGTATTTGCATTTCCCTAATGATTGGTGTTTACCATCTTTCAATATACTTATAAGTCACTTGCATATCATTTTTTTGCAGAATTGCCTATTTAAATTCTATGTCTATTTTTAATTTTGCTATAGTTGAACAGTTATCGTATAGCCTACTTCTCCCTCTGCAAGATCCTGGCAAACTACTGGGAGTTTCCTGCTCACATGGGAGATCCTGGCAAGGTTCCCATGGTATATTAGTATGCCAAAACCAATAACAAGCTGGGGCTCATTCCTCTGACCCTGAAAGAGCCTCTAGTATGGCATCGTTGAAAGGATGAGTAGAGAGAGGCTTCTAAAATCTCAGGGCTTGGACGAATGGAGATGTTACTGAGACCGCTCGACGGGATGAAGATGATGATGATGATGATGATGATGATGATGATGGTGATGATGATAGTTGAACAGTAGTTGAGTTGAATGTCTTATTACAACTGGTCTGTTTAAAGTATGCTCTAACAAAGTTCCCCATACTAGTGTATTTTATTGTCTAATCTGGAGGAAGTCACTTTCCTTCTCTTCTTTGCCATTGATTTGTAGCAGAAGTAAAGTCTGTTACTTTAATTCTTTAATTCACTTACAGTTTTGTATTTTAATTTTGTTACTGTCCTCTGTTTTGTCCTTACTAATGTCAACAGTAATGGTTTCTCTAGTAAAAGTTCCAGGATGAGGGTTTCTCTAGTAAAGTTTCCAAGAAAACTAAACCATAAACAAGAGGAAGCTTTCATGGCACCTGAGAACCAGCTATGTGGAGGGGTTAATGGGTCCAAAAAAAGGGCAGTTAAAGGGCTATGGGGTTCAGATGCAGGCTCAGGGGCCAAAGGTAGCTAAGAAGGTTGGAATGCTGCTTTGTCTGTGGGAGCCCTGGGTCCCACAGTCCCCCCCCCCCCCCGCACCAGCCCTATGAGTCCTAAGGGTGAATCCCTAAGGGTGAATCCCTAAGGGTGAATCGCTAAGGGTGAATCCCTAAAAGAACTCCATGTACCTCTAGCAAAATAGCTGAGCTGGCTAGGGGCAGAGAGACCATTTCGTACTCCTAGTCGACACACCCATCTCCCCTCCTGCTTCACAGTCCCTGGAGAAGTCCCTAAACACCACAAAACCAAAATCAGGTGCAGGTGAGGAGACACATGTCCCCAACCTGCCCTGAGAGAATGGTCAGCTTTGCTTGTAACTGGTTTGGTGATTCCCAGAGAGTCCCCATGAGCAGGAGCAGACCCCAGGTCTATCTCCCCAGCTGCGGGTGGCACAAGGAATATGCCATGTAAACCCTGGAGTCACACTGCGGCTGTGCTCTCTGTGCATGTGTTTCTGCCCTGCTGAGTACAGGCACCATCCCAGAGTCTCTGAGGTGCAGAGGCAAGGCCTGAGGCCTCTTGGAGGCTCTACCAGGCCACAGCAATGAGACCAGTGGGAAGCTGGTCACCGATACTTATCTCTTGGAATAGGCTTGTCGGCAATTTTTTCTTTATATTTTCCAAATTTTCTTGAGTGAATGGTGAAAAAGTGATGCAATTTTTTTTCTTTTTTTTTTCTTTTTGGGTCACACCTGGCGATGCACAGGGGTTACTCCTGGCTCTGCACTCAGAAATTACCCCTGGCCGTGCTCAGGGGACCATATGGGATGCTGGGGTTTGAACCCGGGTCGGCCGCGTACAAGGCAAACGCCCTACCCGCTGTGCTATCTCTCCAGCCCCAGTGGTGCAATTTTTAATTTTATCAAAACACAACCATGATTTACAAAATGATTCATCACTGGGTTTTAGACAGTGTTCCTGCACGGTTCCCACAACCAGTGTCACCCAGTATTCCCAGGTTCCCTCTCCCACCCTCCCACCTGCAGCCTGCCATGTTGACAGACACCTTTTTTAAGTCTGGTTCTTAAAAGTTTGGGTCTCATAATTTGTGTTGTTGAGTATTTAGGTCTGTTTTTCTTTTTTCATTTGATTTTGGGCCAGACAGGCGATATTCAGGGGTTACCCCTGACTTTGCACTCAGGAGTCACTCCTAGTGGCACTCAGGGGAACATATGGGATATGAGTAAATTACCATTTACTCACAATCAAGGTAAATGCTCTACTTGCTCTGGTCCATCATTTGTCTATCTCTTCTCCCTCGCCCCCAAATTCAATTCCTTGAAAGCGATACTTTTTTTTTTCTATGGGCCAAACCCATATGTACTCAGGGCTTATTTCTGGGATTGTGCAAGATCATAAATGTTTCTGGGGATCAACGAGGACTGAAGCGGTGACATGTAAGGCAGGTGCCTTAAAGGCCGCCTATACTATCTCTGTAGATTCCATTTAAAGAGAATTTAGAGAGAGCTCCACACGACAGTACAGTGGTAAAGCACTTGCCTTAGAGGTGGCCAACCTGGGTTTCTATCCCTGGCAACCCATATGGTCACAGAGCACCACCATAAGTAATTATTCCGTACAGAGCCAGGAGTAACTACTGAATATCACCATATGTGGCTGAAAAGCCAAAAAAAAAAAATACCTCTACAAGTTTAGGATTAACACAAACCCCAAAGATCACTTTTATTTTCTTTTCTTTTTTGTAAAGCAAGAAAATTTTGATTGAACTTTATTTAGAAAGATGTGCGGGGAGAACATATGGGAGAAGTACAAAGGGAGAAGTACATGTTTGAGAGAGAACACAGGCTTCTCCAGAGTGGACACAAGCAAGCAATGAAACAAAGAGATAACCAAGCGAGATACGTGTTCAAAGGAGTAGGTGGGCTGGAGGAGCGAGCCAAGGTCACATTCTTGACTGACAGCTGAGTTCTCCAGAGACGTGAGGGCTGGAATTGGGACTCTCTGGAGTTCTAGTAAAGCAGTCTCCACCCACTTCACTGTGTCAGGCCCCAGGCCCGGGCTCCCAACCCAGAGAAGACCAAGAGTAGAGGCTGGCACCTGGTTCTGCCTGGGGTCCCAGGGAGGGGTAGAGCCATCAGGCAGGCTCTGCCAAATGAGCCGAGCCATGTCAAAAGCCAGTTTTCTTAAATAGGAGAAATCTCACGTTACTGTTCACAGACTCGGTCCAGACAAATGAAACCTGATGCTCCCAAAGTAGATAATTCTTTATTAAAAAACAAAACAAAACCCAGGATACAGAGGGAGGCATGACCAATCAGTGCCTCTAGGAACCCAAACAAAACAGGTGTGAAAGACATTTTGGGACTTGGGGAAAAACACTTTCCAGCAGCACAGCAGGGCAGCCTGAGAGCTGAGTGCCTCAGAACCAAGCAGCAGCGAGGGTCCCGCCCAAGGCCCTGACAGGGGGGCCCACACCCGCCCCAGCCTGACTGTAGGTGCAGACACTTCCAGTGAGATTTTGGGTCCTGGGGTCTGCTCAGGAACACAAACCCCTGAAACTATGACATTTTCTCCCTCAAGGAGAACTTGCAGGGAGTATCCAAGTCCCCTTTGGAGTGAAAACAGCTCTGCCTGTGGTTAACTTGCTTAAATGTAGCACATTGGGGCCTCTCCAGAGTTTTAGAGAGGAGAGGGAAAAGCAAAGAGAGGAAGGAGTGCCCCGTCTTGCATCCTGGGCTAGCCCCTGCATTGGGGAGGCCTTTCCCAGACAGCCATGCCGTGTGTGTGTGTGTGTGTGTGTGTGTGTGTGTCCTTTCCCACGTGTGTGTGTGTCCTTTCCCACGTGTGTGTGTGGGGGGGCTTTCCCAGACAGCCATGCCGTGTGTGTGTGTGTTTTTGTGTGTATATGTATGTGTGTGTCCTTTCCCAGACAGCCATGCCGTGTGTGTGTGTGTGTGTGTGTGTGTGTGTGTGTGCGCGCGCACATGCCCGCACTCCTGTCTGTGTGACTGTGTCTGTCAACCCACAAGCTTTGGCAGGCTCATGTGCAGTCACTGCAAACAACTCTGTAAAGCCGTGGAGGTGGGAATGCTCTGTGGGCAGCCTGAGGAGGAGGTCAGTCAAACTTGCTGGCTGTGCCAGAGGCTGGAGTCCACCTTAGGTCTGGCAGAGCCTGGCACGTGGCCACAGACATCTCTAGAGGAGAAAGCGAAAATCTCAGGCCAATCTCTTGGGACTCCCTGAACAGCGGGGAGAGTCTGGGAGGAGTCAGAGGCAGGTGTGAGCTGGACCCACTGGAGAGTCACACTCCTAATGGGCTTCCCCCAGGCTGGGCCAGCAGACAGGGGGGAAAGAGAGGTGAGGTGGGCAAGGGCATCGCAAGGTACCACTGTGGCGGCAGCTGTCTGGCAGCGCCCTGTGCCAGAGATGGCCAGCACCTGGTTTATGAGCCAGCTCGTCCTTGGCCAAGGCTGGTACCCTCAGGACAGTGACAGGCCCACTCTCCACGGTGAGCTGAACAGAGCACTTGCAGTTTCTCTTCATCTTACTTAGTCCTTAGGTAGAGACACGGAGTCCCACTGTCGTCTTCCTCATCCCGGCTGGCACTGTTTTCACTGTCCTGGGATCAGCAAGTGGACATGCTTTTCACAGTCACGGGACACACAGGTTGTAGGGCAGGGCACCCAGAGAGGGCCAGCAGGTGCAGGTCTCTGGGAGCTGAGAGGCAAGAGAAGGAGCCCCTCCACCCCGTCAGGCAGATACACCCGCACTCCCAGGGCCCCAGGGCCAGCTTCAGGGCAGGGACAGGGCCTTGGCAAGGCGAGTCCAGAACCAGGACTTGGTGCAGGGGTTGGTGTAGTCGCAGACGGTGATGAAGCGCAGGATGCTGGGGAACTCCTTCTTCATGGGCTTGTACTTGATGGGAATCAATCGCTTCTGATGGGCGCCTGCAAGCCAAAGGGCGCAGAGCTGACACCAGTGCTGGCCCACAGGGGGAGAGGGGGCCACCCTGAGCCAAATTCCATGGCACACTTTTGCCTGCACCAAGAACTGACGCATGCATGCACACTCGGGTGTGAGAGACCCAGAGGCAATCCTCAAAGCAGCCGGAGGAAGGACTGGCTTCCTGAGGCTGGCGGGTGGAGGAGTTGAGGGCAGGGGTGAGTTTACCTGGAGAGAGGCTGAGTGCAAACTTGGTCTGGAAGTCACATTCCTTGCTTTGCAGGTAATCGTCCGAGACAACCACCACCATACGGCGGCACCTAGGGGTGAGAGGGCAGGTTACAGGTACAGAGGTACCATTGCAGACCTGCCCCCCCCCCCCCGCTTCCCCCCACCCCCACCAGTCTCTGGAGGAGCCCCCTGTGCTCAGGGCAGAAGGGTCATGCCTGAGAAACTGGAACAAAAGTACAGTGGGTGGAGCTAGAGCAATAGTATAGTGGGGAGGGCGTTTGCCTTGCACATAGCCAATCCAGGATCGATCCCCAGCATCCCATATGGTTCCCCGAGCACCGCCAGAAGTAATTTCTGGGTGCAAAACTAGGAGTAACCCCTGAGCATCACTGAGTGTGACCCAAAAAGTCAAAATTTAAATAGTACAGCAGGTAGGGTGCTCGCCTTAAACACAACTGACCTGGGTTTAATCCCCAGCAACAGATATAGTCCCCCAAATATCATCAGGAGTGATCCCTGAGTATAAAGCCGGAAGTACACCCTAGCACAGACAAAGCAAAAGGCAGAAAAAAAACGGTCCAGATGAGAGCATCCCCAGACAGGCATTGGTGCACACAGCCCACAGTCCCCTGCCACCCTGCCTACCTCTTCTCAATGAGCTCGCTGGCGATGGACCAAACACAGGTGCCAGGCAGGACATCGCGGTCGGACACACACAGCTTCAGCCGATAGTTGGTCTGTTCCAGCTGCTGGATCATCTCATGCACAAACTGGATGTCGCTGGGGCAGTAGCAGATGAAAGCATCGAAACACTCAGGCATTTGCCCTGGTTGGAGAGAACCAGGGTGAGGGTGAGGGAGAAGGGGAGGGCTGGCAAAGGACGCCTGGGGAGGAGCGAAGCAGAGACAGCTGGGTGCTGGACCCCACCCCAGTCCAGAGATGACAGGGCTGAGAGAAAGCGCCCTTGAGGGGGGGGAGCAGAACGATGAGCGCCTGCCCATCATCTCTGGACATACCGGCTCTGCGTCACCCACAGGGGGTACTGTTACTCCGTGTCCCGGGTAGGGAGCCGGAGACCCAGACATGAAATGACTGGCCCACAGGAGAGAACCTCTGCTCTCCACCCCCAGGCCTCAGCCTCTTACCCAGGGGGTCGTCCAGGGTGGTGATGCCCGCCAGCTCTGTTGTCTGAGGATTGCTGCTACCCACCGCGGGCACCTGGAGGGGCTTCTCAGACTCCTCCTCCTGCTGCTTCTTAATATACTTTTTGCAGTCCTCCTCTGGAGAGAGATCTGGGGTGAGGAAGCTAGCCCAGGGGGTGCCCCTCTCCCATCTCCCTGGTTCTCACTGTGCTCCAGGACCCCTCCAACAGCCAAAAAGCTGGGTCAAGGGGTCCCCCCAACTGTCTTGGAGCATCTCAAAGGAATGCAGTGGGGTCTGGGCCAGCAGGGAAGCCGGTAGGGTCAGGCTCTGGTTTCTGTGCCAGCTCCCCTCCCCAGGAGGGAGAGGGGTGGCTCCTGAGAATGGCACCTGCAGTCAGTTTCTGGGATCTGTGAGTCTGGGGGCTGCATACTGGAAGGGCCCAAGACCCGAAGGTTGGGGGAAAGGTTCTGTCCAGGGGGACTAATGCTCAAACAAGCAGGGTGTACTGGCCCGAGCCTCTGAGCCCACATGGATGCTGTGCTGTGCGGGTTTCGGGGGGAGTGGGGAGCGGACAGCGTGGTAAATTCCTGCCCAGCAGGTTTCCAAACCCTCACCTGCCCTGTGGTTCTACCTGAAGCCCCCACCCCGACTCCTGGCCCCCACACGAAAGCTTCCGTCTTAGCAGCCTCTCTCCTACCTTGGCCCCTTCTTCAGTCTCCTTATCGTTCCGGATATTGAAAATAGGAACTGGACTCAGAGCGTTCCCCACCTCCACCCCCTCATCTGAGAGACTGGAAGGAAGCCCTGCATCCCCCCTGTGGTGTGTGTGAGTGTGTGTGTGAGTGTGTGTGTGTGTGTGTGTGTGTGTGTGTGTGTGTGTGCTGGGAGGGTGTGTGTGTGTGTGTGTGTGTGTGTGTGTGTGTGTGTGTGTATGCTGGGAGGGTGTATATGTGCGTGTGCGTGTGTGTGTTGGGCGGGGGTCCTCACCGATGCTGGGCAACAGCTCCTCCAGCACGTCGTAGCGGCCCAGCTTGGCGAGCAGCTCGACCAGGCGGCCCACCGAGGCGCCCGGGCGGCCCTGCCAGGCCTCCAGCAGGCTGCCCGTGGGGTTGGCGCGCGCCTCCAGCTGCCGGATCTCCAGGTACTCGAAGCCCATCTCCTCGGCCAGCACCGTCCAGTCGGCCGCCACGGGCGTGGGCACGTTGAGGAAGAGCGCCAGGCGGCGGCGCACTCGCATGTTGAGCGCCGCCAGGGGCAGCGAGGCCAGGGCGCACGGGAGGAGCGCGGGGTGCCCCGCTGCCATGGCCGGCCCGCCGAGCGCTTCCTCTTCCCCGACGCCGCCCCGCGCGCCCCGCCCGCCCCGACGCCGGTTTTCGTTTTCCGAGAAGGGCCGCCCAGTCCCAGAGGGGCGGGCACCGGGACGCCGCGTGCCTGGGTTGGTGGGGGTGGGGTGGGGGCGGGTTGCGGGGAATGCGCCCCGGTCTCTAGGGACGTCCCCCGCGAACAATCTTCCTCCAGGGCTCTGATGGGGCGGTGGGGGACCAACCTCTCCCCTCCCCACCCCGGGTCCAGGTCGGCGGGAGCGGGAGGAGTTGGGAGGAGTGGTTGATCCTCCGAGGATGGAGGAGGGTCCCAGCGGCAGCGCTGGCTCTGCGGCCTCCCCGCTTCCTCCCAGCCCCCCCCCCCCCCCACGCAATCCGTGGCACCAAAGTATAAGGTGTAAAAGGCCTTCTGCAATCTTCCACAAGCTCTGCTTGGAAGGGGAGGGGGTGCGTAGGTGTGTGTGTGTGGGGGGGTGTGCAGCACGACCCTACCCATCCCACCTCCAGTGCAGGTAACCACGGCTGACAGGTGCACTGGCCTTTGGGGACTGCGAGGAAATTGGTATTGCTCCCCAAGGTGGAGGGTGACACATTGCCAGGTGGCATCGAGAGACCAGAACCTTTGCTCTCCGGTGGGCATAGGACACATAGCTCTGGCCTGGGAGTCCTCCGCTATTTGCTTAGCCGACAGGTGTTTAAGGAGCTGCTTACTGGGCACCAAACATCTGCAGGTACTCTCGGAGAGAAGATGCCAGTCAAGTGGGGGTGTGGTGGGCATTAAACAACCTCTCGGTGGGGATCATGCCACATCTCAGCACCTTGTACAAATCCATTCTCTGGCCACCAGAGAAATCAGATTCCCTTGGATTTTTTCCCGCACTTTCCAGAGCGTTCAGAATTACTTAGGAACCCCTGCTCAGACTCCAGGACCCTAGCAGCAGCTCAGAGGAATGGGAACGGGGAATCGGAATGAAGCGTTGGGGCGCTTCCAGGCCCAGGCGCGGTAGCCCCGCCTTCTGCTTGCCTACGAGGTCAGGGTGCCCAGGAAGAGAAAGGAACTCCGACCTGGTGCTGGGTGCTATTTTAAAGACGCAACACGGTGGTGGGATCGGGTGCTGGTATGTCTGAAACTCCACTATGAATAACTTTTTTTTTTTTTTTGCTTTTTGGGTCACACCCAGCGATGCTCAGGGGTTACTCCTGGCTTTGCACTCAGGAATTACTCCTGGCGGTGCTCAGGGGACCATATGGTATGCTGGGGATTGAACCCGGGTCGGCCGCGTGCAAGGCAAACGCCCTACCCGCTGTGCTATCGCTCCGGCCCCTCTATGAATAACTTTTTAAGTCTAATTTAAAAAAATGTTTTTTAATAAAGACGCCCACAAAAGGGGCGGGGTGAGTGCTCTGCTTGGGGGGGAGGGGCAGTTCGCTACCCGCCACCATATGTCCCCTGTGCATTGCAGGGGGTTGCCCCCGAGCGCCCCAGGTGTATCCCCCCCAATCTCTCCCCAGAGACGTAACAGCATCTGTCAAGAGTCTTATCTAGGATTTGGCGGCTAGCCGAAGGTTTTTCCAGGTTCCGCTTCTGGGCGGAGCTTCAGGAATATCCGCCTCCTGGTTGGTTGTGTGGGTGACAATAGGCGGGGCTTCGGGCGGAGACCCGGAGTCGCGGCTTTCCGCAGTTTTGGGGAGAAGGAGGGACTTCGGGCAGACGCGCCTTGTGATTGGCTGCAGTGGGAGGTGGGGTGGGACTTCGGAGGACTCGTCCGTCCGGCAGGGCTGTGGGTGGTGCTGAGGCTGCGAAGCTCAAGTTTCTGTTGCGCGCCTGCGCGGGGCGCGGTTTGTTGGTTCCAGTTGTCGGTTCTGGCCCAGTCAGGTCTAGGAGGCCGAGCTGCGCCATGCGAAGGTTGCAGGTGGTGCTGGGCCACCTAAAGGGCCGGCCCGATTCGGGCCCCGAGCCGGCAGTGGAGGCCGAGCCTTGCAGGGCCGGTGCTCCGCAGGCGTCCGCCGAGGACGTGGTGGTGGTGCACGGCCGGCGCACGGCCATAGGCCGAGGCGGCCGCGGTGGTTTCAAGGTGAGGCCTCTGGATCTGGCTTGGGGTCTGGCTCTTCCATGCCGCACGCACCCGAGCTGCGGCGCTCCTCGACTGTGTTTGTGGGGGGCGGGGGAGGAGGAGCGGGGGTCCCGGGAGCTCCGTGCGCTGCAGGCTGCAGGCCGCTCCGGCGGGTTCGTGGGGGTGACCGCTGCCGCGCCTCCCGCTGCAGGACACCACCCCCGACGAGCTGCTCTCGGCTGTCATGACCGCGGTTCTCCGGGATGTGAAGCTGAGGCCGGAGCAGCTGGGCGATATCTGCGTGGGTGAGCGTGCGTCCTCCTCGGGCCGGGTGCGCCAGACCCTCCTCTGCCTCCCGAGGCCGGCTCTCCCCGAGCAGAATGTCAGAGTCCACGCGGTTCAGATTGAGTGCCCCTGCAGGACTGGACTCCTCACCTGTTTCAACTCACTTGTTTTCCTCCCTTTAACTTCTTGTCCCTTCCCCTGTGTCCCCCTCCCGCCCCAGATCCAACCCAGTGCCTCACCCCTGTAAGGCAGGTCGGAGTGATGGAATGATGGGGACGTTCTAATGCAGAGGCTATTAACATGGGCTTTTGAGAGTGCCCTTAGGGGTCAGGAGACCAGGGTTCTCTGTGCACTCTCATTCCTGTGTGTGCCTGGACAGAATCGAGGGAGCATCGAACACCATCTTTTTCAGCCCTTCATTTGTGGGTGGAGAAACTAAGGCTTGTGGAATGGGCTGCAGAGTTAAGACTGAATCTCTTGTTTTTGCATGCAACCTTTGCCTCCTGCTCCTGGTCCTCTAACCTGGAAACTAATAGGGGGTGATTGTGCATGCCACCACACGTGGAAGTCACTGTTCTGCCTCCCCAGTGTTTTTTCGGAGGCAAGTCCCTCCCAAAAGAGTCCCTCCCAGCCAACAGAAACAGTTCCTTAGCCACAAGCCTGGCATCACATGTTTTCCTTTCTGTGTCCCCTTTAAAGCAGACATCCATCCAGTGGATGCTTGTTGGGCAGATCAGGGCAGTGGGCAGGGTAACTGGGCCCCTCCATATAGACCAGGCTGAGTAACCCACCAGACAGTTGCTGTGTGACTGCCCCCTTAACCCCCCACATCTGAACTTCAAACCTTGAAGTTCTAAACACTCAAGTGAGCCTGTGCAGGTTTTATTTTCCTGTAGAAAATCACAGCTGCCTTAGTGCCAGGCCCCTGCCCCTACCTGGCACTGAATCAACACTTGTCATCTGCAGGAAATGTGCTTCAGCCGGGGGCTGGGGCCGTCATGGCCCGAATCGCCCAGTTTCTGTGGTATGTATGCACTTTTGATTGGTGGTATTGGCTCTATGTGGGTGCTGGCCCCACTGGTCTCAGCCTATGGGGGTTGGGGACAGGATACTGGTGTGCCCAGGATCCCTGTACTCTGTCCTGGTGCTCCTCACCTTTCCCCTACTTCTGGAGGAGGGTGTATCCCTGCCCAGAGCCAGAGAAAACAAGGCCTTTGGGACAGGAGCAACTGCACTGATTTTCAACAGAGCTGATTTTCAGCTAGAGACTGCTCACTGCTTTGCTTTGCTAGGTGTGGACTCTGCCCTCTTTTGTCAGGTAAATGACACTGGGCGCACCTAGAATAACTTTGAGCTTCTGCTCTTTGAGCAAGCCAGTACCCTCCGCCTTTTGCCCATTAGCAGACAGAGACTTGAAACAGGGCAGAATCCTGGAGCAAGGGATGGTGGCCCCTGAGGACCTCTGAGATCCAGGGAAGTGTGTGAATGATCTTCACACAACGATCTGAGAACTAGTTAGCTCTGCCCTCTGCCTGCATGGAAGAAATCATCGGGACATTGAACAGGAACAGGCAGAACCTGTAGGGACAGGGTAGGTCAGGGCTGCTGGGGCTGGAGTCAGAGATCAAACTGGACTCTCGGGGTTTGATCCCACCAGCCTTAGCTCCCCACCTCACCATTCCTCCTGCCACGACTACCCTGCTGACCTCCTGGTTCTGGCCTTGCCCTGGAGTGCTGGCCTGGTCCTTCACTCTGCCCTGTTTATAAACCCTGAACAAACAGTTTCATCACCGTGGTCCCCTTTCCCGAGCTCCTGGCCCCGCTGGCCAGCCATGTGCTTCCTCGCCAAACGGCTTCACCTCTGCTGTTCTGTCTCTACTACTAGATTCATCATCTCTGTGAGGCCCAGGCAATCTCTGGGTCAGTGTTTCTCAGCCTTTTTCTGACCATGACCGCCCCCCTCTGATCTTGTTTCCTTCCTGTGCCCCAAGTTCTATTAGTTAGTCACCCCCTCTCACCCTATTTACATAATTTTCACCCCTCGGAATGTCCTAGGGTCCCCAGGGGCTTGTGTAGATGGGAACTGCTGCTCTGGAACACTCCTCAGAAGCCTGTCTACACCCCACAGGTGGCCTGGACTCAATGTGCGCTGACCGCCTGTGGGTCAGGTAGATGAGGGTGCATGCAAGGTTGGGGTACCGGGACAGGTTGAGTGGGGCCCGCCCGGAGGCTTTCAGCAAGAACTGGGCTTAGGCTCAGGGTGCCCGGCTCTGACCATAGCAGCAGCACTGGGGAGCTCTCACCCCTTAGCCCTGCGTCCAGGGGGCTGTGGGGTCCCCTCAATGCCTCATGCCCTTGACCAGGAGGAGCAGACCCCCAGTTTCCAGGGTGGGGGTTTACATGAGGGGCGCCTGCTAGAACAGCGGTGTTAGAGCCCACCAGCCTTCAGGGTTCTTTGTCTTGTTGGAAAGAGGCTTTCGGGGATGGAGAGGACAGACAGCGGTAGCCAGACAGTTCCTCAAGGGCTGAGGCGTGGCGATGTTTCTCTACTCAAACTGCAGCTGTTTCTTTCATTCTAGTGCTGGGACCCAGAGTAGACTCTTTTCTCTTATTGTTTGTGTGTGTGTGTGTGTGTGTGTGTGTGTGTGTGTGTGTGTGTGTGTTTTAAGCCATACCCAGTGACGCTCAGGGGACTGTGCAGTGTTCGGGATCAAAGCTGGGCTTCCTGGGGGCTGGAGTGCTTGCTTACACAGGTAGGGTGCTTGCCTTACACTTGGCCAACCTGGGTTCAGCGCCTGGCACCACATATGACCCCTTGGTACTCGCTAGAAGTGACCCCTGAGCAGAGTCAGAAGTAAGCCTGAGCACTGCCCACTGTGGCCCCTCAAAACAGAGCCAAAACCCTGGGCCTTCTGCATGCAAAGCACATGCTCAGGCTCTGATCTTTGTCTCTGTCTCTGTCTCTCTCTCTCCCCCCCTCCTCAGGGCTTTAAAAAATAAAATAAAACACAGACTTATCCTTCAAGCCCATGTTCTCCCTTGAACGTGTTTATCGCTTTCTTGTCTTTATGTTTCTTTGCCTGATTATTGACACTCTGAAGAACACAGTGTTCTCTCTTGAGCACATCATTTCCTCTCTTTATCTCCTCTCCTATCTTTCTAAGCACATTTTATTCAATAAAAACTATCTTGCTTTGGGGCTGGAGCGATAGTACAGCAGGTAGGGCATTTGCCTTGCACATAGCCAACCTGGGTTCGATTCCTGGCATCCCATATGGTCCCCTGAGCACCGCCAGGAGTAATTCCTGAGTGCAGAGCCAGGAGTAAGCCTTGAGCAACACCAAGTGTGGCCCCACAACAAACATCTTGCTTCACTAACCCTCCACCCCCACCATTTAAATTTTTTGTGGTGCTGGAGATCCATGCTAAGGCCTCACACATGTGAGATCCATGCTCAAGCACTGGACCTTCATGGGTTGCTCTTTCTTTGGCGGAAACAGATGCACAGTCTTGAGTTTTGAAGCTCCATGAAGGATCCCTATGGCTCCAGCAACCTTCCAGTGCCTTTAAAGGACTCAGCTTGGCCTTGGTTGAAAATCAGGACAGAGGGTGTGTGTGCGTATAAGTGGGGCAGAGGTGTATGTGTGTCCCTGGGGTATAAGTCCCTGCAGAAACAGGGTCTGCCCAGTACCAGTCGCCTTGTGGTGGGAGCTGTGCCTTACTTTCCTTGGGGGGGGGGGCAAGGGGGGGCATGGTCATGCTGGGCAGCAGCACTGTCTGCCGGCCAAGCTAATCCTGCGGTCTCCCCTTCTATTGCAGTGACATCCCCGAGACTGTGCCCTTGTCTGCAGTCAACAGGCAGTGTTCCTCGGGGCTGCAAGCAGTGGCCAACATCGCGGGTGAGTTGCGACTAGGCGGGCACCCACCTCTGCACCCACCTGTGGCCCTGGCTCCTGGGTTGGCGTCTCTAGGCCTGCACTCAGGATTTCTAGGAGGACTTAGGCACAGAAAGCGTGGAAGAGGCCTTTCTCTGGACACTCCCTGGACTTCTGTCTCTGAGGCTGGGGCTGAGCCCCACCTAGAGGCAGGTGGGGAAGAGGCACCTTAACCGCCCCCGAAGAGAAGCTCTGGCGAAGGATATTTATGAAATGCTTTTGTTGCAGGTGGCATCAGAAATGGGTCTTATGACATTGGCATGGCCTGTGGGTAAGAATTTCTTTCTGCCAGAGCTTATTAACCAACTTGCAACAATGAAACTAATTTCATCCTCTGGGGTCTCAGAGGTCCTGATTTGGGGAGTGGTCCCTAAGCCACTTCAGGCAGCAGGCTGACTGGGAGCGGTTCCCAAGAAAGCAGCGAGGAAGTTCCCCCTGGTTTCTCTATCTCTCCCTCTCTCCCCCCTCCCTCTCCCTCCCTTTGTCCTCTCTCCCTTTCCCTCTCTCTCTCTCTCTCTCCTCTCTCCCCTCTCTCTCCTCTCCTCTTTTTTCTCTCCTTTCCCTCTCCTCTCTCCCTCTCCCTCTCTCTCTCCCTCCCTCTCTCTCCTCTCTCCCCTCTCTCTCCTCTCCTCTCTCTTCTCTCCTCTCCCTCTCCCTCTCCTCTCTCCCTCTCCCTCTCCTCTCTCCCTCTCCCTCTCTCCTCTTCCTCTCTCTGTCCTCTCTCCCTCTCTCCCCTCTCCCTCTCCCCCCCCTCTCTCTTGTAGTGTGGAAATCAAACTGGCCTCTTGAAGGCTTTTTTCAGCCCGGGCAAACATTGGGTTTCCTTTGCAGCCCTTGGCTTCTCAAGTTCTTGAAAGAAACAACTCCCGAGAGCTGCGGCAGAACTGGGAGAACCGCTCCCTCTCATTGTTGATTTCTGCTCTCCTGCCCAGTCCCATGCCCCACTTTAGAGCAGAGGAGGGAACATTCAGCTGCCTGCTGGGTTCCAAGGCACATGGCTGCATCTGTGATGGATTGGGCACTGCAGCAGATGGCCACAGAAGCTGTGAGAACTTTGCAGGAGGATACAGGCTCGGGAGCGCCCCCTGGAGGTGGGAAGTGCTGGCTCAGGAGTGCTCCTGGAGGTGGGGGGTGCAGGCCTAGGAAGGCCTCCTGGAGGTGGGGGGGGGGGGGTGCAGGCCCAGGAGCGCCCCCTGGATGTGGAAGGTGCAGACTCAGGAACACCCTTGAAGGTGGAGGGGTTCAGACTCAGGGGTGCCCCCTGGAGGTGGGAGAGTATAGACACAGGAGCACCGACTGGAGTTGAGGGGTGCAGGCCCAGGGGTGTCCCCTGGAGGTGGGGGGTGTAAGCACAGGGTACTCCCTGGAGTTGGGGGTTGCAGGCTCAGGGGTGACCCCTGGAGGTGGGGGGTGCAGACCCAGGGGTGTTGCCTGGAGGGGAGAGTGCAGGCTAAGGGGCACTCCCTGGAGGTTGGGGTTTAGATTCAGGAGCACTCTCTGGAGGTGGGTGTGCAGCACAGGGTCACCCCCTAGGATTGGGGGTGCAGGCCCAGGGGTGCTCCTGGAGGTGGGGGAGCCATCATGCACCCACCTCTCAGGGTCCTCTGGGTTTGACAAGTGTTATGGAGTCCCCAGCGCTCAGTCAAGCCACAGAGCAAAGTGCAGGGGTTCTGGCAAGGGACCTGCCAATGGCACCCCTTCTTACAGGGAGAGTGTGGGGGTGATGGGAGACAGGTGGGAGCCTTGGGGCGAGCCCCCAGAGACCTCATGTGCCCAGGCTGGGTGGCGTTTGGCCCACAGGTACAGAATCTTCCTGTAAGGACCCACCTGTCACAGGCCAGTGGTCTGTAGGGCTCCATGATGAAGAGTAGCCCGGGGCAGCCTAGCTGAGCAGGGGCCCTGGGGCCAGACTACCTAATGGGACTGGCCCTTATTGACAATGGATAACTCCCTGGACATGGCCAGCGTGGGGCTCACTAGGCTCAGGGACAGCAGGGGAGGGTGTGATGACACCCCTGGGGCTGGTGGCAGTGGCGGGGCATGAACTGTGTGTCAGAAGCCTAAATGTCAGTAGCCCTCAGAATCTGTGTCACTGACTGCCCGGCCTGAGCCTTCCAATTGAGGGCAAGATGGACAGTCTGTGTCCACTTCGGGACACAGCTCCTGTGACTGACCGCTAATGCCCGAGAGCCCCACTAGTGTGGCACAGGAGTCAGCCAGGGCACTCTCTCGTAGGTCTGCCCCCGCCACCGTCTCCTCCAGGCCCTTCTGACCCCACGGGGCTGAGGCGGTGTCTTCCTTCAGCTCCTCTGTGTGCTGGGCCGATCGCCCTGCTGTGTCGTGTTCTGGTTCCCGGTGCCGGGGATGGAACTCAGGGCCCTCACATGCATAAGGCACATAGACAGATGCTCTCCCACTGGACTCCTTCGCCAGCCGCTGCTGATCGTTCTGGGATCTACAGCTCTCCCTCCACTCCTCTGAATCCATCCATGGTCCCCGAAAGGCCCCGCTTGTCCCCGTGTGTGCGCCCCCCACTGCGGACTTTCTTGGGGAAGTTCCTGACGCACTGAATCTGTAATCTTGAGTGTGAGCAGCTGGTGCTCGGCCCCGGGTCGGGGTGGAGTAGAGCCAGGGCTCAGCGACCCTGTGCCCCCAGCCCTGCTGGCCACGGCCCCACCCGGGGCTCCTGGGCAGCCCCCGGACGTCCCGGGAGTCCAGCTGGGGAACTGTCCTGGTGATGGCCTCCTGGTCCATCCTTCCTCCCACGCAGGGTGGAGTCCATGTCCCTGGCCGACAGAGGGAACCCCGGGAACATCACTTCACGCTTGGTGGAAAAGGATAAGGCCAGAGACTGCCTGATTCCCATGGGGTGAGTGTGTCCCAGCGCCCCCAGTCAGCAGCCCCCCGGGGCCACCTCCCGCCTCACACCTCGTCCACCCTGCTGGGCTCCTCTGAAGTCCCTTTCCCTTGTCCTCCTTCCCCCCGCCACCCGCCCAACCTCCCAAATATTTCCAAACAGTTTCCATCTCTCACCTAGGGGTGAGAGCCACCCCTCAGCCCCGGGGACTAGCAGGTTGAGGAAGGGGGAGCCTCTGCTTACCGGGTGGGCTGGTGGGAGATCTGGGAGCCAGGCCCCGGCCAGGCAGAAGGGCAGGCCTGCCGGCCTCTGAGCTCTGCACCTCTGGCCAGGTGGGGGCAGTCCCAGCGCTGCGGGCCATGCAAGCTCTCAGGCAGCAGGCGCTGGTGTCTGTGCACCTCCAGACCCCCTCCCCAAGGAGCCCGGCCCCTGCAGGTCAGCTCCAGCCCTGGGGCGTGGCCTTCCTAGCCCCCCAACCCCAGCCATCACTGCCCCCTCTGGAAGCTGCCAGGGAGAGGCAGTTTGTGCTTCCTCGCACCCCAACACCCTCCACCCTGGGCCGCCGCCAGCCCCAGGATCCCCGGCAGACTGGGCCCACACGGCTCGTTCTCTGCGTTCTAGAATCACGTCGGAGAATGTTGCTGAGCGGTTCGGCATCTCACGGGAGAAGCAGGATTCCTTTGCGCTGGCTTCCCAGCAGAAGTGAGTGCCGCTGGGAGTGAAGAGCCAGGTCTGGGGGCTGCCTCAGTGGTCCAGCCCAGAGCCATTCTCATTCTACCCAAGGCCAGGGCGGGCGGCGGAGCCTCCTGTGCTCCGGGGGGTGCAGAGGAACGTGGAGGCCACGTCTCGCTCCTGTCTGCTCAGTGTCACTGTCCTCGGCAGTGCTGAGCCTGTTTCCACAGCTGTGTGTGTGTGTGGGGGGGTGTATGGAGGGGCCAGCACTGGGGATGGGATAGCATGGACTGTGCGGCCGGCAATGCTGGGACCCCAGGGGATGCAGGCACTCAGGCCTCAGGCAAGGGCAGGCTGACCAGGACAAGCCACAGGGAAGGGCGTGGGTCCCGCTCCACTACGTGGGGACAGGGGATTTGGCCAAAGCTGAGGTCTCCTCCCAGGCACTCACACTGCAGGAAGGCAGGGGTGCCCTAAAAAGTGCCTCATGCTTCAAAGCAGTCATACCCCAAGTTCTGGGGGGAAGTTCAGTGGATGTCGCTGGAGGTCTGTGGAAACAGATAGCCTAGCAGCAGGCCCAGGCAGGTGCCAGAACTAAAAATGGGGGGCAGGCCCTGGGCTTGTCCCCCCTACATCCCCCCCACTCACACACAGCAAACCAGCAGGTGGGTCTCTCTCTCTCGGACTCAAAAGGGGTCCTACCCGCCCTCCCCTTTGGGCTGGGATGGTGAGGAAGGCCCTGGACGCTGGGGGTGGGGAGGGGAACCCACGCTCATCCCCTGGCAGCCTCGGTTGGCCAGCCTGCAACCCCTGGGGCCTGAGCACAGCTCTCTCCGTGGTGCGACAGGGCAGCCAGAGCCCAGAGCCAGGGCTGCTTCCGCGCCGAGATCGTGCCTGTGACCACCACGGTGCGGGACGACAAGGGCACTGAGCAGCGCATCACCGTGTCCCAGGACGAGGGCATCCGCCCCAGCACCACCATGGAAGGCCTGGCCAAGCTGAAGCCGGCCTTCAAGAAAGGCGGCTCCACCACAGCCGGTGTGTTTGGGGCAGAGGGCTGGGGGTGCTGCGGCCGAGGGTCCTTCCGTCCTTTCCTTCCACCCCGCTGCAGGCCCCAGGCGGGGTGTGGGGGGCACAGGAGGGGCTGGCCCACCCAGGCTCTGTGCTGAAGCCTCGTCACCCCGTGTGCTTTGCCACTAGGAAACTCCAGCCAGGTGAGCGATGGGGCGGCCGCCATCCTACTGGCCCGGAGGTCCAAGGCGCAAGAGCTGGGCCTCCCCATCCTCGGGGTCCTGAGGTCCTACGCGGTGGTCGGAGTCCCACCCGACGTCATGGGCATCGGCCCCGCCTACGCCATCCCCGTGGCCTTGCAGAAAGCAGGTGGGGCGCCTGCTCTGTCTCCACCCACATCCCTGGTGGGCCGTTGCCGGTGGTGGGTAGAGGGGTGGCAGGACGGGAGAGCGGCCGTGTCCTTGACTCCACCGAGCCGTGGACGGAGCCTGGCTAGGTGGCCCCAGGTGTCAGCGCAGGTCTCTTCCTTGTCTGCAGGACTGACAGTCAAAGACGTGGACATCTTTGAGATCAATGAGGCCTTTGCAAGTCAGGTGGGCCACTCCCCTCCCTGCACTCAGCCCGGCTCCCAGCAGCCCCCAGACCCCCTCCCCCCCGACCGCGGGGAGGCCGCAGCCCACACACCTCTCCGCTTCCCACCAGGCCGTCTACTGCGTGGAGAAACTGGGGATCCCCTTGGAGAAGGTGAACCCTCTGGGGGGCGCCGTGGCCCTGGGCCACCCGCTGGGCTGCACCGGGGCCCGACAGGTCATCACGCTGCTTAACGAGCTGAAACGCCGCGGGCGGAGGTGAGTGACCCCTCTTGGGGGGGAGAGGGGGTGTGTTTGTGTTTGTGTCTTTGGCCCCCTCACCCGGCACCCGCTGTGTTGCTCCGGCAGGGCCTACGGCGTGGTGTCCATGTGCATCGGCACGGGCATGGGCGCGGCGGCCGTGTTCGAGTACCCCGGGAACTGAGCGCCGGCCGCGCAGCACCAGGGCAGCCGCGTCGGAGGAGAGGTCCAGTCAGGCACTCCAGCTCCCCGCCCCCTGGGCTGTGCCCAGGACCCCCCAGGTTCTTCCGGGGGGCGGGGCTTTGTGGCTGAGAGGCGGAGCAGGCAAAGTAAACGCGTATCACCCTCATCTCAGGCCGGTTGTGTTGGTCTTTCCACCGTGCAGTGCGGGTAACAGTTGAGGGGGAGGCATACCTGGCAGTGCTCAGGGGATCCCCGTGGGGGTGCCAGGACTCAAACTGGGCCGGCCACGTGCAAAGCAGGCTGTACTGTATCTCTCCAGCTTGGGGTGGGGGCGATTTCGGACTGCCCGGGTCTCCCTGAGTGGGTGGCTTGGCCCGGGAGCCGTGCCCACCCCAGGGCCCGGGCAGAGGACCCCCATCAGTGCCGCCCGCCAACCTGGGCCCCAGCCGCGCGGATCGCCCAAGGCCCCTCAGGAGCCAGGCAGCGGCTCGTGTTTCTCGTCGTGGGAGCCTTGGCCCCGCACCCGCAGCACACACGGGTCCTCGCCGAGCATGCCTTTCACCAGCAGCGTGCACTCGTACTCTTGCCTCATCCTGCAGGGAGGCAGCGCGGGGTGAGCGGGCTCCGGGGACAGTGCTGGGGGGCAGCTAGGGCCTGGCGGGGCGGGGCTGTACCTGGCAGTGAAGCAAACCTTCAGGACGACGGAGGCGGGGGGCCCGTTGACTTGTCGTGCCTCCAGCAGCCCTCTTTTTGGGGAGACGCTGAAAGCCCCTGGGTCAGCGTCCATCTTCTCCTGGGCTGCAGGAAGGGGAAGGTCACCCGCGGTGGGCAGGTAGCTCCCTGAGGACCCTTCCCCCAACACAGGGACACACATAGGGCAGATTGACCTGCAGGTCACTGGGTGGGGGGCAGAGGGCAGGGCCCAGAGCCATGGACCCATGGACCACACAGTCCCTTCCACCCGACGTACCCTTGAGCACGACCCAGTAGCTCCTGCAGCTGCTCAGGTTCTCCAGGCAGAGCTCCCGGACCTGCCTCTTCTTCACAAAGCAGGTCCCAAAGTCCACCCAGCTGGTGGAGAGCTGCAGCCGGGGCAGAGTCACAGTGGCCTGCAGGGGCACCACCTAGGGGACACAGACAGGCTGCCCAGGAGCACCCCACTATGCTGTGGCCCTTCGTCCCCTCCCCACTGCCGCTCATCCTGCCATCTGAGCCCCCCTGGGCCCTGGGAATCACTGGCCCATGCATCAAGTCCTCCCCTCCCGGCTCTCTCTCTCCCTCCCCCCTCCCAAGCCCGCCCCCCTCTCTCCACAGCCTCCCCCCCAGGGCCTTCAATCTTAGTTTTCCATCTAAGTTGGACTTTGAGTCTAAGTTTCCCTTCCTTCCTGGTTAAAGAGGAGTTCAGGCTCGTGCCTCCTCCACAAAGCCTTCCCCGGTTCCCCAGCCCCTGGATCTGGGCCCTGGATTGGGGTCTCCTTGCCTGGACTCTGGGGCCAAGGGCGGGGGCTCCCCTGGCTCCCAGGGGCTCACCTGCGTGGCCCGGTTGGTGTACTCCAGCAGCAGGTCCCGAGTGAACACCAGCGCCTTCTCCCCGCTCTTGCAGTGCCGGAGGGCCACCCCTGGCGGCAGCTGCTCTGCCGGGAGCTTCTGGTAGGACAGCAGCTCCAGGCTGAGGAGGAAGGACACGTCCACCTGCATACGCACGGGCAAGCCTGTCACCACGGGGCCACGGGGGGGGGGGGGCACTGCCCTCTCCCTCTCCCGAGGGCCCAGCCCCGCCTGGCCAGCGCCCAGCAACTGCCTCCTGCAGGGTGCCCAGCCCCTCACAGGGGCACACTGCCCCCCTGCTCTTTCTGTGGACACAGGCCCGACTCAGCATCTAGTACCAGTGGGCGTGGGGTCCAGCTGGGCCTGCCCTCAGGAGCCGAGTCACAGGGAGGGACAAACATTCACCCTGTCTGTCACCCTCAGGTGGCCAAGCAGGGGCTAGTGCAGGAAAAGTGCTTTCTTTTTTTTTTCTTTTTCTTTTTTTGGGGTCACACCCAGAGATGCACAGGGGTGACTCCTGGCTCTGCACTCAGGAATTACTCCTGGTGGTGCTCGGGGGACCATACAGGATGTTGGGAATCGAACCTGGGTCAGCTGCGTGCAAGGCAAACGCCCTACCTGCTGAGCTATCGCTCTAGCTCCCTTTGTGGTTTCTTTGTGGTTTTTGTCTTTGGTGAGGGGGGGGACACTCCTGGCTCTGCACTCAGAGACCACTCCTTGAGCTGGAACCTGGGTCGGCTGCATGTGGGGCAAAGGCCCTGCCCTCCATATGGCTGCTCTGCCCCCTACAGCCGTGTCTCTAGCCTGAGGACAGTGAGGAGCCTCTGACGGACTTTAAACCAGCAAGGGCAGGGGGGTGGGGGTGGGGGGGCAGCAACACGTAAGTCCAGGTCAGCTCTGCCTCCCTCGGGTCACCCCCGCTGTGGGGAAACACTGCCGCCGAGAACGGCAGAGACAGGGTGTGGGCCCGGGGAGAGGGGCCCCGTCAGGCCTGAGCCCTGGTACCCTGCGGCGTCTGGGAGCCTCCTCACAGCTAAGCCCTGTGACTGGCCCAGGATGTCGGGGACCCCCGTCCCCTCTGAAAAGGGGAGCCAGGGCTAGAGCCATAGCACAGCGGGGAGGGCGTTTGCCTGGCACGCTGCCGACCCGGGTTCGATCCCCATCATCGCCTACAGTCCCCTGAGCAGGTCAGGAATAATTCCTGAAGAGAGCCAGGAATAAGAAGCCCTGAGCATGTCCGGGTGTAGCCCAAAAGCAAATGAGAAAGGGAGCCAGTGCCGGGTGGGTGAGGGTATATCCCCTTGCCCCACGCAGAGCTGCCGGCTACTCACAACTCCGGTTTGGCCACAACCACTCTGGGTCAGAGGACAAGGCTGCTCCCTGACACGCTGGGGGCTGGGGGGGATGGGGAGTCGGGGAGGAGGGCGTCCGGCCCGGCTGGAAGGATGCAGCCAGCCCCGGCTGCCGAGTGCTCAGCTCTGAGATGGGGAGAGGGCCCAGACCTCACTGTGTGTGCCCAGCGGGGCCCGGGGCGGTGTGGGGGGGGCAGCCTGATTGTGTCTGGACGGGCTGTCTGCACCCTCTTGGAACTCCCTCAGGGCGTGGGAGTGGCCCGAGGGCCACAGACACTGACCAGCATATTCTCCCGAGGGCCAAGCTTCTGCCACTCCTGCCGCTGCGAGGCTCTGCGGCGGCCCCTCCCCGCCCCCTGAGACAGGGTGAAGGGCTCGGAGACCGTGAGATGGAAGTGGTAGGGGATCTCCGAGGTGTTGACCAGTTTCAGGTGCTGCGTGGTCACCAGCTCGCTCAGCATCTGGGTGGCCACAGAGGTGGGGAGGCTGGTGGGTGTGTGCCCCCTTCTCCAGCCCTGGGCTCCGGGAGTGGGGGGAGCAGGTGCTGGGGAGGGCACACGGATTGTAAGATCCCCCAGGGGCCCAGGGGACACGAGGTACAGGCTGGCCAGGGGTCCAGGGCACTCACCTCTGAGTCGAGGTCCTGGGGCAGGAGGTCGCTGGCCGCCTGCTGGAACACCAAACCCTGGGCTGGCTCGACACTTAGCCTGGGAGAGAGGACGGTGCTGGTAGGCGGCAGGCGGGGCCCCAGCCAGCCCCCTCCTGCTCCACAGGCCCTGGGCTCCCTTGCCAGCTTTCCCTCTCTCGAGTCCCTGTCTTCTTGCCCCCAGAGCCCTGTCTGGACCCCACCACTGTCCAGGCAGGGGTCCCCCAGAGGGCGTCCAGCAGCCAGACTCACTGCGCGGGCCTCACGAAGCTATGCAGGTCCAGCCTCAGGGGCCCCACGGCAAAGTCCTGGCCTCGCCACCGCTGCCCGGGGAGCTCTATTTCCACCTGCCGAGAACGAGCCAGGTGACGGCTGCTGGGCCTGGGGCAGGGGGGGTGGGGCCCGGGCGGGGCCCAAACAGCCTCACCTCTTCATCCAAGCTCATGAAGCCCAGGGCGAAGCCAGCACACTCCACCTTTTGCGGGTGCCTGGGGTCCAGGACCACGGGGGTGAAGGAGATGTAGATGGTGCTAGAGCCGCCAGCAGGGACCACCTGGCACAGGCAGGGCAGCCTCAGCACCAGCCCAGGCCCTCTGGGGGCCCCCAGCACCTCTCCCCGCACCCCCACCACCCCGGCTCACCGTCTGCAGGGGCCTGATGCTGTAGGGGTAGTCGGAGGCCACCCCCTCGTGCTCCTGCAGGACTACCGAGACCACCTTCGCTGCAGCCCTGTCTCTGGGCTTCCAGCTGCCCTCGTCCTGCCGTCACAGAGATGCTGAGGCTGCCCTGGAGCCTGCTGCCACTTCCGGGCCCGCCTGCCTGCCCACCCGCCCGCTGCCCAGCTCACAGTCTCGGCTTCCTGGCTGATGCCGGACACCATGGAGAGAGCTGGGGACAAGAATACGCTGCTCTCAGGGGTCTCCTGCAGAATCTCGTTCCCATCTTGGTCCCGAAGCGGGAAAGGGGGCCCGTGGAACACCAGCAGGTCCAGAAGCTGGTCCTCCCGACTGTCCGGGATGAAGGTCTGCCAGTCCAGCCGGATGTCTGGGACGTGGAGGAAGGGGGGGAAGGAAGTCACTGCCGAGGGTCTCTGGACCCCGCCTCCCCACCTGCCCCTAGCAGCTGTCTGTTCTCTGCCGATGCAGGGGCCCCAGCTTTCTCACTAAGGCCCTTTGCACAGCGACACCACCGGGTCCCCCTTACTCTGTGGATATCAAGACTAGATCTCCTCATTCACAAGCACGCGTCCTTCCCGGCACCCGGGGCCGCGGTGCAGGGAGTCTCCCCTCCGGGCCTGCCGCCCACCTTCCCCGCTCCCTGCTCTCACTTCCTTGCCTGGCTGGGCAAGGCCAGCGCTGCCCTGTGCATTTCTGTCTGGCCAGGATTCCCAGATACTCACGCCCCATCTCTGCACGCAGAAGGTCCAGCCCAGGACGAGCAGAACTGTCCCTGCTGGACACACAGTCCCCAACTCTGTGTGTGTGTGTGTGTGTGTGTGTGTGTGTGTGTGTGTGTGGTTTTTTGTTGGTTTTGTTTTGGGGCCACACCTGGTGATGCTCAGAGGTTACTCCTGACTCTGCCCTCAGGAATTATGTCTGGCAGTGCTCGGGGTCCATATGGGATGCTGGGGATCCAACCCAGGCTGGCTGCAGCCAAGGCAAGTGACCTACCCGCTGTACTGTAGCCCTAAGGTCCCCAGCTGTCCACAGCCTGAAAGGGGTCTCCGCTCTGCCCCTCCTCACTATTTCCTCCTCTCTCTCCCCCAGTCTCCCCACCCTACCCCCCAGGATTGGGCCTGTCTGCTCTCCCTTTACCTTTTACCACTTCCCTGACAGCCACCTGGCAACGCCCCGCCCCCCACCTCTTCTGTCCACGCTGTCTGGACAGATCCCACCTCCACTCCCAGGGGCCTGCACAGTAGTGAGTCCGATGCCTGCTGTCCCTGCCAGCTCCCCCAAGCCCAAGGGCCCCTTGCAGGCAAGCCTGGGCCCTGGCATCTGTCCCCAGCATGCACAGCCAGTGTCCACCGTGACGCGGGCAATCTCAGCAGAAACCCCACTGCCCACACCCCACTTTCCGCGCAGCACCTGGCGGGCAGCTCAGGCGCCAAGGAATGGGGTCCCCAGCAGGTTCTGTCCCTCAGCAAAGGGACGCAGACACCCAGCACCAAGCCAGCCCTGGGCCCCCAGGCTCCGCATGCCAATGGACACCCCCCGAGCTCCCGTGGGTGGCTCACCGCAGGGGCTGGTGTTGCTGAGGCGGAGCATCCGTGTCACCCTGCTTCCCCCAGACAGCTGGGTGCCGAACCTTGGCGGGGGGCAGCAGGGAAGGTTCAGGGGTCTGCAGCTACCGCCTCACAGGCAGGGTCACAGCAGAGAGTGGGGAGCGGATGGAGGCCTAGGCAGGGATAAGGCCCTGGAGGGGCCTGTCATCTCAGAGTGCCCAGGTCCAGGGCTGGGCGGCCCGTGGCCCAGTGCTGGAGCTGCACTAACTTCTCTGCCCCACCCCAGCCCCCAGGACCCCCACTCCTCCACCCCCGAAGGACAGCCCTGTACTCAAGGGGGTGGGTGAGCAGCTGGGCACGGAGAGCAGAGAAGGGCGCGGCCCAGACCTGATGATGGGCTCCTTCTGCAGCTGCCCGCCGGTGTAGCAGGTGATCCTCTGCGAGCTGATGGGGCAGCCCACCACGGCCAAAGACACCGGGATCACCACGGGCGCCAGCTCGCCCACCTGCCAACACGACAGCCTTCGGTCACTCTTCTCCGTGGCAGCTGCTGTGTTCATGGGGTCCCAGGGCCCTCTGTGCACACACCCACCTCCAGGTAAGACAGGGCCACCACAGGCTGCTGCTCCCAACTGGACTCACACCTGACACTCATCCGTCACCCCAGAGGCCTGGTCCCAACTTCCCTGCCCTCCCGGTCCTCTCTGCTCTCTGCACACACACATCATCCAGTCTGGCCGTCTTTGGCCTCTTATTGCCCTGCTGGCCAGATTATTTCTCTCTCTCTCTCTCTCTCTCTCTCTCTCTCTCTCTCTGTCTGCTTTTTGCGATGCACAGGGGTTACTCCTGGCTCATGCACTCAGGAATTACTCCTGGCGGTGCTCGGAGAACCATATGTGATGCTGGGAATTGAACCCTGGTTGGCCACAAACGCCCTACCTGCTGTGCTATTGCTCCAGCCCCCACTCTCTTTCTTTTTCAATAGGGGCCACTTCTGATGGCTCTCAGGGGACAAGCAGTGCTGGCGATGAAACTCGGGGCCTCGGACAGGGTGGGCATATGCTCTACTACTCGGGTGGTATCCCCCAAGCCTACCTGCCTGTGTTTCTTTTTTAAGTTCTTTTTTGAAGAAAGGTAGAGAAGGAAAGAAGTCAAGGGGGAAGAGACAGAGAAAGCGGGAGCGGAAGCCAAGGGATCCGAGTATGCGGGTGGTATAGAGGAGTGACATAGCTAAATATCCAACCACAGTCGACAACACTGAAAACAAGAGAGGGAGGAAAATCTTTTTTAAAAGAAAAAGATGAATGAAAACAAGGGATCCAAACTTCAACAACCAGACTTAAAAATGTGCCAAATACTATGCAGCCACTGGGAAAAATGAAGTCATGAAATTCGCTTATAAGTGGATGAATATGGAGAGTATCATGCTGAGTGAATTGAGTCAGAAGGAGAGGGACAGACATAAGATGATTGCACTCATTTGTGGGATATATTAAAAAAAACCCATAGTATCAGACTAATACCCAAGGACAGTAGAAACAGGAGCCAGGAGGACTGGTCCATGGTTGGAAGTTTGCCGCACGTTGGAGGGCAGTGTGGGCAAAGAAGGGCCCACTATGATAATGACAGTTGGGAATTATCACTCTGGACAAGAACTGAGTGCTGAAACAAGGTAAAGGGGTATGCATGATACCCTTTCAGTAACAGTATTGCAAACCATCATGCCCAAAATAATGGAGAGAGAGACAGACAGACAGAGAGAGAATATGAAAAGACATTGTGCAAGACCTTCTGAGTATTACCAGGTGTGGCCCAAAAACAAACAAAAGTTTCCCTTTATTGATTGCTACAAATGCTATGCTAGCTTCACACTCAGAGAAGAAAGTGTGTTTGTTCACTGGCCATCAGTGGCCACTCTTCAGATGCCTATTCTGATCCTTTGTACACTTGGGATGTCTTTCCTATGCCATTATGCCATTATTGTCAGCAAAGCGCTCCTGTGTTTTAAGGTGAACATCCCTTTGTCATGTGTGTGTGTGTCACACAGAGAGAGAGAGAGAGAGAGAGAGAGAGAGAGAGAGAGAGAGAGAGAGAGAGAGAGAGAGAGAGAGAGTGAGAGAGAGAGACTCTTATGCCTTAGCATATAAAAATTATTTGGAGCAAATTACCTACCATCACTAGCCTGCCAGGTGGAACAGATTGTCCATGAACTTCAGTGTAACAACTAAACAGCAGTGGACAGTGCACCCACATCTCAACTCTCCACACTCACCCAGAAGCTCCTGGGTGTGAGCTGGTCCCCGCAGCCTGCATGCCCGCAGGGTGGACACAAGGGCACCCATCCACACTGATGAGTGAGCCAACAAGGGAGCGACGGGGAAGTGAGCAGCTCCAGGTCTCGGGGAGGACGTGGCCCCGAGCCCTGACTGTCTCCTGAGGCGGGCACACGGCCCCTCTGATCCCTCAGCCCTGCCCAGGGTGGTCCCAGGCCTGCATCTCCAGGGAAAAGCGTGGAAGGTTCCCCCGGGCATAAGGGACCCTCTGCCTGTGCTGGAGCCCCAGGGTGCTCTGCAGAAGCTGCGACTGTCCCTCACCCTCTGAGGGTAGCTGAGGGCGGTTACCCGCCTGCCTGTCCTTACCTCGCAGGTGAGGCTGTCCCGGTACTCGCCCCACATGTTTGCACAGGCCGTGAGGTGGATTTGGAGCTGCTGGTGGGCCCCCAACACGCCACACGACAGGTGGGGGAAGAAGGCGGCTCCTTTCCCGTGAGACAGCATGGCCTCCATGAAGTCTGGGGCGGGGGAGGAAACAGGACTGAAAAGCCGGGAGTGACAACTGGTCCCCTGGCCCCCAGGGGAGGGAGGCAGGCTCAGTAGGTGTCTGTCTTCTGAGCCACCCTCAGGCCCCTGTCAGACTCAGGCTCTGAACACAAACCCACGCCTGGGAGAAGGCGAGAGTCAGGAGAACCTTGTTAGAACAAGACCCTGAGGGGGTCTCGGGTCCTGTCCCCTCTCTGGTGGCCGCAGGCCTGTATCAGTCATGTCAAATCCTGCTTTGGTCGTGGCCTGAGTGCAGTAACCACCATCCATACCCCCTCCCACCACCCGGCCCTCAGGAGGGCTCACCCACAGACTCAGAGACTCGCACAGACTCTCACCCAGAGACTCTCACCCAGAGACTCTCACCCAGAGACTCTTACCCAGAGACTCTCACCCAGACTTTTACCCAGAGACTCACCCAGAGACTCTCACCCAGACTCTTACCCAGAGACTCACCCAGAGACTCTCACAGAGACTCTCACCCAGACTCTTACCCACAGACTCACCCAGAGACTCTCACAGAGACTCTCACCCAGACTCCTACCCAGAGACTCTCACACAGAGACTCTTACTCACAAACTCTCACCCGGAGACTCTCACACAGACTCACCCAGACTCTCACCCAGAGACTCTTACCCAGAGACTCTCACCCAGACTTTTACCCAGAGACTCACCCAGAGACTCTCACCCAGACTCTTACCCAGAGACTCACCCAGAGACTCTCACAGAGACTCTCACCCAGACTCTTACCCACAGACTCACCCAGAGACTCTCACAGAGACTCTCACCCAGACTCCTACCCAGAGACTCTCACACAGAGACTCTTACTCACAAACTCTCACCCGGAGACTCTCACACAGACTCACCCAGACTCTCACCCAGAGACTCTCACCCAGAGACTCTTACCCAGAGACTCTCACCCAGACTTTTACCCAGAGACTCACCCAGAGACTCTCACCCAGACTCTTACCCACAGACTCACCCAGAGACTCTCACAGAGACTCTCAGAGACTCTCACCCAGACTCCTACCCAGAGACTCTCACACAGAGACTCTTACTCACAAACTCTCACCTGGAGACTCTCACACAGACTCACCCAGACTCTTACCCAGAGATTCTCACCCACAGAATCTCACCCAGACTCATCCAGACTCTCACCCACAGAGCTCACTCAGAGACTCTCAACCCAGACTCCCATCTAGAGACCACACAGAGACTCTCACCCAGAGACTCTCACCCATAGTCTCTCACCCAGAGACTCTCACCCATAGACTCTCGCTTGTCCAGGAGCGTGCGGATCCGAGGCATCTTCAGCAAGGTAGGGGGCAAGTCAGGGCTTTAGAAGACAGGGCAGAGAAATGGCACTGAGCAGCCCGAGTCCTTCAGCGGCCCGGCCACCTCCCTGAGGAGCCAGCAACCCCCAGGCACACAGCGGAAGGAGGCAGCCCAGGGTCTTCTCTGCCTCTGCCTCTGGTCCTTGTTCCCTCTGCACCCTTGCCACCCCGCCCCCAAAGTGTCCTAGCAGTGGGTGCCCAGGGACGGTCTCTCAAAGTCCACAGGCTCTGTGCCCCGCTGAGCCCTGGAGGCAAAGCCAGCCTGGGCTCCCCGTCACCTGGGCAGCTTCTGCGACAGACAGGCCCCAACATCCAGCCAGCGGACAGAGCCTGGGCTTTTGTGCAGAGGGACCACGGGTGGCTCCCACGTGTGGAAGCTTTTGTCAGCCTCTCCGCCTGATCGGCAGCGGCGCTCTGGGAAAATGCCGGTGGCTCCGGGAAAGACACCCTCACTGGGCTGCTTTCAGCATCGAACAGTGCCTGCGCCCCTACCAGTGTCTCTCTGAGGGGGGTCGGGCTGCCTCCAGCACCCAGGACCCTGCCCACAGCCAAGGATGCGTGAGCAGAGGCCTCCACGGGGGAGCTCGACCCTCCTCTCCTCCCACTGTGTCCAACACCCTGGGCTCGGCCCCCGCCCCGGCAGGCATGGGCCGCACTCCGCAGCTCTCTCAGACACCCCCTCCACCTCATGGGCCCGTGGGGAAGCGGGCGAGGGAGGCGGCGGGAGCCTCTTCCCTCTGTGTGCTCTGCCCACCCCCCTGTCCTCACACCAGTCTGCTGCTGCCCCCCAGTGGCGCCCAGCACAGGACACTGGACACAGCCCGCCCACCCACCCACCCGTGCAAGGCTCCAGGCTTACGGGCTGCGCTTTTGGCTCAGGATGTCGGGGGGGCTCTCAAAGTGCTTGAAGTGGAGGGTGAACGTGGTCTCGATGGGCGAAAGGTTGGTCAGGACGAGCTGGCGGCTCACGCAGGTCCTCAGTGGCACGGCCGAGCCGAAGTCCAGATGCAGCACCTCCGGGGAGCCCGGCCACGACTCTGGGATGGAAACCCTGGCCCCGGGCCCGGGATTCGGGGTCACCCAGGCCTGCTGGGCCCTGCCCAGTGAGCCCCCTGGGGCAGTGCTGCCCGAGCTGCCCGGGAACTGGCTTCCTCCTCCTCAGACTCCCTCCGCGCTGAGCGGCCACGCCACCCTTTCTGTCCATCCCTCCCGCCCCACACCTGGAAGGGCCTCGAGCTCCCCACGACCTCCCCTGTCAGAGGCAGACGGGCCTGGCTGGCGGGGGCGCGGAGGGGGGCCTCCCTGGCAGCGGCGTCCAGCTCAGGGTGCTGTGGTGTGCGCAGGAGCCTGTGCTGCAGGGGAGTGCTGGCAGCTTGGCCGACCCGTGCCAGCTGGGGGCCAGAGGCGGGGAAGGACCTGTCCTCCACCTCACCTGCTCTCACAGTCCTCTGCAGAGATGCCGATGGTCACCCGCAGCCCCTGGGGTTTCCCCGAAAGGCCCAGGACCAGCGGCTTCTCCATGCCGGACACGTAACAGGGAAGGGCAAGGTCCGTCAGCTCTTCCTACAAGAGAGCCAGGGGCGGGGGCAGGGGGGATGTGGACACAGGCGGGCGCCAGAGGGAGGCTGCCTGTGACTCTGGGCAGTGTGGAAGGGCCGCCCTGTCCCTCCAGAGGACCACTGTCCTGGGGACAGCCTGTCTGCAGGGAGCCCGGCCTTTCCACGGAGGCACCGGGCTGGAGGTCCCCAGCTGGGCCTCTGGAGAAGCAGCACCATGGACCGACCCTCCCGAGGCAGGTGCCCACCTGCCCGCCTCTCTAGAGCAGGGCCCAGCTGGGGGAGGAAGCCTGCTGGCCCGCGTCTATGTGGAGAGCGCCTCTTCCCAGGGCGGAGCCCGGGGCCAGCACCAGGCCAGCCCCAGCAGGAGCCTGCTCTGGCCTGGAGGGCTGTCCCTGGGAGGTCCCGGGTGGGCAGGCTCTCTGGGAAACCCACCCAGTAGCCCCCGAGGCCGTGGACAACGGGACAAGGAAGGGCTAAGATGCCGTGGCTCGGGGGTCTGGGGATGCATGTGGGTCTCTTCCCTGTGTTCCCAAGGGCAGGCCCGAGCCCAGCGGCAGGAACCCGCTCCCCACCCAGGACCAGGAGCGGATCCCCTCTAGGCCCTCAGCCCGCCTCGCCCCCACCCACCTGCGTGAGAGCGGTCAGCTCCAGCTGCAGCTGGCACACCTCGTTGGGGCTCAGAATGCCCTGGCTGGGGGAGATTCTAGCTCTGCAGAAGCTGGCCTGGTTCCCCAGGAGCTGACAGAGAAGAAGTGGGCCTGTGGGCAGGTGCTGGGCGCCAGCAAGCCTGGGGCCCAGACAGCGCCCAGCACCGCCAGTGCTCTGCTCCGGGTGGGCAGATAGGCGGGGTGGGCGGGCAGGGCTGGCACAACTGCCCCCCGCGCCTGCCATCCCCAGAGGGCCCCCAGCCCAGAGGGGGCTGTTTTGTGCTAAGCCAGCTGCCCCGGGAGGATGTGGTCGGGGCAGAGGGCAGCAGCCTTGGACACATGGGACGTGGCCATCTCCCAACCCTGAGAGTGAAGGTCTCGGTCAGCCATGGGGCAGGGCCCCACCTGGGCTCCCCAGAAACTCCTAGGCAGGAACTGGAATTCCCTGAAGAAGGGGCCAAGGCAAAGGCAGTCCAGACACTCCCCTCCCTCGGGGCTCCCTCACCACGTCCCAGTGGAACTGGGTGGGCAGGAGCGTGCCGTTGACCAGGGTCACGGTGGCCTCTGCAGGCACACCCACGTACAGGTCGTGTAACTCCACGTGGCTGCTCTGCAGGTACACGAAGGGCTCCTGGACCTCGGCGTACACGGGCAGGTAGCTGGCGGGCAGGGAGGAGGCGGCTACTGAGCAGCCGAGGGGAAGGAAGACCGTCCCTACCTGCAGGAGGCCGGTCAATACAGCCGGCTCCAAGAAACTGGAATTTTAGAACCCACTAGAACTGAGGATAAAGTTTAGTGATTTTTACTGGCCACAAAACTAACATTAAAAAAAAAAGAAGAGGGGCTGGAGTAATAGCACAGCGGGTAGGGCATTTGCCTTGCACGCGGCTGACCCGGGTTCGATTCCCAGCATCCCATATGGTCCCTTGAGCATCGCCAGGAGTGATTCCTGAGTGCAGAGCCAGGAGTAACCCCTGTGCATCGCCAGGTGTGACCCAAAAAGCAAAAAAAAAAAAAAAAAAAAGAAGAAGAAGAAGAAATCACAGGGAGCTCCAGAGACAGAACAGGGATTCAGGCATATGCCCTGTAGGTGACCGACCCAGTCTGGCCGCTGACACCACATGGTCCCCCCACCCTGCACTGCCAGCTGCAGTCCTGGAGGCCTCCAAGCACCACGGGAGGCCGAGGGGGCTGGGGAACCACAGGACATGAGTAGCACCATGGCCTCGCATCACGCCCCCATCCCAGAGGGCCCATGACTACCAGGAGTGGTCCCCCGCTCCCTGAGCACTGCTTGGGGGACACCCCACCCAACAGAAACCAGCCACAGATGGGGGAGATGACATAGAAAGGTTAAGAAAAAAAGAGCATCAGGGGTGGCACCGGCCCCTCCTGCCACCGAGATGTGACCCCGGGGGCCGCACGCATATGTGGCCTCTCTGCAGCTGCACGAGAGTGAATCCAGACCCAGCTAAACTACTTTCGGCATGGGCAGCTCCTCGCAGAATGTCTCCAGCCTGAGAACTAAGCCGCGGCCCCATGCCCGCCCAGGAGGGGTAAGGTATTTCTCTCTCTGCCTCTTCCTTGCCGGGGGTGAAGGGTGTGGTGACCGCCATATTATGACAACCACAGATGGGGTTTCCAAGCTTGCAATGATCCAATATCTGGAAGAAATCTCCCTGGACTTAGTTGTTAAAGTACAGAAATTCAAAACCGCTCGGCTTTGGAAGCTTCATTTCTCTTCATAACAGGTCTGACTTTAGTGGGGTACTCCTAACAATAATAGTGAGGTTTGTGTTGAAATATTGAATGTAACCAAGGTAAACAGAAAGTAAAGTGAAACTTATCATTTACAAGGTGTGGGGGGGCCGGGATGGAAGGTGTACTGTGTGGGTTTTTTTTTTTTGGTGGTGGTGGGATATGGTCACTGGTGAAGGGATGGTTGTTTCAGCATTGTATAACTGAGACTTAAGCCTGAAAGCATTGTAATTTTCCACATGGTGATTCAATAAAATAAAATTCTTATTAAAAAAAAACTTTTATCCTTCAATTTTTGAATAAATACATATATCACTCAAAATAAAAAAAAAGAAAAAAGAGCATCAAATGATTTTTAAAAAGAAAATAGGGGCTGGAGCAATTTCACAGTGGGTAGGGTGTTTGCCTTGCACGCGGCCGACCTGACTATATGGGATCCTGGGTTCGATTCCCAGCATCCCATATGGTTCCCCGAGCACCGCCAGGAGTAATTCCTGAGTGCAGAGCCAGGAGTAACCCCTGAGCATTATTATTGCTAGGTGTAACTCAAAAAGCAAAAAAAAAAAAAAAGGAAATAGAAACACAAGCAGAATGACTGTAAAATATATAGTCCAAATGTATACACAGTACGTGGCCATGTGCCCCTCACACCTCCCCCCCTAAGGTTAAGAAATAAAGCATTATCCCCAGACAACATAAGAACAGGACATCGGGACTGGAGGAGAAACCAAAGAGGTTGAACACATTCCTTGCAGGCTTGAGGCCCTGAGTTCGATTCCTGGCACTGCATAAAGCAGCACCCCCACCCCTTAGCACTACCAGGACGGTGCTAGTGCCTCCCCAGTACTGCTGAGCCTGAACACTCAACATCAGGCCCATAATGCCCGACCAAGTGTCTCTCCAGGGAAGGTCGCTGGACCCCTAAGCCCCATCCAGAGGGCCCGTCCCCCAACAGAAGGAAAAGGACACGATGCTTCAAACCCCTTCGGGAAAGAACAGGGAGAAGGGGCTGAGACCACGTCTGTGGTGATTCGAGAATCAGCAAAGGGAAGCGATGGGCCCATGAGGCTCCTGATGCTCTTGTCATTTTGTATGTATGTGACATTTCATGTTGTGTAAGGAGGAGAAGGAAGGAAGGATGGGAGGAGGGAAGAAACAACACAAACAGCCTGAGACACTCCTGGGGGTCCCTAATGACCAAGGCATGGCTCGGTTAATGCACCAAGTGGAGGATGGGGGGATTTGGTGGTGAGTGTGATCCGGAACCACAGGCCTTGAAGAGACTTGAGACTGTATCCCTAAAACATACTGTGTGTTAACAAATGCATCCCAGTAACACAGGGGAGCAGACCCACAGCGACATTTCTGTGTCTGTGCCCCAGCTATTGACTGTGACAATTATCCAGCGACGAGTGTCCCTCCAACCCAGTTCTGAGCCTGTCGGGGGTCTTGGATGACCAGGAAGCCTGCCGCGTGCTTGTCTATGGCCCTTTCCTGCCCGCTGGCAACACTCCTAGCCAAAGGCCCGCAAGAAGCCACCTGCTTCTACATTGCCTACAAATGACCTGGCATGACTCCGTGGGTCGATGATGGTCACACAACAGGGGTGCGCATCACCAGTGTGAAGGGTGTCCCCTGGGCCCTCACCTCCAGACACCGCTGTCCACCTCCAGCTCTAGGACCGTCTGTAGCCGCTGGCAGCTCAGCGCCTCCAAGGTGATCTGCACGCTGCAGTCACCCAGAGGTGGCACCAGACCGCTGCAGGGCTCGATGCAGAAGGGGGACGCCTGCTGGGGAGGACAGTCAGAGAAGGACACAACCAGGCTACTGCCCCTTCCTCCCCCACCCCACAGCTGGCTCTGCCCCCCAACTTTCAAAGAGCCACGTAGGAGGTAGGAGGAGACAGTCATGTGGGATTAAGTCTTGGGATTAAGGGGACCAAAGCTGGTGAATGGGGGAATTTCCTGGGGACAGATGCCAGCACTCCCCAAGTGGTCTGCATGCCCTTCTCAGGGGCCATGGAACAGTCACTGGTGGCATTAAAGGAAGTGGCCAGGGCCATGGCAAAAAGGACATGCCATGCATGCACGCATGACACAAGTTTTGCATGCAGGAAGCCTGGGTGAATTCAATCCTTGGAACTGCATTGTCCTTTGAGCACTGCCCCGTGTGGTCCCCAAACAAAAGGAAAAAAAAACCCAATAAAGCAAACTTCCAAGTGAAGCAAGCTCCACCAGAAAGTGGAAGGAGAAAGTTTTCCATCTGTTATAGTTTTAACCCCTCACCCACCCATCTCCTCCACAGTCCATCCTGTCAAGACGGGATCTCAGGGGCTCACCGGGCACAGGGGCTACAAGGTGGCATCCTGGGTTGGGTCTGTGCTGAGGTTGGGTTCCTGCACCTAACAAACCCCGAAGTGCAACATATATATATATATATATATATATATATATATACATATATATATATATATATACTTTTGAGAACTCAAAAGAACACAGTGCAGACTGCTGGAGAGAGCAGTAGAATGGCCAGACTCAGTAAGGAAAGGGCGCCCCTCTGCTCAGGGGGAAATGCGGAGAGGGAGACTCTGGGGACCAGGGAGCCATTCGAGCCCGCTGTCCATGGGCTGAGGGATTCCAGGGGACACCCTGACCCTTCTGGCTTCACCCATGCACTCGGCTGGGGTCCAGAGTGGCCACCCCCTGCCCTGGAGGAGCTTGAAGGAGCCAGGGCTGGGCCTGGGGTATGGGGAGAAGCAGGTGGGCGTGGGGGTGGTGTGCAGGACAGCAGGGACACTTTAGCCCTTGGTTTCAGAGGTGCCAGATTCTGCTGAGGCCTTGGCAACCCACTGCCAACACCCTAGTGGGTATGCCAGAGAGTGCCCAGCTAGGGCACAGCGTAGGGCTTTGGGGTGGGGTGGGGGGCAAGGGAGAGACCTGAGGAAGGGAATGTGTAGACCGAGTAGCTAGGAATCCGTGTGAGGTTTTGAGGGCCTTTCCTCTGCTTCCGCCCTGGTGCAGGGAAAGGCAGTGGCGGGTGAGCAGGACGCCCCCCACCCCCACCCCACAAAGCAGTGGGAGGGTGGGGCGGGTCCCCAGGCAGACCAGGGCTGAGTCCCACACCGGGGCAGCTCCCTCCTAAGGAGCTATAGTGCGGGAAGGTGGCGGGGAGGTGCCCATCCTGCCGATGCTGATACAGCTAACTGGCCACTTCCTGTGATGCGATCAGCGCGGGAGAGAAGCCTGGGTCCCGCACCCGGCCTCCAGCGCCCTCTGGCGGCAGGGACGCAGATCGCGGGCAGGGCTGGGGACCAGCCGGCCCTTCTCTGGGGAGGTTTAGCGGCTTCCTCCAGGCTCCCCCTTCCCGCGGCGCTTCCTGTGCCGGCTGCTCTAACAGAGGGAGAGGCCCGTGTCCCGATCCTGCCTCCCATGGCAGAGAAAGGGGCATGGAAGCCGAGGACCACCCCGCCCCAGCTGCCTCCAGTGGAGAGTGCTGGGAAACCAAAGGTCCCAGCGGGCTTTTCCTCCACCTGAGGGCGCCAGCGAGTTTCAGGGTCTCGGGGACCCGGTGGGGACAAGGGTGGGGAAGTGGGGGGGTGCAACTCACGGCCTCGCCCCTCTCCTCCAGGCAGAGGGGGCTCTCGCGCAGCTGCCACACGGCGGGGAGCTGGCTGATGTTCTGCAGGCAGATGGTGCTGCTGACCTTCTGTCCAAGCCGCAGCAGGCCCAGCTGCAGGGCTGCGGTGTTGATGACCAGCGCAGGTCCCTAAGGCACCCGGTGGTCTGTCACCCAGCCGCCCAGGGAGCTGGCTCGGGCCTTCCCCGCGGCCACCCGCCCCCCATCCCAGCGGCACCTTGAAGGCCGCCTCAATGTGTAACATCACGGGCCAGGGGGAGTTTCTGATTTCACACGGCAGGTCCTCGCTCATGGGCCCGGGGACACCCCCGGTGACGTTCAGCTCGAAACACTCCACCTCGCTGGGCTCTGGGGAAAGGGGAGAACCGAATCGCGAGGGGCAGGGGAGGAAGAGGGCCTCGGGGCACCCTGCTGGCTGGCCTGGGAGATGGGGAGCTGACCCCAGGAGAGCGTGAATCTCCACCCCCCTGCCACAGATGCCTCCTCCCTGGGCCCAGCCCCCCTGCAGGTCCCCCGATGGCAGGGGCGAGGTGGCACCTATGGTCCCTGTGCAGGGCTCCACTTCCACAATGTGGCAGTCGGAGATCTTGCCCCAGACGTAGCTGATGGGCGACTTGCTATTGTTCCACATCTGAAAGACACCCCAGCCGGGCTCCTGGGGTCCTGCCTTGCCTGCCGGTGGCACCCACAAGGGCCTGGGCGGCTCCCCCAAGGCAGGCCCCCAAGCCCACCTGACAGACCACCCCACTCCATAGACTTTGGGGCTCCTGTTCCGCCACAAATCTACAAACACCAGGAAAGGCTGCTGGCCACTGGCTGTCTTCAGAGATGCCAGGAGGCTGCCCAGATGGCTTGCTGGCTCCCCCAAGTCAGGCTCTGGGCCCCAGGGGCAGCTGGCCTTCTCCGCTGGGACTGCCCCCTACCATGTCCAACTCCCCCTCCACCCGCCTACACACATCCCAAGCCGAGGACTGACCTCACCTTAAAGTCTCTCTTCACCGTGCTGCCGATGTAGTTCTCCCCGGGGAGGAGGATGGCGTAGGGGTCTAGGAGCACCTGGAACGGCTCCACGGTGCCCTTCACCTCCACCTCCAGGATGATCCTGTCTTCCAGCGAGTAGGAGAGCTCCTTCGTGCTTTCTGTGTCTGAGCTGAACAGTTGTCCGTGTGAGCAAGAAGCTGCCAGGGCCCGGGAGCCTGGCCTTGGCCTTGGCCCCGAATCTTGGCTCTTTTTGTTTTGTTTTGTTTTGGGGTCACACCCAGCGATGCTCAGGAATTACTCCTGGCAGTGCTCAGGGAACCAAATGGGATGCCAAGGATCGAACCCGGGGCGGCCGGGTGGAAGGCGAGCGCGCCACCCACTGTACTAACACTCCAACCCAAGAGCTTGGCTCTTGTGGAAAGGGCTGCCTACCCAGTCCCAGGGCCCCCTCCAGGGCAGAGGCCAGCGTCTGGACACAGACGTGAATGCCCATGGCTATGACAGTGGGGAAGAGGCACCCCCCCCTCCTGGCCCCCAGGAACCGTGTAGCCCGAGGCCTCCCCATCCTGGGATGTCACCGAGGCGGGCCAGTGTCCCCTCCATACCCAGCACTGCTGGTGC
Source organism: Sorex araneus (assembly GCF_027595985.1). Classification (NCBI taxonomy): domain Eukaryota; kingdom Metazoa; phylum Chordata; class Mammalia; order Eulipotyphla; family Soricidae; genus Sorex; species Sorex araneus. Next base: position 36,554,345 of record NC_073305.1, on the reverse strand, counting down.
ACTCAGGGCAGGGTCTGCAAATGCCTGGGCTGAGGAGGAAGGGACACCTTCCTTTGCCACCCACCACCACCCAGAGGCCCCCACGAGGGGTGATGTGTGGTCACCACAGCCCCCAAGGCTGAGTCCACGTTAGCCCTGGGCACCAGGTCTGAGGGTCCCCCTCGTCCTGCCCCTCTGGGGGCCTGTCCCCGCTCACCTCACGGGCTCGGGGATCTCCTCGAGCACCAGATGCATCACGCTGTGGAACGGCCTCAGCTGCAGCGCGACGGTGCCTGCGTGAGCTGGAGGGCACGAGGCCACCGGAGCCTCCCGCTGCCCCCGCCTCCCCAGCAGGCAGAGAAAGAATGGCAGCGCCCACCAGGACAGGGGCAGGGGGGCTGGGGGGAGGACCTCTAGGCTCCGACGCTGCCCACTGCAGTGGCCACTGCACGTCCAAAGCTCCACGCTCCCAGGATGGATGAGAGGTGCGAGCTAGGTGGGGCCGGGCCAGTCGTGCCAGGTGCCCTGAGCAGTGTCACACCTGCCCACAACAGGGGCCACTGTAGGGGGAGCCGAACTGACCTCTCCTCCCCTCGGAACTCGCCCCCACACACTCTCCTTAGGGGTCTGCCATGAGCCGGGCCGGGCATGGGGGTGCTTCTCATAGCAGCACTAGGGGAGACCCCTCTAGCTGAGAAAACACGCCACAGACAATGTGTGTGGGGGGTCAGGACCAGGAAAGAGGGAGTGGCTTTGTCTGGGGAGTGACGGGGGAGGAGCTAGGGGGGTCACCAGAGCATGTGGTGGGAGGGAGCGCCACCACCCCATCGACGGGACCCTTTGACCTCATGAGGAGCAAAGGTCAGGATGAACTCGTGGTCCTCTTGCGCTCTGAAGACGCCCCTGTGGGGCGTGATGGAGAAGGCCGTGTCCCTGTCGGGGATGCACTTGACGGCGGCCGGGCTGTACGCCTCTCCGGGCAGCAGTGCCTGCAGGTTGGGCTTCAGGATCTGCCAGTGGAAAGGCAGCTCCACGTGCCTGTGGGCAAGCCAGGCGGTCAGCCCTGTCCTGCCGGGCCAGGCCCTCCCACACCATGCCTGGCTGGGCTCGGGCACGAAGAAGTGACCAGCGGAGTCGTTCCCCATGGGAACCTGGGAGTCAGGGCACAGAGCAGCAGTGGCAGCTCAAGGAGTCCCGAGAGGTAGATGCTAGCGGGTCAGTGGCTAGGGGGACCTGTGCTCCATGCATGCAACTGTGGGCACCCCTCAGCCCCCCAGCCTCCTGCCGAGAGGGCCCAGGTCAGTTGCCTGCAGTGTCTCCCACTGGAGGGCCACTGCACTGGCCACCCTGCCCTCTGCTCCCCACCTCGGGTCCCCCGGACGGCCCTGTCCAGGAGGATGTGGGGCCCCGGTCATCCGGGGCAGCAGTGACAAGTGCCCACAGGGGAGGGCAGCCGATGACCACCACTGCCCAGGCGGCAGGAGTCTTGAGGGTCTGGAGTCACTGGGCTGCCCGCTTCGAGGTTCCCTGAAGACTGTCGGGGGTGGGGTGGGGTGCTCAGAGGATGCAGGGACAGAAAGAGCCCGTATGCGAAAGCCCAGGCCAAGGCCAAGGCCATTGTGTGCCTGGGAAATAGCTCCTGAGGCAGGCAGGGTGGGACAGCTTGTGTCCAGTACCACAGTCCGTGGGATGGGGGCCTTGTGTCCAGGACAGGGTGGCTACGGAGAGGGAGAGAGCCTGACCCTGAGGTCAGCAGCGCTCACTGACTTCAGGCTCAACAGCTGCCTGCATTACTGGGCAGACGGTGCAAGTCCGGAACCTTCCATACGGGTTCCCTCCCCCACCCCGCACCCCCTGCCCCAGGAGTGTGTCCGCTCCAGTAAGAAAGGAGAACGGGAGCACCTGAGGGCCAATCGGGGGGACTCACGTGGCGTTTCTGATAATCAGCTGCTTTCTGGCCACGGAGCCGAGGTTTATGGGCTCAAAGCGGATGAAGTGCTGGGCCGTTAGGTCCGTGAGCTCGCCAGCTTCCGGCTGGCTCCTCTCCCCAGAGACAGAGATGAGCTCCAAGGCCACCAGCTGCCCGACTCCTGCCCGAGGAGGTCAGGGAGGTCCAGTCCCAGTGGCTGGAATCAGGACTGGGCGACTCCAGGTGTCCCGCCACCCTCCGCCCCATCTTCCTCGGGCTCCCAAAAGAGGGGGGGAAGGGGTGACAGAAATTCCTGTCCCCACATCCTCTAAGCAAGCACAGAGCCTCACTCCGGAGCTGGCCGCCGGGAAGAGGGTGGTGAGTGGGGGCGGGGGAGGGGCACAGGACACTGAGCAGGGCCCGCCTCCCAGTCCTGTCCCATCCCCCAGGGCCACTCAGAGCCAGGGCAGCTGCGTCCCCTCAACACTGCCCACCTCTGACCTAGCTGGGGGAACCTCCTGTGCCACCAGCCGCCCTGATGCAGCAAGGCCTGCAGCCCGCTCACCCTGCCCGTCCCTCCCCCCTGCACACATGCCCACCTGAGATCACCAGGTCCTTGACCTGACAGTTGTCACACACCATGAGAAAGGTCTTCTCTGCCCGCCCCGGGCTTGTGGGGAGGAAGATCACCTGGGGGAGAAAAGGGGAGCCTTGGCCCCACCATCCCCCCTCCTCTCCTCAGACAGGACCCCTCCCTGCCATCTCCACCCCACCTGGCGCTTAAGGCCAGGAGGGAAGCAAATAGGTCAGAAAGAGAAAGTTCATAGAGATCCCAAATTCTAATGGCTCTTAAGTGACCATGTGCTTAATCGCCTCCAGAGCCAGAGAGGTAAGCAGAAACCCACTCAGAGGAGTTTCTCCCTCTTCGTGCCGGCCAACAACAGGAAGCACTGGCTTCCCGCCCTGATTTCCTTCCTTGGCTGTCTCCAGGCTGGCATTTGGCTGGAAGGGGCAGAAGGAATGGAAATGCCACAAGGACAGTTCGAGAGTTGATGCTGGCTGCAGCTGGGTAAGAGAACCTGAACGGGGGCCGGAGTGATAGTACAGTGGGTAGGGCGCTTGCCTTGCACGTGGCCATCTAGGGTTCTATCTCCGGCATCCCATGTGGCCCCTCAAACACGCCAGGAGTAATTCCTGAGTGCAGAGCCGGGAGGAAACCCTGAGCATTGCTGGGTGAGACCCAAAAAGACAAAAAAAAGTACCTGGGTGACAATCAAACTATTTTGCTCTTGTGCATGCTAAAGAATGCTCATGGTGGGGCTAGAGTGATAGCACAATGGGTAGGGCATTTGCCTTGCATGTGGCCAACCCAGGTTCGATTCCCAGCATCCCATATGGTCCCCTGAGCACCGCCAGGAGTAATTCCTGAGTGCATGAGCCAGGAGTAACCCCTGTACATCTTCAGTGTAACCCAAAAAGGAAAAATTAAAGAATGCTCATGGTAATAAGATTTTAAGACTGATAATAAAAGCACACTATTGGCAAGGGCGTAGGGAGATGGACAATCTACATGTGGCTACGGGAACTATGAGGGAACAATCCACGGAGCAGGGCTAGGGTGCCACGACAGGCTCCAGATGGCGGAAGGCAGCTAGATCAGGCCTGAGCACAAGGACCCCTGGGGAGTGACTTTCTGAAATGGCCAGAGACTGGAAACACACTGGTGCCCATCGGGAGGGGCCCACATTCTGGTCCCTTCCTCCCCCGTGGAACAGTATGCAGCTGTGAAAACGGGAGCTGGCTGGGAGAGGAGTGGAAGCACAGAGCTGGGGGGTGACCCCTTGTGCGAAGGGAAATGAAATATGTGGAAGAAGCATCGGGCATCTCATTCCTGGAGGATACACAGGACAGCGCCTGGGGCCGGGACAGCCGGGGAGGGAGCATCGCCCTGCTGGGCTGCTTGCGTGTCTCCCAACACTTCATCCTGTGAGTTCCTGACTTCTCCCCACCTTCTCCTCGTGTGTCTGTGTGAACGTGTGTACACATGCGGCCTGGCTCAGAGGCCAGGACAGAAATGCAAGGGCTTTCTTTTTTTTTTTTTCTTTTTGGGTCACACCCGGCGATGCTCAGGGGTCACTCCTGGCTCTGCACTCAGGAATTACACCTGGTGCTCAGGGACCATATGGTATACTGGGAATCGAACCCGGGTCGGCTGCATGCAAGGCAAATGCCCTACCTGCTGTGCTATCACTCCAGCCCCACAAGGGCTTTCTTTACTGGGTGGCCATGGGCCAGAGAACTGAATGACATCCTAAGGCAACCAGCCCCCACCCAGCAGCCACGAGGGCTGGGGCCGGGCAAGGGAGAGGGGTGCAGGTTGCAGGGTGACAGAGACAAGTGACAGCGGGGTTGGGGGGCAAGTTGGGGATAGCTGAGGGCGGTCGTGACTGACTGGGGTCCCGAGTCCTACCTCCAGCCAGACGGTCTGCCCCGGCGCCAGCTCGAACACCATAGGCCAGATCCCAAAGGGCGGCTGCTCCACAAAGCCCGCGGTGGCGATCGCCTGGGAGAGAAGCGGAGGTGTGCCCAGGGTGTGCGAGAAAGTGGGGCACGGAGGGTCCCCTCCAACCGCCGCCACACAAGAGCTGCCCAAGGGCCATCGTTCAGCAACCCTTCCCTGCACGCTCCCCCGACCAGACTTAGCAGTGGGAGGTACCAGGAAGACGCCAGGCTGCAGGGGAGGGGGATCTCTCCAGGCAGGTGGGCTCCCATAGGTCCCCATTCCTTCCCCCCACCCCCCCGCCAGCACCCTGCGTTCCTCCCCCGGGGCGCACTGGGCTCACCCTGAAGCTGGGCGGCGGCCAGCTCCCCTTGGGCATGATGCAGAACTTGCCGCCACTGAGGCCCACGTTCTTGCAGAGGAATCGGTTCAGCTTGATGCCCCCAATGAGGCAGAAGCCACAGTCCAGCTCGGGCGACACTGCCACCAGGAGACAGAGCATGTCGTGCCTGGTGGCCCTATAGTCGCTGCCCCCAACCTACATGACCCCCCCTGGGCCAGCCCAGCACCCCAGAACCTTCCTGGAGAGGACCGAGTAGCAGGCAGCTGTGCCACTGCGTCCCGTGGGGGCAGGGTCCAGCTGAAGTGCCCTGGGGGCCCTGGGCAGTGCTGTCCCAGAGAGCCACAGAGGCCGAGGGGCTGCACAGGTTGGACTCGAGCAGGGGGAGGCCAGGGGACAGCCAGGAGGGCCCTCGCTCCACGCTGCCTGTGATCCGAGTCAGCCCCCAGCACGAGCAGGCAGGACGACAGGGCGCTTGCTGTTGTGGGGGGCAGGGGTCCCCTTCCAGCTTCTCCAGGCCCGAGAGGACCAAGCTGGGTGCTCTGCAGGGGGGCTCCAGGAGGGGCAGCCTCTGGCGGGTTATGTCACCCTGGACGCGTCACTCACAGGTCAGCACTGGAGGGGGCCTCCGGGCCTGCAGGGGGATGAGAAGCGTGTGGCTGGACTGGGTCTCCACTAAAATGAAATCATCGAAATCCCCAAGGCAGTCGGGGAAAAACTGCACCACGAACTGGCACATCAGCCCGGGAGCCACCAAGCCGCCGTTTCCTGGGAACATCCCTGTGTGTGATCAAAGGCAACAACAACACGTGGGTCAGGACCTGCAGACCTCCGGGGGCTCAGGTAGACCCAGGGGTGCATACAGACCCCCAGAGATACATGTAGACCCCCAAAGGTGCAGGTAGACCCAAGGGTGCATACAGACCTCCCCCAAGAGATGCAGATAGACCCCCCCCAGGGATGCAGGTAGCCCCCTAGGGGTGAAGGTAGACCCAGGGGAGTATGTAGACCCTCACAAGAGGTGCAGATAGACCCCCAGGGATGCTTGTAGACCTAGAGGTGCATACAGACCCCCCCAGAAGCACAGGTAGATCCCCCAGGGGTGCAGGTACACCCAAGGGTGCAGACATCCCCAGAGGCGTAAGCAGACCCCTCAGGAAGGCAGGTAGACCCCCAGAGGTGTAGATAGACCCACCCCCAAGCTGGCGCCCACTGAGTAACCCTCTCGGGGCAGAGAGTGTGTGAGAGTAGAACCAGCAGGGGGTGCCGTGGAAAGACGGGTCACACAGGGGCGTACAGGGCTGGGTAGGGCCAGGCCAGGCCTAGCTGGAGATTAGAGCTGCTCAGAGAAAAGCACTGCGGCTGGGCTGGGGGCTACAGCGGCAGATGGAGCGGGGGGGAGGGGGTGTCTAAGTGGGACAGGGGGAGCCAGGAGAAGCAGAGGGAGGTTGGAGGGAGGCGAGAGCCGTCAGGATCCGGGGGCAGGAAGAGGAGCTCAGGGGCTGGAACGCCGCCTCAGGCTCTGGGGAATTAAGGGAAGGCCCATCCTGGCGCTGCCCCCAGGCCAGTGCCTGTGATCCTGGGAGCACCACTGGGAGCACCAGAGACAGGTAAAGCCCCTGGGCCAGGAAGTGAGGCCCAGGTGAGCCCCTGGCCAACAGTGCCACCACCCCTCATCTCCCTGCATGCACCAGGACCCAGGGTTCCAACACCCTGAAGGAATCCTTGGGGGCAGGCAGAGCTGGCAGAGACCCCTGCCCAGGGGCTGCCAAGAAGGTTGCGGGGCAGGGTTGGGGTGGGGGCTGGCCCATCTTCGAGGACTCTGGGACGGGGGCCCACGAGGAGGCGGGGGTGTGCTGAGCTCACCCAGACTCACGGAGAAGTAGGGCGTGGAGGGCGGGAGCACCCGCAGGTAGCGGCTGGTGGAGGTGGTGTTCTGCAGCGAGATCACCATCTGTGCCAAGGCAGAGGGCAGCGCGTCAGCCAGCCAGCCGCTGGGACCAGCGCGAGGTGCTCCCCACTCCCCTGCAGTAACGTGGGGGCCTGACTCGCAACAACAGCTTGGTACACCCTCAGACGCGGACTTCACGGCCCCATGCTGAGGCACGACAACTTTCACAAGTTTTCGTCTATGGAAATATTCTCTAATCATTCTGTTACTCAGCAGTAACAAGCAATAGAAAGAAAAAAAAAAAAACTATTATAAGCCTGCTCCGGGGCAGGCATGAGGGGTGGTAGGGGAAGTGGAGACAAAGGTAGAGGGAAGGCAACAGTGGTGCCGGGATTGGTGTTGGAGGATTGAATTGCCCGAAACAAATCTTTGTAAGCCACGATGTTTATTTTTATTTATTTATTTATTTATTTATTTATTTATTTATTTATTTATTTATTTTTGCAATCCACTTATCCTTTTTTAATATATTCTTTGAGAAAGAGACAGACATAGAAAGATCGCACTCATATGTGGAACATAAAGCAGCAGAATGAGACACTAACACCCAAGAGTAGTAGAGATTAGAACCAGGAGGTCTGCCCACAGCTTGGAGGCTGGCCTCACATGCTGGGGTAAAGACAGCAGAGACAGAGAAGGGAACACCTAGTAGAGAATGTTAGGAGGACCCACTCGGGTTGAAAGCTGCGTACCAAAAGTGGACTATAGACCGAACAGGATGGCCACTCAATACCTCTGTTGCAAACTACAACATCCAACAGGAGAGAGAACAAAAGGGAATGCCCTGCTGCAGAGGCAGGGTGGGGTGGTGGGGTTGGGGGTGGGGGTGGGGATACTGGGAACATTGGTGGAAGAGAATGGTGTAAGCCACTATGTTTAAATTAAGTGTGTGGGGGGGAATAAATAATGTAGAAGGTGTGGGGGAGCAACAGCACAGCGGGTAGAGCATTTAACTTGCACTTGCATGCAGGTGGCCCAGGTTCTTGGCATCCCTTGTGGTCCCCCCAAGCCCACCAGGAATGATCCCCGAGCACAAAGCCAGTAGCAAGCCCCAAGCACCACCAGGTGTGGCCCAAAAACCAAATAAATAAATGACATGGGCCTGAGAGATAGCACAGGGAGGAGGGCATGTTCCTGGCACATGAGGGTCAGGAGTATCCTGAGCATAGTCAGGAGTGAGCCCTCGGCATAGCTGGGTGCGGAGTGGAGGGACATGAGGTGTAAATAAGCTTGCCTGGCTGCTGGCAGCTGTTGAGCTGGGTTGCAGAAATTTATTCAACTTAAGTTTTATTTTGTTTGTTTGTTTCAGGGTCACACTCAGTCATGCTCAAGCCTTGCTCTGTGCTCAGGGAACACACCTGGCAGGCTCGGGGGACCAGATGGGGTTCAGGGATTGGACCTGAGCCAGCTGCGTGCAAGGCAAGAGCCTATCTGCTGTATGATCACTCCGACCCTCCTTGTGCTATTTTATCTACTTTCGTTTCACTTTGGAAATTTTCCCTAGCGAGAAGTTAAATACCAGAGGAAAACAGGAATGTAGAGAAGAGATCAGAAGAGAAGAGGAGCTCCATGCATGTTCGTATCTTTTTCTTTCTTTTCTTTTTTTTTGCCTTTTCGGTCACACCCGGCGATGCACAGGGGTTACTCCTGGCTCATGCACTCAGGAATTACTCCCAGCGGTGCTCAGGGGACCATATGGGATGCTGGGAATCGAACCCGGGTCCACTGTAAGCAAGACAAGCGCCCTACCCGCTGTGCTATCGCTCCAGCCCCTGTCCTTATCTTTTCTATCTGGGGGCGGGGGATGGTGTGAAGTCTGCTCAGGAAGCCTGGGGAATCCACCCAGTAAGTCTCAGCCTCCCAGGCGGCCAGTTCATCGCGGGCCCGAGGATGCAGTGCTGATCAGGCCCTGCAGTGCCAGGGACCCCAGCTGTGCTCTGTGTGGGATTCCCCTGGTGATGCCTGGAGCACCCATGTGGTACCAGATATCAAACCAGGGCTGGCCACATACAAGGTGTGTATCCCTCTGACCTCCATGCCCTGAGCTTTTAATTCTGTTTCATGAAATATCACATTGGACAGAAATGTACAAATATAACAGTTTTACATATGTTATATTTGTAAAAATATAACACAAATATAACACAATTAAAGCGTGTCTCTATCATCCAGCTTAAGATATAAAGTGTTGGGAATGCAAAACAGAAGCCAAGATTAACAAATAGGACTACATCATATGAAGAAGTTTCTGTACCACAAAAGAAATAAAGACCAGAACAAAAACACACCCCACAAACTGGGAGAGAATATTTTTTCACCACTTATCTGAGAGAGATTGATATCCAAGATTTATAAAGTACCGGTTGAAGAGCTGGAGCGATAGCACAGCAGGTAGGGCATTTGCCTTGCACGAGGCTGACCCGGGTTTGATCCCCAGCATCCCATATGGTCCCCTGAGCACCGCCAGGAGTAATTCCTGAGTGCAAAGCTAGGAGTAACCCCTGTGCATCGCCAGGTGTGACACAAAAAGAAAAATAAATAAATAAATAAAAATAAAGTACTGATTGAAAAAAAAATAAACCAACCAAGCAACCCATTAAAAATATGGGAGAAGAGATGAACAAAAACTTCTTGAACGAAGACAGATGACTAGGAATATAGGAGACAAAAGCTCTATAACACTTATCGTCAGGGAAATGCAAATCAAAGCAACAATGAGGCTTCATCTCACACCAGTAAGACGGGCACACATCAAAAAGAACAAAAGTTATCTGTGGGCCGAGAAATAGTACAGCGGGTAGGACATTTGCCTTGTACACGGCTGACTCTGGTTCAACCTCCAGCATCCCATAAGGTACCCCAAGCACTGCCAGGAATAATTCCTGAGTGCAGAGCCAGGAATAACCCCTGAACATCCTGGTTGTTTCCAAAATAAAAAAATTAAATACCTGTATGAGAGTAGATGTGGGGAAAAGGGACACGCATTCACTGCCAGTGGGAATGTTGGCTTGTCCGGCAATTTTGGAAATCAGTATGAACACTTCTCAAAAAACAAAGAATTAGGTCTCCATATGACCCAACAATTCCACTTTGTGGCATCAACCCCAAGGCCCCAAAAACTATTCAGAAGAGACATCTGTATGCCTATGTTCATCGTTACAGCACTATTCCCCATAGCCAAAATCTGAAAACAACCCAGGTGTCCTAGAAAAGATAACTGGATAAAGAATCTGTGGTATATATGCACAGTGGAATACGACTCAGCTGGAGGAAAAGACGAAATCAGGCACTTTGCTGCTACTGGGATGGAGCCGGAGAGGAACACGCCAGTGAAGTTAGTCAGGAGGAGAGGGACAGACACGGGATAGCCTCTCTCACAAAAGCCCACAGGCAACAGGACCTGAGAACCGTCTTCAGTAGGAGGCTTATCGGAAAGGGTTGGGTTGGGATAGGGGTGGGATTAGGATAACTAGTCACTGGGGCAGTGTGGGAAGCAGACATACCGGTGGAGGGTGTGGTGCTGGAATGTGTTAAGCATGAAACCCTAACATTATGAGTTCTGCAAACCACACAGTACCTGAAAATAAAATTAAAACACACACACACACATTAGGAATGCAGAAGAAGTCCTACACACAGCAGGAAATAGTTACAGAAATGGATGGCTCCACTCTTTATTCACAGGTGAATCACTATCACTGTCATCCCATTGTTCATTGATTTACTCGAGCGGGCACCAGTAACATTTCCATTCGTCCCAGCCCTGAGATTTTAGCAGCCTCTCCTTACTCATCTTCCCCAATGACTGGAGGCTCTTTCAGGGTCAGGGGAATGAGACTTGCTATTGTTACTGTTTTTGGCATATTGAATATGCCATGGGGAGCTTGCCAGGCTCTGCCGTGCAGGCGGGATACTCTTGGTAGCTTGCCAGGCTCTCCGAGATATATATATATATATATATATATATATATATATATATATATATATAATTTTATGGAAAATGGGTAAGGAATGTCTTATGATGTGAATATAAACACTAATATCAACATTTAAGTTCTAACAGACCACATAGGATCTTGACCAGGTGAGTCTTTTTTTTTTTTTTTTTTTTTTGCTTTTTGGGTCACACTCGGCAATGCACAGGAGTTACTCCTGACTCATGCACTCAGTAATTACCCCTGGCAATGCTCAGGGGACCATATGGGATGCTGGGAATCGAACCCGAGTTGGCCACGTGCAAAGCAAATGCCCTACCCGCTGTGCTATCGCTCCAGCCCTAGGTGAGTCATTTTTAATGCTCATTTCTATTAATGAATGATCGTTAGATCTCGTCTTATATTTTCTATTTGGGTTTCCTCTTGTGTGAGTTGTCGGCTCATATCTTTTTGTCTTGGGCTTGTTTTGGGGTCATACCTGGATGTGCTTATTCCTGGCTCTGTGCTTCGGCATCACTCTGGGCTGGGCTTGGGTGGGGGGTTGGGCAGTAATATGAATTCTGATTCTAACACTGAGTACATGTAATGCTGAACACGTGCAATGCTGGAGGCCCAGGTTTGATCCCTGACACAACATGGTCCCCTGAGTACTTCCAGGACAACTCTCGCGCACAGAGTCAGTAGTTCCTGAGAAAAGGAAGGAAGGAAGGAAGGAAGGAAGGAAGGAAGGAAGGAAGGAAGGAAGGAAGGAAGGAAGGAAGGAAGGAAGGAAGGAAGGAAGGAAGGAAGGAAGGGAGGGAGGGAGGGAGGGAGGGAGGGAGGGAGGGAGGGAGGGAGGGAGGGAGGGACTAAATTCACTTCTTTTCTTTGATTTTAGGCCACACCCTGCGATCCTCATTGGTAACTCCTGGCTCTGTGATCAGGAATTACTCCAGGCGATGCTCAGGGGACCATATGGATTGCTGGGGATCAAACCTGGGTCGGCCACGTGCAAAGCAAGTTCCCTACCTGCTGTGCTACCTCTCCAGTCCCCAAAATTCACCTTAAAAAGCTGTAAATAACTGGAAGAAAATCATACCTGGTTAGCTATTAGTTGGTAATACTAGTTGAAAATATTAGTTGGGATCATAGTATTGCTGTGATGACTTCCGCACCCCCACTCCCAAAGACTTTATCTGTTGGGGATACCTATGGCAGTCTTAACTGAAGAATGACAGGATGACTAGACTTCCCTAGAAATCCCCTGTGTACCAACATACACAGACACACAGAAAGAAGTTGAGGCAGGGGAATAAGAATGGATGGCATCAGATTTGTATAATGAAAATAGCTGATGAAGCACTGAGGGCATGAGTCTTTTCCATAGCTTTGTGTATGGTTTATTCATAGTAGGGACCAGGGATACAGTTCAGTGGCAGAGCATGTGGCTTGCCATATGTGAGGCACTGGGTTCCATCCCTGGTACCACAAAAATAAATAAACTAAATCAAATTCATAATAATTTTTTTTGTAGCAGGAGCACACCTAGCTATGCTCAGGGCTTACTCCTGACACTGCTCAGGGATCACATGGAGGTTCTGGGGATCAAACCCAGGTTGGCTGCATGCAAGGCAAGAGCCTTACCTGCGGTATTCTTTCTTTGGCCCCCGAGATTTTTACTTTTGTCCGTCCTTCCATCCCTTCCTCCCTCTCTCTTTCCTTCCACTCTTTCTCCCTTGTTTTTGGGTCATGCTTGGCAATGCTCAGGGGTTACTCCTGGCTCTGCACTTAGGAATTACTCCTAGTGGTGCTTGGGGGATCATATGCGATGCTGGTGATCGAACCCTGGCCAGCACCCTACCCTCTGTACTATCACTCCAGTTTCATCTGGCCCCCAAATTTTTAAAAAAATTTATGTATTTATGTATTTATTTATTTTATTGAATCACTGTGAGATGGTTACAAGCTTTCATGTTTGGGTTACAATCTCACAATGATCAAACACCCATCCCTCCACCAGTGCACATTCCCCACCACCAATATCCCAGGTATAACCCCCCCTTTACCACCCTTCCCCTGCCTCTATGGCAAACAATATTCCCCATACTCTCTCTCTACTTTTGGGCATTATGGCTTGCAACACAGACACTGAGAGGTCATCATGTTTGGTTCACTATCTACTTTTGGCACACATCTCCCATCCCAGCTGGTTCCTCCAGCCATCATTTTCTTAGTGATCCCTTCTCTATTCCATCTGCCTTCTCCCCTCCACTCATGAAGCAGTCTTCCAGCTATGGCCCCAAGATTTTTTAAAAAGTCAGAAAGCAGAGGCAGCAGGACCTGTAAATAAACCAGAATCCTACCTCATAGACGGGTCCAATTTCGTAGTCTGTGAAAAATCCAATTGGAGGCTTAGCTAGAAATATCGGGGTATCAGCACAGCTGTGAGAGGCAGAGGAGAGAGCGAGGCTGGATGTCAGTTCCCCTTATGCTGGGAAACAGCTCCCAGAGACCGCTTCATGCAAAAAAGGCTGTCAGTCAAAGACATTTACAAGGTGACTCTCGGAGTTTGTGTCATTGCGAAAGCAGAGCACAGGCTAATTCTGCAGCAGGAATAAATACTTTGAAGATACACAGAGCTATGAGTTTCACAGAAAAGACCCCAAAAGTTTAAGTAGCAACCTGTTAAAGAGACGCTTAATATAAGTGCACTTTTGTTTTGCAAATATTAGCCTTTTCTCATTTTACTAGTAACAAAGGTCTTTTTTGATTTTGTTTTGGGGCCATACCCAGGTAGTACTCAGGACTTGCTCCTGGCTCTGAGCTCAGGGATCACTGCTGGCAAACTGAGAGAGAGATCCCTGGAACTGACTCCAGGTGGGCCACATGCAAGGCAGTGCCCTACCTGCTGTACGATTTCTCAGGCCCCAACAAAGCTCATTTGTTTGATAAAGAAACGTTATCAGGGGTTGAGGAGAAAGTACAGGGGTTAAGGTGCTTGCCTGGTATATAGCCCAACCCAGTTCTCTCCCCAGAACCACAGATGGATCCCCAAGCACCATCAGGCCCAGTCCTGGAGGCCTCCAAACACCACTGACTGTGACCCTGGAGGTTCCCAACACTACCGAGGTGACCTGGTGTCACCAGCACCACGGGGCCAGAGCAGAACTACATTCTCAAATCTTTGCAGGGAAAAAAGCAGCACCAGCAGGGGCCCCAGGCCTCTAAAGGTAAAAGTATTACTACATTAAAATGATAAAACCATGAAAATCATAAACCTTTCATAAGAGCAATTACTTAAATAGAGTCAAAGGCATCTGTTACGAAAAGTTACAGTTTAGGGGCCAAAGAGATAGTGCAGTGGGTAAGGCATTTGCTTGCATGCAGCCGACCCAGGTTTAATCTCTGGCACTCCATATGGTCTCTTGAGCCCCATCAAGAATGATTCCTGAGCTCACAGCCAGGAATAAGCCCTAGGCATGCCAAGGTGTGACTCTCCACCCGCTTCCCCACCAAAATAAATCATTTTATACTAATTATTTATAGGTAACCAAAAACAATTGGAACAATGTTTTTGGTGGCATCAGGTCAGAAAGACAGTACAGCGATAGTACTGGGTTTGCATGTGGCAGACCTGGGTTTATTCCCTGGCGCTCTCTGAGCCCGCTAGGAGTGTTTCCCAAGTGCAGAGTCAGGAGCAATCCAGGAGCAACACCAGGTGCGGCCCAAAACCAAAAACCAAACAAAGTGTTTGAGTGGTGTCAGAAATCAAACCCGGGGCTTCACACATGGAAGGCAAGCACTCTGCCACTGAGCCCCGTGATCAAATCCCAAATAACTTTATCATCCAAGAACCATGAAGTGGGTGGAAGGACCACATAGCTAGAGCAATTTGGTGCAATTGGACCCAGACTGTTCAGATGCAAATGAAAAGCCAACATGAACCCCCAATTCTTCAGGCCCTGGCAGGCAGAAAAGCATCAACTCAGAACTATGGGTGATGTGGAAAGGCACACCCGAAGCCTTGCTCTATTCCAACACAGACAGCCGGGGCCCTGACTCGAGTCCTCAAACCAGATCAGAGTCTGCACGCTCCCAGCCACACCCTAAGGAGCCAGGCATTCCAGGAATGGGCCAGGGAAATACAAACCTCTGTTCCTGATCAATGTTCTGAAATTCTCTCCGGGCCCTGTTCTTGAGAGGGAAAAGGAGAGAGGTGCCCCCGTACAGAGTGTTAGGAGGGAAAAAACGAGGGTTTTTCAGAAAGTCATTCCGACTCTCCATTCTGGCGAGCAGAAGCCGCTCCAGTTTCCTCTGCGGCATACGCAGGTGGTTCATCCATCTCTTATTCCTCGGTAGACCTGCTTTCTTTGGAAGACAAGGAAGTGGAGAGTCAGTGACAGGTAGAGGGGCCACCTGATCTCACTTGGTTCAGTGTGTGTCCCAGAGACAGCCAACGCCGCTCTCCCCTCCCTTGCTGTGGATACGACACAAGCTCTTGTGTCCCCTGGAACTCCTTCCCCTTTATCACGCCCCGTGCCCACCACTTGCACACACTTGACCAGGCTTCAGTACTAACCGTGACATTTCCTTTGGGCTTGACTTTGGCCTTGGTAGCTGAGACCCCTGTCTGGTTGCTCACGGTGTGATCTGACTCCTCTTTGCTCTCTGAGAGCTTCTTGAGGGAAGCTTCAGTCCTCTTGGCCAGTTTTTGCTTTGTGAGGGAACACTTTTTCTCAAAACTAAATGTCATTTTGGTGTAGCCAGGAATGGTGCTACCTGTGGTACCAAAGAACCAAACTGGAGTTACTCTGCCAAGGTGAGGAGATGTTTCTGAGGTGACCAGACTAAACCGCCAAGGCCACAGTTAGCTTGACTGTTCTTCATAATCTTTCAAATTTACTACATCAGGTGTAGCTGCCCTTCGGCATATAAATTATTACTGGAAATCATTCAACGTACTTGAGACCTTGAACTAGAGGGGTCAGGAGACCACATGCTTCTCACAGTCGAGGGCTGGGATTCAATCCCCAGTGAGAGAGACAGACTTGTGACTCAATCATTTAACACAAAATAGGCTTCTCTCTCCCTTCCTCCCTCTTTTTGTCTCTCCCTCCACACCCCCTTTCTCTCTCACATCTCACACACACACAGACACACACACACACACACACACACTCTGTAAGTAAACATCTTTTTTACAAAGTTCACAGGGGTTTGGGCTCAAGTAGCAAAGCACATATCTCCTATATTTAAGGGTTCCATCCCTGACCAGGTTTGGCCTTAGTGATCCCCAGAATTATTATATGTAGCCCCAACAACAATAATAAATTGACCTGAAAATTTGAAGTTTGTATGAGCTTTTTCCCACCTAGAAGATCATCCTAAAAAGATTAAATGAGAACCTTCAATGTTAAGAGAAATTCAGTGAAACTAGTCCTAGCACACATTCCTTGGCACATTATCAGGCAAACCTTTGCTGCAGGTTGAGTCCATCCTTAGTCTCTGCATAGAACAGTGCGTGTCAAACACGGGAGCAGCAAAGTGCCCAGCACGCTATTCTGCTCCCTATGTGCTTTCAGCTGTCATGGCAACTCTTTCCTCTCCAGCACCCTCAAGTCTGTAGATCCCACACCTCCCTCCCTCTGAAATTCCTTCTAACGTCACCACCCCAGATCCCAACTTCAGTTGAGCTCATCTTCAGAGCCTGCCATTATTATGTGATCTTGATGCCTTTAGAATATGCCTTAGAATTTACACAGTGACTCTTCCAAAAACCTCCCTCCCTGTTTTTAGCCTCCCCAACCAATACATACACACACACTCACACACACACACACACACACACACACACACACACACACACACACACACTCATTCATCCTCAGAACTTCTTGCTTTGAAGCTGACCCAACATCACAAATACATGCATAGCTTTCTCAGGCACGCTACCTAACATTTTTTCCATACCTAAAAAATGAAATATTGTATTTTTTCCCTACATGTGGTAGGAGACAGCCCTAGGTCTATGTTCTGATTCCATTAGGAACTTCCTCCCTTATTTATATCTTCAGAAAATTCCTCTCTTGGTTCATTCAACATCTTTTACCATATTTTTTTTTATTTCACTCTCCTGGGCAGCTGACAAGAGTATCATGCCCCATGGAGGAGTTAAGACTTTAGTCTGGAATGGTTAGGAATCTGCTCAGATTTGATTCTTCCCACAGCCACTATCATAAGAAAGGAGAAGGGAAACAATCAAAAGGTAGGCAAAGGGGAAGAGAGGCCAATGCAGTCCTGCTCCTAAGTCACTCCCCAACAGGCTCAGAGACTCCGAGAGAAGCATCACCTTTGGGTGCAGAGCAGAATGGCACCGGGTAGTTGTGGTAGTCCTGTGGGCAGATGAGATGATGCTTCTGTAGCAGATCACTGTCCACGTACCATGGGAAGATATTTTTCACTATAGAGGAGGACAAAGTGTATCACGTCAGATGGATGCTTAGGCTTCTGCATCCAAACTTCCTTCTTCCTTTTAGTTAAAACCATCTAGCACAAATTCTCAGAACTCTTTTGAAGCATCTAGTTACCCAGTATTTACCAGGCCCTTAAAAGAGGTTCACTCTTGGGCAATACTATGTGCTGAGGTTATTCAAGCTTAAATAATGTTAATCATGAAGAGGTCTATAGCAAATTAGAACTAAGGGGGTCATGGTGGATCAGGTTCCTTCTCCTCTCTCTGCATTCACATCCTGTTCCTATTATTAAAGATTGTGTGTGTGTGTATGTGTGTGTGTGTGTGTGTGTGTGTGTGTTCAATCCTGAATTTGGCCATGGTGTGTACTTTGGCAAACAGATGTTGGCAAGGGTTTGACATGTGCTCTCACAGCTGAGTCTTCCCTCT
This sequence comes from Sorex araneus, assembly GCF_027595985.1. NCBI lineage: Eukaryota > Metazoa > Chordata > Mammalia > Eulipotyphla > Soricidae > Sorex > Sorex araneus. Next base: position 36,536,851 of record NC_073305.1, on the reverse strand, counting down.
TCGGTCTTTGTCAGCATCGTAGGAAGGCTTCCTGCCCGGAGAAGAGCCCTTGCGCTTTCATCCTGGACCCCAGCAGGAATCCACATGAAGCAGATCTAAGTCCAAGCTGCAGCAAGGGGTCAAATCCAGCTGGACTACAGCTTAAAGTCAGTCTAGCCAGGCAAGTCCAGACAGATGAGCCAACCCCTCCCCCAGTCGACCCACTGCCAATGGGAAAAAACCTCTCTTCATTGAGGAAGTGATCATTCATCTCTACGGTGGATCAGCCAAGAAGCAGTAGCAAAGACATTATTTAGAGGTATCAAGAATTAAAGCAGGGGCTGAATGATACAGTATAGCAGTTAAGGCATTTGCCTTGCATGCAGATAACCCAGGTTCAATCCCAGGCATCCCACTGGCCTCCCAAGCACTGCAGCAGCACCGGGAGTAATGCCTGAGCATTGCTGGGTAAGACCCAAAAAGTAAAAATAATAATAATAATAATAATAATAATTAAAGCTATATAAAAAATAAAATAAATAAAGCTATAAAAAGTCAATTTTCACAAGAGAACAGACTGGGAGAGGTAAAGGCAAGGATTTTCTTCAACAGATTCTTTTTGGGGGATTAGGGGACACTCTCAGAGGTGCTCAGGGCTCAGTCCTGGCTCTGTGCTAAGGGATCACTCCCTACAGGGCTCAGGGGACCATTATGGGGTGCTGGGAACCAAACCTGGGTCAGCTACATGGGAAGCAAGCACCCTACCCACTGTACTATCTCTCCAGCTCCTATCTGATGTTTGGGTTTTTTTTTTCCATCTGATGTTTTTAAACCATGCACATTAATACTCTGATTTAAACCATGTCATTAATACTTTGATATTAACATATTGATATTTGATATTATCAAATAATATTTAATATTATTTGATAGATAACAATTATATGCACTGTAGCACTATAGCACTATTGTCCCGATATACATCGATTTGCTTAAGTGGGCACCAGTAACGTCTCCATTGTGAGACTGGTTGTTACTGTTTTTGGCATATCAAATATGCCATGGGTAGCTTGCCAGGCTCTGCCATGCAGACGGGATACTCTGGGTAGCTTGCCTGGATCTTCAAGAGGGACAGAGGAATTGAACCCGGGTCGGCCACATGCAAGGCAAATGCCCTACCCACTGTGCTATCGATTCAGCCCAACAATTATATAATAACAAATAAATATTGATAATATTTTATATTAATACATTAATATCAAAGTATTACTATGCATCTAAATAGCCAAGACAGCGCCTCAAATGGCTTTTGCCTCTGGAAATTCCCGAGGACCCAGGGTACAGGCCAGTCAGAAAAAGAATGTACACTTCTCCACCACATATTTTAATTTTGGAATATCGAGGCTTGGTCTACTCTAATAATCATGGTTCAGTCAGGTGTTCAAAAATTACTCTCTATACACCAAACATGAGGGTTTGAGTGTAAGAGATGATGGATTGGGAGAGAGATCAGAGGAATCAGCAGTAGCAACATCGTCCAGCAGCACCAGGTAGGGGCTTCATAGAAGTTTCATGGAAGCTATTGTGAAAATCTCAGCTGCTCAGCTGTCTGCAGAGAACCACGGCCTCCCTACCCAAACTCCCCACATGCCCCTCAGGAGTGACCAATCCTGAGACCATGGGGAAAGGAAACATTCTTGGCCACTCCTTTCAATAGGAAGACTTTGGGCCACATGCAGTGGTGCTCAGGGCTATCCCCAAAGGTGCTCAGATGATCATGCAGTGTCTGGACTAAACTCCATATGTCCGACTCTCTCCCTTTCTGAAAATGATCATTTTCAAGGCTTGTGGAGAATGAAAGGAAAAAGGGAATGAGTGATGATTCTAAGAGATTCTTAGAGAAATGGCTGATGCTAAGCAATAGTATACAAAAAATGTACAAGGTAGCCCTGCTTTGGTCTGTGGGTAGAGTGAGTATAGCAGGTAGGGTGTTTGCCTAACACGCGGCCACCAACCCAGATTCAATCCCCAGCATCCATATGGTTCCCCTGAGCACTATAAGGAGTAATTCCTGAGTGTAGAGCCAGGAGTAACCCCTGAGCATTGCTGGGTATGACCCAGAAAGGAAAAAAAAAGTCCAGTATCTCTTACCACTCTAAAAGTGAAAGTTTCCAAAGTGGAATGATGTTGTGTTCAACGACTTATCAGTGGTGGATCAATGCACCTGTGACTCCTGACCAGAAGAGCATAGTATAACTTAGTCAGTGCCATGGAATGTGTGTCTGATCATGAGGAAACATTAGATCCCATCTTTCAGAATGAGGGCTTTGTTGAGAAATGTTTAAGAGAAAGACTATGGGAGGATGCAGGGTGAAAGGCACCTGGAATCTGTCTCTATGTAGATAACAACTGCACCAGTTAAATCAGTCTAATGTTATTATCTGGGGACTCTGGAAGCTATTGGAGGTGTATCTCTCCCAGGGGAAGACTTAACTGTGAACAGTATCAGCTCTTAGCATGGTGACAGAGACCCATCCTGGGTCCCTTGCGTCTGGGTGGGCATCTCTGGAGCAACCTGCACTGGACCCAGATTGTTGACCAAGACCAACTCAGGAGGGTTTGGAAAAAAGGCCAAGAACATGAAAGATAGGGAAAGAAATTATGCTAAGCAAGAGAGTCTAACAAAGGTCAGGGGAGGGGGCTGAAGCAACAGCGTTGCTTATAGAGCTCCCGAACCTGGCAGGTGGAAGATCCCAAGGCCCAGAAACAGTGAGATCCCAGAGCTTGACCCAGTTCAGAATCAGGGCTTCCCATGGGTAGGGCATTTGCCTTGCACTCGGCTGACCTGGGTTCAATTCCCAGCATCCCATATGGCCCCCTGAACACCAGCAGGGGTAATTCCTGAGTGCAGAGCCAGGAGTAACCTCTGTGCATCGCCGGGTGTGACCCAAAAAGAAAGAAAAGAAAAAAGAAAATAATTTAAAAAAAAAAGAGTTTGGGGACTGATGAGAGACTTTAGAGGGGAGGCACACGGATTTGCATGTGGCTGACCTGGGTTCAATCCCCAGGACCTGATATGGTCCTTTGAGCATCACCAGGAATGATCCCTGAGCACAGAACCAGGAGTAAGCCCTGAGCACAACCGGGTGTAGCCCCCAAACAATAAATAGATAAATAAGAGGTTTGCCAATGATGTGCAACAGGAATTCCTGGCCAGGGTCCTGGCTAGTAAGGACATAGGGCAAGAGTGGGCTGGAGCACCAGTCTGACAGCAGTCTAGGGGCAGAGGGAAGCACTGCACCATTGCCCACCTTTTGGTCTGAGGACCACCTGCTGGTTATGTGGGAGCATGTTCTGTGCCCGTTCATAGAAGAAACATGCCCACCCGAGTGTTTCTGTGGAGATGGAATCTCATGTCTGAGCCTCTGTCACTCTCCAAAAAGATTCAAGGGGGCAAGAAAGCAAATCCAAGCATATGACTAGAGGTGGGGAAGGAGGAGGAAGGCCCTCAAGAGACACACCTGGTGGCAACTCCATGACGGACCCAAGGTCCTCTGGACTGGGCTGCTGCGTGCACCGCTCCTTCTCTGCAAGGGTCCGGGCCCGGGCCTGAATGATATGTTTCTCCAACATGTCAACTTCATCCAGGCGCCGCTTATAGAGCTCTCGAACCTGGCAGGTAGAAGATCCCAAGGCCCAGGAACAGTGAGATCGCAGAGCTTTATCCAGTTCAGAATCTGGGCTTCCCGTGAAGTCCGCAAGTACCGTAACAGAACACAAGCTAACACAGGTGAAAACAGACTCACTGAGGGAAATGGCTAGAAGGTCGCAGAGTATAGACTCAGTAACAGAGCCTGGGTTGTCATAGCCGCTCCTGGTCTCAGAGCAAAGAAAGCGGCCACGCTGAGACTATGAAATACTAGACTCAAGTCAGCACGTTTCCATGGTAGACGGGGGAAGCTGTGCTACCCCAGCCCATAAAAGGCTGCTTAGGAGCGCTGGGCGTGTCGTGGAAGCCCACTCTGGCCCTTCTGAATTCATCTCCACTGCTGTAAAGTGCTCACCCGAGACTTCCTTTCCGGAGTCTGCGTGGTCAGCACAGAACAGGACGTGCTCAGTTCCAGAGACTGTGCATACGGGGCTGGAGCAATAGCACAGCGGGTAGGGCATTTGCCGTGCACGCGGCCGACCTGGGTTCGATTCCCAGCATCCCATATAGTCCCCTGAGCACCGCCAGGAGTAATTCCTGAGAGCCAGGAGTAACCCTTGTGCATTGCCGGGTGTGACTCAAAAAGCAAAACCAAAACAAAACCCAAAAAACAGTGACCGTGCAGAGTTCTGAAGGCAGGGCTGGAATGCCTTAAGGCTGCAGCCGTGATATCAACGTGCACACCCCAAAGGGAGTGACTTTTTGGCATCATCATCCCCAGGGGAAAATTGTTGCTCTACCCGCCCTCTCCTACTCCACCCCAGCGTTTTACTTCTGCATGCAGCACGTGGACCGTGCAGAGAAATCAAGATGGGCAGCTGCTACCGATTCAGGCTTTGTCCACGTGTGGCCGGGGCGCACTGTTCACCCGAGCAAGCACTGGCTGCCCCGCCGCATGGTCTTGCTCTGCACTGTCCCAACTCTAGCTAACCGTGCGCCCAGCACCCGACAGGTGCGGTCACTTGACTGAATCACGAGGGGGACCCGCTTTCCCCTGGGCGCGCGCGGGGGACCCCCAGTCAGAGGCGTGGCCACCGCGCCCCTCCTCCGTCGGGGCCGCTTTACCTCCTGCAGTTCGTCCACGAACTTCTCGTGACTCTCATCCTCGCTGCCACGGGCCTTGATCAAGTTCGCGCTCAGCTCTTCGCCAATGACCTCGGCGGTGTACAAGTTGCGGAACACGCGGGTGAGCAGGTGCGAGATGTCCTGGGAGAGCAGCGAGGTGGGGCGCAGGCGCAGCATCTGCGGCTCCAGGAGCGGCGTGAGGAAGCGGGGCCGCACGGCGAAGTGGTGGGCCGTGTCTGAGTAGGCGAGGGGGGACAGCCGGGCGTCCTGGATGGGGCTGTGCATGCTCCCGAGGTGCTGAGAGCGCCTCCTTGCCGCACTCCGGGGCGTGTAGGACCGGGAATCGGGCTTCAGGTGCTTCTGGAGCTGTCCGGTCTCCATGGCAACTGAGACGCCGCCGCTAACTCCCGGTAGACACTTCCTCTGTAGGCCCCGCCTCTTCCGCTTTTACACCTTCGTGGGGAGCCCCTGTGGTCGCCGTCATCAGCATAGTCACACGAGCAACATCGCTATCATTAAGGTGCGCTGAGTGTTGGGTGGAGAAAGGGTTAATTCGCAAACAACCATTTGATTGCACAACTTTGCTTCTAATGACTCTTTGCACTCTCTAGTGTATTCAGCAATCATAAAGTCGTTTAATTAATTAATTAATTTATTTATTTATTTATTAGTGGAGTTCCAACCAGGTCTCGTGCATGCAAAGCTTGCTCTTTACCACTGAGCCACATCCCCATTCCTTTATTTAATATTTGTTGTATAAATTATATTTCAGGTCTGCCATGAGAGTTGGAGATCATCATCATCATCATCATCATCATCATCATCATCATCATCATCCCGTTGATTATCTAATTTCTCAAGCGGTCTCAGAAAGGTCTCCATTCGTCCTAGCCCTGATATTTTAGAAGCCTCTCTTTACTCGTCCTTCCCAACGATGCTACATTGGAGGTTCTTTCAGGGTCAGGAGAATGAGACCCAGCTTGTTACTAGTTTTGGCATATTAAAGAAAAATGCTACTTCTAAAAAAAAACAAAAATAAAATATTAAAGCATCCAATACATACAGTTTTTAGTTATTTGGACCACCGCTGGCAATGTCTAGAGATGACTCCTGGCTCTGCACTCAGATCACTTCTGGAGGGGCTCAGAGTCAAGTCCTAGTCAGCCACAGGCAATGCAAATATGTTCCCTGCTGTGCTATTGCTCCAGTTCCCTATATATATATGTATATATATATATGTATATATATGTGTATATATATTTAAAAAAATTTTAAAAGATACTGCCTCTGTGTGTGTGTGCATGCGTGTATGTAGGGGAAGGGGAGTGTGTGTGAGAGAGACCAGAAACACAAACCTGGAGGGTACAAAACAATTGCAACTTCATGGGTTAAGGTCAAGGGGAAAGAAATGTTGTTTGTCGGAGAATCACAAAAGACAGGAATTTAATTTGTTTCTAGGGTGAGCACAAGCAGCGATTTTTTTGGTTGAAGTTAAGACAAAGCAGAGTTTGGGGGTGGGGGCACACCCAGCAGTGGTCAAGGCTTACGCCTGGCTCTGTATTCAGGGATCACTCCTGGTAGTACCCTAGAGTACCATACAGGGTGCTGGAGATTGAAGCCAGGCTGGCTGGCTCTGCCTGCTGTACTCCAGTGCCACAAAGCAAAGATTTAACAGAATGAGCAGACTCATCATTATTCATCAAGGAAATTGTGGGAATTGAAACCATAATGCTCTGCTACTACAGACTTGGTAGAATGTCAAGAAATAAATAACGCGGGTGCTGGTGAGGAAGTGAGGCAACTTCTCCTATTATGATAGGACTCCAAACCAGTACTGCAGCTCTGGAAAACATTTTGGCAGTGGTTTTGTGGTTTTTGTTTTTGTTTTGTTTTGGGGTCACACCCGTCGATGCACAGGGCTTACTCCTGGCTCATGCACTCAGGAATTACCCCTGGTGGTGCTCAGGGGACCATATGGAATGTTGGGAATCAAGCCCAGGTTGGCCACGTGCAAGGCAAACGCCCTACCCTCTGTGCTATCGCTCCAGCCCCTTGTTTTGTTTTGTAACTTAAATAAAGTTACACATGACTGCAACCCTACTTATGGGTATTTTTTTCCAAATGAAATGAAAATTAGCATGTACTCAAAAATCCTCCATGCTAACATTTACTGCAACTTTGTTTATCGTCTCTAAAAACTGGAGGAAATCCAAAAGCCTTGTCTGCTGCTAAAAAGATGAGTAAATCGTGATGTATCTGTATAATGGAACCATATTTAGCAATGAAAAGGGAACAGACCATTGATATATCCAGTAGCATAGGAATGCATCCATTGCATTATGCTGGACCAAAGAAACCATTCTCAAAGGTATGGGCATACAAAGCTATTCTATTTATATGACACAGTGGACAGCACAGAAAGGGAAACATTAGCAGCTGTTAGGAGCTGGTGAAGGCAGCTCTGAAAGAGTATGAGAAATTTCTTGAGATGACAGACTTGATCTGTATCTTGGTTGACAAAGATGGGTTTTTCTTTGTGACAAAACTGGGTTTTTCAAACCTCATAGGACTATACCCTGTAAAATTAATATTTTACTGTATATTAATTATACTCCAATTTGTGGAAGAGGGACACCCAGAACAGGAGGAGGTTGTGCAGTGCTGGGGATCAAACCCATCGTTTTGTACATACAAGACCTGTGCTCTACGATTTGAGCCATCCCCCATTCATATATTTTGATTAATTTTTAAAGTGAAAATAAGTTAGTAGAGGACACAAAAGGATGCACTACAGAAGGATGGGTTTGTTCAAAATTGGGAGAGAGCATACAGGAGAAAATAAGAGAAATTCAATAATGGAACTTAGAAAATTTAAGAGGAATGACAATGGTAAGCAATAGTTGGATCATAAGTGGGTTGGGGGCTGGGAAGATGTTTCAAGAGGTTGGAGCACATGAGAGTACCCCAGGTTTTATCCCTGATCATGACTGGGTGCATCCCCAAATAGTAAAAAAAAATGTGGTCATCTGTATTTTATTAAGAACATCCTGGGTGCAGTGGGAGAACAGATGGAGGCAGGAGGTATTGGGTAGATGGGCTAGAAAAGGCTGGAAGAGGGGTCAGAGAGATAGTACAGTGGGTAGGGCACCTGCCTTGCATGCAGCCAACTTGGGTTTGATCCCCAGTATCCCTTATGGTCCCCTGAGCCTACCAGGAGTAATTACTGAGTGGAGCAGAGCCAGGAATAACCCTTGGGCATCACTAGTATGAGACCCCCTGGGAAATGAAGAAAGAGGTTAGGGGAGAAGGACAGGGAGCTTGATCAAGGGCAAGAAAATCGAACTGAAGGCAGAATTGACTAGACAAGATGCCAATGGGCAGTGAAAGAAGGGTCAGGTGATCTGTATAGCACCCGAGCGAGTCCTATCACCCCCATACCCCTCCCTCAAGGATAAGAACTGTGCATCCCAAGGGGAGACATTTACATCACATGTCACTGCCATCCTTGGCACTCCATGGTTTCACCTCACAGGAGCTGCAACTCCCCACTTTTTCATTCCTGCAGTGCATCTGTGTGAGGCCCCACAGGCACTTCCTGTATGAGCCCCAGGCGGCAGCCCACAGACTGGCCCATTTCCGTTCCCTGGGTGGAACCTGACTCCAAAGTCCCCCACCCAGTCCTCTCCTGAGCCTTTCATGCCCTCCGACTATGTGCTTGAGGGGACTCTCCACTCTGCCTCTCCCCCAGACCCCCCTCTGCACAGGGTAAGACAAGGTCAGACGCCGCACGCCTGCCCTTCAGGGACCTGGGACATCCTGAGTTTGCAGGAAGGGCCGATGCAGCCCCCATATCTTGTGTGAAGGAACCAGGTGGGAGAGGAGTGCGAGGGAACTGGAACAAGTGGCTGGTTTTTCCATGGGCTCAAAAGGCCCACAAGGGGTGCAGGAGGGAACTATAGGCAGGAGAGAAGAGGAACATCCTGGGACCTCTGCTGATGCACAGTGGGCCGCCATCCTGGGTGATCTTGATGGTTCAAACAATTCTGCATATACAAGTTAGAGGTTGGAAGACAGGTTAGAGGGACAGGTTAGAGGACAGGACTGTGTTCCTGCCCTTGCTTTTGGCCTCACGTTTCTCTCCAAACAGCCACAGGGAGCCTAACCTGGCCCGGGTAAGACCTTCCCTTAACCTATACCCCTCTGACTTCTGCCATTACACCCCTGCAATCAAGGTTTCCAGTGACCCTCTCATTTCTCCAACATCAATTCCCACTGCTCTATGCTTTCTGCTCTCATGCTCACAGGACCCTCTCTCATCCTGTGATCCTTGTCTCCTGCTATCTTTCTGCCTGAGAGGCTGGATTTATCTCTGATTTTTCTGTGTCTAGTACACATTCCACTCTTGTTTACTCTCACTGCTTGGCCAAACCCCTTCCCATTTAAGAAAGGGCACAGGTTGCCTCTGGAGCCACATGCCAGCCTTTCCCCTGGGAGAACCTCCTCTGCATGAAAGGCCACCCCTGGTTGCATTGGGCATACTCTCGGCTCAGTGCACAGGGGTCACTCTTGGCGGTCCTCAGGGATCATGTATGGTATTGGGAACCAGCCTTATGGGGGGCTGGTGGAAAATGCATGCCTCATCTTTTGCAAAGGTTTTACATCTGGGTTTTTCCTGCCTGCAGCTTTCTATGCAGTTTATCAGGTGTTGTGACCCAGAACAGCCTTGGATCTAGATGGTCTTTTTTTTTTTCTTTTGGGTCACACCTGGCAATGAATAAGGGTTACTCCTGGATTTGCACTCAGGAATTACTCCTAGTGGTGCTCAGGGGACCATATGGGATGCTGGGAATCGAACCCGGGTCGGCTGCGTGCAAGGCAAATGCCCTACCCACTGTGCTATTGCTCCAGCCCCTAGATGGTCTTTTCATTTTCTTATGATCTCGACCTTCAATTTCTCTTGGACTTTCTCCTTTTCTGCGGGGGACCACCTTTTGCTGGATGGTGCCTCAGTTTCTCCCAGAGACATAGTAGAGTAGGTAAGTCTCTTGCTTTCATGTAGCCAACCTGGATTCACTCCTCAGCACTCCTTGTGATTCCCCATACTCCATTAGGAGTGATCCCTGAGCACAGAGCCAGGAGTAAGCTCTGGGCACTGAGAAATGTGGCTCAAGATATAAAAGGGCCCAATAGAAAAATTAAGTATCATTTTTTACTCTCTGGGTCACACCTGGCAGTACTTAGGGGTTACTCCTGGCTGTGCACTCTAGAATCATTCCTGATGGTGCTCAGGGGACCATATGGATCGAACCCAGGTCAACCACATGGTAGAATGTATGGGCACAGGAAGACTAGCAAATGCTATGCTTTTGTAACCTGGGAGTCATTTGACTCTGCATTTTATTTTCCTCCTGGGCATCTGTTCTCTCGACCTAAGCCTCAGCTGCCCTTACTTCCTAGCACCCCCAAAAGCAGGGTTCCGACAAGGGACGGGACGGACCCAGGGCAAGCGGTGAGTTGTGTGCTACCCTGGCATCGAGATGGGCCTGGCCAAAGCGCCTAATGCTTAACTCTAAGTTAAGAGCTTGATCGTGGACAAATGCTGTCATGATCCAAAAAGTAAGGAATAGTTAATCTGGCCTGAGTGCTGTTGTCTGAGTCTGTGGCAAGATGTTGCCAGGAGAGCTGCCTTGTAAGCCTCAATGTATCTCTTGCTATGTCCATACAAAAGGACTTGGCTCTGAATAAACTATGTAAAGGACTCAAGGAGAAGAGAAAAACAATATTTCCAAGTCAACAGAACACAAAGAAAGAAGTTACAAATAAACACAGAGGAAAGTTCCCAGTAAACCTAAACTACCTGAGGCTATGTTATCCTACAGTACAAAGCAAACACAGTAGCAGGGTACTCTCCCTAAAATAAGGTGTCTACATAGTGGGTGAAGTATAAAGAAGACCACTTAAACAGGAGAGGAGAGGAATGTAGGCATGGGAGAGGGGTAATTTTAAATAGGCGGGTCAGGCAGGAACTTATGGGTGATGTTTGAGCAAAGATTTGAAGGGGCCAAGACACAGGCTGGAAGTGCTGCTCAGTGAGAAATCATGCTTTGTGCCAGCAAAGCTCTGGGTGCAAGCCCCAGTTCTACCAAAAAGAAGGAAAGGAAAAGGAGATGAGATGGTGGCTGTCTGGGGAAGAGGTTCTGGGCAGAGTGGACAGGCGGTGGTCCAGGCCTGAGGCAGGAGTGTGAGCTCAGCTCAGGCCTGTCCGTGGTGCCGGGGTTGGAGTTAGCCGCGTGCAAGGCCAGTGCCGCAAGCTCTGCACGGCATCTCCAGTCCCCATCACACCCCCTGAAGCGTGCGCGTGCCTCAGAGAGGAGCTGGGGCCCATTCTGGGTCACACTAAGCACCAGGCTGTGCTGCGGGGTGGGTGGGGAGCGAGGGAACACAGGGTGTGACCCACAGGGAAGCACACACTCTACTTACATCCATAAAGGAAAACACAAAAGCCCACAAATGTAGTATGAGAAAGTGCCCCCAAATGACCCCAAACTGTTCCGGGAATACCACCGGCTCCCACCACCTGTGGGCCTTTGTGGCCTCAGTAGCTCCTCCCTGGCCTGGGCTGGGCACCCTCGCTTGGCCAGTACTGCTCCCTGGAGGAGCCCTCACGCCCCTCCTCGTGCTTCCTGGCTGGACTTGGTCCAGGACCCTTCGGAGGTTCTCAAAAGCAGAGGGGACATCAGGAGCCTTGGGCTGGGCCCTGAGGCTGCCCGAATCCCGAGAGGCGACCAGGAGCAGTCAGCTGTGGGGAGGGCAGTGCAGGGTAGGGCTGCCCACTGCTACTGCCCAGATATCCTTGCCTTCCATCCTCAGTCTAGGAAAACACAGAGCCAGGGTTTAGAGAAACACACTCATTCCTGTGCCAGGAAAAAAGTCCCCACCCTCCCAGGATCAGGCATGGGGGGTGAGGGGAGGTGGACCCCATCTCACCTGCCCTCTGGCCTATTCACATGTCCTGGGAGGGCGTGAGCAGCCTGGAGCTTGTCCATCCTGAAATGTGGCATTCTTGGGTTGTTCCCCCCCACACACACCTCCACCCCTACCCAGGCCTCTGGACAGAGTCATAGTGGAGGGGCCACGGGGGATTTGGGGAGGTCTGCCTCCCCCACTCCCCACTGCCCCGGACCAGGCCTCCTGAGTTTAGAATCTTCCCAGAAGCTTCCACTCCATCCCACCACGTCCCCCCCCCCGCGCCCCCACCCGTGACCCTCGGGCACACACTGGATACAGGACGGGTAGCGGAGTGCTGAGAGGCCCGCTATGTGAGTCTGGCCCGGACCCCCACCCCACACCCCCACATACGGGTGCCAGAGGTAATAGGTGGGAGTTGAGGGCAGAGAAAGCTGAATTTTGCAACTTTGTGGTTAGGTAGCAGGCCTCCTGCCAGGGCCCCACAGCCTGTGCCCCAGGGGAGTGAGGGAAGGAGGGAGGGAGAGCCTCTCTGCCCATGTGGGGAGGAGAGGAGGTAAGAGGAGGCGACTGACCCTCGGGTCAGAGCAGCGGGCTGGCTTCTGGAACAGGGCGGGCCCAGGCCTTTTCTGGCAGCCCCTGGTGGCCTGTGCCAGCTCTGAGTCAGCCAGGCCCATTCCTGCCCAACGACTCCCAGCCAGGGAGAGGCTATGGCTCCTCTGCGAGACAGCCGCAGGGGGTGGTGGGGTGGGTGTGTGCAAAGGAGGAGCTGCCCGCAGCCCACCGGAGGGAGAAGGGGCAGGCGAGGCAGACAGAGAGGAGACAGGCTCCCCGGCTCGTCTGATGCCTGGAACTCAGGAGGAAGGGGACATGAACAAATGGGGATGGGGATGAAGCTTGAGATGAAGCCAAGTCACGTGCTGGGGCCCGTGACTCTGCCTGGACAGAGGAGCGGCAGCCCAGGGAGGTGGCTGCAGATAGAAGGCTTTGTGGTGCTCAGGTGTGTCAGAAGGCACCAGGCATTCCCAAGGGTGAGGTGGGGAGGTGGTGGCTGGAGCCTGTGACTGGACCTAGGAGAGGTAAGAGCAGAGGCAGGACCTCACCCCCTTGCTCCCCACCCCCCTGAAACTGGGGCTCCATTGCTGGGCCTGCCGACATGTGACATGGATCTGCTCATCTCAGTATGGAAGGGGGCTGGATGGGCCCCTCAAGGCCTGTCCCAGATGGGGGTGGTCTTACCGGAGGATAGGACCCCAATCAAGTGCCCGGTAAAGAGCTAGAAGTGCTGCAGAGGGAAAGCCGGGAGGTGGGGAACTCCAAGACCCAGAGACTGACCAGTCTCAAACCTTTTTATCTGGGGGCTGTGGGAGTGTCTGGGCCACACGCAGGAAATCAAACAGGGCCAGTTGCATTCCAGACCACCTCACTGACCTCTGGGCTGTCTCCAGTTCATTCCCCGACAGGGCAAAGGGTTCGCAGAGAACCAGCAGGAGTGACCCAGAGAGTCACAGAGCCGGAAGTAAGCTTTGAACACCGCCGGGTGTGACCCCCCAACACGCCATCCCTCAAGGAGTCTGGGTTGTTAGAACTGAGGCTGGGAGTCGGGGTACAAGTAGGGGCACCTGGGAAAACGCTGTCACCCCAGTCCTGTTCCTCACTCTACCGCGGTTTGGGGTGGGGGTGGGGGGTCTCAAAGGAAGCTGCCCTTTGTCCCTAGGCTCTAAATTTACCTCTTACCCGGCCTCTCACCAAAGGCGCCCTGGGGCAGAAACTTCGCCACAGATGCGGGGCGCCCTCCTCCTCTCCCGGGAACTCTGGGCGCGCACCCCAGCCCATTCCCGGGAAGGACACGCGGACTCCTGGGGGCTCGTGGGCCGCCCGGGACGACTCGGCGGCGCTGCGCCCGGATGGGCTTGGCGCGTCCCCGGGATGACGCCGGACTCCTTAGCGCATCCCCGCGGTTCTGGCCAGGCGGCCGCAGGCAGGGCGTGGGGCCCGGGCGGCCCGCGGTAATGACAGGGCCGGGGGGCTGTGGGCGGCGGCCGCAGCCAAGGAAGCGGGAGGATCCGGCTATTCCTGGCGGGCTGGGCCGAACCTCCCCACCCGCAGCGCCGGGTCCCCCCCGGACGGGGCGGGGAGAGGCGCGCGGGTTGGTGGGTCCAGGGGGCGGGCGGGGCGGAGTCCCCCGCCCCTCCTGCCTCCGCCCCCCGCAGTGTCTTCGCGTCGCACCAGCTCACCGGGGCGAGGAGGTGAATCGTCCCGCATAGTCGCCGCGCACACGTGCGCCCCGCGGCGCCCCCCCCCCCCCCATCGGGCATGGACTCGGGCCGGGACTTCCTGACCCTACACGGTGAGTTCTGGGGGGACGCGCAGGGAGACTCTGTAGGGGGCCGATCGCGCCCGAAGCTGCTCCGGGACACAGACTGGGGATCCCCGGCCTCTTGGGCCGTCCCGTCCCGTCGCCTTTGGTCACTTTTGGGGAAGTCTCGGCGCTAGCTCCCCTCCCAGGGGTCGGGTCGCGCTCGTGCGCGCGCACGCGGGGCACAGCTCTGGGTCTCAGCTCCCGGAGTTGGGGGAAGGGGGTACAGGGAGGAAGAGCTGCCTCGGGGACTGCCCCGGACCCCGGGTGAGGAAGGCTCCAAGGGCCGGCGCTCAGCTGGCCTGAATCGGGCAGGGAGCGGCTCCAGTGAAAAAAAAAAGCAAGTTCTCCCCGCCCGGTCCGGAGCGTCCCGAGAGGCTCCCCCCAAAGCTCAGGCGTGCCTGGAGCGCGTCAGCCGCGCGGGTGTGTCAGGGCTGCGGGATCCGGGGGCGGGGCGAGGTGGCCGCCAGCTCCGCCACGGTCGCTCCGTGCCGTTTTAGGTCTCAGCTCGGCCATCGCAGGCCGCGGTGCCCGCCGAGCCCAGCCGGAGCCGTCGAATTGTGCCCCCCGCCCTTACCCCTCCGCACCGCCTAGGTGGGCCCCGCTGGGGCTCAGCTCCTCCGCTCACTGGCTCCACCCTCCGTCCTGCGGAGTTGGGTCCCGCCAGCTCCTGGTCGAATTGCTGTGGCTCCAGAGCTCAGGGAATCGGAGTCTTATGGCTCGACCTGGACCCGCTGTCTGGGCTGGGCATCTGGCATCAGTTTGGCGAGAACTTGCACTCCTGGGGTCCCCTAACATCTGTCACTCAGACCCTCAAATCCTGACCCTGTATAGTTGAGTCCCTCAACTACCGCTGCTTAACATCCTGTTTCCTGGCATGGGTGGGGCTGGCGGGTCTGAGTACCCACTCCATCCCCAACCAAACGCAGACATAACAGATGGGAAGGAGAAAGGCAGAGTCCGTCAGCAGCCCACTAGGACCCCCAGGATGGAGGGAGATCAGCCACCCCACGCATCTCAGGGTGGCCAGTTGGCCTTGGGGAGACCATGCCGGGGCTCAGACTGTCTCCCTTATGCTACTGGCCTCGGCTCCTGAAAGCATCCGCCTCACTAGTCTCTGCCCCTTTGTGTGGTCCCCGGCTCTTCTTGGCCAGAGGTGTCCTCTGTGCTCCTGCCAGACTGGTAGCAAGGGAGACTGGGCAGCTCCGAGGTCACTCGGAGAGATCTGCTTTCTCCCTTAGTGAGGGCCGGCAACCTCCTCCAGGAAGTCCCAACAGGCTTGCTTCCTGAAAGCTTTCAGTCAGCTCCTTCTGGTCGACAACTTCGGTGCCAGGAGCGAGGAGCAGGTGCCATCCTGTGTCCCCCGCCTCTCCCACAGCCTGGGTGTCTTCCTGGAGAGGAAGCGTGTGGGGTCTGTGACATGGGTGCAGTGACCCTGGCCCACCACATGCCTCGACACCACCCCTTCAGCTGCCTCCCTGAAGGCCCCACCACCTTGACCTCAGCACCCCAAATGGCTTTCCATAACTGACTTTATGGACAGGCCCCCTTGCAAGGGAGACAGGAAGGAGAAACTGGCTAAGGAGAATGGGCTGGGGAGGGCAGGGGTGTCACTGGGCCCTAGGTTCCACTTCCTGATCCTCTAAACACCCACTGGGAGTCTGCATCCCTTTCATAGTTGGGGGTCCCATAGTGTTGGACATGTGCTGGAGGACCACACTACTCGGGCATTGGGGCGTGTTCTAGAGAAAGAACTTCATTGATGGGGAGGTTCCCAGCCCTGCACACTCTGAGCTGCCCCTTTTCTCCTCCCCACCTCCCCCCATGCAGCAGACATGGATTCCAAAGGCAGACTAGTTATGTGAGTCTAGTTAACATGAGTTCAAACCTTCACTCTTATTTTCAGTTCAGACAAAGCACTGGCTTTCTATATGCCTTCATTTTCATGTCTGTAAAATGGGACATTGAAGCACCAACTGGTTCTTAGGGTTGCTGTGAGAATTGCCTGAGGCAGTGCCTATAAGACACAGAGAACAGTGACTGGTCTCAGTGGGTACCCAGTTCCAGGCAAAGCCCACCACCCCCGGGATCATGATTGTCTGCAGGGATTTGGGAGATGGTGGGGTGAGAAAGTAGTTCTTAGCCAGGAAAAATATAGCCAGAACTAGCTCCATCCCTGGAAAACTCTCAGAATGATGCTCTAATCCCTGGGTTTCTCTCTCACCCACTTCCTCTGCTGCCTGCACATGGGTCTGGCCTGCACTGACTTCTGCAACAGGTCTTCAAATGTGCCTGGAAAGATGCTACTTCCCAGAACCCTCCTTTCACCGACCTCCTCCATCTTCACTCACCTTCTCTCCACCTTGCCCCCCTTGCCTCGCTGTGATGGCTGGCACTGAAAGGTAGAAGGCCGGTCCCAGGAGAAGCCCAACCTTGGTCGCAGAAGACCTGGGCTCTAGAGAAGCTTTGTCTCTGTTTACTGTGTGACCCTGAGTTAATTCCCTTTGCTTCTTTGGACTGGTTTTTTTTTTTTTTTTTTTTTCATCCACAGGATTGTAATACCTATCTCACAAGCGCTGTTCTGAGGACAAAGCTCTGGTGCTCTGGTGGCCATAGGAGAGCCACATTGGCTAAAATGCCAGCAGTCCCAAGAGATGATGATTCTAGAGTCATCAGAATAAAACTGTGGTGGTCAGCCCTCTCCCCACCTCAGTCACCTTTCAAATCCAGACCCAAAGTACAGAAACATATTCATCACTTTGGCTGTTAGCTGAAGCCTATGGGAACTTTTGTTTGTTTGTTTGTTTATCTTGAACCACACATAGCAGTGCTTGGGGGACAATATGGGGTGCCGGGGATTGAACCCAGGCTTGTGGTGTGCAAGACAAATGCCCTTCCCGCTGTACTTTTCTCTGGCCCTTTGGGATGATTTTATTTTTAAACATTTAAAATTTTTATTATATGTCTGTTTTTGAGGTCCCACCGACGATGCTCAGGAATTACTCCTGGCAGTGCTCGGCATACCGTGTGGGAGGCCGGAGATGGAAACTGGGTTGGAACTAGGTTGGCCATGTTCAAGGCAAGCACCCTGCCCGCTGTACTATCGCTCTGGCCCCCTGGAACTTGCTTTTATATGCATAAAATAAAATTTACAAGAATTCCAATGAAGTCATTTATATTGAGTCTGTTTTCATTCTTCCAGTTCAGAAGGCTTAGGGCCAGGGGATGTGAGCCAAGTGGCAGAGCAAACGTCTTGCATATATGAGGCCCGGGGTTTGATCCTTGACATCAGGAAAAGAAAAAGCCATTGACACGGCTTGAATGGTTTTTCTAAAACATGCTCTTTACACTCCACTTCTTTCCTCCCCACGTGAAGAACAACTTGTCTGTGCCCATAAATTTCAGCCCATCCACACTAACACGTTGCCTCTGAGTGTCTCCGCGGCATGCGCCTGGCAAGTCACTGCTTTTCGGGTTTATTGTTATTGCTTCTGTGTGCTTGTCTGCTAACAACCAGCTTTTCCAGTGACTCACTGCACAAGCCGGGGAGGCGAATGGAGGAACTATTGGGAGAGTAAGAAAGAGGAATGAGTCAGGCTTCTGGGTGGTGTCCTGACCTTGGCACACAGTAGGGGCTCAATAAACAGTGGCTGCCTGAATGAAAGGGAAGTTGTGACTTCCATGAAAGGACCCCCTGTTCCCGAGCACACTGCAGCGCTTGTGGAACGTTGCCGTGGCTCTCCGGTGTTTACCGAAGCATGCCAGCTAGTAAATGCATTTCTGAGATCGGCATTCCACAACCCCACTGGCCCCCTCCCAGAATTCCAAGCTGACTCCCAACCTCCGGGATTACCCCAGCGGGGCGGGGGAAACTGAGAGAGGGCCAACTGCGAACTGGCCGGCCTGAGGCTACCCCAGGGGAGGCAAGAAGAGCAAGTTACGACCCAGGGGTTTGCTGGTGGCACGTTTGGCGGACTCGGCCGCTTCTGGCCCGAGCTCCATCCGGGGGCCCGCCTCACCTCACCCCATCGCGTCCTCGGCTAAGTGCCCGGGGCTTCCCGGGGGCTGAACGCACGAAGCCCTACCTCCGGAGCGCGGGGACCGACCACAGCAGAGCGAGGTTGGAACGCGCGGCCCAGACCCCGCCCCCGGGGCGTGACCCCGCCCCCCGAAGGGCGCGAGGCTCAGCCCCTCCCTGGGCCAAACCGTGACGTTCGGGCGAGGGGCCCTACCCCGATTCGCCCGCTGGGCCCTGGCCCCGCCCCCGGGCTGCTTCCGGGCTTCGACTGGACTTCCACGTCGCCTCCCAGCCCCTCCTCCTCGGCTCTGGCTCCGCCTCCAACCTGCTTTATGAACACTGATTTTTTTTTTTTTAAGCCGCTGATTAGTTTCCTGGCTTATGGCTTTTCCTTTTTTTTTTCCGAGCCGTTTGTCTTGGCTTTTATTATGAGTCTTCCCTCTCTACACCCCTCGCCGCTTCGCATGTATCCTCCAGGACCCGGTTCCTGCTCCGCGGCGCTGCGCACCTCCGGAGTTCGGGCTGCTCCGCTCCCCGCCCGGAGGCTACTCTGGCCCCAAACCTGTAGGACCCCGCCCTCCCTCTAGCCACGCCCCCAACCCGAGCCACGCCCCAACTACTGGCCCCGCCCATGCAGGGCCCCGCCCACACACCTCGGCTCCTCTCCGGGTCCCCGCCCAGGCTTGCAGGTCCACCCACTGGGCTTGAGCTGGATTCTGGTGGCGGCGTTGACCCGGCCCGCGGTGGCGGCGGCAGCTGGAACTTGACTGAGAGTCATGCAGTGCCTAGGGGTCCGGCGTCGGAGCCGCTCTCAAGAGCTCTACCTACAGGAGCAGAGCCGCAAGGTGGCGGCGCTCAATGGACAGAGATTGGGTAAGGGAAGCAGACACCCCTGAATGAGCTCCTGGAGCCCCGCTCTCTGTCGGACTGCTGGAGTGACTGGGCGTGTCCGCTGCGGAGGGGCTATTTCTGCAGTTGGGCTGTGTGGGCTCTGCGGGGGACAGGGGGCACAGGAGGAGTGAGGCAGAGCCCTTGCCCCTGCCTGGCCTGTTGACAGGTTCCAGGTAACACTGGATCGGTGGCCACTAGCATATGACTGTGACCCAAGATATCCTCCAAGTTCAGAGGGATGCTGAGCAAAAGTGTGTGACGTGGGCTACCCAGTGGGGATGGTCACTGGTGTAGCCTTGGTGGCCAGTGCACAGCTGTGATGGTGTGCCACGTACCCAAATGGGGGACGGAATGGGATAGTGCCATGCGGAGGGCAGTGTGTGGCCTTGGGCCAGCCAGATGCCTGAGCAACGCAGCCGCTCTTGGTTTCGAGGTGTGTGTTAGGTGGGTTTTCCAATGTGGCAGCATGTCCCCGAGTAGGGGGCTGCCTGAGAGTCATGTTTTGTGGCGCTGGCTCTGCGGGTAGGCTCTTGAGTCCTGACTCCACCGTGTAGCTTCTCCAGGCCTCAATTTCCTCATCTGTAAAATGGGAATAATGATAGTGCTGTCCTCGAGGGCTGCGGAGGGGAGTAAGAACTGTGTCACATGCAGGTATTAGCTGTTATCATGATGATGGCTGCCGTTGCTGGGACCACGAGGATGCTTTTACATCCCATCTCGTGTGGCCCTGTGTTCTCCATGTGACACAGTGTGGGGCTTAGTGTCTGTTCTAGGTGGTGTGGCTGAGTAGGGCGTGTGACTCTGTGGTTGTGGATCCCAGTGTGTCTCCCTTCACCCACCCCCAAACCCTACATGGGGAGAAAGAACCACAGCCGGGCGCACGGGGGCTGGGTGAGTGTCCTGTAGACTTCGTAGGTGCTGAGGGAGACAGCAGGTCGGGGAGGTGGCCCCGTGGCCTCAGAAGCAAAAGGGCCCCATGAGGCTGAGAGAGGGAGGTGCTGTCCAGGTTGCCCAGCGCCCTGGGCTGTTGGCTGGGCTCAGGATCCACCTTTGGACTGAGGCCCACACTCCGGAATCCTCGTGGGCAGCGGCGAGGGGTTTATCTCCGCCTGGCTGCAGATAGATCCTCGTCTGGCTCCAGAACAGGATGGGCCTGTCATCTCCTCTTGGTGTTTTCCAGAGCTGGAGGGTGGGGCACGCCTTCTGCTTTCCGCCCCCTCCCCACTTTCCCATCTGTGTGGCCCACGCAGGAGGCCCCGGTGCACCCCTTCCCACGGGCCCCTCAGCCTCAGCACTGGAGCCCCTGCAGGGGCTGAGGCCGCTGTCTCCTTGACCTGGACTCCTGTCTTGAGTGCCACCGTCACAGACGGGAGAGGGGTCCCCAATCTGCAGCCCCCACTCCTTCCTCTGGGCCTCTCAGGGGGCTGTGTCTCCAGGAAATGACAGAGTGACAAAGTGAGGGGATGAAGGCAGGGAAGTCACCTGAGACTGACCAGAACAGCCCCCTCCAACAGTGCTGCTGGGGAGGAGGTGTCAGCACCAGCCCCTGTCCCTGTCCCCACTCGAGGGAACCCTGGTGGCAGGGATAGAGAGGCTGCAGCTGGCCAAGGGAAGGCCTGGGGAAGTGGTGGGTGCGTGGAGGGGGACAGGTGAGCCCCCGGGACTGGGCAGAGGGCACTGCCTGATGCCACCACCCTGCTGGAGCAGAGGATTCCTGGTTGCTGGGCGCACGGCATCCTGGCTCTAGCTCGGCTCCAGACTTGGCGGTGGGACTTGGCTGCGGCTAGTGTGACCCGGGAGATAACAGATGTAGATAGACTTGCGGCGGACACGGACACAGCCACAGCCGATGTGGAACAGATCCGCACACAGCCCCCGATCCTCACCAAGATGTGGGAGATGCTCAGCCACGTGTGTCTGCGTGGATCTGTCGCTACCTCACATTGGTGCGTCCTTCGCGTACAGGTTTCACGCACTGGTCACCGTTGGTGCAGGGGCTGCTGAGGCCTGGGGCCTCTCTCCTAGTGCCCTCTGGCGCATGCTTGGGACGAAGGGTGTCATAGCTCTGAGACTGCCTGGGTCTTGAGAGCAGCAGAGAGCCAGCAGAGGCTGGGGACAGCTCGGGTCCTTGTCACAGCGGGGGGACCTGCACTATGCCTTGGGGACCCTGGACTCAGGCGATTCAGAGATGAAGTGGCCAGAGCAGGCCAGGACCACCCAGCTGGCCAAACACAGGTTGCCCTCTGCCTCTCCTGGGGCAAGGATGAGAGACCCACCTTTGCCAGTCTAGGTGAGGAGGGAACGTCAGGGAGGGGGGACCAGGGTACCCGCAGCCACTGCATGGACAGCAAGAACGATGGCTTCTGTCGCTCTGAGGCCTTCCCAGGTTCTGCTGCATCTCATGTCACCTGAGCACTCTCCTTGCAGGCAGATGGAAGACAAGGGGGGGCGAGCTCCACAATAGGAAGTCACCTGCTCAGGTCACCCTGCTGGCCAGGAAGGGCACCTGGACCACACTGGTGCGTCCAGAGCTGCAGAGGCTGGGGTGGGTGCTGGCGTCCACTCACTTCTGGAAGCCATCATAACTGTCCCTTTTCCTTCCTGCCTGACCTTCCCACTCCAGCTTCTTTCAGGTCCTTTTGAGCCCTGAGTGTGACCAGGAGGGGCCCACCTCATCTTGAATAAACAGGCCACTTCCTAGGGGTCTGGTCCCCCAAGGTACTCTTGGCATCGCTGTCCTGGGGTGGGGTGGGGTCAGTGTTTTCAGGGTGACTTTGAGTGGTTGGGAACGACGGTTTGCCTGGCCTGAGTGGGCAATCAAGAGGACTCCTTGGAGGAGGCAGCACTCCAGGAGTCGATTGGAGCCTTCATAGAGGAGGAAGTGAACTGAGAGCAGAGGATGAGGTGGTAAAAGTGGGCCCGCGGGCTGGTAGAGCAAGGATTCAGGAGGGGGTGGCATCTTACCTGCTGTGCCCTCCCCCGGCCCAGGCCTGCAGGGGGACGAGGACCTCCAGGCCCTGCTGAAGGGCAGTCAGCTCCTGAAGGTGAAGTCCAGCTCATGGCGGAGAGAGCGCTTCTACAAGCTGCAGGAGGACTGCAAGACCATCTGGCAGGAGTCCCGCAAGGTCATGCGGAGCCCCGAGTCCCAGCTCTGTGAGTGCCCCGGGACTGTGGCCTGGGCTGGGGCAGTGGGGGGCGCCGCAAAGTGCCCACGTGGGCTGGGACGGGAGGTGGACCGTGGTTCAGGACCACAGACAGGGAAGCAGAGGGCGCCCGAGGGACAGAGGCAGATGCGGGGAGGGCGGGGAGGGGGGCTGGGGGGAGGGCTGAGCAGCGCAGATGGAGAGGATGATGCTCTTTAGGGGTCATTTTACACCGCCACAGAGGAGGGGGAGCCAGGCCTTCTGGAAACCACAGGAGCAGGCCCAGATAGTTGTGGCAAGGAGGGAAGCTGGGCTGACAGGCACTGGGAGTGGGAGGGACAGAGCCAGGCCCAAAGTCCGGGTACAGATACGGCCCTTCCGGGTGTCATGTTGGGCTGAGGTGGGGCTACAGGGCGCAGTGCCTCCCTGGGCTGGGGTGGAGCGGGGCCTTGACTGGGCACCTCCCTGAGGGCAGTGCCTCCCCCTCCCCGCCCCCGCTAGGTCATAGAGGAGAAAGTTCTTTGCTTTGTTTTGCTTTTGTTTTGGGGCCACACCTGGCAATGCTCAGGGTACCATATGGGATGCCAGGGATTGAACCCTAGTCGGCCGCATGGAAGGCAAATGCCCTACCCGCTGTCCTATCTCTGGTGCCTGTGAAGGGGGTATGAGCGAAAAAGTTCTGCGGCATCACTTTATTTATTTATTTATGACGTTTGGATCACACCCGGCAATGCTCAGGGGTTACTCCTGCTCTGCATTCAGGAATTACTCCTGGCAGTTCTCAGGGGATTGGCCATAGGGGACACTGGGGATTGAACCCAGGTCGGCCGCGTGCAAGGCAAATGCTCTACCTGCAGTACTATTGCTCTGACCCCTATGGCACCACTTTGACACGGGATCCTTCCGTGAGTCTGAGGTGGCAGGACAGGTCTCCCCGGTACCTCTACTGGGGGGACGGGGTTGGGGCGATGGGACTAAGAGACCCATGCCATCTGGGAATGATTTTCTGTGCCACTGGGAATATTCTGATACAGCACCTCTCACTGCCCGTGGCCACAGACACTTGAAATTTGGTTGACGTGGCTGAGGGACCGAACCTTTCATGTTGCTGAATTTGAACTGATTTACATGAAAATGGCCTGGGCGGTGGGAGATGGCTTTACTGGGGGACCACAGCAGCTGGGATCCACTCCCCAGACCCTCCTGGAAATCCCTCTCTCATTCCCCCACCCTTGATGGGGATGGGGGGGGGCAGGTCAGCCCACTGGCAGGTCTCGGGGGGCAGTGAGTGGGGTGGGACGAGTCTCAGCCGCAGAGGGGCGGGAAGCAAGGTGGGCTGCCGGGCCTCGGGACCCAGACCGGAAGAGCGAGGCGGTGGGGCTGGAGTGATAGTACAGTGGGTAGGGTGTTTGCCTTGCACACGGCCGACCTGGGTTCAAATCCCAGCATCCCAGATGGTTCCCTGAGTGCCGCCAGGAGTAATTCCTGAGTGCAGAGCCAGAAATAACCCCTGTGCATTGCCGGGTGTGACCCAAAAAGCAAAAAAAAAAAAAAAAGAGCGAGGCAGTGTGGCCTGCGGAGG
Organism: Sorex araneus; assembly: GCF_027595985.1. Taxonomy (NCBI): domain Eukaryota; kingdom Metazoa; phylum Chordata; class Mammalia; order Eulipotyphla; family Soricidae; genus Sorex; species Sorex araneus. The sequence goes on along the minus strand of NC_073305.1, from coordinate 36,513,139 downwards.
GATCACAAGCCAGGCAGGACTTAAGCAGGGTCCAGGGCCAGAGCCTTGCAGGGTCCTTGAGACTTGGTTGTGGTGGCAGGCCTGGAGCTGGAGGACACTCAGCACCGTGCCACCGACTCTGGCACTCTGAAAGGACAGGCCAGTCTGTCCCTAGCCGGGCTCTGGGGACCCTGCTCTGGCAGGGGCTTCCTGTGTTTTCGGGTGCCTCTCACTCCCCGAGCCCCAGAGGGTCCGGGAGCCCCTGGCGAGTGTGTGCCAGCACCTGGGGGCCCTTGAGGGAGCCGTGCTGGGCTGGGGGAGGCAGGAAGTCCCAGGGTGGGGTGGGGGTGGGGGACTCAGTGCTTGCATAGGTGCAGAGGAAAGGATGGGGTGGCAGATCCCGGGTTGGGGTGCCCCGGGTGCTTGAGGGAGCAGTGTGGCCTGGAGGGGCTCTCACCCCCTCTCTGGGCGAGCACTGGGACATGAATGCGCTCCGCCCACGGGGAAACTCAGTTCGGACGGATGCAGTCTCCTTCTCCAGCTCTGCCACCAACCGGCCATTCCTTCCGTCTGGTTCCCAGAGGGGACAAAGCCCTGGCGAGGGCGATGGCAACTGTACTTCCTCCTGGGCCTGGGAACTCCACGTCTCGGCTTCCTGTCTCCTGTCTCCTCCCCCCTCCCTCTCCCCGCCTCCTAGTCTGGCTGGGCTGTGCTGGAGTGGCCTGGAGGGTCAGAGGCGCCCCTGCACCCAGGTGGTCCAGGGCTCCACCCCTCAGAGCCTGGAGTCTGGGCTCCACACATGGAGTTCATGGGGGTCAGGAGGCCCTGGACACTGAGGTTCTCAGAGCCCCACCCTGCCCCACCCCCCACTCAGAGCCCTATGCACCCGCTGTCCCGAAGAAGCCAAGCTCCGGCTCTGGCTCTGGGTCTCCCGCCACCTCTGTCTCTGCCTTCCTCTTTCTGTGTCCTGTTATCTGTCCTCCTGCCTCTCGCCTTCCTCTCTGCCCAAGGCCAGGCAGGCAGCCCCTCCCCCACCCTGGCCCCAGGAGTGAGGAGCAGGAGCTGGGCTGGCCTCCCTCGTCCCACTCCATCCCCTTCTTGCAGTCTCCATCGAGGACATTCAGGATGTGCGCATGGGGCACCGCACGGAGGGCCTGGAGAAGTTTGCCCGCGACGTGCCTGAGGACCGCTGCTTCTCCATCGTCTTCAAGGACCAGCGCAACACGCTGGACCTTATCGCGCCATCTCCCGCAGACGCCCAGCACTGGGTGCAGGGGCTGCGCAAGATCATCCACCACTCGGGCTCCATGAACCAGCGGCAGAAGCTGCAACAGTATCCTGGCAGAGGGTCCCGGCCCAGCCCACGGCTGCAGGCTGTAGGGGGTCCCCAGCGCAACTTAGGGGTAGAGGAAAAAACAGGGGCCATTACAGCAAGATAGACAGAGTAGCTGAAACAACAGAAATGACCTTTCCACAGCACTGGGGACGGGAAGTCCGAGATCAGGGGGCTGGCCAGGGTGCGGTTCCGGTGAGGGCCTCCTTGCCGGCAGAGAGCTATCTTTTCACAGTGACCTCATAAGGCAGGACGAGGAGGGGTCTCTGGTGTCTCTCTCTCTCTCTCTTTTTCTTCTTGGGTCACACCCAGCGATGCACAGGGGTTACTCCTGGCTCATGCACTCAGGAATTACTCCTGGCTGTGCTCGGGGGACCATATGGGATGCTGGGAATCGAACCCGGGTCAGCCGCGTGCAAGGCAAACGCCCTATCCGCTGTGCTATCGCTCCAGTCCCTACCTGTCTTTTATGATCACCGAGAAACTGTGTCTCATTTCCAAAGTTTGAAATCTAAGATTACAGTCAGGGGTTGGTTGCTTCACAAGGGGATACATTTGGAGAAATACATCACTAGGCAACTTTGTCTTGCAAGTACATACACTTAGGTGGTGTGCCCTGCTCCCCTGCCCAGCCATCTATGGAGACCAGCCTTGTCTCGGCGCTTCATGGAGGGGGCTATCTCATCGTGTTTGCAAACGCTCAGTTTTATGCATTTCTCACTGAACTATTCATAGCGGCCATTCTTTGTCATGGTGCCAAGGATGGATAGAACCAGGTCTCCCGCATTCAAGGCAGGCTCTTCACCACTGAGCCCAGTGGAGCCCCGTCCTCTCCTCCTGTCTTTCTTTTAAATAAATCCTTCAAAGCCTTTGCTGCAAACAGTTCTTCCGGCCTGTCCAAAAACTCCAGGTGGAGTTTTCTTTTTCTCTGTATTTGAATCTCAGAATTTAAGCCATTTATATGGCATCAACATAATAGTTGATAATAATAGTTGAAAATAATTTCCTTTGTGATTTCTTCTAATAACCAACTGTCTTGTAAAAAAACCGTGTCCACCTGTCTTTGCTCTACACTGAGTTCTCTCTGAGGAGCAAGAGAATGGAGATAACAGAGAAGTAGGGGCATAAGTAATATTTTGAAATGTTTTCTTTTTTTTTTTTTTTTTGCTTTTTGGGTCACACCTGGCGATGCACAAGGGTCACTCCTGGCTCTGCACTCAGGAATTACCCCTGGCGGTGCTCAGGGGACCATATGGGATGCTGGGAATCGAACCCGGGTCGGCCGCGTGCAAGGCAAACGCCCTACCCGCTGTGCTATCACTCCAGCCCCCTTGAAATGTTTTCAACACGTGAAAGATTCAAAGCTAGTGAAGAAGAAAACCCCCCTCTTCAACAAGATGTAGCCTTTCTGCTAAAGAGACCACCAGCTTTTGTCTTAAGAGTTGGGCATCTCGTAGGTCAGGTCTACAGGGAGCTGTGTCTATGGGTGGTCTCAGTCCAGCTGGACTCAGGAGTTAACCCCAGGATAGAGGCAGGGATCCAGCTAGGGCCTAAGGGTCCCAGGGTTCCTAGGTACTTTCCTGACTTCTTGCCCAGCTGGATTCACTCCTGCTTGCGAAAAGCTGACAAGAACAAGGACAACAAGATGAGCTTCAAGGAGCTGCAGAACTTCTTGAAAGAGCTCAACATCCAGGTGGATGACAACTACGCGCGCAAGATCTTCAGGGTAAGGCGGGAAGGGTGGTGGGCAGTGAGGCAGAGGGGCCCTGACCCAGCCCCAGCCGGCTCAGCCTGGTGCACCGGCTTTCCTGGCTTTGCAGGAATGCGACCACTCCCAGACCGATTCCCTAGAGGACGAGGAGATTGAGGTCTTCTACAAGATGCTCACCAAGCGGGCTGAGATCGAGCGCATCTTTGCCGAGGCCACAGGCTCTGGGGAGACCATGTCTGTGGATCAGTTGGTGACGTTCCTGCAGCACCAGCAGCGCGAGGAGGATGCGGGGCCAGCCTTGGCCCTCTCTCTCATTGAGCGTTATGAGCCCAGTGAGATGGGTAAGGGCCTGGGCAGGGCCTCATGGGGCTGGGAGACCCCTGGGAAAACTGCAGCCCAGAGAAGGGAACTGGGTGGGGTCCCAGCAGACTTTAGGTCAGCATGTACCTGCCCCATGAAAGCAGGGCATGGGACACCAGCCTCTCCATCATTGTCCCCTCCAGCTTCCACCTGCAGGGGTGCTCCGAGGATCTCCTTGGGGGGGGTGTGGAGAAAGAGAGAGAGAGAGAGAGAGCGAGCAATAGAGTGCGAGAGCAAGAGCACTACCCTGGCCCTTTCCTGCTTCCTTCTTTGCACCCATACTGGGCCCAGCCTTGGGATGTGATGGGGCAGAGAGAGAGGAGGGTCCAGTCTGGAGGTGCGGAGGAAACGAGGCCCTGACTTTCAGGTGGGAGCCCCAGAGGGAGGGCCTCGCCCTGGGCTGGTCACAGTTTGATTGGGAGACTCAAATCCACCCGCTTCCTAGAGCATCAGGGACCAGCCCGGGATAGGGAGGCCAGGAGTGCGGGGGACTCCTGCCCTAGGAGCTGAAGGTGCTGGGCTCCTCTCTCCCAGCCAAGGCGGAGCGGCAGATGACCAAGGATGGCTTCCTCATGTACCTGCTGTCAGCCGACGGCAGTGCCTTCAGTCTGGCGCACCGGCGGGTCTACCAGGACATGAACCAGCCGCTCAGCCACTACCTGGTGTCGTCCTCACACAACACTTACCTGCTGGAAGACCAGATCACCGGGCCCAGCAGCACCGAAGCCTACATCCGGTGAGGCCAGGGGGCGTGGCATCGTGGGGGCGTGGCATTATGGGAGCTTGGAGTTACGGGGCGGGCTTTGAAGGGGGGGCGGGTCTTTGCTCTTTGCGCGGGTTGGTGGCAGGGGCGGGGCTTTGCGCGGGGAGTGGCGGTGGGCGGGGCCTTGCGCGGGTGGGCGGGGGATGAGGCGGGGCTTTGCGCGGGTGCGCGGTACGAAGAGAGCTGGATCTCTGCCAATAGGGCGCTCTGCAAAGGTTGCCGCTGCGTGGAGCTCGACTGCTGGGATGGGCCCAACCTGGAGCCTGTCATCTACCATGGCTACACATTCACCTCCAAGATCTTCCTCTGCGACGTGCTCAGGGCCATCCGGGACTATGCATTCAAGGTGGGCGCGCTGCCTGTCGGGAGGTGGTGGGGAGGGGGTGGACTCCCCCAATCTCCTAACCTGCCCTGGGGCTTCCAGGCCTCCCCCTATCCGGTCATCCTGTCCCTGGAGAACCACTGCAGCCTGGAGCAGCAGCGCGTCATGGCTAGACACCTGCGCAACATCCTGGGCCCTTTGCTGTTGGACCAACCACTCGAGGGCGTCACCAGCAGCCTGCCTTCCCCCGAGGTGCGCCGAGGGACGGGGGTGCTCAGAGGAGAAGGCAGGGGACCGGCTGGGAGGCCACGTGGGCCCTGACCAGCTGCTCCCTCCATCTTTAGCAACTGAAGGGGAAGATCTTGCTGAAGGGGAAAAAGCTTGGTGGGCTTGTGCCTCCCGGAGGGGAGGCAGGTCCGGAGGCCACGGTTTCAGATGAAGATGAGGCTGCAGAGATGGAGGATGAAGCAGTGAGGAGTCGGGTCCAGCACACGCCCAAGGTTTGAGGGAGAGCCTTGGGGAGGTGTATGGCGGCTGCCGTGGGTCCCTCCTTCATCATCAGCCTCCATCAGCCCCGGGGATGTTTGCCTGTGGCAGTTCTCTGGGGCTGCCACTCAGACCCTGTGCCTCCCCTCTCTCTGTCTGTCTTCTTTCTGTCCCTGTCGCTGGGTTTCTGGCTCTCAGGGCCCGCCCTACCTCACCTTCCCAATCTAACCCGGGCCTCCCCGTGGCCCCCAGGAGGACAAGCTGAGGCTAGCGAAGGAGCTCTCCGATATAGTAATTTACTGCAAGAGCGTCCACTTTGGGGGCTTCTCCAGCCCGGGCAGCCCCGAGCAGGCCTTCTATGAGATGGTGTCCTTCTCCGAGAACCGCGCTCTTCGCCTGCTCCAGGAATCGGGTGAGCCTGGCTCGCCTGGCGGTGCTGCGGCCGTGACCCCCTGCTGTGGGCAGGCTGAGCTGGCCTCACTGACCCACACTCCCCTCAGGGAACAGCTTTGTCCGCCACAACGTGAACCACCTGAGCCGAATCTACCCCGCCGGGAGGAGGACGGACTCATCTAACTACAACCCCGTGGACATGTGGAACGGGGGCTGCCAGATTGGTAGGGGTTGCTTGTGACTGGGAGAGGGCCTTAAATGTGGGTGCTAGGAGTTTCTTGGGGACCCAAGCAGGGCCCAGAGCAAGGACGTATGGGCTTAGTAGCTGGTAATATCAGCTTGGAAATGTCCACTCACCACGAGTCTTTGACACCCCCTGGCAAACCCCTAAATCTTTGGATTCTGCACAGGAAGTTGGAAGTGAGATCAGCATGGTAGCCCAGTCAGGGTGGCAGGAGAGTTGGTGTGATGCCAGACCCCACTGCTCCCTCGCCGAGGGACCCACGGTTCAGGGGCCCCCGAGTAGGCAGACCGCAGCCTGAGACCCTGTTCCACCTGTAGTGGCCCTGAACTTCCAGACTCCGGGGCCAGAGATGGACGTGTACCAGGGGCGCTTCCAGGACAACGGGTTCTGTGGGTACGTGCTGAAACCTGACTTCCTGCGAGACCCCAACACCACCTTCAACGCAAATGCCCTGGCCCCAGGGCCCTGGTGGAGGCGGAAGCGGCTCAGTGTCAGGGTATGGTCAGCCACAGAGGGGGCGGGAGCTGTTGGGCCTCCCTTCTTCCTCCGTTCCCTTCCCAAACCCTCTGCCTTTCCTCAGGTCATCTCAGGGCAGCAGCTGCCCAAGGTCAACAAGAGCAAGAACTCCATCGTGGACCCCAAGGTGACGGTGGAGGTCCATGGCGTGGGGCGCGACGTGGCGAGCCGCCACACGCCTGTTGTCACCAATAACGGTAGGTGCTCAGCCCGTCAGGACCCTGTGACCCTAGCCGGTGTCCGGGCCGTTGACGGGGAGGCCCTTCCCTTGTAGGCTTCAACCCATGGTGGGACAAGGAGTTTGAGTTTGAAGTGGCCGTCCCCGAGCTCGCCCTCGTGCGCTTTGTGGTGGAGGATTACGACGCCTCATCCAAGAACGACTTCATTGGCCAGAGCACCATCCCCCTGCACAGCCTCAAGCAGGGTGAGTCTTTGCCCAGTGGGGACCTGGGCCTGGCATCTGCTGGGCAGGGGCCTGCAGTCCCATGGAGTGTGTGCCCTGGGTGACCGGAGCCCCCCCTGCATGCCCCTGCCAGGATTCCGCCACGTCCACCTCTTGTCCAAGAGCGGAGACCAGCACCCATCTGCCACCCTCTTTGTGAAGGTGTCTGTGCAGGACTGCTGAAGCGTGGGGAGTCTGGTGAGAGCCTCTCCAGGCAGGCCCGGCCCTGGGTCCACGTTTGGTGGTGGGGCCTGTGGCTGCCCCCCTCCTCACTGTGACTCAGAACCCGAGGCCTGATCTGCCTGACTCTGGGACACATGGTCTGTGCTGCTGACTCTCTGGGCACCCCTGAGCCAGTCCGTTTCCCAGAGCCGTCCTCAATTCCGTTAGAACCTCACTGCAGCGCGCCTGCCTGCAAGCTGGCCCGAGAGTGAGGGTTTTTATAAAAATGTTAACACTAAGCCACGTGTGGTCTCTATATCCAGATGCTGCAACAATCCCCAGGAAGTGTGTATGTGTGCAGGTGTGTGTGCATGCGCGCATGCTTGTGTGTGCGTGTATGTGTCCGGGAGCCCTAGCACCTCTTTTGCTACCTTACCCCCGACTGGAGTGGGGTCCAGCAAGAAAACAGCCCTTCCGTGGAGCTCCGTGCTGCTCTGCGATGTCACGGGAGACCTCCTGTCCCAAGAACGCCCTTCCCACCAGTGGGACCCCCGGAGTGATCCAGACTTGGCAGCACATACACAAGCTTTTACTGGGGGTGGGGGGCAGGGGAGTGACCCAAAGTGACTAGGAAGTGATGGCAGAATCTCCCCTGGCACTCAGTGGGGGGTGTGTGTGTGTGTTGGGGCGGTGGGGTGGGGGATGGGATCCACGAAGATGCTGGAATGTGGGTGTCGGAAGGTGGGAGGCGGTGTTCAGAAGAAGCCGAACTGCTTTTTCTCCTGCTGCTGCCTCCACCGGGCCATGCTGTAGAATTCCTCCTTGGACTTCCCAAAGATGTCTTGGAAGTCAGAGTCTGAGAGGTAGAACTGTGGGGGAGGAGGGATGCAGAGAGGGGAGTCCTCTGAGTCCAGAAATCTGTTCCCCAGAGTTATCTCCCCTAGGCTCTGGGCTCTCCTCCCCACATCCCTGCACCGCCACCATCCAGGACACATGTCTCCCTGGAGCAGCCTGCCCACTGCCCCCTTCGGCAGGCCCCAGGCTCCTCCAGCCTGCTTCTCTGGCCTCGGGCTGGTGCTGAGCGTGGGTCGCCAGTGCCCAGTGCCTACCTCCTTGTGGGCCGGGTCCACGCCATCTGGCAGGTCCTTGGCGGCCTGGTGCATCAGCTGTTCTCGGGGCAGGCTCCCGGGCCCGGCGAGCCTGGTATCGCTGTGGTCGCAGCCGTGGCTGCCTATCTTGGAACCCAGCTCCGGCTCATTCTCTGAGCTGTCCTGGGGAGCCTTAAAGGCCGGTATGATCCAGGGGGCCTCCCTGCAATTGGTCAGCCACGTGGACAGCGGGAAGTGACCCATTTTCTGCAGAGAGAGGCCTCGGGCTGGTGTGGGGGGGCCGGACTCCCACAGGGAGGCCACACCGAATCTACCACCTTTTTCGCCCCTTTGTTGCCTCACTTTGCAGCCCCTGAGCCCACCCTCTGCTCCCAGGCCCCGGGGGAGGGGTGTGTGTGGGTGCAAACGGAGGTCCCCCCCCCTCCCACTGCTGTCATCTCACAGAGTCGGCAGGTCTTACTTCCAGGCTGCTCTCCACCACCTTCTCATAGAACTGGTTGTTCTGGGGGCAAGAACGGGGATGTGTGGGTGCAGGGGCGCCAGTGGGGCCCAGGAGAGCTTCCCGTACCCACAGGAGGGATCTCAGGCAAGGTGGAGGCCCCGTGCCCCAGATGATATTGGAGTGCAGGGCTCAGGCCCACTCACGGTCCACTTGTTGGGGTCCCAGGAGAGGAACCAGCTGGTGAAGGTGGTGGGCTCGTGACCCTGCCTGACCAGCACGATGGGGGTGGCCAGGCTCCTCCTCGCTGGATGGGTCTTCAGGTACTCCCGGCCCCAGGCCAGCGCCTCCTTTGCTTCTCTCGCTGCTGACCCGATCCACAGGAACACCTGGGCCACACAGACAGGGCCTGACGCGGGCGGAGTGCAGGGCCTGTGCGAAGCTGGCCTCTCCCTTCCACTGGGTCCATCCCGTGGTCTCAGAGCCCACTCCTTTGCTCCCATGCCAGCCGCCAGGCACATGCCCAAGCATAAGCCCACCGGGGTGTTCAACAGTGAAAATAAAATTAGACACAATTCCTCACCCTTGGGGTCGGCGAGAGAGCTCAGAGGGGTAAGGGAACATGTGGGGACCCTTTTGCATGTGGAGGCCCCAGATCAATCCCCAGAAACACATGGTCCTTCCATCGCTGCTGGGAGAAAACCCCTGAGCACCTTTAGGTGTAGCCCCCAAAACAAAAACCACCCTCCTAGGGCGCTTTTGTGTCATTGAGTGGGTAGGGCTACAGAGAGATTAAAGCATAGATCATCAGTGCTCACTTCGGCAGCACATATGCTAAAATTGGAAGGATACAGAGATTAGCCTGGCCTCTGCGCAAGGATGATACACAAATTCGTGAAGCGTCCCATATTTTTCGATAGCACAGCGGGTAGGGCGTTTGCCTTGCATGTAGCCGAACCAGGTTTGATTCCCAGCATCCCATATGGTCCCCTGAGCACCGCCAGGAGTATTCCCTGAGTGCAGAGCCAGGAATAAGACCTGAGCATCACCAGGTGTGACCCAAAAAAAAAAAAACACAACAAAACATAGATAATCAGCTGGAGAAGAATAAGTAGGAAAGAAGCAAAGTGGGGTGGTTGGGGCGGATAATGCCGTTTGAAATTAGAGTGAGGGGGAGTCTGAGACGGTGACGTTTGTAAAGGTTTGCGGGAGTGAAGGTGTGAATCCCAGGCAGGTCTGTGGGTTCTAACAGAACCAAGTAGAAGTAGAAGCCAGCAGTGCCACGCTCCAGCACGCAGGCCTGGAGTGCCAGGTCCAGCAGTGGGGACTGTGGCTGTGGGAGCACAGTGCGGGAGTGGGAGCAGCTGGGGCCACAGGTTTGGGTCATAGGGGGCTCGTGCTCTGAGGGAGTAATGACCCCAGACACCCTGTCACCATGGTGAGACCCCTCTGGCCCCAGCGCAGTCCTGTCCTAATGGTCTCCCGCCACACAGCTAGACAAGGAATGGGCAGTCACACGGAGCTGCGCACAGACAGCCACAGAGTGGCACTGTGGCCTGCCCCCAGCCCCTGCACATATCCTTCAGCCACTCGTAGCGTCCAAAGCACTATCCAGTGACAGCTGGCCACCCGGCTGCATAGCCACGACTAAAAGGCCCAAGGAGCCACACCAGGGCCTGTCACCCCCTTCACCCTGCTCTCAGAATCATACGCCACCAGACGGCACAACAGTTACAAGTACCAAATGGATCACAGTCACACCCGCATCCCGGGCACCCAGTGTCAGACACACGGTGACATCCATCATCCACAATCACACAGTCATGCAGCTTGGGCTGACAACACATGCCTGGGGGTGGCAGCCACCTCACCTCCTGCCAGGCGTCAAGCAGCATGATGCTATACTTGTCCAGATCCTCTTGTTGGAAGAACAGCACTTCCGTGAGGACCAAGCAGCCCGACTGGCTGGAGCACCCGAACAGTCGTGGCGGGAAGCTGGGATCCTCCTCTGGGAGCCTGGCCAGTGTGGGCATGAGGTGTGAAGGGTGTGGAGGCCTGGGCCTCTCCAGAGGCACGGCCCCCCCGCCCCCGACACCAGGGGCCTGAGATGCACACCCCCACAAGTTACTGGTTCTGCTCTGCGCCTCAGCGTGAGCTGCGCCAGAGATACCGCCCATTAGGCCATCGAGCCCACCCCAGCTGCAGTTCCAGCAGCCCATGAATCTTGCCCAGAGTTACTGTGACGAGGGGAAGCTCCGTGCAGAGCACAGGGCAGGAGGATGACCAGGTGCCAGCCCTGTTCAGAGCTGCAAGCCCAAAAGGGGAGAAGGGAAGGAAGGCTGAGAGAGAGGAGAGCAGAGCATGGAGGTTTGTGACTGTGCTCTCTCTCTCTCTCTCTCTCTCTCTCTCTCTCTCTCTCTCTCTCTCTCTCTCTCTCTCTCTCACACACACACACACACACACACACACACATACACGGCTATACCCCTCAGGATTGTGGGGCTGGAGAAAGGCACTTTGCTCTTCTGCCTTTTGCCAGGGGGACAGTCCAGGAGGGGGACAAGGCCAGGAGCACCTCCTGCCAGCAGAGGGCACCCGTGCCCTGTGTTCCCCATTGTCTCCCCATCCAGGTTTCCCAGCTGGTGTTTCCCGGAGGCCTGGGCCAGGTTCCTGCTGTGGGACTCCCACCCCACCCCACCCCCGTGAGTCTCCCTCTGGGCCTCAGTGTCCTCCTCAGCATGAGAAGAGCCTGCCCCAGCTCTCACCTCTTGTTCCTGGGGTACGGGGCACAGCCTCCCAGGACCTCCCAGAAGTGGGGAGGCTCTTGACCCTCCAGCACCATTTCCTGTTTCTTCTCCGAGATGGTAGAGGCCACCCTCCGCGCCATCATACGCTGGTCACCGTGACAGCCCTGGCAAGCAGAGGGACTTGGGTCAGGCCCGTCACCATGGGGAGGGTCTTCAGCCTTCTGCCCACAGGTGGGGGGACACTGACTCGCTGGAGGCCCAAGACAACGTTCTCCTCTCCCTCCCACTTCCAGCTTCCCGAGGCCCTCTCTGGACCAGGCCAAGGTGGGGCGGGTGTGCCGCGCTGGTGTGGGTCATTCACTCATGATTTATGCTGGGAGCAGAGAACCCTCTGGCAAAGTGAACTAGGCTTCCCCCTTTCCCCAAAGGGCATGGGAAGGGTCAGCTTCTGCTTGAGGCAGGAGGGAGGGGAGCGGCCTGGACTTGGCCGGGCTCAGGCCTGTGGACTCCCACACCCCCGTCATTGTGGCGCCCTCAGGTTCCACTGGGCCTCCTCCTGCCTCTCCTGGCCTACCTGGGTCTGGATGTGGCCTGCCTCCCGTGGCGTGGCCCCCACTACCCCCCTCATGTGGCCCGCAGCCTGCGGTGGGTGTCGGTGGCTCAGCGTCGGGGGTACCTTCCCAAACCAGAGGTAGCAGGTGCCCGGCGTGAGGAGCAGGAAGATGTCATCAGAGTGAAGTGCTGAGGCGCGGGCTGGCACCTCCACAGTCTTGGTGTTGTGGTATTCGGTGCCTTGGATACGGAGGAGGCGGATGACAGCTGGCCATTGCCCCTTTCCAGTGAGTGCGGGGTTCTTCTGCAAGAGGATCATAACTTGGTGCTCCCGAGGGGTGGACCGGCTGTCCCTGTCTCAGTGGAGAGTCAGCTGCCAGGGGGCACAGAGCTCTCTCCAGGAAGCCTCCACTGTTGTTTTTTGGGTCTCTTGGGTGAAGAGTGCGAGGAGTCCCCCCGTCTGAAATAAGCCCTTTCTAAATGGGTCCCTCGCCCTCAACTCTGAGGGGGTCAGGGCCTGGCTCCCCAGAGCCTGGGGAATGAAAAGAGCAGCTTGGCCGGTTTGACCGTGCCAGGCTGAGGTTCTTCATGGATGCCCCTGGCTCTGGGGACAAAAGGACTAAACCCAGGCAGGAGTGCCAGGGCTGGGGCAAGTACCAGGAATGCGGGGAGTTGTCCGCTGAGTCCAGGGCGCAGCTCAGGGAGGAGCTGGGGGAGTGCACCGGCTCATACTTACCTGGAAAATGGCCAGGCGGCCCTTGAAGATGGCCAGGAAGTGGGGGGGCTCACTGCCCATGGTCACGTGCACCTGCACCAGAGCCCTGTGGTACTGGATGTCCAGCTCCTCGGTGTGGCTCTTCAGGGCCATGATCTTCTGCGCATCGACATGAAGGCCCTGCAGGCAGTTGGGGGGGAAGGCCTGGTACAGAGCTTTGGGACCACCCTCAGGGCCCCAGCTTTGGGGTCTTCAGGAAGCCATCCCTGCCCTGCTCGGGCCAGCGCACCTTCCACAGGTAGAGAACATGCTGATCGTAGCTCATCCTCTGGTAGGTGTAGAGGACCAGGTAGCAGTTGTCTGCATGCAGCTGTCCGTGACACCTGGGGTCCATGGGCTGCCGGCCGTGGTGTTGTATGCACCACACCTGAGGGCAAGGGTTCGAGAGCACGGGGGCTCCTCCAGATGAACAGGCCGGAAAACACCCCTTGCTCAGCACCCTGACCAGCCTTTGCACTGGACTCTAGCAAACGTCTGCAGGTGACTGTCCTCCATGCCCCCGCCCCCTAGCACACACGGGGAGCCTGCCCTGATGAACAGGGGATGGAGCCCTGAGCCCTGGCACGTTGCTGCCCCAGACGGATGCCAGCTGCGAGGCCTGGTGAGAGGCAGGTCCTGGCTTAGCTTCAGCCTGGGCCGGCAGAAGCAAGGGCTCAGGTTCTTGGAAAAGTTCCCTCTTTTCAAGGATCACTTAAGAACAAAGGCTGTTTACACAGGAAAACACTTCCTCACACTTGGTGTGATCTACCATTCTCCGAGGGTAGAGCACTGAGCAAGGGCTGGTCAAATTTGGTCACACCTCAGAACAGCCCTGAGTTGGCTGGGGGACCTGAGCTACCCCCACCCACACACCCCTAACCGGGGCACCAGGAAGCCGGCCTGGCTGTTGTCCTGGCACACACGGAGCCCCACAGTAATGGTGAATGATGGTGTGGCCAGCTGTGACATGCAGGAGGAATGGTCAGGACATACACGAGCTCACACAGACGTCCACGACATACCCCGTACGGACATGCACCCGGGCAACATCGTCCACCTGCACACAAAGCCCACCCCGAAGTGCCCCTCACCTCCACCTTTCCTGAGCCAGAGTCCACCATGCGGAACTGGGCTGCAAGCTCAGAACAGCGCGGCGGCTTTTTCATGTTCATCTTGACTGGATTCCGTTGACCTGAGTGGGAGTGTGTGTGCGCGGCAGGGTGGCTGGGTGTCACAGGAACCTCCTGCCCAGTCTCCTTCCCTGTTGGGACCAGGGTTGCTCCAGCGCACTCAGGAGTCTCCAGGAGGCCCCAGGTGCTGCCCAACCCCATCAGGAGGCCCCGCCCACCAACAGGCCCCGCCCCGTCCAGGACCTGGCCCCGCCCCACTAGAGGCCCCGCCCCCTGCACTCACCCCTCTCATTTTGGTTTCTATTCTCTAGCGGCACTTTGTTCCAGGTTTGGAAGAGCTGCTGGAACTCAATGGACTCGGCCCCCTCGTTCACCACCTCCACGTTAGTGTAGGTCGGGTAGCCCTTGGCCTGGATGAAGTCCTGGGGCCCAGGCTCGTCAGGCGTGAAGCTGCAGGGCTCACAATCCTCGCCCCACCCAGGAAACCTCCCGCTTACCCAACAGGGGCTTGAGCACCGTTAATTAAGTGAGATCATGACCCAGTTATCATTTCTCTGTCATCACTGACTTCTCGGGGTCCCAGTGGGCAGGCAGGACTGGGACTGGGAGGTCTCAGGCAGGGCTGGCTGAGCAACCCTTCCCCGCCACCGCAAACAGAGAGAGCTCTGTCACCGCCCCCCTTATAAAGGAGAGGACACCCAGTGCCACTGGCTCCTCAGACCTCAAAGAGTCCCTTTCTTGTGCCCTTTGGTCTTCCTGTCTGGGCTCCTCGGGCAGGCCACAGCCCCGCTCCTCCCGTAAGGACGGTGCTGTTTCCAGCCTCAGACCCCAGAACAGGGTCACAACCCCCTCCTGCATCAGACAGGAGTGCCAGGGCCAGACCATCACCCCATCTCGCCCCCGGGACGCAATGCTTCCTGCTTACTCTCCAGGGAGGCCCCAGGGAGGGGCTGCCTCTCCCTGCATACCAGGGTGGACCCCAGAGCTCACCAGAGCCCGGCTGAAGGCAGCCGTTTTCTCCAGCAGACTGGAGCGGCGACCCTGCCACACGTAGATCCTGAAGCCCCCCTGGTCCAGGAGATAGCACTTCTGGAGGCAGAGGCAGGGCTGCTCAGTGGGTGGTACAGTCCCCACCAGGCCTTGAGCTGGGGCACTGGGGTAGCGTCTGCCTCACCTCCTCCTGCAGCAGGTCTCGGGTCAGTGGGCAGGCTGCCCGCTCCTGGACCACCAGGTTCTCATCTTTCTTGTAGACACTGGGGGAAAGGCATCCAGAGGGGGGCAGCTCAGCCCCTCCCTGGTCTGGCTCCCCCACTCCCTGCCTCAGAGAGGCAGAAGGCACAGGGGCTGGGGCCCTCAGCTGAGGTCATGACCTCCCAGCAACCTCCTTGAGGAGACCTGGGCAACTCCCTGGCCCTCTCGGGACTCCTGAGCCAGGTCTTCACTGTATCACTGTCATCCCGTTGCTCATCGATTTGCTCGAGTGGGCACCAGTAATGTCTCCATTCTTTTGAGACTTGTTTTTACTGTCTTTGGCATATCGAATACACCACAGGTAGCTTGCCAGGCTCTGCCGTGTGGGCGGGATACTCTTGGTAGCTTGACGGGCTCTCCGAGACGGGCGGAGGAATCGAACCCAGGTTGGCTGCGTGCAAGGTAAATGCCCTACCGCTGTGCTACGGGTTTCTCTGCGAAGCAGGCGTGCAAGAGACAAGAGATGAAGCCTGGGGCCAGCCTGGGGCCAGCCCCCCCAGATGGCCCACCCTAGAAACCCAGGCCTTCTCTGGAGGGCTGTGGAGACTGTGTTGAGCACAGCAAGGCCAGAGCTCGGGCCATGTCTGTCCCGCTCCCACCCCCACCCCACCCATCTCCACAGGCTGCTCACTAGTAGAGGTGGACATTGGCCTTCTGCATCTCGGTAATCCCCTTGGCGGGTGGGGCAGCACGCAAGCCGCCGACTCGGCAGCCCAGCACAGCCCTCATGATCTTCATGAGCTCGGGGGCTTTGCTCTCGTTGTCGACCACACCAATCTGAGAAGGGCCTCCTTGCTCCCTGTCCTGGAGGCTGCAGGCCAGCACCAGTCCCTGTGGGTGACACCTGGCAGTCAGCACCCCCAGCACGGGCCCTCCAGCTCAGACAGTCCAGCCCAGATCCTTCCTCTCTCTGCTCAGCTCCCAGGGGGCAGGGGAGGTGTCCCCTTGTCCTGCGCTTGTATCTAGGGGTACAACCAGCGCAGGGTGGAGACTCAGGGGCACCAGGTGGGAGCTTATCAGGTGGTGGCAGATCCAAACCCGCTTCTTGGGTGGCAGAAGACAAGCACCTAGAAGTCCCCCCACCCCGCTTGGTTCCTGGGGGATAGGTACTGACCCGTAACTTCTCCGAAGTGCTGGCGTTGGGTCCGTTCCATTGGATCATCATCTCACCCAGGTCCAGCAGGAAGATGCCATTCTTATTAAGGTTGTTCCAGGACAGCGCCACCTACCAGGACAGGGCGGGAGACAGGGCCAGGCTGCAGCCGCCAGGTGGAAGCAGGTGTCCAGGCCTGTCCCAGTTCCTGGGAGCATCATTGGCGGGTCACTTGTGACTATGCAGTTGTGTGCAGCCGGGGCACATGTCTAGGCAGGACACCCTAGTGGTGGCATGCATCTATCTGTATGGCCCCGTGCAGGTCCCTGCAGGCTTGGTATGCGTGACAGGCTGCCACTTTCACTCCAGAACCCTGTAGCATGCAGACACACAAGCCTGGACTGTCACGGCAATCCTCACCTCCCTGGTGTACAAGTGTGTGTGCACGTACTTGGACACAGTCAATGTGAACATGTGTATGTGTGAATTCGTGGAGGACCTTGTGCGCCTATGGATAAACGGACACTTTGGAGGGGAGAAGTAGGACTCTGAGGAATGGCGCCAGGGTATGGGGTGATTTTCAGGTCTCTGAAATGACCAGGGAGGATGGCTACAGAAATCTGTGGGTGCTGGTGAGGTGACTAAGGTTGGGTGGGATTGCCTGTGAGCCACAGGGTGGCCATGTACCAGGGAGCCAGTGATATGCCACCATTCACACCATGGAAATCAAATGATTATGTGTCCCTTCCAGCATGTTCCTGCCAGACAGCAGTGTCTCTTCTTTCTCTTTTTTTTTTGGGTCAAATCAGGTGATGCACAGGGGTTACTCCTGGCTTTGCACTCAGGAATTACTCCTGGCGGTGCTCATGGGACCATATGGGATGCTGGGAATTGAATCCTGGTTGGTTCCGTGCAAGGCAAACACCCTACGTGCTATGCTATCGCTCCAGCCCCACTGGATGTCTTTTTCTAACATGTTTCCCCCCCTTCCTGAGAGAGGGAAGCAGAAGCCTCTCTTCTAACTGCCCATGGGCACCCATGGTGGTGGGGGTTCCTGACAGTGAGAGACAGTGCATGTGCCCATGGCGGGGAGGAGTGACAAGGTGTGAGGGGGAGGGTATACCCCACTCAGGCTCCCTCCCACTGAGCTTCTGACAAGGATCATGCAGGTACACCCCCATAACGACCCCTCCCCAAGCTCTGAAGGTGCCCCTGAGACAGGAGGAGGAAAGTAGGTGAGGGAGGAGGGGCAAGCAAGGGGCTGCTAGCCCGGCTCTGCCTTCCCAAGAAAGGTGCTCAGGGCCTGAGCCACAGGCCAGCACCACCCCCCTCCCCCACATCTGCCCCTGGTGCTGTCACGCATCGTGCATGTGTGCAGCCATCACGGCGCTCCTCACCTCCCTGGCAGACACGTGCGTCTTCCCGCTGACGTGCAGCAGCCGCTGGGTGCTGTACCTGTGACTCTCTGCGTGGCTGGCGGCAGCAGTGAAGCCTTCTTTCCTGTAGCTGAGGAGGGATGGGGTCCCAGCTAAGTCCACGCCCTGAAGGGAGGCAGGCCAGGAGGGGAGCAGGTGCAGGCGCACGGGGGACCGGCTGTGTCCAGTGAATAGCTGGAGGTAAAGCCCTGTAGCCTGCACCCAGCCCACATGTGAAAGTGGGCGTGGCCACTTTGTCTGAGTGCAGGTGTGTGGACACATTCGGGTACATGTGGTTCTTCTGTTCACCCCTGGGAAAAAGCAGGAAATGCACACGTGCCAGGGAGACACGCGTTTCCTGAACACCAGCAGCACTGGTGGGTCTATTCATCCCCGTGAGCACAGAGGGGACCCATGGAATTTGGGAAGCAGCAAGTACCTGCACAGGTGAACATGAATAGTCACGAATATGGGGTGGTGTGTTTTTCGCAGGTGGGTACATGTGTTTGTATCTACACTATGTTACTATGTTCATAAGTGCATGCATTATTCGGCTGAATGTGACAGAAATAGCCGATATTTAGCAAGTCCTATGGCTTTACTTAGATACGTTGCAGTGATTAAAAAGGGAGGCCAGAGACATAGTACAGTGGGTAAGGCGCCTTGCCTTGCACATGGCCAACCTGGGTTCAACCTCCAGCACCCCAAATAACCCTCTGAACATGACCAGGAGTGAGCCCTAAATGCAGAACCAGAGTAAGCCCTGAGCACTGGCGGGTGTGGACAAAAACACCCAAACCAAGAAAGTACCCGCAGGGGCTGGAGCGATAGCTCAGCGGGGAGGGCGTTTGCCTTGCACGAGGCGGACCCGGGTTCGAGTCCCAGCATCCCATATGGTCTCCTGAGCTCAGCCAGGGTAATTCCTGAGTGCAGAGCCAGGAGTGACCCCTGTGCATCGCCGGGTGTGACCCAAAAGCAAAAAAAAAAAAAAACCAAGAAAGTACCCGCAGAAGCCAGGGATGAGGCTCAAGTGGTCTCAGAGCACAGGCCGTGTGTGTGTGTGTGTGTGTGTGTGTGTGTGTGTGTGTGTGTGTGAGAGAGAGAGAGAGAGAGAGAGAGAGAGAGAGAGAGAGAGAGAGAGAGAGAGAGAACGAGAGAGAGAGAGGGGAGAGAGAGAGAGAGAGAGAGAGAGAGAGAGAGAGAGAGAGAGAGAGAGAGAGAGAGAGAGAGAGAGAGAGAGAGAGACCTGAGATGAATCCTGGGTACCACCTGGTCTCCCAGGTGGAGAACCACAGTGAGAGGACCCCCCTCCCCCAGCCTCCTGAGAAATCCCGTGGAGATATCTCAAAATAAACAAAAACATTGCTGACCATTCCTGGATGGATATTCTTTGTGAAAGCCGCAAATAAATAAAAAAAATATTTTGAAAAACATTTCCATACAAAACCTTGGGTATACATGTTAATAACATTTGTCCCTGAACAGGTGGAAGCAGGAAGGATACAATGTGCTTTAAGTAGTGGACAGAAAAGCTACAACGTATCCAGACCATACCAGTGGAATGTGACGGGGAAGTCAGAGAAAATGAAACATGCTACCATAAGGCCTGGATCTCCAACACTCCATGCCCCCAGAGAGGCAAGCCACTCACAAAGGGTGACAGCAGGTCACTCCCAGACATGAAGTGGTCAGGACAGTAGCTCCCCACGAGGCAGGGAGGAGGAGAAGACACAGCAGAAGCACAGAAGGCTACAGCTGGGGGGTGAGGGAAAGGTTAGAAAATTATGGTGATAATCAGGACTCGGCAATAGTATAGTGAGGCGCTTGCCTTGCATCCGGACAACTCAGATTTGGTCCCCAGCACCTCACAGGGTTCCCTGAACACAGGAGTGAGCCCTGAGCACCAATGGGGGTGGCTCCTCCCAACCAAAAAATAAATAAAATGAAATAACTTTGTGGTGTTGGTCTCACAAGTCTATGAAAAAAGGAAAAAAAAAAGCCGCCCCACATCTCAGGGGAGGGGACGACGGCCCCCCCAGGTGGCTCGGGCAGCCCTGCACTCACAGGATCCCATTGCGGAAGTAGCTGCGGAAGCAGTCAGACTCGTGGCCCTGCACTTCGCGGTGTTGCACCAGGCTTTTCCAGACGGTGGCCCGGGAAAACGTGGCCAGGTGCTGCAGGAAGGCTTCGGCTGCGACCTGCGCCTTGGCGTCGGTGTTCCTCCCGATCCAGCAGTGCAGGTCGATGCGGCACGCCCCCTGCTGGGCCGTCAGGCTCTGGAGGACGAAGGGCCCAGGTTGTTGGACATTGGCGGGGCAGGGGGTAGGGGGATGGGGGTGTGGTGGGCCTGAGGTCCAAGGTGGAGGGGGTACTTAGGGCGAGGGCCAGGTGGTGACAGAGGTCAGAGATGGAGAAGATAAGGGTATCGGAGTGGGTGGGATGTGATCCCAGGGACCGCCCCGCCCCTCCTCGAAGCTTCTGGGTGGCAAAACTGAGTCTGCAGCCTCTGACAGTGACTGGGCAGGGACCCCCCAGGGACTCACGTGGAGGATGATGTAACAGTGTTCTTCGAAGAAGCTCCCATAAGCCCTCCTGGGGACTGGCACCATCTCCAGGTTCTGGGCAAGAAAAGGGACCTGTGGCAACTCCAGAAATTCCCCACTCCCCCAAGCCACGAGGGGCAGGTGGGGTGCTGGAGGGAGCCCCAAGTGAAGGGGCGGGTGCGCCTTGTCTCCAGATGACACCGCCCATCTGTCCCTTTACCTCAATGACCCATATGTGGAGGTTCCTCTTGTTCTCCATGGCTGGAATGTACTTTCTGAAGTCCATCCTGGGCCGGCTGGGTGGGAGGGAGAAAACAAGAGGCAGAGTTGGCAGACCCAACAGTGGGGCTCGGGGCTCCTGGCAAGGCCTCTCCGCTCTGACAGGTCCCCTGGCCTCCCTCTTCAGGCAGCTCCCTGCTCTGGCCCCCGGGGGCCTCCCTCCCTCCTCTAGACCCCCAGACTCGCCACCTTCCCTGGGGTATCCCCCCTTGCCGACCACCTTCTCCCCTCTATCTGGCAGGGGCAGGGTGGGCCTGGGGGAGGGGGCAGCAGGTGCTGCCTGCACACCGTGAGGTACCTCCTGCCCGTGTCTGCCAGGTGGGGGCCAGAGACCAGTGTCCTCGCAGGCGCACAAATGACAAACTACAGACTCTGCCCTGCCTCCCCCAGGCCTGTGTGGCTCTGGCCTGCTCGCCCCAGGGAGCTGCTTACTGCACCCTCAATCCTGCAGCCTCTCAGACCCATGGACTATGGTCCCCAAACTCTACACCTCTGGGTCAGAGCAGCCCATACCCTCCCTCCTAGGTCCCAGAGACCCAGCGGCCCCGTGTACCTGCTGGAAAGTGCTGGAAGCTTTGCCTGTGTGAGCAGCGCGACTGGCGGGAACCAGGCTCTGTCCTTGCTCCCCCACCTCTGTAACTGGCCCCTCCCTCTCCTCCCCTGTCCTCTGCACCCCTTTTGCAACTTGTTTCTCCCCTTCCGTAACTTGTTTCCTCCCCTTCCTCTCCTGCCCAGCGGGATACATCCGGTCCCTCGGCTAGCCCTGACCTTGAGTGGGTGAACACAGGCCATCGGCTCTCTGAGAGACCACCTCCACCCCCTCTCCGGAGACCCTCTCAGCTGGTCTGGCAGCCCCTCCCTGTGGAAGAGTGGACAGAGAGTAGGGGTGGCAGGCCCGAGCTGGGCCAAATGTGGGGTGGGGTACCCAGTGACACCTCTGATTGCTGTTCCTAGGGAGGCTCCCAGCAAACTCGTTACTGTGTTTTGTGGTGCTGGGCTGGAGGAAGGGGATCAAGGCTGTGGGGCGGAAGTAGCCGGGCTCTGAGAGATCCAGGTCACTTCAGGGGGGTGCAGGAAGGTGGCTAGGCTGTTCTCCACCTTGTCCCACTCTGGGTGGCTGGCCCATGGTGTGTGTGTGTGTGTGTGTGTGTGTGTGTGTGTGTGTGTGTGTGTGTGTGTGTGTGTCCATCTCTGTTCTCCATCTTGTCCCATTCTGGGTGGCTGGCCCATGTGGCACGGGTGTGTGTGTGTGTCCACTCCAGGGAGCTGTGATACCCTGTGGGAGAGGCCTCGGGGGCCTTCAGGAGTCAGCCCCCTCCCACCCGCTGCTCCTCTTTCCTGACTGAGGGGGTGCAGGAACAATCTCCTAACTCAGGGGTAAGGAAACTGTCTCCTGACTGAGGAGTATGGAGACAGTGTCCTGAGAGTGAGGCAGTGCTAGAAAACAATCTCCTGGCTGAGGGGTACGGAGACAGTCTCCTGACTGAGGGGTGTGGAAAATCTCTAGACTGTGAGAGGGTGCTGGGAAGTCTTCCAGAAACTCCAGGGTCACCAGGAACTCTTCCTCAGGCCACAGCTCAGTGCAGCCTGGTCTGTGGTGTGGGCAACCCCTTTGCTGCAGAGTTCCCCCCGTGCCGACCCTTCCTGCAGGGCTCTCGCACAGGGGTGAGGAGGACTCCAGAAAAATCTGGATCCTTATGTGTGCGGAGAAGTGATCGCAGAAGAGCATGTGGGAAGGAGCCCTCGGCGGTGCCTGCGTATCTGAGACCCAGGCCCTGTCCATTCCTGTGGTGACGGCCCATTCAGCTCCACTCACGTACCCTGCTACTTCCTGTCCCCTTTCGTGCCCAACCCAATTTCCCACTTTCTCGTCTCCGATTCTTCCCTAGTGTATACTAGCTACTCTGTTCCATGTTCCCTGGAGATGGCTCTTTCCAAGTCCCCACACTTCCTAAGCTGCTGGTCTATTCTGTCTTCATCCCACCCTCATCTTCACCACCCAACGACCCCCCTGCTCCCACAGCCCGAGTTTTCTCCCCAGCTCACCAGCCAGCCCTGGTCTCCTCTGGGGCCTCAGAAAGGCAACAGATGCACCCTCAGATTTGCCTCTCTCTGTGGTTTTCTTCACACAGATCAGGCCAGTGGCAGAGGTAGAACACTTGCATAGAATGTATGAGGACCTGGGTTCCATCCCTTGCACTGTGAAAAAAAAACAAAACGACTCCCCACAACCCCTCAAACCAAACTCTGCCACATCCAGGTCAGCTCACAGAAACATGGAAACTTGTGATTTCCACCCCAGCCTCCCTCCTGTTCGGCCACTTCTTTTTTATTTTATTTTTATTTTAATTTTTTAATTTTTATTGAATCACTGTGAGATAGTTACAAGCTTTCATGTTTGGGTTACAATCACACAATGACCAAACACCCATCCCTCCACCAGTGCACATTTCCCACCACCAATATCCCCGATATACCCCCCCTTCCCCACTCTACCCCTGCCTCCATGGCAGATAATATTCCTCATATTCCTCTCTACTTTTGGGCATTATGACTTGTAACACAGACACTGAGAGGTCATCATGTTTGGTCCATTATCTACTTTCGGCATGCATCTACCATCCCAACTGGTTCCTCCAGCCATCATTTTCTTAGTGATCCCTTCTCTATTCCATCTGTCTTCTCCCCTCCACTCACGAAGCAGTCTTCCAGCTATGGGACAATCCCCCTGGCCCTTGTATCTACAGTCCTTGGGTGTCAGCCTCGTGTGATGTTATTCTATACTCCACAAATGAGTGCAGTCCTTCGGTGTCTCTCCCTCTCTTTCTGACTCATTTCACTTAGCATGATACTCTCCATGTCTGTCCATTGTTTGGCTACTTCTCTCCTGACCTGTCTGTCCATCCCTGGCATCCCGTCAGGCTTTCTAAGTCCCACTCCTCTAAGGCTGCTGCAGAAATGACAGACTGCCCCCTGCCTCCCCACGGGCTCTAAAATCAGAGCCATCCTGTCCTCCTCCCTCCCCACACAGGGCCACCACCTGCTCTGCTCTGGGAACCAGACTCCCACCATTGGCAGCCCTGGACCTCTCCTGCACAGTGGCCGCAGATCCATTTCCAGGGGATGGGAAATTAGTTCCAACTGCTACGCCCCGCCCTACCCCCCCGCCACACCTTAAAAACCCCAGTGACCTGTTCCCCTCTGGTCCCATCTCTCATCCCTCTCCCCCTTGCTCACCACGCACGTTGAGTGACAAGATTAATTTTGTCCAGAGGTTAGTGCTCGCCTTGCACGAGGCAGACCTGGTGCTCCCTCCCCAGGGCCAGCACCACTGCTCTCCCGAGCCCTGCCAGGAGTGACCCTGAGCACAGAGCTGGAGTCAGCTCTGAACACGACTGGCTGTGCCCCCCAAACAAACAACCAAAGATTTGCTGTGTTCCTTAGACTCACTAAGCCCACTCCAGCCTCTGGACCTTTGCACCTGGGGATCTCCTCTTTCTGGAACCCCTCGTCCCCAGCCCCCCCCCCCACCAGATTCTTTTCTGCCTTTAAGTGTCAATCATAAAAGCTTCACCCTGGAGGGATTTTCCTGGTCCTCACTGCTTCTCTCAGCACTTACCCCTCCCCCAGGAACCCGGGCCCTGGGCAGAGTCCCCCGGGCCCAAGGCCTTGCTCACCACTCTGTGGCCTGTGTCAAACACTGGGTGGGGCATGGCAGGTGCCCAACAGTTACTGGGGGACATGCTCCAGTGGCCTGCACCCATCTGAGGGAGTGTAGTTGGCCCTTTCACTAGGCTCACTGGCTGAGTGATTGGAGCCTTTTTTTTTTTTTCCAGGTTCCTCTAGAGACCAGGAGGCCAGGACCCCACCCCTGTGCTGAAGACCCCACCCCAGGGGCCCAGTTCAGACTCTGGGGTCTCTGGGATCCAGAAGGCCTGGGGAGGGTGTCGATGAACTGCCCTGTTCCTGCCCGTACCCTGTGACCCTGGGAGGGGAGGAAAGGAAACAGCGGACAAGACCCCGCACCTGGCTTGCACGTGGCATACACAGAGGAAACTGGGCTCAGAATAGCGCTCACGGTGCTTCGAGGAGCTGGGGAGGGGTGCCCGGTGTACCTCTGACCCCCAACTGTGAGAGGCTCTGCTACCTCTCACAATCCTCTTCCAGGGGGCCTGCTTGGAAGCAAAGGCCATGGAGACTGGCAGGCTCTGGGCTGCTACTTGGCTTTTCTAGTTTATTTCTGGGCACACGCGGTCAGCCACCCTCTCCCACACCGACAGAGATGAGCATGTGGCTGGCCTGCACTCAGGTGCCCCCTCAGTGGGGGGCGGGGACAAGTGTGGGGTGGGGTGGGGTTCTCTCTCTCTCTGGAGCTTCATCTGACAGCCCTAAGCAGTCAGGCGACTGGGCCGGAGACCTCCTCACCCAAGGTGCCTCAGGGGACCGCCAGTGTCCCACAGTGAGCCTTGTCTGCTGGGCTGTGTGGCGTGCCCAGCTCACCAGTGGTCAGCCCAAAGGGCCATTGAGGTTGAGGCTGTCTGACACCCCCTGACTCGACCCCGATAGGCAACCTACCCTGCTGGGCTGGCTCTTTACCTGGGGGCCAAGGCACGCTTAAGTTCTGGGTGGCCAGGACCACCCAGTGCTCAGTGTAAAGTGGGGTGCCCACTCTGCTCCCCACCTCAGCATCAGGCTTCTTCTCACTGCCACACCAGGAAAGGCTGCTGGTGCCCACTGGCTTTTTCCAGACTCTCCTGGGTTGCCCAATCCTTTGCCAGGAACAACTGCGAAGTGTCTTCCAGGTAAAGCCATGACACTGTGTCCGAGTCCCTTTATGATAGCTGGGTGGTAGCCCTGACAGCTGCGGGGACCCACCCTTCCTCCGTGTCAGCTCGAGAGATGTGGCCTCTGTGTGGCCCTGCTGGACCGTTGAATTTCCTGGGGCACCTGGAAGTCTGGTTCTGCCCTCTGAGTTCTGGGGGTCACCGGGTGCTTCAAGTAGGCAGTTGGGCATCACTGACAGGGAGGGGGGGGCGCTCTGAGGGCCTCGCACTCCTCCTCTTCTCCTGTGTCTGTATTTGCTGGGGGCTTTGCACAGATTTGTGTTTGCTCACAGATGTGCTAGGCCAGCTCCCTTCACTACCCTGAGCACTTTGCACAAACCCCATTCTGGAGTGCTGACCCCAGTCCTGCTCATCCCTTGGGCCTTGAGTGCAGGTGGCATATGGTGCTCAAACAAGAGAACCTGGACACCCGGGACTTCAGTGTGCCCAGGCACCCCACCAAGTGATCTCCAGATGACATGCCCTGAAGGGTCTGTGGACGAGCCCTAGAAAACTCAGCTGGGCTGCGGGGCTGGAGGGGGTGGGGCCAGGGAGGAAAGCATCCTGCCCCGACTGTCAAGGGGCAGCAGCTCGGCTCATGTCTTGCCCCCCACCCCTGTGGACTCCACCCCTATCAACAAAAGCAGCTGGGGAGAAGGGAGCCCCTCCTCCACCAGAACCCCAGGCCGGAAGGCCATGCCACATCTCCAGCCTGGGCATTCTGGCTAAAATCCTGTAAAAAGGGGTACGTACGCGCGCGTGTGTGTGGTGTGATGTATGCGTGTACGCAGGAGAAGCAAAACCATCCACAAGTTGAGTGCGGTTTCATGGGTTTATTTTTGGCAGGAAGGAAAATCATCGCAAACGTCTTGACCAACAAGGCGCGCCCCTGGACACGTGCACATTCCACACACAGCATTTCCCAGGTCATGCTGGGTTGCTCATCACATTCAAACGTCCAAGAGAAATCGAGGGCTACTCCAGGCACCAGCTCCACGAGCCGGTGGGCGGGCAGGTGTGAAGTCTACAGAGAAGCTCCCCTGGAGAACGGGAACGGGATCAGACATGTCGGATTTACAGTACGAGAGGAACAGAGGCAGCCAGCCAGTTGCGCACAGGTCAAGCATGTCAAGCCATCCCCTCTTCCCAAGCGCTGGCACGCCAACTGCCCAGCACAGCACCTTTGAAAGCAGAGGCACAAACGTCACGAGTGTTTGACCATAGGGCTGTGTGGTTTGGGATGTTGGTTAGAAAGCTGTCTTTCAAATACAGGGTGGTAAAGAGTTGTCAGGTTATGAACTTAGATTTTTTTTTTTCCCTTAATACCAAGTTCAAATACTGTAACCATGCCAACTGTCGTGGTTGGCGACCACGCGCCATCAGGGAATCCTCCTGTCTTCAGAGAGAAACTCGAAATTACCTCATCAAAACTGCACTGTGTCAGAGGGGCTTCCCTGTCAACCATCAGCTGGGACAGTGGGGCGGTACTCATTTTCAGGATGCAGACATGCTGCTGGCAAATGGCCAGCGGTCGGACTCACAGGCCCACACAGTCTCCCGAGCCAAGAAGACCTGAGTGTGCCCGAGCACTGCCACTGGAGCCTGCCAAGAGACATCATAAACTCGAAGACGCTGAAGCCCAGGACTCAAGCATTCTGTCCCAAATCTCAATGTTCAAAATACTTTTTCAACTCCAGGAGACTTTATCTTAACCTGGCACAGAAAGGCCCATGAGAACTCAGGAGGTCAGACTTTTCTTTTGGCTGAAGAGTGTTTTGGTAACATGGGAAGAATATGGCACAGAAAAATAGCTGAACAGGTTTTTATCAGGTTTTAAAGCCCACAATTTAATAAAAGGTAATCATTAAAAACAATACCCGTATTCACCTTAAAAAAAAAAAAACCCACGATAATCCCCAAACATTCGTCTCATTTCTTGGCCTTATGTTAGAATTCTATTGCTTCATTTACATGTAGATGACTAAAAATATATATATTTATAGATATATTTTGATTATGTACATAAAACAGAATCAAGGGTTAAAATAAAAACAAAATTTTGGAGTGTGGTCAAATAAGGTGCCCAGAATCCAGACCCCTCAGAAGGTTTGCTGACCCCCCTATGCTGCAGGAACCAGCCCCTACCCCAGTGGTTCTCCAGCGCCGAGAGCAATGGCACCCACGGGTCCAGGAAGTACGAGGTGAAGTGTCTGGCACAGCCCTGCCAAGTGTCTCCATTCCGTTCCTCAGAAGGGGGGCGCTATTCCTAGGCTCAGCGCCGCTGAAATACTCGAGTTTCACTCCTCTCCTATTCCAATGAGGCTGTGTGACTCTAACAGCGGAACAGAGGCATGGGTGAGGGTCTAAGGCTCGTTCATCAGGTTTGATTTCCGTGTGGATTTCGACACTTTGAGAGACACCTGACTCGAACATTCAAGACTTTTAAGGCAGCGGGTTCGTTTAATGACTGGTTTTCCAAATCAAGGTTTATGGCATGTGCAGATCTGCCACATAACTGTCATTCTTTGTGGCAAGGCTTACATGGGACTCTTTAATTAATTGGCATGTGGATTACTGGGGTGCTAACACCCAGAAGGTTGAGGAGACCTGGTCACTCCTGAATACTTACTTCTCTTCTCAGTGCACGGCAGGCCACCAAAGACAGACCACAGTGTTGCTGGACATGAGAGTGGCACCTGGCTTCGTGATTTTGTGAATGACAGCAAAGACGAAATTTTACCTTGACACCCCCCATTTCCCATTTCCTTCAGGCCAGTTGCTCCCAGCAGAACTGGCGGAGGCCCAACCCACGGTGGACGAAGGCAGTGGCTGCCAGCAAGAAAGAGAACTTCTGGATGATTCTTCAGAGCAATATTTTACCGACTGTCTTGTCAAGCAAGGAACATGGCACTGCGTAAAATCGCTCACTGGGGAAGGCAGACAAGGGGAGCCCCTCCCCGCCCTGGCTTGGGGACAGACTGCCCTGCCCCTCGGCTCCGACAGCTGGACTCCCCAGAAGACCGAGAGATGGACTTGGGCCACGGCAGCTTGGCAGCTGGGCGAGGCCTCAGGTTCTCACGAGACAGTGGTCAGCTGATGGCGGGGTCCGAGGCTCCTCTGTGAGCTGCACGCATTCTTCTGTCTTTGTATGTGTCCCTAAGAATCCCCAAGCTGGTGCCAGGGGAGGGAGACAGTTGGGGCGGCCGGCTAAGGGGGCGAGGCGCCTGTGTTTCTGAGCCTGTCTGAGTTTGCAGCTTAGCAGTGAGCAGATTCTGAGCATAGGCACAGTGGCAAGGAACAGTGTGACAGCCGCTGGTCAAGTCCATTTGGTGGCAGCGCAGTAGCAGCAAAGGAAATTCCCTAACAGCTCCTTGTGTATTTAGCTTCCAGAAAGGAAAGATTTGAAATTCGGTAAAGGGGAGAAGTGGGGGGGTAGGGGAAGGAGTAAAAAACCCTCCCCCAAAATCCAAGGATATATTTTTTTAAGGGCTTCGTGTAACTGTTTTATCTGAAATGACATCAAGAAAACAATGCAGAGAAGTATGGCAGTAGTGTCAAAGCAGAAGTGACAATGATGCCACTTCTCAAGGGGAAAATGTGACCCTCAAGACAAAACTTGTCACCCGTCAGAAATAAGGGCATAAAAGAACCTATTGTTCTCTAACGTGTTGAGCCACACAATCGCAGACACATTTCAAACTGGGTCAGGAATGAACAGAGACGCTGACGACGCAGTCGCGGCGATCCTGCGGGGAGCGCAGCCCTGTGGCCTGCCCCTGCCATCGGGGGGAAGAGCTCCTGACTCGTCCCGTCCCTCTGCCCCACCTCTTAGCACCCCTGCACCCCCACCCCCGGTTCTAGAAAATTGTCGTGTTTATCTTCTTAGAGAATCTGAGTCAGTAAAAGACTAAAAGATGTCTGGAAATATGCTGTGTAGAAAAATTAACTCTCGGCTTAAAATAACATTCAGAAAGGCACTTCATCCTGGAGGAAAGAGGACTGTGAGCTGGGTCAGCTGCTCCGAGCTGGGAGAGTTGGGGACCAGTAGCCTGGAGGGGAGGACAGTTGAAAGGAGGTCCAAGAGATATCAAGCTTTCCCCCCGCCCCCCATATATATAATGTATATATATATATATATACTTTTTTCTTTTTGGTATGTTTTAAAAAGCAAATCCATGTAAAATGCATGTCCCTTTATGAAATCTAGTAAAAGAGTTCATTTTTTTAAAATAGCTGCTTCTGTTCTTAAAAAATAAAAACAGGTAGGTATGGCCGCATTCGCCCCGAGTGTCCGCCCTCTTCTCTGCTCCGGGAGGCTGGAGAATGCAGGTGCCAGGGCGGCACGGGCCGGGGCTACCTGCTGCAGAGTCTGTGCAGCATACTGTACACGTCGTCCTCCCGGCTCAGGCCCTCGAAGAATGGAATGAGGTCCAGCAGCTCCGTGTCCGTCATGTCGTCGAACCAGGACTGCACGGGGACCTGGAAGACAGTGTGTGGAGAGGCAGCAGAACGGGAGAGGAAGAGGGAGAGGGAGAGGCAGAGGGAGGAGTGTGTGTGTGTGTGTGTGTGTGTGTGTGTGTGTGTGTGTGAGAGAGAGAGAGAGAGAGAGAGAGAGAGAGAGAGACCCTTTACCACCTGGGAACCCACAGGTTTTCTCAAATTCCTGGGCAGGAGGACAGAAATTTAGCAGCCTTCTCCTCTTCTTCCTCCTCTTCCTCCTCCCCCTCCATCACTGTCCTGGTTCCTCCATCCCAACTAAGGTGACCCAAAGCCACCTGACTGGGAGTGGGCTGAGGAAGCCTGAATACTTGTTTATAATATATTTGCCTGTTTCACTTTCCGAACTACAGGAAAATTGGGGCCTGGGTGCAGGACACTAAGTATGTGCTACTTGCGGATTTCATAAACCTCTTTCCCCTGGTAGAGAACCAGCTTCTGACATCTCCGTGTACTCAAGCCAGAGGCGACTGTTTCTGACGCCGGGGAAACTCCGTATAGGGAGGAGGAGGGCTTCGAGGCACTTGGGGTCAATGTCAGGCCCTATGGTGGTGGAGAACGGTCAGCTAAAAGGGCAGAAGTAAAACTTTAAGACATTAGGAAGCCCTAAGCAAGATCAAGATTTTCTAGTTTTAGATAGAGGGGTACCAAGAGATTTGAAAAGAAATCTGGGGAAGAACAAAAAACTTTAAAATATATTTTAAAAATATGTATTTATTTATTTACTTTTCGCTTTTTGGGTCACACCCGGCAACGCACAGGGGTCACTCCTGGCTCATGCACTCAGGAATTACTCCTGGCAGTGCTCGGGGGACCAGATGGGATGCTGGGAACTGAACCTGGGTTGGCCATGTGCAAGGCAAACGCCCTACCTGCTGTGCTATCGCTCCAGCCCTAAAAATTATTTTTAATCTTTTAAAAAAATCTGAAGGGAACTTAGAAATGATTCATTACATGTTTTCTTCTTCTTCTTCTTCTTCTTCTTTTTCTTTTTCTTTTTTTTTAAATCAACAACCACCAAGGCAAAGTTAGAACAACGACTACCACAAGAAGGGGGAAGGAATGAGGGAGATGTAAGAAAGGACTTTAGGGGCCAGGGACTAGTCAGCAGTCAAAGACACAAGCTGGGAATGCAGAGGGACTGAGTTTGAACCCCAGCACCTCCCTGAGCCCCACCCTGGCAGCACTGCTGGGTCTGCTCCTGGGCAGGCCGAGGCAATGAATGCTCTGGCCAGGCCGGCCTCGTATTTATGGCAATGGCCCTTGGGCCTCCAAAGCACTGCTTGGACACAAGACTTTTCTAAATTGATCTTGGTTAATAGTTTTGGTGTTGGAACCATGCCAATGTGTTACATAATTAAAATCAAACCATTCAAAGAAAGGCAAGAACTAAACACAAGTGTAAAGTTGGTGATATAAATCAGAGAGTGACTTCAAGGGATTTAAAAACACAGCACTCTATCTGCACTCAAAAATCCCTAAAGTAAGTTGTCTTATTACTAGCAACAGTAGTAGACTACAGTTTCTGTGTGTGGTGTGGTATTGGGTGGCTAACTGGGGGCTGCATACACATGCAAGTGCTCTCTCCTGAGCCACGTATCCAGCCCTAGCACTGCTACTTTGAGAAATTAATTTTTGATTTTTGGGCCACATGGTGCTCAAGAATCACTCCTGGTGGGATTTGGGGACACAATGTGGTGCTGGGGATCAAACCCTGGTTGGCTGTGTGCAAGGCAAAAATCTTCCCAGTGTAAAATCTCTCTGGCCCCTGTTTGATTTAATCTACAGTATATATTTTAGAGTTTTGAAATAGCAGCGCTGGGGCCAGAGATTGTACATAGCAGGTAAAGTGCTTGCCTTGCATGTGGCTGACCTGGGTTTGATCCAATTCTTAGAACTACATATGGTCCTCGAGCACAGAGCCAGGAATAAGCCCTGAACGTCACAGGCTCCCCGCCCCCAAGTATACAAATATATTTAAATATCACTGTATCACTGTTATCCCGTTGCTAATCGATTTGCTCGAGCGGGCACCAGTAACGTCTCCGTTGTGAGACTTGCTGTTACTGTTTTTGGCATGTCGAATATATCATGAGTAGCTTGCCAGGCTCTGCCATGTGGGCGAGATACTCTCAGTAGCTTGCTGGGCTCTAAGAAGGGCAGAAGAATCAAACCTGGGTCGGCCACGTGCAAGGCAAACACCCTACCCGCTGTGCTATCGCTCCAACCCATTTAAATATAATAGGAATCAAGAGTTTCAAAAATACAAATAAAAATATTCTGTGACCAGGCTGGAGCAATAGCACAGCCGGTAGGGTGTTTGCCTTGCATGTGGCTGACCTGGGTTCGATTCCCAGCATCCCATATGGTCCCCCGAGCACCGCAGGAGTAATTCCTGAGTGAAGAGCCAGGAATAGCCCCTGTGCATCGCCAGGTATGACTCAAAAAGAAAAAAAAAGGTTCTGTGACCTTGTTTTGTGTTCTGGATTCTACCTGGTGGTGGTCAGGGGCTATACCAACTTTGTGCTTGGGGGTTGGTGGTTACTTCTAGGGGTACTTGGGGAACCATGAGGTGCTAGGACTCAAACTCAGGCTTCCTGCATGCAAAGGACACATGCTTAGTTTGTTGAACTGTATTTCCAGCCCTGAATGCTGATACCTTGACAATGGATTTGGAAAGACCAATATGAATTCACGATTAGTTTTAATTCTAAGAAGAGTAGAAAGGGCTAGGTCAGCCCAGTAGAAAGAAGAACCCATAAAGGCTGTGGTTTCTACATGCCATTTCCACGAACAGGAAAAAAGAAAAAAGTTCCATTAAAAAAAAAAAAAAAGGACTGATTCCAGGCTGAAGCCAGAGATGGACAAGATAAGCCTGGAACATCTTATAGCAAAAAACAGGAAGCTACCAAAATTACCGTTTTGTGAAGAGCTAAGTGTCCACTGGCCAAAGGTGAACATTTAAGCATATAAAAGAATAATAAATGGCTTAAATGGTAACAATAAAAAAAACCCCATTAATTTATAATGATACTTAAAAATTTATTGGTTACTTTTGGAGGCAGCCAGAACACCAACTCATTGCTCAGAACACTGAGAATCTAGAAAAAGAGACAAAAGGTGTCTTCCCTACTCAAACACTCAGAATATATTTCAGGATGATGAAGCAGTTGACAAGGGAAATTTCTTTCTTTTAAAGGAAATTCCAGTCAACACATGCAGAAAGAATGCTATAATTAAGAAATCACTGTTTTGCAATTCCTAATGAAATACTTGGTGTAGGCAATGATCATCAACAGCTGCACCAATTTTGAGGTGAGAGGTTGATGGGGAATTTCATGATGGGTGAATCTGGGGGCCAGAGTGATAGCACAGTGGGTTGGGTGCTTGCCTTGCACATAGCCAACATGGGTTCACTCCACAGCATCCCACATGCTCCCCCAAAGTCCACCATGAGTAATTCCTGAGCATTACTAGGTGTGACCCAAAATAATAAAAAAAAAAAGGATAAATCAGGCTAACCATACCTGATTCCAAAGTTCAACTTAAAATCGTTAGTAGTGGGACTGTCTGGTATTATATACCCCTACATTATGCAGTACCTTACACACAAGGTTTTATATGCTAGGCCATCTGTGATGTTGAAATTGAAAAGAAGAAAAAAAAAAGAACCCAAATCTCACCAAGTAGCTATGATCTAACCACTTATTTATGGAAATATGGTGGCTAGAAAAACATTACACAGCACCACGAGGTGGCAGCTCATCAAATTCCCCAGGGCAATAACCAGGGTTTTATAACAAATAAAAGGCATGGAAGGAAAAGGAAGAGGGGAGGAAAAAGTATGAAGAATATAAAAGAATTAAAATACACATTGTAACCAAAGCCCCACTTATTTGGATTCTGATTAAAAAACAATCCAAACATAAAACATTTGGTAATGACAGGGAAAATATGAATGAAGTAAGGATATGAGAAAATATTAAAAAAAACGATTAGTCTCCTCAAATGTGATCATGGAATTGTGATGAAGTTAAGTAAGTCTTATTAGCCACATTATATAAGCTGTATTATTTTGAATTTGATGAGCTCATTAAAATAAACAAACTGAGATGTAATCGAATTGGATGATTTACTCATATAATGTCTACACAGTAACTGAATCTAATTTGAACTCATTTTCAGTATAAAAAGAGCAACAGAATTCACAACTCATGCTGGGCCTCAAATGGGTTTTGGTTTGTGTGGAGGTGGAGGGTGTGAGAAAGGGCAGGGAGAGAGCACTGAGCTGAGAGCTGGGGCCACATGGGGACCAGCCCTCACCTGCTGGCCTGGCTAAGCCTCTCCAGGGGCGGAGGGCGCAGCAGGAGCCTCTCTCTTGCTCTGAAAACTGTCTGTACGCAGAGGGCAGGGGGCGGTGTGTGAAGGAAACATTCTCTCCATACACTTTTATCTTTTTTTTTTTTTTTGCGGGGGGAGGGACACAGGAATTAGTCCTTGTGGTGCTCGGGGGACCCTACAGGATGTCAGGGATCGAACCCAGGTTTCAAGACAAGCGCCGTATCTACTATACTATCACTCTGGTTCCTTTATCTTCTATGCGGTGCTAGGGATTGAACCCAGGCAAGTGCAGAGCTGCAAGCCACAACCCTGGGCAAGGACATTCTATTTTTTTTTTCTTAGGTCACACCCGGCGATGCACAGGGGTTACTCCTGGCTCTGCACTCAGGAATCACTCCTGGCGGTGCTCAGGGGACCATATGGGATGCTGGGATCCGAACCAGGGTCGGCTGCGTGCAAGGCAAACGCCCTACCTGCTGTGCTATCACTCCAGCCCCGGACATTCTATTTTTCTTTTTTTTTGGCTTTTAGGGACACACCTGGCGATGCTCAGGGGTTACTCCTGGCTCACGCACTCAGGAATTACTCCTGGTGGTGCTTGGGGGACTATATGGGATGCTGGGAACTGAACCCGGGTTGGCAGCGTGCAAGGCAAACGCCCTACCCACTGTGCTATTGCCCCAGCCCCAGCAAGGACATTCTTAAAGCACACCACAAGGTAGTATAAAGCCTGGCAGCCTTCCCTGTACACCTAATCAAAGGGTTCGATTCATCCGTGCCTAAGCAAGGACTCATGCTCAAGAGGCCACTCAGGCCTTCTGAGTCCAGTGGGGCTAGGAAGGGGGAAGGGGGGCCAGGCAGCACCAGTTTAGAGGTAGACAGAACCCTTTCCAGAGACGACACACGTGAGCTCCTACGCAGAGGCTGGCCAAGCGAGGAGCCGTGTCCTATGACCTTCTCACACACGGCCCCACAGAATGCTCCTTTCCATGAGGCTGGCAGCCCACACGACGCTCTCTGAGGCTGTGTAACTTGGGGAGCGCCCCACAGTGCGGCAGAGTTGGGATACTCCAGGGAGAGGGTCAAGCCGTCTTGCTCTGGCGCCTGGAGGTCCTTGCCCAAGTCGTACCTGCCAGGCCAGACCTGGCTCAGACGGGGCCCCGGGTTGCTTCTCTTGGGGGCTACTTACGGCATTCTCAGGGTGGAAGATGTAGGAGGCAGGAGAATTGTCCACGATGATCACTTTGCTCAGCTCCCGACCAAGGCGACTCAGGTCCTTCACGTAATTCCCGCGATGGAAAACACATGACTCTCGGAAGAGTCGGGCCCGGAACACGCCCCAGCGATCGAGCAGGTCAGCCACAGGGTCTGCATACTGCAGAGTGGAAAGCGAGTGTGGATGTGAAGGCTGGGCTCTGGAAGGGTCCCAGAAACCCCAGAAACCCGGGTCTCCTGGGCAAGAACTAGATTCTTCCCCAGAAAGGGGGTAGTTTGAGGCCTGGGAGATGACACCCGAGAGTCGTGGCACCCTTGAGACTGAGCGTGCCCCTGCACACACCAAGGGTTCCTCCTTCCCTGCCCAGCACTGCTGGTGTAGCCCTGGTGGCCCCCTAGAACGGCCAGGCCACATGCTGGATAGAGCTTTGGGGGGGTCCCTGAACCCAGCTGGCAGGCCCAGGTATGGCCCTGGTGGCTGCTGGCCTGAGCTGGGTTGAGCCCTAAGGACCGGCCTCTACTGGAAACAGGCTTCAGATCACTGGGCACGCAGCAGGACTCCTCCCGAGGACGCAGCACACCCTGGAATGCCCCAATTCTCTTACATCTCATGTCTAAACCGTCAGAAATTCTGTTAGCTTCATCTCCAACATGATGCTGAATCCACCTGCATCCCTGCCCTCCTCTGAGTCCCTGTAATCACTGGGCTGGGACAGCTGCTTGAGTCTCCCAACGTTCTCCCTCTTCCCCTGGGGCCGCCTGCTTGGCTGGAAATGGTAGATGCAGGAACTTGCCGCTCGGGGGTTCCCACTGTCCCCTGCTGCCCGCCGTGCCCTCTGCAGACCCGGCCCCCTGCTCGTTCTCGTCTTCTGTCATGTCCAGCTTCCTCTGCAGCCTTTCTACAGCCTGCCCGCAACCTTCCTTTCGGGACGTTCTCTCCAG
The DNA here is from genome assembly GCF_027595985.1 of Sorex araneus. Lineage (NCBI taxonomy): Eukaryota > Metazoa > Chordata > Mammalia > Eulipotyphla > Soricidae > Sorex > Sorex araneus. Next base: position 36,477,298 of record NC_073305.1, on the reverse strand, counting down.
CCACCTGGCATTCTCTCTCACCCACCAGGAACAGGCCTGGGCGTGGGATGTGCTTTACAATCCCCAGCACCTGCAGGGTGCCTGCTGCATAGCAGGAGCTCAGGGAACACGGGGGTCATGAGTGAAGGAAGGAACGCAGCAGACGCTGACCCGAAGGGCATGCGGCTACAGTGCCCTCTAGAGGTTCCCTGGGCAACTAGGTCAGACCAGCCTGCCAAGGTCAATGAACCCATTTTATGGGCCCATTGCACAATTGGGGTTTGTCCTAGTTGGCCCTCCCTCAGGTCCTGAGCGCTCCCCTCGGCAGTCCGTACTGAAGCAATGAGGCCCCTGAGAGAAGAACCTTCATCCATGAGGACATCTAAAAGGGGCAGGTGGGCCGGACGGCTGGGGCTGGGAGTAAAAAAGGGGGCATTGCTCATCCCCAAGTGTGCCAGGTTCCAGTCCGTAGGCCGGGGTGGGACACCCTGCAGTGCCTGAGGGGGTCCCTGGAGGCCCCCTGGAGGGCGGGCCTGGACAGTCGGTGGGCCTCAGCAGAGCACGTGACAGTCCTGAGCGCAAAGCAGAGGCTGCAGGGCAGGCTGTCAGGCGATGGGCAGAGGGACAGTCCTCTCCTCCCTGGGACACCAGGGGGACAGCGGGAGCGCAGGGCTGGGTTGCCCCCGAGGAGGGCAGTCAGACCGCACAGGTGAAGTTCCAGGGTGATGAGCCTGCAGGGGAAAGGCGGGAGTGGCCCTCACACGCATCAACACTGACCTTCACTGGCATCTCTTGCTTTGGGCCTCCCAGGTGGTACTCCAGGGACCCAGGTGGGGGTGGGGGCACCCACTGGTGATTCCCAGTGGTTCTGCAACAGCAGGCTCCTCAGTGCCCAGTATACTCAGGCCACTGGGTGGTACGTGGCGGGGGGGGGGGGGGGAGCCCGGTGGTGCCGGGAATCAAACAGGAGCCAGGCGGAGGCTAGGCTACCTCCCGGCCCCGGGAATACACCTTTTGTGGGATACGTGGGGCTGAGGGCTCCAACTCTAAGAGCTGACAGAGCAGGAAGGAAACGGCACAAGGTCGCCGCTTTCCTCATGGTAGTTCTCTGCTGTATCCTTGTGCCTGGCCACAGTCGGGGCTGAGCAAACACGTGGACAAACGGAGGGGGTAAATGCACAAGGAAACCAGGCTGACACTAGATGAAACTAGATATTATACGGCTCTCCCGGCTTAGGGTCCTCGTGGCACCCGGTGCACCACTGGCACCGGCTGAGTCCAGAGCACGGAACTGGGGCGAGCCCACCTGTGTGCAGGACTTGTACATTAGGGAGGAGTGAAGCTGGAAGGCGGGACCGACTCGACTGGGCCAGGCAGGCGGCGCGACCAGAGAAGGGCTGGAGAGACAGATGGAGGGGCAGGTGGGAGCAGCGCGGGGGAGAGAAAACCAACGGGGACGTTTAAGCGCAGGCTGGGGTGAGGCCAAGAAATAGTGTTTTCAATTTTGCAAATGTAAAAACAACTCTCCATCACCAACACCGGTGCAATCCCGCTGTCTGGTATTGCTCTGGTTACCACTGCGGGCTCCGCAGCCTGGCAGGCTAGAGCCGGGAGGATCATAAAAACAATAGACGAGATTAGTCTCGGTATCATTCGTCTGAAAGGAGCACCTCGGGGAGCGCTGTTCTCCCGGAGGCCACGCTCTCTTCGCAGAACGAGAGGGGGAGGCCCAGATTCTGCATTCACTCCCTCCCCGTGAGCTCTGGCCTGAAGGCCTGCGGACGATCCTGGCAGAACAGAGAGCAGGAGGGCGCGTCCCCTTGTGCTGGCCACAGCCGGGAGATGGCGGAACCCCGAGTGCACAGGCCAGCAGAGCACTGTGCCAGAGATACTCTAAGCAGCGTCCAATGCGCAAGAACAGGGGAGTGAGCAGGGTACAGGATGCGGGGTAGGTCTCTGGAGCAGGACTGGAGAGGCAGATGGCTAACCTGGGCCCTGCCAAACTCATTTCTGGGCCATGCAAGGTCCCTGAGGAGCCCACGGAGACATGGATGGTGTCACCAACAAAGGAGCGTGACCGTCTTCATCAGAGCCTGGCCCTGCTCTGAGGAGGGGCGTCGCCCTGTCTGTGTTCTGAACCAGGCACTCTGCACACCGGGGCCGGGCCAAGCCTGACCACTGGGGCATGCTAAGGACCTGCTCGCTCTCTTCCGAGCCAGTAAAGACAGAGGGCCCAGATCACCGTGCAGGATGTCGCTGTTTGACCATCTCTGATAATCACAGTGACCCCCGGGAGGGAGCAGCCTCCCCCGACACTGTCTGCACAGCACATGCAGGAGCGGCCGGGGCAGCCTGAGTCTTTGAGGGCCAGCGGGCCGGCGCTCAGTGAAGCCTCGCCTGATGGCTCCCACGGGCTAGAGGGGAAAGCGAGGTGAGAGAAGTGGAGGGGCGAGTCTGAGCCCCCAGCAGGGGCTTCAGAGGCTTCTCAGCAGTGCCTAAAGGGGTCTGGGGGGAGGCCTGGGGGGAGGGCGCTTCTCCAGCCCACCACCTCTGCAGACACAGCCCCAGGGCGCGGGGCTCGCACTCCGGTATTGGACTGCCCGGCCCTTCTCTGCTATGATGGACGCGCCGGTGGTTTCCTGGTTTGTGTAGGCTGCGACTTCACGGAGCACTTGTTCTACGTGCCCCCGTCACCATGGTAACTCCAAAGCCTATCGGGCAAGCGCCGTGCACCCACCCATCTCAGGGGCGAACCGGTCGCCACAGAAACAGCTCCCTCCACCTTAACGGGGGCTGCTGCACAGAGAAGGGTGTCTGGGCCCCACGCGGGGACAGGGCTCACCTTGGCCAAGCTGGCAGTGAAGAGCACACACTCAAAGAGCTGCCCCATCCTCTGGAGGAACTCGTCCACGTGTGGCCGCTTCAGCACATACACCTGCAGTGGCAGGAAACAGCACCCGGTCAGTCACAGCTGTGGCCGAAAGCCACGGGAGGAAGAATTCCAGATGTGTGCCTGCCCTCTCTGGTGGACCCAGCCTGTGGGGTGGGGCGGGGGAGAGGCAGAGCCCCTCTGTGTGAGGCCAGGGGGCCTGTTCAGGTGTGCTCCAGGTGTGAGGCGGTGCAGAAGCTCCCTCAGGGGCCTGGGGCGTGACGGAAAGGGGCTGGGGGGTCTCCAGAAGGAGGGAGAGGAAGGGGCGTGCTGTGCGTGCATGAGATGACGGCGGCGGTTCACCCGTTTCTCCACCAGCACTCCCGGTCAGGCTCAGGGCCGAGGTGCTGCTCGTGGAGGTTGGGCTGAATCTGTGCCCTTGCACGGGAGTGCTGGGCCTGCCCAGGAGTGTGAGAATCGTTCTGCTGGACTGTGCCTGGGCCAGACAGAGCAGATACTCGAGGGGACGTGGGGCCCAGAAACCGGGCTCAGAGCTCCCGACTGCGCTGTCGGAACCACGGTGGGGAAACGGGAGAGGGGAAGGAAGTCAAGGCTGGTGAGGGAGGAGGTGGGGAGGGGGAGGGAAGACCTAATTAAAACTTGAATAAATTCCACTTGAAATCAGCCACTTCCCTAAAATAAATCTTGCTTGTTAAAATTGAATTCTTATCCACCGAGTCCCAGCTCTGGGCTCAGCCTGAAAACAGCTACGAAGATGAAGGAAACACAGGCCTGGCCCTTGAAATGCTCACAGTCTAGGACAGATGCAGACAAGACCATGTACAAATAAATAGGCCGGATGATGCTGAAAAGAAGCCAGGTCTGTTAAGGACAGTCAACTTATTATCAATGAGGAGGCAAGGCCCCTTTCGAGGTAGGTAATCAGATGGGAACATTTGCCCTGGGTTTTGAAGGGTGAACAGGAGTTCACCAGGTAGACAAAGTTGTGCTTCCAGGCAGAGGAAACAGCAGAAGCTTGAGAACTGGCCTGACATAGGGGGGGAGTTAGACAAGGGCTGCAGAAGGTGGAGATAGTAAGAGATGGGGAGCGGGAGGAGAGGCAGGTGAAAGGCAGGTCAGGAGAGCTTATGGGTGCCCTGAGTGCCAGACGAAGCCAGCTGGATTCTCTGCAGGTGGGTCAGGGTGGGCGAGGGAGGGGGACTGGATACCCTGCGAGTGGAGTGGGGATGGGAGGGAAAGTGGGGGGCTCTGCGGCACACACAGGGAATTCAGAGGAATCCTACAGAGCCTGGGCGGGTGGAAGAGCTGTGGCCGAAGCTGTGATGAGGGGCAGGGGGCAGGACTGGCAGCAGGAGGTTGCCAGCGTGGCTGAGGAGCTGAGGGCAGGGCCTGTGGCTGAGGTCCCCGCTCTGCTCGCCTGGGGACAGGTGTGGCTTGCAATCCTTGGCCGCCTGGGAACAGTGCTCAGAGGGCGAGCTTAGCTCTACACCAAGGGGAGAAGAGGGACTCAGAATTCTGGCGCTGCTGTCTCCAGCAGAGGGGAGTGTCCTGGGCCAGGATGCCGGCGTCCAGGCCCGCGTCCCCGTGCAAGTAACCGAGAATAGGCCCATCGGGACCTGCACAGCCTATCCTGGATTACTTGAACGAGGCCACGGCCTTCGCCAGGGCCTTGGTCCTCCTCTTGGCACCTGGGGTCTCCTTCCTTCAGGAGAGTTTCTGATCCCAGTCTTGGGGTGCCTATGGTCAGCTCTGGAGGGGAACCGAGGCTGTTCCTGCAAGCATGGGCTCGCAGGCCGGGCCCTGAGGATCAAGCTCAGGCACATGGTAGGAAGGATGAAGTTTTTCTCCTAGTCCTTGCCAGGCCAGGGGGAGCCTTCCCTGGATCTCATTACTCTGTAACACAGGCCCAGATAATAAATGCACAAACTGCTTCTCGGATCCTGAGTTAGTCCCGCTGATGCTTTTGCAAATGTTTAGTGACTGAGTGCCTGCCATTTCAGCTCCCTGATGGCTCTGGAAAGCAAGGAGCGGGGAGACCTGAGGCAGCTGCCTTTCCCAGGGACGACTTCCAGGTGGGACCTGGAGAACAGGTGAGAAAGCCAGGGCAGGCAATGGAGGGACTTAAGTCAAGGGGAAAGAGCCCTGGGCCAGGGCGTAGGAGGCTAGAAATCCCATTTTATGACCCTTCCCATTGTATGACCCTGAACCACAGACAAGGTTTTCTGAGCCTCAGGTTCCTCCTCTGGAATATGGGTAGCTGGACTATCTGTCTCCCCAAAACCTGGCAGCTCCCATAGCTTATGCTCAGGCCAAAGAACAAGCGATATCACTAGAGAAAGACATTCTGTTATAGCCCAAGCACCAAAACAAGATTTTCCTTCCTGGGCTATAAACACATCAGGCCAGAGACTCTCCATTTAGGACCCTGGGGCTGACAAGGAAGATGGGGAGATATTCCTGTGGAGGACCTAACCAAAACTCTCCGCTCTTCAACCTCCAGGTTTGCCAGTATGTTCGTAAGTGAAGCTCTTTCTAGGGAAGCTTCATGCAGACAATTAAAAACACTCTGACCCAATGTCACATGCCCAGGGCATTTTTATTTAAAACTGCTTGCTGATTCCCAAACTCACACCATTTTCTCTGTCTTTTTTGAACTGGCTTATTCCTAAAGAGTCACAGGAGGACATGTAGAAACAAGATCAGCCTGGAGTGGCTGGACTGGACATGGATACCCTTCCTCAGAATCCACTATGAGTGGGTGAATTGTGGCATTTTCCTGTTGCCTGCTCGGAGAGGAGCTGAAAGCAATTACATGAGGAAGTTAACCAGACCATCAAGCAAGGTCACAGGGGGACCTGGAAACCTTGAGACATCTGCATCAAATCAAAGAACCATTTGGACTTGCAACCACATCTAACACAAAGTCTAGTTTTTTTTTTTTTTATAAACTCAGTATAAAGTAAATTCATCCGAGTAAAAAAGGGCAGAGAACCACTGAATCCTTTTTGGTTTGTGTTTGGGCCACACCTGGCAGTGCTCAGGGCTTACATCTGGCTCTGTGCTCAGGGATCACTCCTGGCAGGGATTAGGGGGACTATGTGGAGTACTAGAAATGGAACCCGAGTCTGCCATATGCAAGGCAAGCACCCTATCTCTGGATTATCTCTCCATCCCCCAGAACCACTGTATGCTTTCCGGCCCCCATTTGGTTTTTGGGCCACACCAGGCGGTGCTCAGGGCTTCCTCCTGGCTCTGTGCTCAAGGATCATTCCTGGCAGGGCTCGGGGAACCATAGGGAGTGCTGAGGGTTAAATCAAGGTTGGCCTTGTGCAAGGCAATTGCTGTACCTGCTGTACTACTGCTCCAGACCCTGTATCTTTTTTTTCTTACAAGGGCTGTTTCCATTTTGATTCAGTAATAAAATCGCTACTGATAGAGGAATTTCAAAATAAAAGTTCTCAAGAAATGTCATTGTTTAAAAGGGATTGTTGAGAGCTGGGAAGATAGTTCAGTGGACTGAGTACTGCTTTGCATGTGAGATGCCTGGGCTCAATTCCCAGCACTGCATGATACCTTGAGCACCGTTTGAGTGAGTCCCAGGGCAGAGCTAGGAGATGCCCTGATTCCATCAGGTAAGGTCCCCCCAACCAAAAAAAAAAAAAAAAAGAGAGAGAGAAAAAAACCCCAAACCAACAAAACAACAGAAAGCTAACTGAAACTTGGATTTCATTTTGATTTCTTACCTGATGTATAGTTCCATCGATTTCAACCGGAACAATAAAATCAGCATTACTAATAGGCTAGAAAGAAAAGGAGCTATAATTAATACGTCTGAAACAACAACAACAACAACAAATTGGGAATTTTAGCAAGAAAAATGCCTGCCTCCACCAGTTTGGAAATTGGAAAAAAAAACCCAGCTCAGGAGAATGATGTTTGTAAAGCAAGTACAAGCAGGAATGCACATTATTTTGCTTTGAGTGACGCTGGGGATGGAAGCAGGGGGCCTCACACAGGAAAGCCAAGTGCTCTAGCACTGAGCCACTTCAGTCCGCACGTTACTTTGTTTTGAATACTGTTAAGACCTTCAGTGGCCGGTCTGTTTTATCACAGGCGATAGGGAACCACTGCCGGTCGCCAGGGGAAGAGACAAGAGCCCAGCGGCCCTGGCGCACAGCGCACTGGGGAGAGAACAAGCTGTACCCGGACCCACAGAGCAGGCTGCCCTGCGTGGGGCTGCTCGGCAGGACAGGCTCCTTCCGTGTGCCACCATTCGTCCATTTTTGCACAGCCATGGGACCAGGGCTCAGTCGGTCTAGGCCTGAGGACCTGTGACTTCCGGCCCTGTCTCCTGGCCAGGTTGATGAGGACAGTTGGCCCATCCTGCAGGCCTCTCAATCCCTAGCACACCTGCAAATGCCAGGGTATTCCAACTAGCACTTTGCTGGGTGCCAACAGTGCCTGACGCTTCAATACGAATCAGCAGCAGTCACTGTGCTCTCAGGGATGAACTCGGCTAGGGTCAAAATTAAATTCCAAAAACCAAGGGAGAAAGTGACTCATGTAGGCCCAAGTAAATGGCACAAGGCTGCAAGCCTTGGGGCAGGTCAGAGGGGGAGGGAGAGCCCAGCCAGATGGTGCTGAGACCATGGGGTATGCGGGTGTTCAGAGAGAGCTAGAGTATGACCCAGGGTCTGCCTTCACATGTACATCAGCGTGTGTGTGCACTGAGCTTCTTATTCGATGTGTAAACTGGAGAAATGCAGCAGATCTGTGTGGAGCCATCACTAAGCACAGGAGAGCACCCGAGGATCCTGAGGACGGTGTGTTCAGGCTGATGGCTGGAAGGCTGAGTTTTATCATTTCATAGCTATTACAGAGAATTATGCTAAAAACCAAAGGCTGAACAAAGAAGCACCCCCAAGGCTCTGGATTCTGAGGCCATATTCCACCGAGTATAGTAAAAGCAAGAAATCCTTCTGCAGATGAGATCCAGTGCTGGCCCTCCACCATCTCAAATGTACAGAGGAAGCCGGGCCGGCTCCAGAGTTCTCAGCCTGGGATCACAAGCCTGAGTGCTGCATGTGCAGCCTTAACACCTCAGAGCGAGGCTCCTGGTGTTTTAAATGCTCAGAGGGCTTGGAGGTGCTCAGCGCACCAAAGGCCATGCATCCATGCAAACGCAGGCAGGCTGAGAGAGCCGGAAGGAGGAGATGCTGTGTTACCCACTGTTCACTGACCTCTGAGAAGGTCCTGGAGACCGTGGGGGTGGCTAAGGCACTGGCTTTCAGGCTGGGAAGCTTGAAAGAAACCTTGGGCCAGCAGGGCCCACGTGCCTGGCCTGGCAGGAAGCTGCTGACATGGTGTCAGCAAATGACCCCTGTTCCAACGAGCTTGGGGGAGAGAGGCCCCGGTGCTGTCATTCGTGGAGCCAGTCCTGACTGGGCACTCGAGGAGCTGGGGAACAAGGGACTCCTGGCACACCTCCATGGCCATTTCTCCCTGCCAGAGTCAGTATGCGTCTCTCCCAAAGGACTCGCAGACTTGCCCTGTCAAGGAAGGCATCTGCCCAGTGAGGAGCAGGCACAGGGCAGAAAGATCTTCTGGCAGATTTCAGGGCTCTTCCACTTCCCACGGAGCCATCCACAAACGAGCAGAGAGCCGTGGAGACGGGAGTGTGGAGCAACTGGCCAGCCTGAGTTGAGTGACGCAGCACGGACCCACAGAAACCATTTAAGGAAAATACCGCCAACGCCCTCAACACCTGCCTCTGTGACACGGACCGCCAATTCTCTCCCCAGACCTTGTCCTTTTGCTTCTTTCAACTGATTCCATTCCAAACAGTGGAAAAATGGTGAGTCAACTCATGGTATTGTCACAGCTGTCCCTGTTCAGAACTCCTCAGGTAGTGCGGACACTTTGCTCTGACGCTGGGGGGGGTGATGGCTGGGGCGAAGGTCATCAAAGCTTGACCGAGGCTCATCTTCCCATCGCCGCTGTGCCACATCCTGCAGGATGGGGCGTCAGGCTGGTGGCGACTCACTCAGCTGCCATGTCTATAAAAACCCTCGGCCAGTGCGGGTTGTGAATCAATGGCTGAATCAGGGTCAAAATAAATAGCTGAATCTGTTCCGATGCTCTAACTCCAGAAGTCGTCGTCAGAATTGGGCATCTTCCAAAAGCTGGTCTGTCTGGGAAGAATTCCAGGCTAACGAGTTCTTTGACAGTTTTTAGCAGTAAAACACCGCTTCTCTCATCCCCACTCAATTAAACATGGAGCACTTCAGTCACCTTCACAAATACACAGCAGCAGCCCGGGGTCTTGGAGCACTGAAGGCTCTGTGCCACTGGAAAAGGACTTTTGCAAGGGTTGGAATGTGGGAAGCCTTGGATCTCAGAGGGAATGAGTCTCAGTGATGCTTGAAGCCCGTATTTCTGCCCCAAACAAAAGTTGTTAATATTCAACTACCTTAGTTAAAGTTCACCTAGGTTAGTAAGAGCTGTTTTGTGATCTCTTTGTTAATGGTGAACTCAAACTATCAACTATAAGCTTTCCTCTTTTTCATTTTTTCCTTTCAATACAATTGACCAAATCACAAATATCACTGTTATCTTTTTTTTTGTTGATTTACCTTGAATGAACTGTGCACCAACGTTTCATCTAAATCGATGACCACACATTTCTTTCCATAGTCAAGCACTGTCACCTCTGGAAGGAGATACTTAGCTGGTGGCTAATGGGGGGAAAAAAACAGCATTATTACTTTGATGTAAAAGGCAGACAATTTCCTTATTAAAGTATTCTCTCATGCCATTATTAATACAACTGAATACATAAGTGCCTGGTAAAGCATAAAATGAAATTTTATAGAAAACAATAGGAATAAGTAATTTGCAACTGAAGTTTTACCAAACACCATGAAAGGCTACTATGAGGGTCTAGGCTTTGGGGCCAGACAAATCTGGGTTTGAAAATAGGCTGCCACTTTCTCATTTGTATGTTGGGATAATCATTTAAGGCTATTCTCATCAGTTGGAATTATAGTAAAAATCCGCCTAGCACACATATGGTGGTGAATATTATTATTGAAACGGATGACACAAAAATGAATGCTTAATTATAATAGCTACTCTACGCAAGCCGATTTCCTGGGGTCATATTTTATCTGAAATTCACCATGGCACATAATTATATTTAGAGCCATATCAGAACTGTAATAATTTTCAGTGTCCAAAATTTAAAAAAAAATCTTGAAAAGAGATATGGACTTGCTAGCAAAATGGAACCCAAAGTTACCTCCATCCAATACCAGGGAGCAGATATAATGCTGGTGGGTATCAGGAAGTGCCTTGGCCTGCCTCACCTGGATGTACTATTTAGTGAGTGGGGCATTTTTACCCCTTGGGTTCTTTGTGGAAGTTATACTTTCACCCACACGTTTTGCTAACTGGAAGATTCGTTTATGTTTTTAAAAATACTGACTCTAATCTTGTGACAAAGACGTCATAAAGAATAAAAAATACTAGGTATCTTTTTGTTTCAGAGCAGTGCTTCCCCAAGGGAACTGAGTAGGGGCTGGGGGGTGCAGTAGCGTGGATGCAATCCTGGTGCTCTGTTAGCTTGTTTAAAGAAGGCAGATTTCCAGGGGATACTGAGTGATTTTTCTTCTTAAAAGGGGATGGTAAACCAAGTAAGTTTGGGAACCCCTGATTTATAGTATTACTTTCTTTGGGAGCTGCCACACTCAATGTAATTGGAGGCATTTTTGTTTTCTTAGTGGCACATTGGTATTCAATGTCCAAGGTTAATTTTCTATCCTGGATGAAGGTCAAGCTCTGTTCAATACTTGGTACAAAACAAAACATGCCAAAAAATCTGTCCATAGCAACGAAAGTATTGGCAATTTACTTTTGAAAGAAGTGTGGGCTGGGGATGAAATTTGTTAAAATAGCCCTTTGGAACAGCTCTTCCCTTTTTTTGTTTGTTTATTCTGTTTCAACTCAATGTTAGTCGGGCTCTAGGGTCCATTTTGGACTTTAGGGAATATAAGCCTGACGGTCAGCAAGTCAGGTGAACATGCCAGAGTGGTGGCAGTCCTGGAGGGAGGTGCTGGCCGGGGACGGGAGGCAAGTGCGGGGACCCATGTGTGTCTGACAGCGCAGCTCTCCTGGGCGCTGGCATCTTGAATTCTCTCTGACCTCACCCAGAAGAAAAAGTCCTAAGTGCCTCCATGCCAGGCTTCACTGAAAGCTCACGGGCAGGAACTCCTAGGGGCACTGGGAAGAGGGGTGCATGCCTTGGACCTGGAGCCCCCAGAAGGACTCGGCCCTTCATTCTAAGTCAGTGAGCAAGCAGCTTAGTAAAGAAGTTAACAGTGTGAGAGGAAGTTTGGTCTCAGAAAGTGTCTCGGTGGGCAGGGCCCAGTGAGATCTTGATGTAAACACAATAGGGAAGATGTGAGTTATTTTTGTTGTTTGGGCTTATGCTGAGGAAAAACATGCCTGTGACTAGAATAAAATCTGATCTAATTTCTATTCCACAGATATATAATAAAAGCATGCGCTCCATTTAAAGAATATAGACACTAACACTGTTATGATTTCTCTTTCATGCCCTCTGTTCTTTCTCACAGATATATCCCTTCTGGTTTGGGTTGTGTCTGTCCATTCACTTCTTCACTCATTTATCAAGTAACACCTTTTTGTATTTGCTAGCCTGGAAAAGAAGGATCTAGAAATGAATTCCCTAGCATATCTGAATTCACTGTGGATTTGTCAACAGTGGCTCAGTTATTATCAGAACCTGAGGAATAAAACATTCCTTTCTTAGCTGGTTTCACTTAGACTTCACAGGTTCCCTCTGAGTTAATGGTAAGGAAAGCAGCTCATTGTACTTACTATTCTAAGAAAAGGAGAAGGATGAGACTCATATTAAGTAAGCTATTAGTAGTATCAGTTGTTGTTTTGGGGCCACAGTCAGCCATGCTGGGGGCTACTCCTGTGTGGGGCTTGAAGGGCCAATGTGGTGCTGGGGATGGAATTTGGACATCTGCATGCCATATGTGTGCTCCAGCCCTTTGCACCATCTTCCTGGCCCTCAGCAAGCTACTGATTTGGCATTTGTACTTCAGAGAATGAAGCCAGGTTGCAGTGCCATGGGTGAGGGTCCCATTAATCCTGAGTCCATTTCCCAAATGCACACAGCTTTGGAGAGTGTGGCTTTAAATCAATAATATTCTGGAGATTTCTGCTAAGAATGCTCCTGGACATTTGTAGCCCTAGAGCCTGTGAGTAACTGCAATGGTGCTTTTGTTCCTTCCATCAACCTGTGTAGGTGATTTTGGAATCATTAACGGTAAAACTGTCCTGAAGCAGATTTTTCTCTCAGGCCTTTGCAAAGCTCCAGAAATAAAAGATGCAAGAGGAATATAGATAAGTACAGATAGTAATTTTCTTACAAAATGACTTGTTCCAAAGTACGTGGAGGTCACGGCTGGATGAGTGGAGGAAGTGTGTTTTATGTGTGTGTGTGATAAAAAGGGGGACGTGGCGGAGGCTGGCCACTGATGGCTTGGAAATGCTTAATGCATTCTGGCTCTGCCCCCGAAAGAGCTGAGTGAGATTCTCTGTCCCTGGTGGTGAAATGGCAGCCCCGAAGAAGTGACTCAAAGGTCTCACCTTCAGAGGACTGTCCCCTATCTCCTCACAAACATCAAGCGATGTGGTACATCATCTACGTCTATTCTACTTGAGAGTTCTCAGGCCCAGGGCAGCACATTGGGCTTCCCCAAGACTCTGAGTTCTGGGCAGAGAGCTCAGAGCCTCCTACAGGAGCAAAGAAAGCTCCAGAATGACTTTAACTATGTCTGATATATGATAATACATTCCTCAAAAGGTTCTGACTGGGGAAAGTACATTACTACTAATTACTATCGCTCCTAAATGGGCAGAGCGATAGCACAGGGGTGAGGCTCTTGCCTTGCATGGGACCGACCATGGTTTGATTCCCAGCACCACCAGGGGTCACTCCTGAGCAGAGAGGGCCAGGAATAGCCCACCATCACCTCAGGGTGTGGCCTGAAAACCCAAAAATAAATGAATTTAAAAAGTAGTAAGTTTAGGCAAAAAAGGCACAGAAAAATAACTGTTAGAAAACAATTTCTGTTTTCCCTTTTCCGTGTTTCTGTGGCTCAGCTCTACTGGCAAGCTGCTTTAGGGCATCAGTGTCAGGTGTCAATCAAGCAGGGGCTGGGTCGGAAATGACATCAGGCCTTTGACCATCTCAAAGGTCAAAATCACTGTCTCAATGACATTCCTTCTGGGCCAAAGCACTGGAATGCTCACCTCCAGCCATGGCCACCCAAAAAACCTTTGTCTTTGTTTCTTTCTTACCTATCAATACCTAGTTCATATAACACTTCCCAGTAAGATGCAGGGAAGGCCCCAAACCTCAGCTCAGAGTGGGAGACATCTCTCACTAAGAAGAATGTTACGCATCAAATTCAGATAAAGATGTCTTTTCCATTAGGTGTACACAGATGGATTATTCAACTGACTTGCTGCTTGGAAAAAGAAGTAAAACATGACCTCAGCCTTGCATCAACATAAATTCCAGATGGATCAAAGATTTAAGTGTTATGATGAAACTACTAAAAATCGGGAGAAAATATGGATTGCAGTTTGGAATGATCTCCACACAAAATGGAGATCTTTACTGTACTGACACAAAATTCAGATGTCATAAAAGATAAGTGCATTTGCCTATATAACATAATGCTCCTTATTATTTAAAAATGATTGGGGCCTAAGAGTTAATACAAGGGTTAAGGCCCTTGCCTTGCATGCAGCCAATCTGGGTTCGATCCTCAGCACTTCCCATGGTCCACTGAGCCTCACCAGGAGTGATTCTTGAGCACAGAGCGAGGAACATGTTTTAAATATAGCCAGGTGGGGTTCCAAAACAAAACACAAAAAGGCAAAATAAAAATAATTATAAACAAGGCCAAATAGCAGATGTTAATTTGGGGGAAAAACACTAATTACCTTGAAATTTAAAAAGATAACACAACACAAAAATTAGAAGAAATGAATGGGGAAGAGAAAGACCAGGGAGAGAAATACACATGTGAAAACATGTTCATATTCCCCATAAAGAAATGAATGTAAATCAAAGGCATAAACTGACATCATTCTTCACTTTCAGCAAAAATGAGAAACATTAGCTACTGGACACTTCTGGGAAGAGTGTAATGGGCAATCCCATTAAGAGCAATCCTAATGGGAGCATAAATTAGGCTCCCGGAGAATAATCTGGCTCTAACCACCAGACCCACAAGCGCATCCTTCAGTGAAGGTGCTTCCCAAGAGCATCCGCAGCTAGGGAAGGAGCATCACACAGACTGTCACTGGAGTCCGGCAGTGCCCTGTGCAGAAGCCTGAGAAGGTCAGGAGGGGACAAGGCAAAGGCCCATCCTTGGCGAGGCTGGTCTCTGTGGACTCATATTTGGGAAGTAACTTTTAAAATAATTTCCAGGCCCCACTTGATTGTGCTCAGGAATCACTCCTGGCAGGGTTTGGGGGCCACATGTGGTGCTAGAGATCCCTGGTCCTTTAATGTTTTTCTGCTTGTTTTGGGCCCCCCATATGGTGCTGCTCAGGGACCACTCCTGGTGGGCCTTGGGGCACCGTATGTGATGTCAGGGATGTGACATGGGCTGGCCGCACGCAAGGCAAGCACCCTACCCACTGTACTATCACTCTGTTGCCCCCCCCCGCCTCCTTATTAAGGCAAAAAATCATATTGTAAAATTCTCATTTGTATCAATATGCTTTGGGCTTTTTAGAAGATTTCTGGAAGGAAACATAGCACTGTCATCCCATTGTTCATCGATTTGTTCAAGTGGGCACCAGTAACGTCTCTCATTGAGACTTATTGTTACTGGTTTTGGCATATCCAATAAGCACGGGTAGCTTGCCAGGCTCTCCTGCGCGGGCTCGATACTCTAGGTAGCTTGCCGGGCTCTCTGAGAGGGGCGAAGGAATCGAACTCGGGTCGGCCTCATGAAAGGCGAATGCCCAACCGCTGTGCTATATGGTCATTATTGAGAGAGGGACTAACTCAGGGTTTTATGTTCTTCCCACTTTAATCCTGCATAGTTTTTAAAAATTATACATGTAGTGAAACATCTGAAGACCAGAGCTTCACATAAAAACTGCAAACTGTGTATATGATAAAGAGAGGAGAAGTAAGATTCAGATGTGAGGGCCTCAGTGGAAAGTGCTCTGTGTATCCAGAGCCGCAAAGCCACCTTTCAGCCTCAGGACTGAGAGCTCTCAGGGGGTCCTGGGGCCTGGTTTGGGGGCTCAGCTCAAGTCTGAGTTTCTGGGTGGGCAGTGCATCACCCCGCAGGGACCCAGACACTAACCAGGTCTCCTCTGATCTGGAGGACAGGACTCTTCTCTTCAGGTGACCTGGTGCCTTGCTAGGTGGGTTCATATTTACAAGGGACCCCAAGTCTTAATTACTGGAGCCAGGTGGTCTCCGGAGGGACCCTGAATCAGCCCTACTGGAACTGCCTTTCCAGACATGATGACTTAGAGATGCAAGTTATCTTGTCTTTTTGTTAAGACAGTTTAAACATTCTTAAGGCCTGAACAGCCTCATGGGGGGAGACTGTTGGCAGCCTACTGACCTTATATCATGCTACATTATACTAAGAATCTTCCCCCCAAATCTCATCAGACTCTAGAGTCTAGATTTGTGGGGGAAAAAGCTCATTTTCTCCAGTCCAGATCTTCCCCTGACAAATGCTTTTCTTTCTAGAGTGCTGTGGCTTCACATTGAGAAAAAATAAGGTGTGTGTGTGTGGGGGGGAGACTAAGGGCAAGCTGAGAATCTGGTGAATAGATGTGGGTGGCCCTGCTGTTTCCGAGAAAGGGAGCTGCCTGCTCACATTTTCATCCTTCTTCTTTAAACAGAATAGAGCAGTTCATGCCACATGACAAAATTCAACATAAGCAAGCACATTCAAGAAGTCTTTCACATCAGTAGGCCCAAAGCCACAAGAGTCTATGAATGTTTAAATAAAAGTGGATAAATATACATACACTTGGGATGGGAATGACCTGCCTCTGGTCACCCTGAGGAAAAAGAAAAAAAAATTATTGTCAGGTTGGAAGAGAAGCTGCAGGATCATAAATTCAAGAGAAAACTTCAAAGCACCCTGGAATACAATAACCATGGGACTTCCTGTTCTGGGTGCTGCTTACTGGACAGGAGGAACCCAAAGTTAGGGTCACTAGTTAGGCTCCCTGCTAACTCTGTCTGACAGATCCCACCTCCCCCGGCCAGCCAGGCTGGGTTCCAGAGGCTCATTAATCATCCTGTTTATTCGTTTACTCCTAGGAATTTAAACCTTAATTTAAAAATAAAATAGAAAATGCATACTTTTACTTTATATGATCAATCCCACTTTCAACTGGCTTATTTCTTTTTGCACTTTTTTTGTTTGTTGGTTTTGGGGCCATACCCTGGTGGTGTTCAGGGGTTACTCCTGGCTCTGCACTCAGGGGAACTCCTGCACTCCTAGTGGTGCTCAGGGGAACACATAGAGATTAAATCCTGGCTACCTGCATGCAAGGTAAGCATGCTACCTGCTGCACTATTGCTCTGGCCAGGTTTTTTCCCCACTCTTCCCCCTTGAAAAGATGACCACTTCATTCAACATAATAGGCAAGGCAAGGAAGGCAAGTTCATCGGAGCACATCAGGGCAGAGGGCACCAGGTAAGGTATAAGTTCTCTCGTGGGCCCTGGGCATGGGCACAACTTTCCCTTTAGGGGAGTGGAACCTGTATCATAAGGAACCTCAAGGAAGAGACAAAACCATTCCTCAGCCCCAGAATGCTGGCCATGCCAGAACGAGTGGATGGAAACACTTCATTTTAGCACCATCAAGATAAGCCTAATAAAAGAACAATTTGTCTCCACTGTCTTTTCCTATTGTGTTTCTTCTTTACCGAGGGCGGGAGAGGAGGCAATGAAGAGCAGCACAGCAGAGTTCCCAACACAGAAACGACAGATCCATCTTTATCAAGGGGGTCACCGGTGACAGGGATTTCAAGGGAAGGAGCCACATGTCACTGTCAACAGTGGCAGGCAGGGGCCTGGCACTCATCTGAAGAATCACTGAGCTTGTGCTGATTACCCTGAGCTTCTGTACTATAATGTCAACCACTACTTCCTCAGGAGATGGCCTCTGTGCTCTTGGAAGTTATCTTAGAGGATCCCATACTGCTACAGCTCTCCAGCGTGGTGTGCAATCAAATCAAGGCCCAGTTTTCAGAAACCTAGGCAGAGAAGTCTATTTCAGAAGCTCTTAAATCATCCCCAAAATCTGGGACAAGGGTCAAATCACTACTACTTTTCCTCCGACTTATTATTTTATTTTAGGTGGCTGTTAATACAGGGTTTAATGTTGTAGGCATGAAATGATACAGGCTTTCATGTATACAACAGCTCAACACTACAGCCTCCACTAGTGTGTTTGCGTCCATCCACCATTGTCTCAGGATCGCTCCCTTAACCCGCCACCCCCACCCTCTAACCCATCTCCCCACCCAAAGTTCCATTCTGTAGCTCTTAATCTCAGGGTCTGGTATCTTTGGCCATTTGTTATTCCCTTACTATGCTCCTTCACACCCCACGTATGAGTGTGATCGTTCTGTGTCTGTCACTCCCCTGCTCTCTTTCACTCAGCACAATATCCTCCAGTTCCACCCAGAGTGACAAATCACATGGCCTCATCTTTTCCCACAGCTGAGTAGTATTCTATTGTGTATATGTACCAGTTTCTTTACTCATTCATCTTCGGGTTATTTGGAATATTTGGGTTGTTTCCAGATTTTGTTTATCTTGTGTAGTGCTAGAACAAATGTTGGTGTGGAAATATCTTTTCTGAATAGTTTTTGAGCCCTTGGGATAGATTCCCCAAAGTGGGATTGCTCGGTCGTACAGAAGCTCAATTCTAAGTTTTCTGTGATATGCCCATTTTCCAAAAAGGCCGAACCAGTTGACATTTCCACCACAGTGGATGAGGAATCCATTCTTTCCCCTCATATTCACGCTAACACTTTTTTTTTTTGGGGGGGGGTTGGGTTCTTTCTGATGTGTGCCAATCTCACTGATGTGACGTGATCTACTGTACTGATTTGCGTTTCCCTGGTGGTAAGTGATGGAGAACGGTTTTTTTCATATATTCTTTGTGCATCTTTATGTCTTTAAGGAAATTTCTGCTCATCTCTTCCCAATTTTTTTCTTTTTATTGTTTCTGGGCCACACCCAGTGGTGCTCAGGGCTTACTCCTGGATCTGTGCTCAGAGATCACTTTCAATCCTAGCGGAGCATATGGGGTTCGGGGGATCAAAACTGGGTCTGTCACATGCAAGGCAAGTACTCTACCTCCTGTACTATCTCTCTGGACCCCTTCCCCATTTTTTGATGTCTTTTTTAAAAAAAAATTTTTTTACAAGTGCTTTATATATCTTAGGTATTAATCTTTTTATCATGTGGCAAATACTCTTCCCATGTCTGTGGGGAGTCTTTTGTTCTAGTCCTCATTTCTTTAGTGGGGCAGAAGCATCTTCATCTGATGCAGCCCCTCTTGACTCTCTTCGCTTCCCTCTAATTGGCCATGGGCATTAAGTCATTGAAAATGCCTCTGGATTTAATGTCATGAAGGGTTCTGCCTATGCTTTTCTTGATATAACTTAGGGATTGATGTCTGATGCCAAGGTTTTTAATCCATTTTGAATTGACTTTTGTGCATGGCACAAAAAAACCATGGTTTTTTTTAAAAAAACCATGTTTTTTACCAGTTTTTCCAGTATCATTTGTTGAAGAGGCTTTTCATATCCACTATTCCTTACCCCACTTGTTCCTTTGTGGAAGATTAGCTTTGTAGTACTGTCTTCCCATTGTTCATCGATTTGCTCAAGCGGGCACCAGTAACGTCTCCATTGTGAGACTTGTTACTGTTTTTGGTATATCGAATACACCACGGGTAGCTTGCCAGGCTCTGCCGTGCGGGCGGGATACTCTTAGTAGCTTGCTGGGCTCTGAGAGGGATGAAGGAATTGAACCCAGGTCGGCCGTGTGCAAGGCAAATGCCCGACCCGATTAGCTGTCTATATACCTGTGATCTGTCTGTGGGCTCTCAGTTCTATTCCACTGGTCTGAGAGTTTGCTCTTATACCCCATATAAGAGTCTTGTATACAGGTTCTACACAGTCTTGATCACAACAGCTCCACCAAGCCGCGACTCTCAATGGTGGAGAGTATAACTAGAAGCTCACAGGTACAATGGGTTACTATTTTGTAGGGTTCCTCAGACTTGATTGAGAGGCCCTGCTCAGATGGCTATTTCTAAAGAGGTTCTATACCCTCAGAATCACATTTCTGATGAGATGAGCACATAGGTGGGGCGAGAGTCCCAAAACCACAACTGACGGGCCCGACAAAACACAGACAGCAAATGCTCTAGAGATCAGTGGGCTTAAACTTTACTCTCCAGGCTGACACCTACGAATTGTTCATGTGCATGTGGAGTGGGGACACATGTGTGTCCAGCAATCCCTATTACTCTGTTCTCACCCTCACAAGCACTCCACTGTCTCTGCCAATGGGCATGGGAGTTCTGGGAGCTGACTCCTTTCAGTTGGGCCACTGATGGGGGAGGCAATGGTGGCGACTCTGATACATTGCTGCCAAAGCAACTTGAAACTGGAAGGCTCCAATTCTCATTTCTCCAGTGCAAAGTAAACCTGGAGGCTGGATGGTACCGTAGAGGCTGTCTGTCATATTTGGTCCAAAATCCTTCTTTTTTTGAGAGCTCATACCCTGCTGTACTCAGGACTAACTCCCAGCTCTGTGGTCAGGGAGGGGGTTCAGGAGACCACATGTGGTACTGGGGACTGAAGCTGGGTCTGTTGTGTGCAAGGCACACGACATCCCTGTGTCGTCCTGTGTCGTCCCTTTATCCCTGTGTCGTCTCTCTAGTCCCCGATGTATTTCCTCTGCCTCCTGCCATCATGCTATCTGTTTCAGGAGGCAGGAACCGTAGAAACTCAGGTCTAATTTGCTCTCCCAGACAGTGTGCCTGGCTCTGTGCTCCAGACTGACTGCAAGGACAAAGGGTCTCTCGAGTGTGGGGATGAGAAGTCCCACTCCGATGTAGGTGCTGGTCTCACTGACGGGAAAATCAAGTGTTACATAAATGGTGACTTCAGATTTATCTATGTTAACTCAGAATTAATTCCTTAAAAAGAACTGGAAACATTTTTGACAAATGTTAACTGAAGACAGTCCATAAATGAATACTAAATGCAGGTGAGTTCAGCTGTGCTGGAGGAATTGCTCTCTAAGGCCTCTGGTCTCAGACACAGTCAGGTAGATACAACAGGATGTCATACCCTTTTCTCAGGTCATTCCATCCAGGCAACAGCATTTTGGAAATATTTCTTAAGATTTTTTTCTTTGGTTTTATTTTTGGGCCACACCTGGTAGTATTCAGGGCTCACCCCTGGCTCTGTCCTCAGGGATTCCTCCCGGAGATGCTGGAGGACCCTATGTGGTGCCGGGAATTGAACCAGGGTTGGTAAGGTCAGCGCTGCTGTTCTGTATTTCTGTGGTCTGGCTTTGGAAATATTTCTGCCATGACAGCAGTGATTCTTCTTTTCTCCTTGGCAAGTCTAGGACACACTGTCTTTCACCTTATTTTGCCCTTCCCTGCCCTCTGCTGTAGTCGTGATGACGAGGGGTTTCTCGCACATGGTTGTGGTGCTGCTGGGGGTGGCACCCTTGAGCTTCGGTGCTTGTACATAGCTGGCTGTGGCATGCCACAAACCACATATGCTGCTGTGGTGCCGAGGGGCTCTGAGTGCAGAGTGTCTACCTCCTCAGCTAGTGTCTGTGCAAGGTAGCAGGGGCTGAACTCACAGCTCCGGGCCCTTAGCACTGAGCCCTTCCAGCCTTCTCCCCCATTTTTTGGTGGTGCCCTGGGTGGCACGCAGGGCCTGGCCCATGCCAGGCATGGGCCTGCTGCTGAGTCACAGTTTCAGCTCCCAACTATGTTTCTTTCACTAGTGGAGATTCTGAAGAAACTGTTTTCTCGCTGGGGAGGGAGAGGGCAGAATCAAGGGCTGCCTGTGTGCTGACAACAAAATCTCTTCATATATGTCCCACTGGTCTCTCTATAACACAGCAGAGAAATATCTTTTTTAATCCACTGTTATTTTGGAAGAACCTGAACCACACCCAGCAGTGCTGGGGATCTATTGGCTCTGTGGTCAGGAGTAAGTGGGACTTGGGGGAATCATGTGTGGCACCAGGGATTCAAGCCATGCAGGATTCAAGACAAGCACCTGAAGCCTTGTATTATCTCTACCTGACCTTCATTTGTTTTAATAATATTTTTTCAGCTATTTAAAAATATTTTTCTTCAGTGAATTAAAAAATTTTAAGTCTTTTTACCCAGAAATATCATATTTCTCTTCTAAGAAGAGTTACCATATCCAAACCTTTAATAATTCTTTTTTTTTTACTTTTTAAAATGTAAATAATGTCGATTGTAACTGAAAATAAGTTTTGCCTTTCCCATATTATTATATGAATTTCATTTTCTTGTTATGGTTAGCCAGAAACTGCCAATGGTTTTCCTATATTGTATGCTGTTTATATGTAGAAGATAGTTTTCTATCTTGTTTAAATGGGGTTTTTCTCTATTTGGCTGTAATGTTGCTTGGTTTAGAAAGGTACTAATACATTTATATTCATTACGTTTTACATGTATTAGACCTTGAATCAGAGAGCCAACACAGCAGTAAAGGTGCTTGCACTGAATGTGACTGATCTCCGGTTCAACTCTCAGTATGACATGGTACCCCAAGCACTACGGGGACTGAGCAAAGGGCTGGAAGTTGCCCCTAGGTACTGCTGAGTATGACATAAATCCCATCCCTTTTTCCCCAAGAAAAAAAGACCTCCTTCACATGTATCAAATATTGAATAATTAAAAAATATCCTCTCTCTCTGAGAAATGAGGAAGTGTCTGCCATAAAAACGGGGGGAGGGAAGCTGGGGACACTGGTGGTGGGAAGTGTACACTGGTGAAGGGATGGGTGCTAGAACATTATATGACTGAAATCCAATCATGAACAACTTTGTAACTGTGTATCTCACTGTGATGAATTAAAATAAATTCTCTTTGGGGACTATGTCCCAAGGAGAGGAAAAAATAATCCTCTGTCTCCCGTTTAATGCTTTGGGTCCTGAACTTTGATGAGTCTGTATTATTATTGCTATGTTCACATTTTTGGCTTTGCTGTTTTGTGTATTTGATCCAATATCTTTTTCTTTTTTTTTTTTTTTTGCTTTTTGGGTCACACCTGGCAATGCACAGGGGTTACTCCTGGCTCTGCACTCAGGAATCTCCCCTGGCGGTGCTCAGAGGACCATATGGGATGCTGGGAATCGAACCAGCAAGGCAAACGCCCTACCCGCTGTGCTATCACTCCAGCCCCTCCTTTTTTTTGGGGGGGGTCACACCCAGCGATGCTCAGGGGTTACTCCTGGCTTTGCACTCAGGAATTACTCCTGGTAGTGCTTGGGGGACCATATGGGATGCCGGGGATCGAACCCGGGTTGGCCGCGTGCAAGGCAAACGTCCTACCAGCTGTGCTATCGCTCCAGCCACTTATTTTCCATTTTTTAAAACAAAAAATCACTGAAGACTAGTTGCTGTGTTAGACATGATTAGTCAGCGATGAATATTAACTAACACTGTTCATTGAATAATGCCAGTTTTCTTTCTGGACACATGTAGAACCATGCTTTCATGCTCTTTGAAGCCAGGTATAATCCTGTGACTTGCTTGGGCCAATGAAACAAACTCGACTTCTCAGTGAAGACTTGGAAAGCCAGTCTGATTCAGCGCGATCATGGAAGCCAAGGGAAGCGCAGCCTCCCTCAGGCTAGCCCAGGAAGGAAGAGAAAACAGAGCGATGGCGTCCGATTCGTTACATGTGGACAGTGAGCATGAAACATCACTAACAAAAATTAAGATGCGCTGTGAGGGTCACATACACCTCTCATCTCAAAGAATTAGAAGAAACAAAAATTTTTGTCTCATTGATAATAATTTTCATCGATCATCCACAGACTATTTTAGAAATATTAGGCTAATCAATTGCATGATTAAAATTAATTACATTTTAAAATTTGATTATCAATCCAAGTAACATATGTGGCTTATATTATAGTTTTTATTGTGTTGTGGTGACAGAGCCCAACTAATCCATGATAATAAACATGGAGCATGAGTAAAACATAAACCTTTTCTTGTTCTAGGCATCTGAGTTTTACAGGTTGTTAGTGCTGCTTATCTGAATACACTACCTAGCATCTTTACTCGGTCCTCATTCCTCTTTGCTATTTTGTGGAAAGAAAGGAGTAAGATCAGGAACATGGCAGTCTAAATTTCAGGCCTTCTTAACTTTCCAGCCACGAGAAGAGTTGTGGTGAGTCAGAAACAGAGTCAGTCCATGAAAAGGACTGAGTGGGGGTGCTAGAACAACAGCACAGCAGGTAGGGCATTGTCTTGCACTGGCTAACCTGTGCTTGATCTCTGGCACCCCATATGGTCCCCTGAGCACCACCAGGAGTGACTCCTGGGTGCAGAGCCCAGAACCCAGAGTAAGCCTTGAGCACTTCTGGGTGTAGTTCCAGAACAAAACAAAACAAAAACCAATAACAAGAAAATAGGACCGGCAGGTGCATGCCAGTCTTTCCTGTTTCCTTCCCTTCCACGTGTGAAGTCTGGGACTTTGTGCTACCAGACCACGTGCGTGAGCATGAAGGCAAATGTGCCAAGGATGGTCGAGCAGAAAGATGTTAAGAACAGGAAGCAACACAGAGTCTGGGATCCTTCTTGGATCATCATCTATACTATCCCCAGCAAAACCAGACTTGAGCTTTTTATGTGAGAAAACAGTCTCCTATTTGTTTAAGCTATTATTTTTCAGTTTTCTTTAACTTGCTGCCAAAACCATTCCTATCTGATATAGATATATTCTTGGAAACAGCAGACAGATGAATTTGTCAAGCCAATCTGATATCGCCCTGGAGTTTTATTAGGAGAATTCAGATCACTAAACTTGATTTTATGCCTACTCTTTAGGCATAGTTAAGTTTACTACATTTTATTTATCTAATTTTATTTACTCCAAATTTCAGTTTATTTCCCCTTTCACACTCTGAGAATTTTGAGGATCTAATTTATTACTTGTCACAGTTCTGTTCCCAATAGTCGTATTTATTCCTACATTTTCTACATTTGTATTGGAATTGATTGTCAATCTCAGCGTTTCCCCCCACCTCCAAATCACTGCATGTCTGAAAATGTACTTTTTTTTTTCTGAATAGATAAATATCGTCACAGTCACATAGGGATTATGGGGGATGTAATTCTTTGCTCCCTGTAGCCTGTAAACATTCCTTTAGTCTTCCGTCTTTCAGCACTGCTGACAAATCTGGTACTAATATGGTTCTCTTTGAAAATAGCTTGTTTTGATAATGTGCATGATTTTCCCTTTGTCCTTAAATTTCAGACCTACAGAGCCAGGCCTATGTTCCTGTGCTTGTCCCTACTCATCCTGCAGCACACTTTCCAACTCTTTAAGATAGCATGTTTGAAATATTATAGTCTGCACAGCCATTTCTCCTTCCTTCCTTCCTTCCTTCCTTCCTTCCTTCCTTCCTTCCTTCCTTCCTTCCTTCCTTCCTTCCTTCCTTCCTTCCTTCCTTCCTTCCCTCCCTCCCTCCCTCCCTCCCTCCCTCCGTCTCTCCCTCCCTCCCTCCGTCTCTCCCTCCCTCCCTTCCTTCATTCATTCTCTCTTTCTTCTCTTTCTCTCTTTAAATTTCAACTCCTTTTTCTCTTTCTGGAACTCCAAGCATTTATAAGTTTCTGGATGCCCCCTTTTTCCACTATAATGACCACCTTGGTGTTCCTGGGGTGGACTGTAAGATAAGTCATCACCGTTTTTCCAGAACATTAAATCAGTTCTCAGCAATGACCATTCTCATTCTCCTGTTTTTCTCAGCTTGTTTACTGAATTTTTATATTTAGAAAGCATGGGACTATTTTTGCTTTAAGTTCCAAAAGTTACTTTTGTACTCAGAACTCATTTCCTGAGTCCTGTTTCCTGAGTGGTCTAGTCAAGTTCTCCTGCGACTCTTCCATTAGCTTCCCCTTGGTACGAGTCGGACTCTAGGTTTTCCAACTTGTGCTTTCCTGGCAGTAGAGAAATAAGGGAGCATAGTGAGGCCTGGCGAAGACAGCTCATTCCATGGCCCAGCAGAGCCTCAAAGGACAAATCACAGAGATGGACAATGTCCTTGAATAACTCAGCATCCCCAAGGTACAGAGCTGACCACCCAGCCCATCAGTGAAGCGTCTCCCCAGTGCCACACACAATGGGTGGAAAGTGTGGCGTCTTCTAAAGGGGTCCACTGGCCCTTACCCTTATGGTGGGTGGATCCCATGCCATTCAAGTATTTGTCCTAGGACCCCACGAACATTTCTTTCTTTTTGTTCCCTGCTTCTCAGGGAGGCCCAGAGAGAATGAATCATGTGACTCTTCTTCCCTGGAGCAGTCAGGAAACTGAAGCTTTCATTTCCAGGCTCCGCCAGCAGGCTTACCTGGTTTGCCCACAGGGAATTTGTTTGAAGTTAGAACCTGTGGGCTAGAAGGAAAATTTTTCCAGAATCTTCCTCAAACTCACATGAACCTTTTTTCTGCTGTTGGGGATTGAAACCAGAGCCTCAGATGTGTGACACAAGTGCTCTACCACTGAGCTACACCCCTCCTGCTGCCTCCAACTGTACCTATACTTTTAGGGTATTATTTTCTAATCACAGAAGTACTTTAAGGATATTTTGTGAAAATAGAGGAAAGAGACTGAGAGCAGAAGAGAGACAGAGAGAAGAGAGACAGAGAAGAAGAGAGAGAAAAGGGGGGGGGGGAGAGAGAGAGAGAGAGAGAGAGAGATCCTATACATAACCCCATCGGTCTGTGATAATCTCTTAATATTCTGCCATACAATATCCAAATAAAGTAAATGCCTCTGTGGGGGCCAGAGAGATAGTACAGAGTAGAGCAGGTTTGCCTGACATGTGGCTGACCAGGGTTAGATCCCTAGCACCTTTTATGCTCCCATGAGCCCACAAGGAGTGATCTCTGAGCTCAGAGCCAGGAGTAAGCCCTGAGCACCACAAAGTATGGCCCCTAAGACTTAAATAAATAAAAGTGCTCATGTGTATGATTACATATGTACTATAAATATAACCACTACTTTGTTTTAGCCTTGTTTTCACTAAGCAAAAATGTCTCCCTCTATCAGTAAGATTCATGAGACATCATTTACATTTTTTGTTTGTCTGTTTTTGGGCCACACACATTGGCACTCAGGGTCTAGTCCTGGCCCTATGCTTCGAAGTGACTGCTAGGTGGTGCTGGCAGGGACCATAAGTGGTGCTGGGAATTTGAAGCAGAGTTGCCAGCTGCTTATAGTTGCATGCAAGGCAAGTGCTGCCTTACTATGCCTTTGGCCTCAGGTATCTTTTTTTTGGTTTGTTTTTGCTTTGGGTTACACCCAGCATGCTCTGGGGTTATTCCTGACTCTGTCCTAAGGAGTTACCACTGGTGGTGCTTGGGGAAACGTATGAGATGCCAGGGATGGAACCTGGATCAGCCACGTGGAGGGCAAGCATCCTATATGCTGTACTAAGTGTGGCCTCATGAGACATGATGTTCTGGACCCATGAGACATCATTTTGAAGAGCTGCAAACTACTCAACTATGAGCTTATGTATTAGGTGCTTCACTGTCTACTGCTTATCGCTTTGTAACACTATAATGTATGTTAGAGAGCACTGGATGGTGAAAGCTTTTGCACATTCATCACTGTATCACTGTCATCCCGTCACTCATCCATTTACTCAAGTGGGCACCAGTAACGTCTCCATTGTGAGACTTGTTGTTACTGTTTTTGGCATATCGAATGCGCCATTGCACATTCATAATTATATCAAAGGGTGGACCTGCTTGGGTGAACAAATAGGCCTTTATAAAAAAGTACATATTTTTGCTATGGTGGTAGGGATCAACCCAGGGGCTGGCTTGTATAAGGCAAATGACCTACCACAAAACCACATCTCTGGCACAAACAGACTTATTTTTAAGGTTTTAAGATTGCTAAATTTCACTCCAGAAGGTGTAACCAATGGACAATGTTACTAATAATTAATTCACATGCTCGACTCTCTTTCCGCCCCAGGTCAAACTCAAATATCATTAAAAAAATTTTGGATAATGTGGTAGATGGAAAATGGTAACATTTTTGGTTTATATTTATTTGATTGTTAACCATATTGAGTCTTTTTTCATGTTCAGTGACTGACAGCATTTACTTTGTAAAATGCCTATTTACTTATGCCCCATGTGCCCATAGTATTGACGATCTTGGTAACAATAATTCTATTTACCTTTTGCAGTGATTTTTACCAAAAACTCTATTTTGATTATCATTTACTATAGCAGCTCTGACTTTCTTTATGCTTACGTGCTATCTCTTTATTCATCCTTTTACTTTTAGCTGCGCTGAGTCACTTTGTTTTGGAGATACAGGTTAGATAGCATGTGGGCAAATTTTTTTTTTTAACTCTATTGTGACAATTTGACCCAAATTTTAAAATCCGGAGACATTTTAAAAACATTTAAAAAGAACTACAGGCGATGTCTAACAATTATGAAACCAGGTAATACAGCTGAGCCTCTGTGTCAGAGACTGGCGCAGACTCTTCAGGGTGGCACAGGTGGCCCGGCCGGGCGCACTGACCTTCTGAAGCCCTCCGTTCTCCTCCAGCAGGGGCGGAAGCACACTGGGGCTGCTGGCCGGTGGGGCATCCACATTATAGTCCCGGAAGCAGCAGAAGAAGGAGCTGAGGATGCTGCGGCTCCTCTGTTTCTTCAGGCTGACGCTGCTCTGGGAAGCTGCAGGGAAGGAACAGCACACTGTGACCAACTGGGGCAGCCTGAATGACAGCTCCCAGCCTCTCCCCCACTGCCCACCCCTGCTGATTCCAGGGGACCAACTCCTGTCGAAGAAGCGCAGGATGGCCCTAAAAAGTTCCTCTGAAGTCCCCATGTGAATCCTGCAGGGCCCGCTGTGCTGCTGGCTGCACGGAATTCCTCTGAGCTCAGCCCAGCGGGGGCCGCTTGCTCATTAACTGACCCCTCCTCAGGGTCAGGCACCATCTACATTCCTGAATGCAGCAGGCAGACACGGCTTCTGACCCTTTAGTCATCACTGCTTCAAAACAGAGAGCCCGGGACACAAATCAGATGTGGCGCTCCCCACAAGAGGCTGCTTTTAGAGGTACCAAGGAAGAGTTACCTTAAAACAAACTTTTGGGGCATGCCTTGTTCAACCAGGGACATGGCCAACTTCACGGTGAAAAAGTCAGAGGTTGGGCTGAGGAGATAATAGAGGGTTAGGGTGCACATCTTGCGAGCACTGCCATTGGCTCCATCCCCGCACCACCGGATCTCCGAGCACTGACAGGTGTAGCCCTGCAGTGCCCTGCCCAGCGCCCTGGGAGTGTCCTTAGAGGCCTCTGAACACCGTTGGGGTGGGGTGGCTCTGTGGGCCCCAGCTTTGGTGGCTTTGACTTACTGGGAGTGGCCCCAGCCCACCTGGGCATTTCTCCTCCACCCACAAAAATCAGAAAATGATACATGGAGTCCCCTTCTTAAGCTCTTTGCAAAGAAAGTGGTGGGATCCTGGGCCCCCCGGCCTCTGAGCTGGCAGGAGATAGAGGGCAGAGAACATGTGTGGCAGCCTGAGCAGGACTGGCTGGGGCAAAGCCCACCTTTAGGAGAGCCGGGGCGAGTCTGTGCCACACACTGGAGGGAGCCACAGAGCGTCTTGGTCAGCCTGGGCTGAGACAGGCCGCCACAAGTCAGAAATGAAAGGTAAAGAGTAGTGTAAGAAAAACACACCTTCAGGGAGGAAACTGACAACATGAGGGACAGAGTGGTTTTTTTTTTTTTTTTGGCCTGGGAATGCAGCCAGGGCTGTCCCACCGCATACCAAGCATGTCTGGGTGGGTCGGCAGCCGAGGAGAGGCCACAGGCAAAGGGACTAGCTTCAGGGCTGAAGGAAAGTTTACCAATGTGCACAACAACCTTAAGCCAACATAACTGTGGCACTTCTCGCGCCCAGAAAGCAACTCCAGCGTGATCCTGCATTTCGTACACTCGAGTGATTTGTGCATAGCACCATCCTTCTCCAAAGTCTGGAAAACCTTTGCTGAAGTCTTGGGGCAAGCTCCTCTTGTCAGCAGCAAACCTGCATGAGCGCAGACGGAGCTTCTGGAAAAGGGCTCAAAAGCTATTTTGCCAGCAACTGCACAGGCACGGACGGTCTCTAGCCTGGGTTTGGGCTAACGGCCTGGGGAAGTGTCTGTTTCAGACCCTCCTTCGCTGCAGATGAGCTTTAGAACCAGAGAGCCCTGGAAAGCTGGTGGCTCCTATCTTCCTGTGATTACTTGGGGGTTGTCCAAGTATTGGACATTTCTGGCCTGTGCCTTCTAAGTAGCAGCAGTGGGACTCAAAAAGGACCATGTTCACCGTCATTCTAACCTTCCAGTGCTCTTCTCGGGTAACCCTCAGTGCTGCCCGAGGACAGAGGTGTGACTGCAGCTCTCAAGCCGATGAGGAGCTGTCTAGGAACTCGGTGCCAGCAGTGGGGCCCACAAGGCTGGTTTGTAAAGATGTGGTACCTCCTTGTGCCAAGCTGAAGTTCACCTGGAGGCAACCCAGGTCAGAAGGAGGAGGAAGAACATGCCAAAGTGGGAGAAAAGCACCGCATTGAATGTCTAGTTAATAAAAAGAATAGTTTCAACTGAGCTTGTTACTTGGGGTGTTTTAGTTTTTAAGCCATGCTCAAGTAATTTTCTCAGAGAAAGAGGGGGGCGGAGCTCTTCCCTAGCTAATAGCACATTCTACTGTAAGTAAACAAGCTTTCTGTTCATGTCTCAAGACACCGAGAAGTTACCACCCAGGCCAGGCAGCAAACAGCTCTGCGAAAACCACCTTCTCAGATCCCATTTTCTTCCCATATCACAAGCACCTTCTCCAACCAACCAAATCACTAATTAACAAAACTTGTGCTTAAGATATTGCAAACCTGCAGTCAGAGAGCTACTTATCATTTTCAGCAGATGATTACTTATTTACCATGGAAACATTACAAGCAGAGATGTGGGACTTTCTAGATAGGCCCGACACATTTGGGAGACCAGACCCCTAGAGGGGAAACAGCAGCCTGTTCACGCGTGCCCATCTCTTCATTCAGACGTGAGGCAGCCAGAGTGGTCTCACTGTGGCGGGAGGCCTGGACCTCTTTCAGCAAGATACAGTGGGTCTCAATGGAATACTATGCAGCTGTTAGGAAAGATGAAATCATGAAATTTGCATATAAGTGGATCAACATGGCAAGTATCATGTTAAGTGAAATGAGTCAGAAAGAGAGAGACAGACACAGAAAGATTGTACTCATTTGTGGAATATAAAGTAACAGAGTGGGAGACTAACACCAAGAGTAGTAGAGATAAGGACCAGGAGGTCTGCCCCACAGCTTGGAAACTGGCCTCACATGCTGGGGGAAAAGGCAGCTGGGATAGAGAAGGGAACACCAAGTAGAGGATATTGGGAGGACCCACTACGGTTGAAAGCTGTGTGCCGAAAGTAGGCCATAGACTGAACATGAAGGCCACTCAATACCTCTATTGCAAACCACAACACCCAAAAGAAGAGAGAACAAAAGGGAATGCCCTGCCGCAGAGGCAGGTGGGGTGATGGGGGATGGGGTGGGGGTGGTGGGAGGGATAATGGGAACACTGGTGGAGGAGAATGGGCACTGGTGGAGGGATGGGTAAACGATCACTGTATGACTGAAATGCAAACACGAAAGTTCACCTCACAGTAATTCACTAATAAAAAATTAAAGAAAAGATATGGTGTGTCTGAGGACTGGCAGGAGCCTCCAAGAGGCGGGGGGGCTTCTACCTTTCCCATCTCTCTGGCTCACAAAATGAGACTAGCTGATTTTCACTGACCAGTCTCATATACATGTATATATGTGTGTGTGTGTGTGTGTTATATGTGTGTGTGCACGTGCATGTGTGTGTACACATATGATCTGCTCTGATCATAACTGTGCAGAATAAGTGAAAAGATCCTATGAGACAGATTGGCAAAAACACACAAAATATTAACATTAACAATACTGTCATAACTATAGATATCTATATCTCTTTCTATACTTTCCATATATTTTGTCAAAAGTGGGGGAAAGCAAACAGTCCTGCTAAGTTTTCCTTCAGAACTCTGACGCTCAGAAACCATGTTCCCCTTCTAAACCTTAACCTTTTAGACTTCTGTGTTTTTCTACTCCACACATGTGAAGCAAAAACCAGGCAAGAGCAATTATTTTGAGCCTTACCGGAAGTAAAAGTCGCTACTGACATGGCTTCAATTGCCTCCTGGCCTGCAATACCACCAACGGAGAACATGTGCAATGATCTCAAGTCAGTCCAGGTCATAGGAAACCAAGACAACAGCAAGCAGCCGTTCCCTGTTTGAATGTTCCTACTGGCTACCTCATCTTACAGGCCCACCCACCACTTCCCGCCCTTGCACTCTTCATGAAGCCTCTGCTCTCACTCCCGGTGCTCGTGTGCCAGTTTGGCTCTTTCCTCTGCTAAGACTCAGATGAGAGGTCTCCTGGAGGCCTAGGGATTCAGGAACAACTTCTTCATCAGAATTGCAACAGTGGGATGCACACATCCTCCAGTGACAAAGGTTTTGAGAGTATTTTGGAGGAGTCAAAGAGGGAGCTGCAATTTTGAACGTCAGTCTAAAACATTTCATAAAGACTTTCATTTGTTAAATCAGAGTTAGGAGGAAAAAGCCATCAAAAGTCATCCCAAAGTTTTCTGTTGCTTTCCCCTGGAAATTCTTCCTGCACTCATCCACCCCCACGCCTGCCCACCTCACTCCTGGGTTCCCTCCATGGTAGACGCCTCATTGCTCTGACGTCCCACCTCCTACTCCTCTCCTCATCTTCCCCCTTCTTAGAACGTTCCTGCTCTTCACGACCAGGTCCAAAGCCCACCTGTCAGAGAGCCCACTCCAATGAAAGTTCTTTGTTCCTTGGTCACTAAGTCCTTCCTGGAGTGTGTTCAGCTGAGCTGTCTTCAGTGCCCTCATTTCTCTTCACTTTCAGGCCAGGCTATTCACTGGGCATCTCTGGATGCCCGCAGGAGTCTCTCCCTCAGAATAGCCCCTCAACAGGACTTACCACCTCCCTTCTTCATCAATCCTCCTAGTCTAAATGTCTTCCCTTTTCTCTCTCAATAAGCTGTGGATTCTGATACTCTGAGCAGCTCTGAAGTCCATCCCTCTCTCAATCTGCCCTTGCCATCCCCCAGTTGAGGCCCTCACCATTCTGTTCCTGGACCACTCCAATAGCTTATTTCTGCGTGGCCAAATCGGAATTCCGTTAATTAGCTCCCGAGTCACTCACCTAGGTGAGTCCCAACAAGTGCGTTGATAGGAGAGTAGGAGGGCGGATTTTGAAGCTGACTGGCCTGGCAAGATATGACTGTTGGCTTCATCAGCCAAAACAGGGGCTCTAAGTAAGTCAGGTGTCTTCCCAGTGCTTTAGTTTCCTTACGTGTAAGAGCGGATAATAAAGATACTCGTTTTATAGACTTAAGAATGAAATGAGTTAAGTCTATGCACAGGCAATCCTTAGCACAGGATAAGTACTTTATAAATGTCAGCTCTTATAATCATCATTAGTCTCTTAAAAGCTTGAGCTTTTAAAGGGAGGTTCTGCTGGTAAATTTGAGATCAAAGGTGCAATTCTATGAGTATACACTCTCCCCCTGGCATTTGACAATGAGGAGGCATAACACTAACAGACCTCGGGTACTAATCTGTAATTTAGAAAGCAAAAGTAGAAAAGTCTCAGGAAGTGATTCTATTCAACTGGCTGCAGGGATGGAAGAAAGGGGCAGGGTTAACAGTCTAAACCAGCTCAGCTGGGGGCTGTTTACCTGCTCTCTCTCTCTCTCAGAACAAGAACAATGCTCCAAGAGAGAGGAGGGGGCCCATGCTTTCTCCCCCACCCCCCAGCTGACTTCCTCTGGAGCTGCAGCTTAGCTCTCTCTGCTGAACCCTGCGCCTACCCAGTTTGCCTCTGATCCTTTGCGCCAAGCTGGGCATCAACACTAGGCCAGCGGGAGGCCCCACGGGAAGCTGAGGGCCAGCTCAGGGCCCTCCTGCTGGCACTGAGACCAGGTTCGCATGTGCTGTCACTTCCCCATGGCTCACCACCTTCCCCTCAGTTCTGCCAACAAATACATGCGATGCTTGCGGCATCGGCTTCTCTTTGGCAAGGGGTGGGCATCAAGGGGGTGAGTAAGGGGCAAGTTCTGCCAGGGGTAGATAGCCAGCTCCTAAGACTTAATTTTCTTGGGGTTGGAGAGATAGTAGAGTGGGTAGGGCATGTGCCATGCATGTGGCAGATCTGGGTTTGATCTCCAGCATCCTGTATCTGGAGATCCAGGTCTTTTGAGCATTGCCAGGAGTAATTCCTGAGTTCAGAGCCAGAAGTAATCCCCGGGCATCACCAGGTGTGGAAAAAACAAGCAAAAACGACTTTCTGTATTTCTCAGGTGGGGCTGTGAATAGCCTGAAATGTTGGGTAGGGGCCTTGTTTACTTCCCCTGAACCTCCTGACAATTGCAATCAGAGTGTGACACTGAAGACACTAGGTACATGGCCTCGAGACACTCTGGGTGCTAATGTTTTTGTCTAGGTACCAGATAAGGTACTGAGTGGCTTCTTGAGAACCTGTATCCATTTCCACTTAAACACTGCTCAACAGGCCTGAGATAGACCAATGAATAGGGCAAATGATGCAGGTGCAGTGTCTTCCTTGAGTCCTTCATCCTAAAGACATGACAGAAGCGTCTGAAATACCTCCCCCTTCTCCCCTCTCCTCTTTTTTTTTTCTTTTTGCCTTTTGGGTCACACCCGGTGATGTACAGGGACTACTCCTGGCTCTGCACTCAGGAATTACCCCTGGTGGTGCTCAGGGGACCATATGGGATGCTGGGAATCGAACTCGGGTCGGCCGCGTGCAAGGCAAACACCCTACCCGCTGTGCTATCACTCCAGCCCCTCTCCTTTTTCTTGAGGTCACACTGGCAGTGCTCAGGGCTTACTCCTGGCTGTAAGCTCAGGCATCACTCCTGGCAGGGCTTAGGGAACCATCTGGGGTGCCAGAGATAGAACTCAGGTTGGCGGTGTGCAAGGCAAGTGCCCTATCTACTGTACCATCTCTCTAGTCTATCCCCAGCTCCCTGTCTTTTTCTTTTTTTTTTTGGAGGGGGGCACACCTGGCAATGTTCAGGGACTACCTCTGGATCTGCACTCTGAAATTACTCCTGGCAGTGCTGGGATGGAACCCAGGCCAGCCACATGCAAGGCTAGGGCCCTACCTGCTGTACTATCGCCCCAGTCCTGCAACCTTTTTTTCCCCTCTCAAGGTGATATGCACTGAGTTCCTACAACTGGTAATGGAAAGACAACCACTGCCAATGGGCGCTCCTCAGCCAGGCAGGGAAGAAGACTCGTGAGCCACAAAGATACCTTGCTCATGACACTTGCGCCCCGTAGGAGAGATGCTTGAGAGCATAATCCTGCTCCAATCTTTTAAGTAAAGGGCCCGGGTAGGGTCCAGAGAAGGGTACCCAGTCCAGATTAGGGGGTGGGTAGAATGACTTCTTAGAAGAAACGCCACCCAAGTTTCATGAAGTTGTCAGATGGGGAAGGGGAATAATGAAAAACCATGGAAAGGGCCTGCTGGGAGAGAGCGTGTGCATGGAATATTTGAGAAGTCACAAAACTGTGATGAGGATGAGGTGGGAGTGATGAGTTTGGATTTGATTTTATGAAAATGGGGAGAGACGAGATCAGATTTTGTACCCGAATGTCACTGCGGCACTTCTGTAACTGGAACTGCTGAGTTTAAATGCTAAATGATGAGTAATGCAGGCTGCATTAAAGATTTCCAGGATATTTATAAAGTAGAGATGTAGACCTTTTTGTGTTCAAGGGCCCGGAGCAAAATCTCCTATTTAAAACTTGACTTTAAATACAAACTACATGGAAAGAAATGGCTGTGGGAGTTTCTCTTGGGTTTGAGCTGCTGCCTAGCCCTGGTTAGTCAGTGGGACTTCACCTGCATAACACAGTAAGGCGGCAATAATGATCGGTATCCTGGGCTGGAAAGGCAGTAGGTGGCCGACCCCAGTTTGAACCCTGGAGCCCACCTAGTCCTGGAGCTCTGCTGGGTGCAGCCCTGGACACCCCCAGGCACTGCCAAGTGATCCTCAGCACTGCAGGGCCTGGTTGTCTGAGAACTGCCAAAAGGGGTCCCTGGGCATCCTGAGCACCTCTTGGTACCACAGCCCCACCCCACCCCCAAGACACTGTGTGGACACAGCACAGTCAGGTCTCTTTGTGTGAGAGAGAAAATTTACCAGCAGCTTCAAATATAGCAATAATAAATTAGGATCAGTTTAGGTTCAGTGCAGTGGCTCACTGAATATTCATTATGTAGCTTGTATCCAGACAACAATCCGCACAGGAACAGTCTGGCTTTCTGAGAAAACAAGTAAGCAGACTCATCTTGGACCTGGGTATGTGAATTCTAAACGTAAACCAATTCTTTGAAACTCGACCTACCCATGGGTTCTCCTAATAATGAAATAATAGAAACTAAACAAATAGCTAAAATGTAGCTTCAGCAATAAAGCTTAAAATAAACCCAAGGGCCAGGGAGATGACACAACGGGCTGGGCTGGAACACACGCTTTATATACAGAAGGCCCAGGCTTCTACCCCCGGCACCTCATGGTCCTCTGAGCTCTGCTGAATCCATAGTTGGTCTGCATATGCAGGCTGAGGGAACTCATCAAATGCTTCTATATCCTGACCTGCTTTCCTGCTGTCCCAGAAACGCTGACCTCAAAGTCTTTCCTTTAAAAATTAACTAATTTTTAAAAATTAATTCTTTCTGGGGGTTTTCCCAAGCAATGCTCAGGGGACCTAGGGGCAACTTCTGATTCCCTCGACCTGACTCTTCAGAGCAATGCAGTGCTACAGGGTTACCTAGAGGAGCTTGGGAGGCATTGGGGTCACCCCCAGGGTGCTTGGGGTTGGCATTGGGGTGGGCATGTGAGATACCAAGGATCAAACTCGGGGCCTGGCACATGCAAAACATTTGCTCGACCCCTCCGAGCCATCTCCTTGACCTCAACCTGACCCCAACCGGTTCTCTCTCTCTCTCTCTCTCTCTCTCAATTGAATCACAGTGAGATACACAGTTACAAGGTTGTTCAAGATTGGGTTTCAGTTGTATAATGTTCTAACACCTATCCCTTCACCAGTGTACATTTCCCACCACCAATGTCCCCGTTTCCTTCCCGTGCCCCTGTTCCTCCCACCCCATCCCCACCTGCCTCGGTGGCAGACGCTTCTCTTCTCTCTTTCCTTTTGGGCATTATGGTTCACAACACAGATACTGAAAGGTTATCATGCATATTCCTTTACCTACTTTCAACAGTTGGTTCTTGTCCAGAGTGATCATTTCTATTATTGTCATACTGATCCCTTCTTTATCCTAACTGCTCTTGCCCCCACACACTTGTGGCAGGGTTCCAACCACTGACCAGTCCTCCTAGCCCCTGTGTGGCCAAGTGGTGCTCCTTTATGAGCGCAATCTATGCTTATGCCAGGGAGCCACTCCCCTTCTGTAATTCTTACAATCTAATTGGGATGGAGTCCAGATGTGGGAAGGTTTTAGAATAATCCCAAGCCCCTGGGTTCAGGACCTTTGGGGTCTATATGGAATCCCCTTCCTAAATACCACCAGCCACCTGTCCTTCGCCTCTAATCTGACCCAGAACAGCAGTGTTCCACACACTGCTCTAGAGTCAAAGGAATAACTCTGGATGAAGATAAGAATGATGGGAACGTAGGTGGAAATATGTGCTACTCACTCTGAATCTATCCCCAATCATTCAAGTTTCTCCCCAAGTGAGGAAACTGCATCTTGGCGGCCACAGAAAACAAAGACTTCTTGCCTTTCATTTCCATGGTGCCAAGCCTACATGCTGGGACAGGGGCCAGACTGCCAAAGACCCAGGGAGCATAATAGAATCTGTAGGAGAAAATTGAAGTCACACATGGTGCTGCTAATGTGTCTTAACAACAAAACCTGTCCCACCCTTCCCAACTCCCCCCACTCAAGCCTCACCAATTACCTTCTTTCTTGTTATAAGAGTAGAAGGAAGATATCCCAACAGAGATTTATTCTGCCCAAATGTTTACTGCAGAACATTAAAAAGATGGGGATGGCAAGGACGTAAACTACAACTGAGTTTTTCCCCAACTAAGGCCCTTCCTGCATATGTATGGCTGGCCAAGCACAGCACGACTCCAGAGAGACCCTACAGGCTGCATTCACAGCCACAGTTCGGGGAAGAAGCAAAACACCTCTTCAGGAGGGGAGGGGGGGGTGTTCTCTGGGAGGTCAGCATTTAAATGAATGCACCATTTCTTCTCTCCTAGAATTGGGCTGCAGGCTCTGGAATGCCTCCCAGGGTCGTGGTTTGGAATGGGTGTCTAACAGGAAATTCTGGGCAGTCTATGCATACATCACATTCCTTTCCCACCCTAAGAGAGCGGTCAACAAACAACGTTCCTCTGTTTGAATAAGAGGCAGGCAATGGGGGCGGGGCCCAGCTACAGGACAGGCTGCAAGAGTTCAAAGGCAGATGGGGCTGCTGAGAATCCAAACATCCTTTCCTGCTGGAGAACGGACTTAGTCACCCAAAGAGGCACCTTTGGAGATACCCCGTTGGTTGCTAGTCTATTTCCAGCGGCTAAATTTCCCCTAGGAATGCCTCCCGATGCTGGGAGGGGAATGTGTCTTTGAGGGCTCGTTCTCCCAACGGAGCCCGTGACTGGCAGACTGGTTCTTTCAGCAGCTAAAAAGTAATGGGGAGGAGCAAAGGCTGCTGGCTCCAAGCTGGGCAGGAGGGATTTTTCTCTCTGCCCTCCACAAGCCACCTCAGCTGAGCGCCTCCTTTGTGACAGGCCACTGACAGAGGTCATTGCTGGCTTTCTCTCTGTGCTGTGCCAATGAGACCACCCGCTCTTCCAAGGAGAAAACCCAGACTCAAGAGTCCACAATCGCTGGGTGTGGAGGTGCTGGTGACCAAACCCAGAGTGGCCTGGCACAGGCTGCTTGTCTCTCCTGGCACATTCATGGATATGGATTTTAATTCCAGGGAGAAACTGTGAATGTGAGGCCTTGTGTTACCTGCTTTCACTCCAGACACCACAGGCCACCAAACTCCGTGACTCTGCTTCCTAGGAGACCTCCCTTTTTGGTGAATGACCCGTGGGGTCCACGGTCACACAGCTCTTAGGCAGTGGAACTGGAGAGAAACCAGTCTCTGAGCTCTTAACCATCACTATACCGAGTCTGTTCTTTACAAGGAGAGCCAAAATAACGGGACAAAGGAAATAAACAGCGAATGTGCTTATGAGGAAGTTGATGTTGAAATTTAACAGTGATCAAATAGACGAATGTTTAAACAATGAAGACCATTTTGAACCTCTGAAATTATTACAAAAAAATAAACACCGTGCAATAGTGATACGGGTTAGGTGGCTCACTAATTCACAGACTGCTGGTACTGCTGTAAAACAAAGCATTTCCCTTGAAAAGCAGACGAGTGATATGTCAAAGAGCACGTAGTGTTCATGCAAACAGGCTGGAAGTTCCAAAGAGGTCATTAAATCAGTGCTCAGCAACTGGAGCAAACACTCGGCTACAGGAAGGGGCTTCCCTGAAGACACAGGGGAGTGTGCCTAGCCAGTGGGGCGGGGCGGGAGGAGCATTTCAGACACTGGGCATGCTCCATGTCTGTGCTTCCAGACAAGCCTCGGGGCTACGGGCGGGCGTGGGTCCTCTCCCTGCTCCTGTCTGTATCCTAAGAAAGGATACAGTGTGTAAGACCTAGAAACAGGGATAGAAACCAGGCCTGCCATAAACAGGAGTTTGCGGAAGGCATGTGTGAAGGAAGGAAAGGAGATCCTGAACTATGAAAATGACCAACTCCAAAGGACAGCTGTTGTGAGAAAGCTCACCTGCAGGGGTTCTGCTCAAGCAGCACGCCTTTCCTGGGAATTCTTGCCCACATGAGGAGTCTTCTTTCTTTTCTCTTTTTGTGATTTGAGGGATACCCTTAGCTGTGCTCAGGGAATACTCCCAGCTCTGTGCTCAGGGATCACTCCTATTGGGCCTCCGTGTACCCCACATATGGGGCTGGGGATCAAACTGGGTTGTCTGTGCAAGGCAAGAGCTCACCCTGCTGTACTAGATCTTGGCCCCACCTAAATCAATTTTAAAATTATGTACCCTTCTATGGCTAACCCTTCACCAGGGAAACCCAATTCACAGGTTCTTCGCCATTTAAAAAAGAGATGGCAGGTCCTACCCTAAAATAATCAGTGTAAAGTTTCAGAGAGACATGATATTCACCAACATATTAAGTAAGCATAGCCATCTTAGATTTTAGAACTAGATTGCTTATTTTTATACTTTCCAATCATTTTAAGAAATGATTCTACAACTACAGCATTCTTATAATTAAAAATGTTAAGTGTTTTTACTAAATAAAATATACATGAATATTATATATATCAGAGAACCTTCAAAAATCCTGTTTGACTTATTTTGTTTGCTTCTATGGGCCACACCTGGCTGTACTATCTCTCTGGGCCCGGCCTTCTAAAATCTTGTTTTGCTTAGTTGTGTGGCATCCCAGTGTATGGATGTCTTAGTGAAACCGACTTTGGACTCAGGATTTATTCAGTTCCTCTGCTGCTATGATTGTAGCAGTTTCTCTCATGTGGATGTGAAGCATGTGCTCTACCACTGAGCTACATCCCCTGTCCCTATGTAGTTTCCCTTAAGTCATGCACTGAGTTTGCAGAAGTCTCTCAAGGGCTGGAGTGCATACTTGCACATGGGAGGCTGGGCTCGACCCCTAGCATTACCTGGTCCCCTATGCACAGAGCTGGTGTGTGGCTCAACCTCTGTTCCAAACCATCCCGCCCCCAAAGAAAAATAAGAAACCAAAAACCAAAACCAAAAAACAAACGACATGAGGCATAACAAATACTGTTATTTGTTTGCCACAGCAATGCTAGCAGCGATCAAGTTGTAATAAATCCCAGCATTAATTATGCAACTGTTATTAACCAGCTATCGTGTGGTGCCGAATGTGAGCACAGTAACTGGCAATTGCATAAGATGCATCAAGCCTCATTGCATCTACTTCCCGTGAGCTGATTCCTTTAATCCCTTTAACAATACTAGGAAGAAATGACTATCCTATTCACGTTATAGATGAGGAAACTACAGTCTAGAGCTGTTTAAAACTGGCCGAGGGGGCTGGAGCGATAGCATATCGGGTAGGGCATTTGCCTTGCACGCGGCTGACCTGGATTCAATTCCCAGCATCCCATATGGTCCTCTGACCATGCCAGGAGTAATCTCTGCATTGCCGGGTGTGACCCAAAAAGCAAACAAACAAACAAAAAAACATAAAAAAAAAACTGGCCTTAGGTGATCTTGTAAGTAGTAGAGTTGATTCACACTCCAGCAGGCTGTGTTCTTACCCTATAAACTACACCTTTTACTGGCCTTGTCTGAGATAGGCCAATGTGAAAAGCAAGGCCACAAATGGCAGGTACAGCACACAGCCACCAACCTTCAAATTCAAAATGTATTCAATCCACAAAATCTAAAAAAGCGTAAGCATGTGCATATTCTCCTATGTCCAAAGAGACTCTGGGAGGATGTACAAGAACTGATCACCCTTGGAAATGAAAAGGACAGCAGAACTATGAAGGGAGAAACTATTTTTCACCATATTCTTTTTTTGTATCATTTGACCTTTGTATCAAGTATTAAAATAATAATTCTGCATTGTATATTCTGAGTTATATAAGAAAAAATTAAAATTCCCCATATACAGCCGTGAAGGTAATTCCCTGAAGGGTGACTGCTAGCATCAAAATCACAGAAAAAAGTGCCAAGTCTCTTGATACCTGTGGACAATCTGCCACCAAGAGGCACCAAGTGCCACTATGGACTTCCTCCCTGGGAGGTTCCACTGAGATGGTGCCAACACAGCTACTGGCACCCTGGAAGGTGAAAATGGCAACTCACTGCTGCTTTAATCTGCATGGAACAAATTAACTGCCACACAGGTACTGTGATCTCTCAGATGCTTCTTGGCCTTTTCTACTTCTTCTTTTCCCATTCATGCCTACTTTTCTATTTTCCCCATAGATCTATCTGTATGTCCCTTTGTCATAAAGTAGGACTATGCTGCTGAATATCATCTTTTTGTTTTAGATCTTTTACTTTTGCTTATAGTGGTTGGGATGCAGAGAAGCCTTATTTTATTTTTTTTTCTTTTTGGGTCACACCTGGCGATGCACAGGGGTCACTCCTGGCTTATGCACTCAGGAATTACCCCTGGTGGTGCTCAGGGGACCATATGAGATGCTGAGATTCGAACCTGGGTCGGCCGAGTGCAAGGCAAACGCCCTAACCGCTGTGCTATTGTTCCAGCCCCAAGAAGCCTTATTTTTAAAAATAAAATAAATCTTTATTTTTTAATGCTTTGCCCCTTTATTTTAGATGAAATCTAACAACTCTTATTTTTTTTCCAAATGATTTCTTCCCACCCATATATGATTTGCTTTCAGTTCCATTTTAAAGCTAATAAGCTAAAAATATTATTTTAGGCACCATGAATTACAATGTGCATAATGGCATATAAAAACATGCCAACACACACCTTCTCCCCGAGTCCCAGCTTCCCACTGTGCCGATGCCCCGACTCCCCCTCTGCTATCTGCCCCAGCCCCATACAGTGATAGGCTTCTGAGTAAAGAAAGTTCTAAGTTTCTTTGAACATTTGTTGTTTCTTATAAAGTTAGTAACTTTTTTAGTTTGTTTTTGGGGGCCATACCCAATGGTGCTTAGGGTTCACTCCTACGGTTTGGGGTTTGGGGTACCAGGGAAGCCGAGGATTGAACCCAGGTCAGCCATGTGCAAGGCAAATGCCCTACCTGCTGTACTACAGCTCTGGGCGCTGAAGTTAGTAACTTTAAAGGTAAAGATTTTCTATACCCTAGAGCTTATTCTCATACACTGGATATATGAACCCACCCTTTTTCCCCAAAAGATGAATCAAATATCCTTGTTATGTGTATGTATACAATATTTTTTCTTTTTTGGGTCACACTCGGCAATGCTCAAGGATTACTCCTGGCTCTGCACTCAGGAACTACTCCGGGCAGTGCTCGGGGAACCATATGGGATACTGGAAATTGAACCTCGGTAGGCAGCATGCTAGGCAAACACCTTTCCCCATGTACTATCCCTCCAGTCCCCCTTGTCATATTTTTAAGCAATTAATTCTTATACACTAATTTGTGTATTCTATTTCACCCCTTCCATTCCTTTCTACTCCACTCCATTTTTTTCTGCTTGTGCCAGGAACAGACGGCTTTGCTTCTGCAGATTTATTGCTTTACATAGTATATTGCCAGTGTCCTTTATTATTATCATTAAAAAATTCTTGGATAGTCTAGCTCTTTATGTTTCCAAATGAATGTCAGAATCACTTTATCAAGTTCTGAAGAAAAAATACCACTGGGACTTAGTTGCAATAGGCTCATAAAATATATATCTACTAATTCTGGTTAATCCATTAAAATAATTAAAGGTTAAAATAAAAAGGAAAAAAATCCATCCGCTGTACCTTTTTCCTTTTGCCAAGATTAGGAGCTGTCCTCAGGGGCCAGACAGAGACGGTACAAGGCTTAAGTTACTTTCCTTGCATGTGGAATAGCCCAAGTACTTCCAGGTGTGGCCCCAATGCCCTTCCATCAACAGACAAAAAACCAAAGTGGTCTTGATCACTAACTTAAAATATGTTGTCCTGTTTCTGTGTGAGTCCCAGGCAATCATAAAGAAAATAACCATAGAAAACAAGGAGGGCCAGGGAGATAGCTCAAAGGTCCATTGAACATGCTTTGCTTGCCAGAGGTCTGGGTTAAATCCCAGTGCATGGCCTCCCAAACAGCTGGGAGTGAAACACTGTTGGGTGTGGTCCAAATGAGGTGTGTGTGTGGGGGGGCGGGGGGACAAAAGCATGTCACTTTTAAAAACTAATAAAAGGGCAGGAGAGATAGTATAGGAGTTTCTGGTGCTTCTCTCACATTTAACTGCCAGGGTCCTGGTTTGATCCCTGGCACCATCTATAGTCCTGAGTGCCACTAGGGGTCACTCCTGAGCACAGAGCTAGGAAGAGCCTCTGAGCACTGCTAGGTGCGGTCCCAAAATAGACCCCTCCCCCGCCACGCCTACCCAATGAAAAAGCAATAAAACATAAAAAGAGAAAGGAAAAGAGGAATAAAAAAGATAAAAGACAAAGAGTAACCAAACACAACATTAAGTTCTTTTCTACCAGTAATTACTATTAACGTTAGTAGGCGTAATGTCCCAGTCAAAAGACAGTTGCTGGGGATGGAGTGATAGCACAGTGGGTAGGGCGTTTGCGCACAGTGGCTACCGCGGCCAGCCAAGGTTCGATTCCCAGCATCCCATATGGTCCCCTGAGCACTGCCAGGAGTAATTCCTGAGTGCAAAGCCAGGAGTAACCCCTGTGCAATGCCAGGTGTGACCCAAAAAAGCAAAAAAAAAAAAAAAAAGACCCAAAAAAGAAAAAAAAATTGAGTCACAAATACATGCTATCTACAAGAAACTCACTTTTGTTTTTTTAGGAACACATATAGGCTGAAAGTTAAGGATGGAAGAGATATTTCATGCACTGGTATCCAAAAGAGACTCGAATGGTTGTATTTACATCAGATAAAAAAAGATTTTACATAAAAAGCTGTCACAAAAGACAAGAAAAAAACGTCAGCTTATGGCAAAGGGTCAATTCACAAGGAAGACAGAGGAACTCTTACACAGCCCTCAGCACCCTGCACAAGAGCCCACAAGTAGGGAAGCAAACATGGACTGCCCGCTGCAGTGAGGAGCAGAGCACAACAACGAGGTCAGGAGATTCAGTCGGGAGCTCCCAGGCCCAGGGAAAGCTCAGCAGCAGAGCACCATCCCTGCAGGCACGGACGCAGGTTCCATCCACGGCACTCCTGGGCGTGATCCTGGCAGAACTAATGCCCGGGATCCCTCTGCAGACATACAGCAACCAGGTGTGTGCCTGTATCACAACCAAGGGTGTGTGTGGGTGGAGGAGAGCCCCTAGTCATAGCAAGCAAAAAAACCACAGAAGGGTGGGTGTAGAGGGAAGAGGGAACTATAACCTGTTTCCAACAATGGATAGGACATCTAGAAAGAAGAGAAAGTATCTGCTAATACCACAGACGAATGGGCCTTACAGATATACATAGAACATTTCACCCCAAAACAACATGGCACACTTTCTTCTCTGGCACAAACGGAATGTGCTTCAGAGTATAGCACATATCAAATTGAAAAGAAGTCTTAGCAAATTAATACTGTAATCATACCACATATCTTCTCTGAATGAGGGAACACAACTAGAAATCATGGGTGTGGGAGGGGGAAATTC
This sequence comes from Sorex araneus, assembly GCF_027595985.1. Classification (NCBI taxonomy): domain Eukaryota; kingdom Metazoa; phylum Chordata; class Mammalia; order Eulipotyphla; family Soricidae; genus Sorex; species Sorex araneus. The sequence continues at coordinate 36,432,486 of NC_073305.1, read as the reverse complement.
ACACGGAAATCCAATAATCTAATGCTCTTGAATAACCATTGGATAAAAAAAAATCTCAAGGGAAATAAAATATTTTAAGTTGAATGAAGATTGGAACATGACATATCCAAACTTATGGAATGAAAGAAAGCAGTAAAGAGAGAAAAGTCTGTAATGATAAGGGCCCATCTTAAAAAAAAGAGTAAAGTTCGAAAATAAATGACCTAATTTGATTCCTTAAGGATTCAGAAAGAGATCAAATTACAATCAAGGTTGGTAGAAAGAGGGAAGTCATAAAGAGTAAAGATTAGAGCAGAACAAACAAAATAGAGAACAGAAAATTCAAAAAAGAAATTAAACTGAGTTGGTTTAAAAAACCAAGGTTGACAAATACTTTGCTAATTAACAGAAAAAAAAGATTCAAATACATTCAGAAATGAAAGAGATACCACAACTGTTGTCACAGAAATAAAAGTATTTAAAGAGACACTGTGAACAACTATATGCCAAAAAATTAGATAACCTAGAAGAAACAGATGAATTCCTAGGAACATAAAACCTACCAAAACTGAATCATGAAGAAAAGATCTGAACAGTCCAATAATAAATATGAACACTGAATCAGTAATCAAAAACCTGGACAACAAAGAAAAACCCATTTCCAGATTGCTTCATTGGAGAAATCTTCCAAATAATTGAGGAAGAATTAATGTCAATTGTTTCTCAAATTCTTTCCCCCAATTAAAAGACTTCAAACTAATTTTAGGAGGCCAGCATTATCTTGACACCAAAACTAAAGATCACTTACTCAAAGATTCTTGAGAAAAGAAAACTACACAGATTTTCTTGATAAACATATATAAAAATATCAGCCAGGCTTACTTTCATACTTCTGGTTTTTGGGCCATGCCCTGCAGGGCTCAGGCCTTAGCCCTGGCTCTGCATTCAAGGATCACTTGGTGCTCCATGGGCCATATGCAGAGCTGGGAATGGAACGGGAACAGGCTGTGTGCAAGGCAAGGGCCTTAATCCCTGTGTTCTCAAACTGTAGACCGAACTTAAGAGCACACTGAAAGGCTCATAAATTATGATCTAATGAGCTTTTTACCCTGGAATTTTTGCAAGACTGGGGTCAACAAACAATCATCAAATATATCAACAGAGTAAAGATCAAAGTAAATGTAAAGATCACATAGTCCTCACTAGCTGCAGAAAAAAAGCATCTGATAAAAACCAACACTCTTGATAAAAAAAAAAACACAACACCAAAACCGGAAACAAAAAAAATTGCCTCAACATAATAAAGACTATATATGAAAAGTTCTAAGTTACCATCATATACTTCCTTGATGATCAGAATAGGGCAAGGATAACGACTCGCACCAATTCTTCGCAACACAATTCTGGAAGTCCTAGTGCAATCAGTCAATGAAAAGGGATGAAAAATATCCAAATTGGGAAGAAAGTATAAAAATCACTCCAAGTTGGCAGCACTCAGAGATATAATATGGTTAAAATGCATATACTATCTAAAGTAATTTACAAATTTAATGCAATTCCTATCAAAACCTCAAATTTATTACATGTTCAGAAATAGCAAAAAAAATCCTAAAATTTATATGGAACTATGTAGGACTCTGAAAACAATCTTGAGAAAAAACAAAGCCTAAGGAATCACATTTCCTTTTAAAAAAAAATTTTCCCCCCACATCTGGCAATGCTCAGGGGTAACTCCTGGCTCTGCAGTCAGGAATTATTCCTGGTGGTGCACAGGGAACCATATAGGATGCTGGGGTTGCAAGCGCCCTACCTGCAAGCGTACTACTGCTCTGGCTCCAGGAATCACATTTCCTGAGAGTTCCAAAACAGTATGGCAGTGGTGTGGAGACAGATACCCACATATAAAAAGTCAATGACCTTCAAAAAGGAAGAACAGGGAAAATAGAGTCTTTTCAACAAATGGTGTTTCTGAAAAGTAGATATCGACATGTGAAAGTTTTTACCCAGCAAAGGAATCAATCAACACAGTGAAAAGGCATACTAGAGAATGGAGAAGTATCTGCAAACCATGTATCTGACAAGGAGTTAATACCTGAGTATATGAGATTACTACACCTCAACTGCAAAAGCCAAATAATGCAATTAAAACCAGGCAGTGATAGTACAGGGGGTAGGGTGTCTGCCTTGCACATGACTGACCCAGGTTTGATCTCCATCATCCCATATGGTCCCCCAAGCACCACCAGGAGTAAGGAGAAATTCCTCAGTGCAGAGCCAGGTGTGACCTAAGCATCGCCAGGTGTGACTTAAAAAACTAATAAAAGGCAAGGAATCTGAATAAAAGAGACATAGAATGGGCAATAGATATATGAAAGGGTGCTCATGGTCATGAATCATCAGTGAAATGAAAATAAAAAATTACAACATTATCTCATATCTATATGAATGATAATTTTTTCTTGGTTTTGGGCTATACTCAGTTGTGCTCAGGGCATACTTCTGGCTCTGCACTGTAGAATCCTTCTTGGTGCAGCTCAAGGGGATATTACAGGTATTGAACCTGGGTCAGCTGCATGCTAGGCAAGTGCCCTTATCTGCTGTACTAACTCTCTGGCCCCATGGATGATAATTACTAAAAAAAACCCAAAAACCAAAACAACAGAATATACCTATTATAGCATTACTCCAAGAGCCACATTAGAAAACAACTAAATGGTCATCAAGATAGGATTAATGGATAAGGAAGATAAACAATATAAACAAAGTGAGATAAGACAGAATCCAGCCACAAAAGAAGGAAATTCTGTCATATGCTACAACACAGAGGAACCTGAAGACATTATGTTCAGTGAAATAGCTCAGACATGAAAGGACCAACACTGCATGATTTTGCTTATGTAAGGCACCGAAGGTAGTTAAACTCATGGAAACAGAAGGTGTGGAAGCTGAGTGCCAGGAGCTGGGGTAGACGAAGGAGAAGGGGGAAGTTGCTGGGTACAGAGCTTCAGTCATGCAAGATGAAAGAGCATTCAAGAGATCTGGTGTAACAGTACCACAGAGGTAACAGCACTACCATACACCAAATATCCATTAAAAATAGATTTCATGACTATATTTCATGCTCTATGGTTTATTTTAATTTTGCCACATTAAACAAAAGTGGTTCTAGGGGGAGGCCACATCTTTACTCTTAACAATGACTCCTGTACTCTGCTGGTGGGTCACATGTGTGACCAGAGGCGGTGCTCACCTCACGTAAGTGTCATCACCCCCATTTTAGTGATGGAAAGTGAAGTACTCCGACATTTCCTAGGGATACACGAATGCTCAGTGGTGGAAGTGGACCTGGAATCAGGCTGTGTCCCTTGGGTTATCCTGCTCCCCTCCAGCCTGGGAGTGGTCCTGCAGAGTATTGTGGGGCTGTACACTTCTGGATCACAAAGGACACTGAACATGGCCTTCAGGCTAATGAATGTGCATGCTGCTTATTCTCGTGGTCAAAAGCCACACCTGGCTGGAAACATTTCACTTAAAACCACCAGGACGGGGTCAGATTTTGCCTACTGTACTTAATCAGAATTATTGATGAAAGCGGCGCCAGTTCACTTGTTCACTTACTTCTGTTTTGAATCTGGGATTAGTGTAACCATCTCCACACTCTGCTCTCTATCCCACTATCTTAAATCCTGGCTCACTGTCACTGTCATCCCGTTGCTCATCAATTTGTTCGAGCAGGCACCAGTAACGTCTCTCATTGAGAGACTTATTGTTACTGTTTTTGGCATATCCAACACGAATGGGTAGCTTGCCAGGCTCTGCTGAGCGGGCTTGATACTCTCGGTAGCTTGCTGAGCTCTCCGAGAGGGGAGGACAAATCGAACTCGGGTCGGCCGCGTGAAAGACAAACACCCAACCACTGTGCTACCGCTCCAGCCCTTTAATCCAAAGGCTAGTCCAAAAGTAGTGAGTGGTCGCAAGGTCAACCTAAAGTCAACCTGCAGCAAACTATAAACTAAATCCTGGCTCAAATGAGGAAAAAAGGAAGAGTCACCACTAATAATGCCTCGGGTCCTTTGTGATTCTCTTCAGAGAACTGACACTCAGGAAGTGGGTGGTTTGTGTGTGCGCAGGAGGCAAATTTCAAGGAGGTCTCCGAGAGCCCATAGTGTGGCTACAACCTGCTCACACTGGCTCTCTCTCGCAGGCAAAGATGGTGGCAGGTTGTGTGAGCACTGAGGGACAGTGTGGTGAACTCAATGCACAGAAACTCTGTCCTCAACACCCTCATATTCCAAGCGGGAAGACACAGACAATAAATACATAAAACATAGAGGATGTCATATGGGGTTAAGTAATGTGGATTCTTACAAAGTCAAGAAACAGAGGGCTGGAGGCGTTAGCTGAGCAAAGCCTGAGGAGAGGGGGAGCCTTCCAGAGGAAGGAGATGTGGGATGCACAGGTGCTAGTGGCCCAGCTGGAACATTCTTGGTGTGCTCACAAGGAACTGAGCTGGAATGGACTAGTTGAGGGGCTGTGGAAAGAGGAAGTCAGAGGTACGGGTCAGGCTAGTGGTCCACAGGCCACTGTGAGGACTTGGTTTTGCGATAAATGGGACTAGAGCGATAGCACAGTGGGTAGGGCATTTGCCTTGCACATGGCCAACCCGGGTTCGATTCCTCCATCCCCCTTGGAGAGCCAGGCAAACTACCAAGAGTATCGCGCCTGCACGACAGAGCCTGGCAAGCTACCCGTGGCATATTTGATATGCCCAAAACAGTAACAAATCTCACAATGGAAATGTTACTGGTGCCTGCTCAAGCAAATAGATAAAAAACAGGATGACACCTTTATTGCAAACCACAACACCTAATCAGAGAGAGAGAACAAAAGGGAATACCCTGCCATAGTGGCAGGGTGGGGTGGGGGGAGACGGGACTGGGGAGGGGGGGGAGGGATGTTGGGTTTACTGGTGGTGGAGAATGGGCACTGGTGAAGGGATGGGTTATCAAACTTTGTAAGGGAGAAACATGAGCACAAAAATGTATAAATCTGTAACTGTACCCTCACGTTGACTCACTAATTAAAAATAAACTATTAATTAAAAAAAAAAACAGGATGACAGTGCTACAGTGCATGAAAGAAACATTGACCTGGAGAGATAGCACAGGGGTTTAGGCACTTGCCTTGCAAGCAGTCATCTTGGGTTCAATTCCCAGCATCATGTACGGTCTCCTGAGCATTGACAGGAGTGACCCTTGAGTAGAGAGCTAGGAGTAAGTCCTGAGCACTGATGGGTCTGGCCTCCAAATAAAACAAAACAAAACCAAAAAGGAAGGGGAAGTTGCTTGAATGTCGTTGCTGTAAAGTGGCAGATTAATGACAAAACTCGAATAAGGCCAAAGTCAGGTAACCAGAGGAATACTACTGGCACTGGAGAACTGTCACCCCTAGAAGGTACCTCGCAAGTGATACATCTCCTTACCTCTCCCATTCTCCAGACACCCTTCCCCCAGCTTTCCTTCCAATGATGTCCCCGCATCCTTACTGTCTTTTAGCACCTGAACTGAGCCAGACATGGGACTCCTTTTCAGACCTTAAAAACTTCAGCATGGTAAAAAAACAAAACAAAACCCAAAACTTCAGCATGGAATGGTGTAGCATGCATTCAAGCGTGGGCCCCTCTGTGGGAGACAGGTCACATGCCTCAACCTGGTCCTGCTTGTTCCAATTCTTGCCCAAGGACCTAGATGAACGTGAGTCCCTGCAAATACAGCGCCCCCTTCTCATCAACACAGCTGGAGGTGTGGAGTAACAGAAATCCCTGTTACAATCTAAAAAAGAGTGGACTGTGAAAGGGTGGAGGACTAAGCCTGGCAGGGAAACTTACAGGACAAGGGCAGCTTCTAGGAAGGAGAGACGAGACGCCAGGGGGAAGGGCTAGGCTGCTGTGACTCTTCCGATCAGCCCCACGCACTTAGCCTGAGGCACAGAGAAAGGCAAGGAGGATGCAGGGAATTGGCTGCAGTGGTTGGCCAAAGATGTCCTTGGGCAGGGATGTCTCCCGAGGGAGATGAGGCTGCAGCTGAGCCTGGAAGGATGGATATTAGGATATGGAAAAGAGGGGCTGGTATAGACAAATGGAAAGGTACAAAGGCAAGCCAGTGGCCAGGGTGTGGGAAGGGCAACGGGAGGAACACTGGCCTGACGGCAGAGTTCCCACCGGTGAAACCAAAATGGGGAGGATTTTCCTGCTGAAGACCAGGGTGGAGGGATGCGTCAGTAACTGTCTTGCACAGGGACAGAGACAGAAGGGAAACTGCCTTGGGAGGCTCATCTGATGGTACAGAATAGCCTGGCCGGCCCAGATGTGCCTCTAAGCAGAGCTCCCATGGGTGAGGAAGGGGGCACGGCGGTGCAGACCCAAATCAGCAGGCAGATGGACAGTGGCCTGTTGTAGCTGGTTAGGCACGAGAGAAGGCTGAGACGCCCATTTCCAAGTAAGCAACAACAAACAAGAGACCGTACATCCCTGAGACAAAGTTCTCTGGCAGGCTGCCCCAAACCACGTGTATCCCGCAGAATTCCTAATTTTAGAAACCAGACTGGAACTTGTCTGACCAAAATAAACCTGGTCCCAAATATTTACTTTTGTCATTATTTTGCAGTTGTGGAGGCAGGGAGAGCAACAGGAACTCAGAGCATGGACCTGTTGTCCGTCGGGAATGTTCTGTAGGACACCCTCCTGTTTATCCTTGCTGGGAGAGAGTTGACAGAGACAGGGAAGGGGAAAGCTGTGGGTGCCACCTCATACAACACCATTTCCCAGCGTCTCTAGGGCCAGCGCTGGACTTTGGAACCCCTTCACATTCTTGCTTCACATGGATAAACAAGCCTCCCAACATGGAACAGCAATCTGAAGGGACAAAAGAGCAAATGGCAAGCCCAGAGAAGTTTATTTTCAACATGTAAACAGGACAGAGACCGCCTCTCTCGGTGAAAGATGGAAAGCTTTAGAGAAAGAGTGGTGATGAACTCTGAACTGCTGCCTCAAGAATTTCAAGAAAATCTCACCTTGGACTCATCTGAATGCCGATGGCATGACGCCTGTGGCCTTTGTATCCAGTTTTTAAACACAGAAACAGTTTTATCTTGTTTTTGTTCTATTCCATAGTATTTTTTTTTTTTGGTCTCCCAAGCAATGCTCAGGGGTCTGACACCATTCTTGGTGACATCTGACCAACTGGACCAGTGGGCTCAATGTCTAGGCTCAGTGATGAGGTACTGCTTGGACCTAGTGTTTCATTTTATTCATTTAGCTGGGGTGAGGGGCTGAAGGTTTGGTTCACACCCAGCTGTGTTCAGGGTTTACCCCTGGTTCTGTGCACAAAGATCACTCCTGGCAGTGTTGGGGGGCCATATGGGGTTCTGGGGAGTGAACTGGGATTGGTCTCATCCTTGGTAAAATGGGGATTTTCCTTCTGATGACCAGGGTGGAGGGATGTGTCGGTAACTGTTTTTGTCAAGACAGGTTCTTGATCCCCTGTACTATCTCTCTGGTTCTTTATCTTATTTTCTAATGAGAAGGTTAAAAGAAAGAGTGTAGGGGCTAGAGAGAGCATAGGTGTTAAGGTGCTTGCTCTGCATGAAGCCAACCTGGGTTCAACTCCTGACACCACATGGACTCCCGAGCAAAACCAGGAGTGACCCCCACTAAGTGGAGGGTTGGAGGGTTGGAGGGTTGGGCTATCCTCAGCATCACGGATGTGGTCCAAACACCCCTCATCCCTTAAAAAAGAGCGTTTATGCTTGCAGTTTTCTGAATAAAACTGGCATCAACTCTCAGGCATACAGACAGGTATTTCCACACTGATTTCATCAAATCACAAGTTTGCTCCTTTCCTACAATGATAGTTTTGTGACAGACTAAATGAGTGATTTAGTACTGTTTGGGTTTTGTGTTGAGGGTCTCTTGTTTCATTTTTAACAAAATAGAGAAAATAAATATTTTAGTGGGCTGGTTTGTATCAACTAGCTAACATTTTTAATCATTCAGGTGGAAATGCATTAAAATGTCACTGTTGCCAGCTTGTAGTTTCGAGCTACACAATTTGAAATCCCCAAAGAACATAGCTTCATCTGATGTTTTTAGTTACCTGTTTCTTAACCAGGAATCCTAAGAGCACAAAACCTGTACAAAAGTATTAACCAATGACCCCAAGAAATCTTTCTCGATTAAAAAAATAAGCATCCACCATGTATTTCAAAATAAACACCACGCTTGGGGGATGAACACAGAAGTGCCATGTGATTCTTCCTACACAGAGCTCCACTCTGCCAAAATCAGATATTTTAAGAACGCTCTCAAACTATCAGTTGGGATGGCAGCGCCCTGGAAGTCTTCACAGCACTGTCATGGCTTGCCGAAAGAGCCCGGGGCTCTGCCCTCCAACGGCTGAGCTCAGAGTCACCTCCAACATGCAGAAACATGGACACCAACCTCAGCTTTGCCTTCTCTGGCCTCCGCTGCCCTCCGTGAGCTGCAGCGCCCAGCCTCTCGGTTCCATCTGCTCATCTGTCATCCTGGCCCACGCCTCATCCCTCTCTCCCTGGGACCTCTGCAGTCTGGCGGCTGACGGGCTGTTCCTCACCCACTCTTCCAGAGCCAGAGCGAGCGCTGCTGAAGTGTGGCTGCGGCTGGCTGGGCACACGTCTTCCCTGCGTGGACCCCCTCAGTGGCCCTGCCTGGCTTAGGTCGGACTGTGGTCAAGTTACAGGGGATAAGGTAGCCCAGGGAAGGGAAGAATGGCTGGGAGAACTCAGCCCTGGCCTGCCTGATGCCGAGTGTGGAATGGTCCTGCACTTCCCGTGTGCACGAGCCTTGGGGGCTGCCCTTACAGAGAAGCACATGCTACTGGGCTTGCGCTTTAGGTGGAGAGGAAAGCAGGCGTGTGCCTGAGCCTCACTCGTCAGTCGCTTGTTTGGAACCAGGAATGTGATTTCCCATTAAATACCATGTGATATTTATTACATTGATCTAACCTGGAATCCAACAGAGACGCCTCTGCAAGGAAAAAGGAGCAACCTATTTAGTAAAGATTTACCAGGCACCTAATGTAAGGAAGCTGTGAGCTCCTTTAATAAAATAACACCCCAGTTCTTCAGTCCTCAGCAGAATGGGATGGAGTAACTGGAATTCCTTTCCAAATGCTTTTTTGTTGTTCTTGGGTCACTCCCAGCAGCATGCAGGGGCTATTCCTGACTTTGTGTTCAGGAATGACCCCAGGTGGTACTTGTGGGACCATATCAGGGTTCAAGTCAGGGGAGGCCACATGCCAAGGCAACTGTCTTAACCCCTGTACTCTCTCCATGTTCTTCCCAATCCCTTCCCCATCCAATATTTTTCTGCTTTTTTTCCGGCCAGATGTTTGGGCCACATCTGGCTATGCTCAGGGGACTATATGAAGTGTTGGGGATTGAACCTGTGTTGGCCGCATGCAAGGCAAACACCCAACCAGCTATACTACCATTCTGGCCACTCCCCATCCCATTTTTATTCCTTGGTCTATCCTGACTTTGGGACCCCAACTGGACAATTCCACCCCTGCTTCCAGGGTTGCAGGGCACTGCTTCTCAGACCCCTCAGGCTCAGTCTGGGGACTGGCCCTGGCCTTCATGCTCCACAGTACTTTGGTATGAGAACAGCATTCAAAAAATCAGATGGCAGAGTGACCTCAAGGCTGCTCGGTGCAGCCCTACCCACCCAGACTTCTCTTTACGGGTCCTCTCTGCCAGCCAGCCACCTCTTTCCCCAAGGAGCAGAAACCCACATTGTTCATCACCCAGGCAAGAGCGGATGTGAGTCCCATGGAGTCATGACCGAGGCCTGTGAGGCAGAGAGGGCAGAAGTGGGGAGCGTAGCAGCGGCAGCGGCTGCTCTCCTATGGGGACTGTGCCTTCCTCATAGGGCGAATGAGGCCCCTACAGTGACCTTCTCCCTCCACCCTGCTGAGAGCCCTAACAGTTCTACAACAGCACAAGAGCTGCACACGCTGTGTGCACACATGGACAGCAGAGCTGGGGAACGGAAGCTCACCAGATAGATTTGAGGGGCTGCTTAGGCATGGAGAAATTACATCCAACTACTGAATTAACGCCAGCCACTGCTCCCATCCTTAGGAAACCCCCATAAGCAGTTACCCCTAAAACCACCCTGAAACTGGGTGGCATCGTCCACAACATGGACTGGGCACACCTGGCAGTGCAGGTGCTGGGCCCTCACATTTTATGTTCTCTTTTCCAGGGGATGCTCTGTCAGCCCCCTCAAACGGGAGCCCTAGAAGGAAGCCAGAGAGCATCTATCTTTTAACACCCTTCCTCAGGTAAGTCATTTAGTGAATCAGAAGCAAAACTCTGTTATCTGGGAGGGTATTAAGGTCTCCTGCTGGTCACCTTCAGGAGGTGACCAAAGATTTCATGGCAACTTGGATAGAATCAGAGGGGATCAGGTTGAGCAAAATAAGCCAGAGGCAGGAGGGCCAATACAGGGCCATCTCACACACTTGTGGTCTAAAGAGAATATGAGCAATATCAAGTGACAATGTACTCTGGAGACTGGGTTACAGACCTGACAATATCAGATTAGGGGAGTCAATGGGGAGGTGACAAGGTGGACTGGAAATAACACAAGAGCATGGGTGGAAGGTTTGGGGGCACGGTGGTGGTGGTAGAGTGAGGTAACTGTGGACACCAAAACCATAGCTGTCAACCAACAGACAGTAGGGGGCAAGCTGGAAAGGATGGGGTGCAGTGACTCTGTACATAAGTATCAGAAACTTAAAATCTACTGCAATCCTATTACCTAAAGCATACTAAAAATAAGTAAATTTTACAGGCTTTGTTTCTGTGCACACACAGTGATGCTTGGGGCTTATTCCTGGCTCTGTGCTCAGGCTTGGCAGGGTTTGGGGTTCTGGGGGCTGAACCAGGGTCAGCTGCATGCAAGGCAAGCACTTGACCTGCTGTACTATCCCCACCTTCTCCTGCACCTCCCCTCTTCTCTGTGTGCAGGTGCCTGTACCGCCTCTCCTCTGGGCACCTGCACTTAGCTTACCCAGGAGAATGAACTCCAAACCCAATGTCTTCAGTCTCCTGTTGTTTCCTGGATGTCCAGCCAAGCCCTGGGGGGACCCTGAGGGCAGATGCTGATGGAGACCCCCATTATCCTGTCAAAGCAGAGCCTGGGCCCCTCTGCTGGTCTGTCTCGGAGCATCGTTCCTCTGCTGCAGGCTCCTAGGGGCCAACGACATTTCCAGCTCTTGACACCACAGCCTGCATTGACTCCTCGGCTTCCTCAGGACCTGGTTCTGGATTAGCAGAGATCGACTGTCATTAAGTGATCCCTCTGAGAACCGGTCCTCAGCACCTGCCCCATTGGATTCCTATTCCAGGTTCCACCTCACACTTCACTCTTAAAATAAAGGTGGTGAAAATATATTCAGGGCACCTGTCCTTCTGTCATGTTTTAATGATCAACTAGAGGCAGAATTCCAATACTGCTTTCCCAGAAGAGAGAAAAAGCTTTCAGGTCCACACTATGGAAACTGTTTGGAATGTCTTAAGGCAGGAAGACTTTGAGCTTGCAGAAGTCCCCTAAAAACAAGGCTTGGCTGCTTACCCAACGCTTAAGTAAAGTTTACCTCAAGTCCTGGAGTGCATGGCAAAATGTCTTCTATGGAAAAAAACTGGATACCTATGTTTATTTTTATTTATTTATTTTGAGCACGCTGGGTGTGCTCAGGGTTTACTCCTTGCTCTGTGCCCAAGGATCACTCCTGGCAGGGCTCAGGGGACCTGTGTGTGCTCAGGGCTCAGGGATGCCGGGGATCAGACCTGGGTCAGCCGTGTACAAGGCAAGTGCTCTACCCATTCAACTATTGCTATGACCAATGAATACCTGTTCTCAAAAATTCACTCTTATAAGAGGTTCTAGAGCTCTCTGAAAGTCACTGGCATTGTGCATGTTCTTCTGTTTGTTTGGGGGGCATGCCCAGTGATGCTCAGGGCTTACTCTTGGCTCTGTGCTCAAGGATCACTCCTGGTGAGACTCGGAAGACCAGCCAGGGTGCTGGGGACTGAACCTCGATCAGCCACGTGCAAGGCAAGCTGTACTACCACTGTACCACCTCTCCGACCCCAGGAGCTCTCCTTTTGATGCTGTATTTACTCTTTCAGTGACAACCTCCACTGACACAAATCCTCACACAGCTAAGGTGTCCCTGCTGCTCCTACGCTGTTCCTGAGTGTCCCACCCTGACCGTTCCCAGGGCTTGGCTCCCTGCTCTTGGCAGGGAGCAGGGAAGCATGTCTGTCACGATTCTGACCCAACTGAGAGCAGAGGACCCAGCCCACACTAATTCCTAATGCTTGTTTGGTGAGCTCAGTATTAAGGACAATAGGCACAAATAACCTGAGCTATTCCCAAGCATCAGGCACTATCTATCTCAAAGTTTCCTGAAGTGGATTTATATCACCCCCTTTCATTACCACTCTATGGGCTGCCACCAGAGGACTGAAACACCCAGGGGGTGCAGTAGGTAAGTTTCGGGACCGTTTCTTTAAACAACTGTACTGTGCTATCTAGTTTGTAAGCACATTAAGGAACATGTGATGCGAGAACTATAATGAGATCTGGCTGACATGAAATCATTGTGACTGGAAGGACTGAATGGAAGTGAAGCCCTGTAGCAACCAGAGTCTGAACAGCACACTTCAGGCTGGAGGCCTTTTCCCAATGCAAATGTCTACGCATGTCTCTGACGATGGTGAGCTCATCATCCTAATCGGGAGCAGTCACATGACTCTAAGGAAAGATCACATGTAGCACAGAGAGCCACAATGACCTAACCTACCTGGGGTAGACAAGGGAACATCAAAGCTGGCGAAGGGCTTGGCCCAAGGAAATAAGATACGAGTGAGGTTGGGCAGAGGTGGAAGAGGCTCCTTCAAACATATCACACCCAGGAATGTCTGGACACTGGTGGTTCCTTTAGTAAAGTCACAGAGATAAACAACACGCACAATGGAAGAGCCAGCTAGGGGCAGAGAGAGATTCTAACTGAAGTGCCAGGTCTGAGGTCTGTTCCCTCGCACACGGGCGCGAGCATGCGTGACTGAGCATATGCCCCTTTCTGTAAGCTTCCGGTCTTCTCCTTACTCCTGCCTACTTCTATTCTGCCACACCTCTCATTTAGTCAGCTTTCCTGGCCGCTTTCTAGTCCCTATCCTTCTTTACCTTTTAAGGTCTAGTTCCTTGAAGCTTTCAGAAATTCCATCTTCAAACTCTCATACTTTTCTCCCCTAATTCTTACAAAACATTTGGGCTCATCTGCTTTTTTCTTAAATTTCTGCCATCAAACACAACAGTATTGAATGGTATACTTTATATTCATTAATAGTCTCCACTGATTGGAAACTGCTGCACATTGTCTCCGGACAGGAAAGCCTGATGCTTCTTATACACTCTTTTGACGGGTCTAAATAAAAAATTGATGACTACTTGAGTAACACGGAGCACTAAATAGAGACATTTAATGTGAAGCTATATCTAGTACTCAGAGAAAGAGTATTTGATGTTAAGGCTACATTTTCAACTGGGTGACATCAACTTATAAAGGCCTAAATTTATTCATGTACATTAGAATATAATTCAGGATAATTTATCAATAGATAATTTTCTGAAGAATTACATGAGAGAGTCTAACACTTTAGGGAGAATGATGTGCCATAAATATTAAAGAGCCTAACAAATGCTTTCTTACATTTCATTTGTACATAAACCAGAGTGGGAAATTCATTTTACATGCATAAAATTATTCATACTCTGCTAAGCTCTATCTTAACAGCTACAATAGCTCAGTTAATTGCATCTCCTCCGCTACTCTATTGTGAGCTCCCGAGGGAAGGGAATGGATCTCATTCTGTCGCACACTTCCTTCCTTGTACTGTGCCTCTGCTGTCACACAGACATAAGACTATGCTGCCCTACAAGTAGGTAACCAGTGTGAGCACGGCCAGGTTAACACATGCTCTGTCCTTCTGAACTACAAAGCAAATGACATCAGCTGGGAACTTCCCTAAGACACTAGAAAGAGTGGATGGAGTTGGAATGTGGGATGTGGCATCTCAGCGTGGCAGAAAGAAGCGGGGCATCCAAGTATATCCAAACTTTGCAGCAATGTGTGGCACTCAGGTTGTGCACGCCTCCTCTCCTCTGGGCCTCACGTTCCTCAATGCTGATCTAAACTAGCACCACCAGTCTGCCTGCTTCCCGCTCAGGGAAGTCGTGCAGAACAAACACGGGAGTCTATGGGGGAAGCAGTCTGTCCATGTTAAAACACTGGGTTGATTTTCTAAGACATATCAAAGGACAGGAAAATTAGAAGAAGAGCAATGTATTGCCTCACAGTTATTTTATTTATTTAATTTTGGTGTGGGGGAGGCTCCAAGCAGTGCTGAGAGAGCCCAGAGGCTACTCCTGATGGTACTCAGCCCGGGCCTAGCAGGACTGGGAGTCAGCAGAGTCACCCCAGCGCTGCTTGGAAGCATGCAGTGCCAGGGACTGAACCCCGGGTCTCTGCATGTCAGGCATGTGCTGGAGTCATTTGAGCTACCTCTCTGGCCCTGGCTCAAGTTCTGGAGATCAGGTGTCTGGTATCAAGGTGTCAGTGGGAACATGTGCTTCTGAGGCCTGTGGATTGCATCCTTTCTTGCCTCATCTAGCTTCTGGTGTTTCCTGGCAATCTGGCCTTCCTTGACTTACAGACGCATCTGTCCCCACCAGCACATAGCCTTCTTCTCTGTGCGGTTTCTATCTCAATCTTCTCTTGCAATGGCCTCTTCCATGTAAGGTCACAATGTACTGGGTGTTAGGACTTCAAGCTTTCTCTTTTTGTGGAATATGATTCAATCCATAAGAACCCTGTAAATAAAAGCACCACTGGAGCCGGAGAAAATATAGAGGTTAAGGTTGCCCTGCACATGGCCAACTCTGGTTCAATCCCCAGCACCACTTGTGGTCCCCCAGGCACAGCCAGGAGTGATTCCTGAGAGCAGAGCCAGGAGTAAGCTCTGATGACAGCCCAGTGTGGCCCATCTTCCACCTGCCCACAAAAAAAAAAAAAAAAAAAAGATAAAATTCTACTTGAGGTTATTGTGGAGAATCAGCAGGAAGTCCAGAACAATGGAGTCAAGATTCAGAGAGAAAAACCCAGAGGATGACCCTGGCATTTGGGACACTTCCTCCAAGAATGCCTCCACTTCAGGAAGAGTCGGCGAAGCAGCTGGAATGCTGAGTAACACTTTGGACAGCTTGTGGAGTTTTAAGAAAAATGAAAACTGGGGGTGCATTCCTAAAGGCTATACCATAAGAGTAAAGGTAAACAAGAAGCCAAATGGTCTTCAGAGGGACAGAATCCTCTGAACCTGATTTCAGAGACAATAGACCCTTGCTGCACCGGGGCCCACCAAAAACAGCGTATGAAAATCGCAGAACTTAAAAATAAATGAACTTGAATTAAGAATTATCTCTGTGGGCTTAACAGCAGTTTATAAATTGCTTGAAGAAAAAAAATCAGTGAATTAAATTATAGGCTCAAAGGAAACTTCTAGTTTGAAACTCAGAGAACAAAAGAAAGAAAATAAAGAGGAGAGGGTAGAACTAAAGGATGCAAGAAGGACTCACAGATATGCCACCAAAGCCATAAAGGGAAAAGGACAGAGAACTGATTGGAGGAAATAACAGTCAAGAATTTCTTGAACTTCAGAAGTCAAGGAGAGCAGTGTGATCTAAAATGAATGAGCCTCACACAATATACCTTAGAAGAAAACTATATCAGGGCTCATCAGAGTAAACTGTTGTGTACCATAAAAAAAATCCATAGGGGAAAAAAAGATGATCATTAAAGGAATAATAAAAAATTTGACAAATGATTTCTTAACAAAAATACCTAAAGTCAAGAAACATTGGAACTCTGTCAAAGTACTGAGAGAAAATATCCAAATAAGAACAAATAACACCAGCCTTACCCTCTTAAGGTCTTAAGGAAGACATGATAACAGCATTATACAAATTCTTCCAGGGAACAACAGCAAAAAGGCACCTCCCAATTCATTTTATGAGACTAAACCATGGCATAAAAGTCTGGCAAACACATTACAAAACAGGAAAATTATCAGCAATCCTTGTTATAAGCAGTATGGATATAAAAATCCTGAACAAAAATATTCGGAAAATGAATCCACAATAAATTAAATGGTAGAATACTACATCACAAGCAAGTTTTTTTATTTAGGAATGTAATTCATCACATTAACAGAAAAAAGGAAAATATGAATTGATCCTCTCAGTAGATTAAGAGAAAAAAATTGCTGAAATTTAACATCCATTTACAATGAAACTCCTACCAAACTAGGACTAGATGGGGACTTTCTGAATCTGATAAATAGCATTTTAAAATAATTATAGCACTCATCATAGTGATGGTGAAGTACTGAAAGGTTCCTGCTGAGATAAAGAATAAGGCAAGAATAATGCCTGTTACCACCTTAATTCATTAACAAATGGGGGGGGGGAGGAAGAAGTATAAGAAGGGAATCTCATTATTAGGTATTTAATTGTGTATACAAAACCAAAGTCAGATATTAACTATTTTGGGGGTATAAAGCTAGTATGAAAATATATCTTATTTCTAAACTGGAAGAATAGACAATTAGGAAGGAAAAAAATTTAGGGGCCAGGGAAGTGACTCAGTGGTAAAACATTGGCCTTATATCTGTAAGGTCCTGTCACAACAAATATAGAGAAAATAAAAACATGATGACTTAATGGGGTGGGGGATGGGGAGCACATGCTTTGCATGTGGGAACCTGGGTTCCATTCCCTCTATTACTTGGTCCCCAAGCACCACTGGGAGTGACCACTTAAGCAATGAGCTGTGGGAGTAGCCCCTGAGACCTCTGGGTATGGCTCAAAACAAAAACGAAAGAAAAAAATTAGGTTGCAATATGTACCAACAGAAAAGACAAATTGACCAACATAACAGAAGAGAAAGTCCCTGATGAGCCTCAGGCATATTTTATGTTCTCTAACAGAGAGACTAATAATGTCAGAGTTTTTGATAACACCTTTATTCCCTGTAATCTTAGGTGGTGCTCTTGCTCTCTCTCTACGTTTGTTTCACCACCCATAGTTCTATCATTTGGACTAAATTATAAAATTCTGACTTGAGATACAAAGACACAGATTAACAAGCATTTCTAGTTTGCAGGGTTGCTTCGTATCTGACTTCTGCCTGCCAGCAAAGCAGGGACCCGTGCCCTCTTTACTGTCCAGGAAAAAGGAAAAGCAGGGACTTTAGTCCCCTGTCTTGCTATCTACAGGTGTAGTTCAAGATATTCCAGGTGGTCTATGTCTTGCATTGTTAGCTTATTTAGGAGGCATTCAAGGTAGTGAGTGGGTGATTAGGTAGATCTTGGCTTAAAATACTGCTCTTTATTTACAGGCCTATCAAGTTTCTAGCCAAAAGCTCATTTATCCTTATCTGAGAAAGGACCATTCTTGAAAAGAAAGCACAAAGCGAGCATTTAATAAGTGGAAAACCACTGTTGAAAAGATACTGGGGCCGGGTGCTGGGGCGACTGTGATGATAAAGAAATATAATAGAAATAATAAAGTTGACCTAAGGGTTAATCACATAGGGTCTGATGAATGGCTAATGCTCAGTACATATCTGTGAATGGGGGAAATTTCTAATGTATTAGATTCTTTTTTTTTTTTAAAAAGCAAACTCCTTTATTCATGGCCCCTGGATTTAAAATAATACTCATGACAGAGTTTCACGCATAAAACATTCCAACACTGCTCCCTCCATCAGAGTCCCTTCCCCAGTCCCCTCTCCCACCTGTCCATCCCCTCCCCCTACTCCTCCTCCCTCTCTCCCCAACTTGGTAGATTCTTACAAATCTTTATAGATAAGTGTCAAACTCTCTTTACAATAACAACAAAACTCCCAATACATTTCTGCCTTCCATTACTGCTAAAGACTGCGTTTGCTTTGTGTCCCCAACACCTCATGCATGCATGCATACTAGTGCGCTCACATCATACCCTCCCTTCTTCCCCTCCTAAACATGGGGCCCCTCTCTGCTTTTGGCCATGGGGAGCCTGCAGTCTGGCTTAAATCTAGTTGAATGACTAAGTCTCTTTTACTGGAGACTCCTAATACAAAACCACCCATAATAGAAATTACTGTAAAACCAAGAGGAGGCGGGGTACTTCAAAGCCTCATTCTAGAATATGCCTTGTTACCTGCCAGGTTTGAACACTTCTGCCTGGAGGGAGCAGCCTGGGAGGGCTGTGAGCAGCTGGCCTCCTCTCCTCCAGGGGGCGCCAACACACCCTCAGACATTCCCTGTTCAGCTAGTTATTTTCATTTTTTGGGTGGGGTGAATAAGCAGGGGCCTTCGGGGGGAAGGGAATGTGTCACTCCTGACTGTAGTGGCACCCTGGTGATGTGGGTAATGAGGGTTCAGAATACAGCTGGAAGCACAGTGTGGCCAAATGCTGCCCTACTATATTCCAGCAGTACTGGGGGACAAGTAGAGTCAGGAAGTGAACCTGGGGTCCCAGGCATGCCAGGCATATGCTCTAGCTCCTTGATTAGTCGTCCCAGCCCCCCCCCCCCCCATCATCACTTCTGGACCTTGTGGTGGGGAGTGTGCTTTGTTCTGTGTCCCTTGTGACCACACAAATCAAGATGCTTCAAAGTCACAGGGCGTGCTATCTGTCATGAGCAAGAAGAGGCTTTCCTAATGACAATCCCTTACATATGAACACATCAGAAGCCTGCTCCTCTCAGCTCTCTTCGGGGTGTGTGTCCCCTGGGGACAGGCAGCTGTCTGATTTCTGCCACTGTCCCTCCCCTTCTCCTTCCCAGGAAGAGATTCTGAAACCTGCCTTGGGATCCGTTAAGCAGTTTCAGAAGGGTTGGATAATACTGAGGTTAAGGCACCTGTCCTACATGTGACCCACCCTAGTTCCATCCCCAGCATCCCTGAGCAGTCTGGTACAGCCCTAACCACACCCTGGACACCACCATGGCCACTGAAATCCCTGGGATTATAGGGCCTGAGCAGCACTACACCCTTGGGCCCTTGCATTGAGCCGCTGGCCCCACTGGCCAAGAATCCTGGGAGTGATGCCAGATCCCAGGCCTTCTGAGTGCCACCTGGGACACTGCCCTCTCCCCAAATACCATTTTTTTCTTCTATAAAATAACTGTTCGTCTCCTTGGGTGATCAATGAAGCTAAAAAGCTGCATCCCAGGTAAAAAGACTTGAGGGATTGGGGAAACTGGTCAAGGAGTAGCCAAGTGTGAAGCCCCGAGTCTGATCCTCAAGACCACATGCACCCCTGAGCACCAAACTATCAGCCTGACATCACTGGGAATGGCCTTAGGTCCCTGAGTACTGCCAGGGAGGAACACTATAAAAACTGGAAAAACAACAACAACCAACAAAAGAGAAGGCAGAAGCAGCTCTACTGATTCTGGGGGACCCAGTGAGTCCCTTGGTGGCCCTTGGGGTATCTATCTTGCAAGCATGAGGTTGCAGGTTCAATTCTCAGAAGTATCTGCATGTGCCAACCATGATCCTGGCAGCTCTGCTGAGCGTGTGGACCCTGGGGCCACAGGTACTGGCTGGCAGCCCGGTGTGTGCAAACTCGTGGCAGAGGGCGTGACTCCAAGTGAGCACTGTGATGGGAAATATGTGCGAGCATATGGCTAAGTGTGTGACTCCCCCAATGAGAATGTGGGTGAGGTCTGCCCCAGCCATAGCAACAACATCAAAGGAAACGGAAGGGTGGGGAACAAAAAAATACTGAAAGGCATAAACAACATGTACCCCCAATGAACTAACAAAAAGACTTCATTATTCCTGCAGCAGTCCACAGCCTTCTCTGTTCAGCTCGCCAGTTCTGTTTTCCTCCCAGGCAGTGCTGGTCCTCCCCTGAATCGTCTCCCAGTTCTTACCAATGATTAGGAGGACATCCTCATCCTGCGCTCTACACCCAGGTCTAGAGTTCCAGATGTACTGTAAACCAAACCCGAAGCCTACTACACACTGGGACCGTATTCCATTTTCGGGTGCAGCAACTGTGGAGAAGTGAGTGCAGCAGCCCCTGTAATCACATAACGGGCTCGCCCTTTGCTTCAATTTCCTGTGTCCTACAATAAACCAAGTCGGTATTCTACGACAAACTGTTCTGAGAGAAAGCAAGGGCATTGACGTGGCCACAGACGCTCACTCCGAGCTCTGCACTTGTCCAAGCACTCTTGAGGGATAGGACAATCTCATCCCACAAACCTGTTTACAGCCAGTGACCAGATCTTTACTCAAAGGGCAGAAATCTTGACCTTGGAGGTGATGGAGAAGAACTGTCACCCATGGTCTCATTGCCCGGACACATGGGATTATATTCACAGCTGGAGTCCATACTTCTCTCACTGGCCCCTGGCCTTCACCCTGAGTAAACATAGCTGCTGTGTGTCCCTTGGGATAAAGGATATCTTTTTGTTTGTTTGTTTTTGGGCAATATCTGGCGATGCCCAGGGCTTACTTCTGGCACTGTGTTCAGGGGTCACTCCTGGCAGTGCTGGGAGGACCATATGGAGTGCTGGGGATACAGCTCAGGTCAGCTGAATACAAAGCAAGCACCTAACCCACTGTATTTTCTCTCCTGCCCCATAGGACATCTTTTTAGCAGCATGTTTCGTTTTTAAAAAATTAATGGAAATTATTTTATAAAAATATCTTAAAATACGGGGCCAGAGAGAAGATTACTCACGGTCATCAATCTCCACCATAGCCCTCTGTGGCTGTTACTGCTGCTCTCCCATTTCACAGACAGGAAGTAGGATAGAGAAGCGGACTCACACGCCCAGGCATATGGCTTCTGGGTGGCAGGACCAGGGTCCAAGTGCAGACTGATTGGCTCCCGTCTTGGCCATTCTTCCCAGGAGATGAGGAGAATGGGAACATGAGAGACACTCACTTGATGGGAAATAAATGTTTAATATTTAATCACTGTATGTTTGGAATCCATTAACGCCAGTCATGGTTACCGGGGTCCCAAATTCCAGGCAATGGGATGAATAGTGTCTCTGCAGGCCTTCCCCAGTGTGGGGCTTGGAAGCCTGGTCCCGCTCAAGGTCACTCAGGCCCAAGATGAGATGGCAGAGTCCCTGGTGGGAAGGGCCAGGCACTCTTGCAACGGGAAGAGCAAGGGAACAGAGGTCACTCATGCAGGACTGGTCCACTCCCTCCTGCCACTGCCGAAAAGAACAACACCACACCAGCAAAAACAGGAAGCTGGTTACCAGATACCCCAGAACAACAACTCCACTGTTTGGAGCTACTGGCAGGCAGCACCGGCAGTGCCTGTCCCTGGGCCTCTTGCCTGAAAGGGAAGTGCCAGCCCAGGGCAGTGCTGGGCACGCCACAGGACGTCCCGGGTGAATGCCGCAGCTCACTGCCCCTGCTTGGCTGCCCCATCGCTCTGCGGCACCCGCTCAGCGTGAGCATCTGGAGGGCAAGCTGTAGGGAAAGGCACCACATGAACTGGGCAACCGTGGTGCCAGTGTTTGCACCATCCTAGCCTCACACCCAGAAGGTGGGTCTTGGTGTGCCCATGGCATAAATGGAGACAGGGGGCGCAGGGCGTCTAGTCCATCTGCTCAGTCAGGACATCGCAGGTGGGGGAACTGGCATTGATCACCTTCAAAACCTGCAACTTGATGCCATTTTCATCATGCTGTGCATGTGCTAAGATTTCTTTCTCAAGTGCACTCAACAGGGTATCCTGATCGTTTACACGAGTGACAAGGTGAACAGAAACCTCAAGGTAGCAGTATCAGTTTCTGTAAAGGAAAACATTTTATGTCAAGTTTCAAAATACTTGAAAAGGCCAATAGTAAATAGTTGCGGGATTATGACAGGGATTAACTGCCAGTGCTGGGTTAAGACAGCATATAAATGGAAAGGAGGCGCCCAATGGATGGGGCTATTAAACTGGTAATTAAGAACTTATAGAACACAGTGTTGGTAGCAGAACATAAAACCTTTGGCAGTTTAAACAGCTACTGTTCCTCTCGAAAGCAATTCAATCATCTGTACTGAGTCAAGGATGCTTTTGTGTACTCCCTGTCGCCCCAGTTCCATTTCCTGAGTCTATCCTAAGGCATTAATTAAAAATATGAAAAAGCTACATGCAGCATGGATACTTTCTTTTGTGTATTACTTGCAAGTGTGTGTGTGTGTGTGGGGGGGGGAGAGGGTGGAGGAAGCAGAAAGCAACCTAAATGCCACTATATTAAATACTGGTTTATTTAGCAAACACAATATTTCTCAGTCATTAAAAATGATGGTGACAGAGTCTATGTAGCAAAAAATGGAAAAATACCGTTAAATGCAATATTAAGTGAAGAATAACTCAGATAAGGAAGTAATATAAATTAGTATAAGTATGCAACTATACTTATATCTGATATGACTTCTACAAAAAAAGAGAAAAAATTACCCAATGTGAGACTAAAAGGAAATATACCAAAGAGAGAAAGGAGTGGCTTGTTCAGAGTATTTCAGCTGGGTTTCCATGAGGATCTGTTTTATGAAGAGAACCATATTGGAACACTTGCCTGCACTGACAAACGTTCCATCTCTCCCAGCAGCTCAGGTGTTCAGCTCTCAGAACTGAATGTCAGGGAGGCAAATATCAACAAGACAACAGTCACATCTGCAAGAATGTTTAATATATGTTTAATGAATAGTTTCTGTTTCTCTCTCACCTTGTAATGCTGTTGGACAGTGAGGACCGAAACCACAGACAGCAGACTGTGCACTAGTCTGCACCAGGCCTGACTGCTGTGTAACAGGCACGATTAACTGAGTATTCACTGGACATATCATACTCTGTATTCTGGGCACAGCAGGTCTTTATAACCTTCTTCCTTCCCCAACTTCACCACCATCCCGCATTGCAGACTGTGTAATTAAAAAGTGTCTGAGTCCGCTTTTAAGTTTTGGGGCCATACTCAGGGGTGCTCAGGGGTTGTTCCTGGCTCTGCACTCAAGAATCACTCCTGGCAGGTTCGGGAGACCATATGGGATGTCTGGAATCAAACCTGAGTTGGCCTCATGCAAGGCAAATGCCCTAACCTCTCTACTATGGCTTCGGCCCCCCTTTCTAGGAATAGGTGAAGGCTCCCAATGTCATGTGGGGCTCTGATCATGCTTTGATCCTGAAATGGACATGCCGGCATCATGTTTGTCCCCACACATAGCAGGAAAGAGTGAAAGGAAGCAGGCTTGTAGCTGAGGAAAGAACAGAGGTGACATCCCGAGGGTTCCATGCCCTGCCTGTGACCCCTACAATAAAAGCTGTTTATAACTGTGACTCTTCAGTCCTGCACTTTCCACTCACCAGCATGGTTTCCCACGGGTGCTGTCCTTTGCATTGCCTACCAACCACACGTGGGCTAGGGCACGCCTGAGGGACACTGGCTCTGGTGGGAAGAAGACGTCAGGGGCAGTAGAAAGTGGCAGCCTTAGGGATGTCCTGATCATCCCTTCCTCTCTCCACTCTGCCATGGAGGAGAGCACATCAGGATGTTCTTCGGAAGTTGGGGTTCCAACAGACCTACCACCAAGGCCCTGGAGATTCTAGGCTAGGATCTTTGTGTCTCTAATGATCCTCCTTCCACCACTGCCTCCCTCCCATGATCCCAGGGAACCATGCAGCCAGGTGTGAGTGAAAAATGGGAACCTCAGACAAGTCACCAAATGACCAAACCACTCCAGGTAAGATTGATCTTTGGGCTGGAAATTTTGGGACCTTTATGGAATGGGAGTGGGCAGCCTCCCCTCCCTTCTGGCTAGGCCCAACAGCTACCGCACCTGACCTTCACTGCCATATAAACGGGTCCAGCTTCACAGCTCTTGAAGCATGTGGTTGCATATGCGGTCACACAACACTCCCTCCAAATTTCACAGTACTGACAATCCATAGGAGCATAGCAATTTTGGTTGGCAGAGTTGCGTAGAAGTCCATCAAACAGTTAGCAAAAACAGTAACACAGAAGGCTCAACTAGCACCAACCAGCTCAGTAAATCCTCCTAAAACACATTGTGAGATATAACAATCAACCATGACAAATACCCTTTTATTGATCTATTTTCTGATAATTCCATTAACCATTTTGCTGTAGTAAGCAATATGAAATAAATTTGTTATGTGCCTGCCTAGGGGGTAGGCTTGGAGTGTGGGAGGGAAACTGGAGACATTGCTGGAGGGAAGGTCACACCAGTGGTGGGCCTGGTGTTGGAACACTGTATGCCTGAAACAGCTGTATTATGAATGACTCTGTAAATCACAGTGTTATAAAAAAAAGGGCGGGGGGAGCACCCAAGGGCAAGCTTCTCTCCTGTATGCAGGCACCTTTTTCCCCCTTGTTTTTCTGAGCTGGAAAAGATCTTAGGAGCTGTATCCGCCAGGGCTCTGGCAGGAAACAGATGGCATTCTCAAAGGGAGGGATTTGAGGGGTTTTATAAAAGGAGCATTTATAGAGGGGTGGGCCCGGGAGACAGGAGCAACAGCCCAGTGTTCAGGGTTCAGTAACAGTGCTACATTTCTACTCCTGGAACCAAACAGTGAGGGAGGAGAGGCTATCAGAACCCTGAGACAGAGTACCTTGTGGTGGGGGGCCCTCAGGAGCCCCAACCTGGAAATGCTGCTGGGAAGAGGCAGGAGCACCAGAACTGCAGCCCCCTCCTCCTCCTCTGCTCCCGTCTCAGCCTGTGTCCCCAAAGACTACACCAAGGGCCAGGAAGCAAGGGAGCTGTTTACACAGTCCCTGCTGGCCAGCGTCCAGAGCACAGGGCTGGGTGGAGGAGGGTGGAGAGTGGATCTGGAGGGGCAAACAGAAACATCCAGCACAAGAATGAACCTGGTTCTTCATGGGAAAGGCACCGTGCGGCTGCTGAGAGGCCTGGCCCAGGACTCACAGGATACACTGCAGAGCTGGGCAGGGGACCCAAGTGCCAGTCCACGTGCCACCCCTCTCCATCTGTCATGAGGGACACTCTTCCTAGATGCAGAACTAAAAAGCCTCAAAGTAAACGGGAGTTCAGATCAGCTAGAAATGGTTGCTTTGTACTTATGGACTGTATCTCCAAAACTATTACTTTTGCAGCAGTCTGTGCTCCTTGGAGCTACTCTTCACAGGCCTGCCCTACCCAGACTGCATGCTCCACAGGCCTGCCTTGTTCACGCTACACGGTCCGCAGGCCTGCCTCATTCACATCACATCCTCCAGAGGCCTGCCTAGTTCACACCACATGCTCCACAGGCCTGCTTCGTTCACACCACACACTCAGCAGGCTTGCCTCGTTCACACCAATGCTCCTCAGGCCCGCTTTGCTCTCACCGTATCCACAAGTCTGCCTCCTTCACACCACATGCCCACCTTTGACAAAGGAGTTAGGATCTTACAATCTAAGAGGACAAGTTTGGGTTCAGCAGAGGCTGGTGAGAGAGTTCAAAGGGCAGGAGCTAGGGCCCAGGTCAGATCCTGGCTGTACAGAGCCTGGGCCAAACCTCACCACTGGGCCACGGGCCGGGCTGCGCTGTCAGGTCCTCAGAGTCAGCTGGGTATCACTGAGGTGGCCCTTGAGCACAGTTTACAGCACAGCCTCGTCCCCAAATAAAGAAATGAAAGGCCCTGCTCAGAATGAAAATCTGACACTAGGTTTTGGTAAGACAAAACCCGTTGGGAGGAGAACGCAGGCGCAGCAATTTGGAGAGGTCCAGCCGTGCATGGAAGTTCTTCCGCTTCTTTGGTCCCACCTCCCATCCTCAGGCACATTACTTACGGAGAGAAATGGGTGTCAGCTGTGCAATGACCCATGAGTTGTATGAGCTGGAAAAAACCCTTTATGATGTTTTATAAAATCTCATCTCATCTCTTCTCTCTCTCTCTCTCTCTCTCTCTCTCTCTCTCTCACACACACACACACACACACACACACACACACACACACGGAAACTGGCTGTTAAAAAAAAAGAAAAAAAAGAAAATTATTGAGTTCTTTTTGTGAGCTTTCATCTAAGCTACAGATCAAAGGGAAAGATAGATGTGGGAGCCAGGGATGTGGCTCTGTAGTAAACCCCATGCCTGCATGAGATTTGGGTTCAATCCCTGGTACCGCAAAGGATGGAGGGAGGAAGACGCAGGGGAGAGGAGGGAGTGAGAGGAGGGACAGAGGAAGTGGGGAAGAAGGGGAGGAGAGAGAAGAGGGAGAGAACAAAAAATAGAAAGATGAAACTGTTAGCTGACTGTCAACTTATATATTCCATAAGTCTTTCCCCCTTATTAAAATGGGCTTAATTCTTTGGGTTATGGATTTCTATCAAGAAAACCAGAAAAAAACTATGCATGACCAATCTCATGCAGATATTAACATGACAGTGCTTAGACTACACATTCAAAATGCCAGAGAACGCAGATTTGGCTTTTTAATTTTTCGATTCATCCTTTCTGCTTCTAAACGTTTTCTGAGTCTGTGTTTGGAGCGGTGGGAGAACAGAGTGGGACCAGACTCAGAGAGGTGGGTGGGGACCACATCACCAGGGACCCGTCACCCACGTTCTTCTGTCTCTCGCAGGCAGTGAGGAGGCTCTGAGAGCTTCCGCAAAGAGGCATGATTAGACGGCCTCATCTTCTGGTGGTTTATTCTGGAAAGCGGCAGAGCCTGGTGTGCCTCTCAAAGAGGCGGGGAGTCTAGATGGAGATGGCAACAGTGTCTCCAAGAAGCTGTAAGAGGGCTGGGAAACCGCAGTGGACAAGGAAGGAGCAGGGGTCTGAACCAGGCCTGCAGGAAGGAAAGGGACTGCCACACGCCTTCTCCAGGGGAAAGGGATGGGCCTGGGTGCCAAGGCTGGGAAGCTGAGGCATTCTCAGCAATGGGTTCCAGTCTCACGGCTGTGCAGATGAACTCTTGGGGGCCAGGGTGAGGTAGTTCTCTGTCCAAGAAGCTGGAAGGGGTGCTGACCCCTGAGAGACCCCCCTTCCTGCTGCAGCCCACGATGCATGGCTCCTGCTGAGGGTAGTGGTCCTGGCCTGCCTCCCACTGGCCTGGGCCTGAACCTCTGAGTACAAAACTCCTTCGTCTCCACTGAGGAGTGAAGAAGAAAACTGGGCCCCACTCAGGCTTCTCCCGGAAGGGAACTAATACTCAACAGCTGGAAAAGAGGAAAGGGACCACTGTCAGTGTGGTCCTGCTCTGCCTCAGAGGCAAACACCACCGACTCCCGTTCCTGTGAGGGCTGCTCTGCGCGCCTGACAGTCCCAGGAGGCCAACTCCAGCCTACGGAAGTCTCAGGTCCCCCAGTCCCGGACAGGCTGCAGGGGAAGCCCCAAAGCTACAAGGGTGTCCGGAAGGAGACCTGCAGGGACAGCAGTGCCACCCAGTTTGGGTGTGGGCCACCTTCATCAACCGGCTACCCAGAGGTTGCACAGTGGGAAGCCAGGTGCTTGGACCTGCCAGAAGCAAACGTACGTAGACTTGGTAGGAGCTTTGCCCCAAGGCTTGCAGGGTAAACGAGAGAAGATGGGCAATGTGCTTCTGCTTCCACTCAGGCCTCGGCAGAGCTCCAGCAGGGCCGACACCTGTGGGCCTCCTTTGCTGACTGACCCCCTGGATGTTCTTCCAGAGCCCTTGTTTACAAGGACATCACGGCAGGCCTCCTTCACTGACCCTGTGTGCTCAGTGTGCTTGCTCCATCTCTAGAGCAAGAACCACACCAGTCACCTAAACCTGCTGTGGGGCAGGCAGTCCTCCTGCATCCATCTCCCTCACTCCGTCACTGAACGCTGCTTCTCACATTCGGTGTTGCAAACAGCTCTCCTCCACCCCCCACGCGCCCCCACCTCCAAAGGCTTTCTCACACCTCAGGGTTCAAAGCTGTTTGGCTGCCGCCACAGCAGCTGTAAAAACAGCAGTATGGAGGCCTCTCCCATGAGTCACTGTTTCAAAGTATGTGCCCACATGTTCCCTCTGTCTTGAGCACTGCGTCTCACCTTGCGGCAGCTCGCAATGGAGGCTGTAGATGGTGGCGGCTCCCTGGCCTCCTCAGAAATGCCTGTGTTCAGACCAGCTATCCTTTGCCAAGTTCATGTCTCTGGACTTGAAGACATGAACGCTTGAAGACAAGACTCTGAAGGCCCGCATTCTGTCCTATGCCCTGGAATGATTTATACCAGAGTTGAACTGGGGCCTGCTCCTTCCCATCCCCTCAGACTGTCTCCGACAGCTGCCCATGGGGTCTTGCTCACCATCAGGAGGTGCTGTTCCTGGGGCTCAATTCACCGCACTGTGTCCTGTGGCAATGACATCTTTCACTGAGTAGGGTGGGGGCTGTCCTCTCCACCATCACCCTGTCCCCTCCGGGGGTTTCCAATGTGAGAAATGACAGCAGAGACAGCAGCTGGGGTGTGTGTAAAGAGAGCAGCAGAAGCGAGAACGGAGGAGGCAGAGAGACCAGCTTCCCACGCCTGGCAGGCTCCCTTGGGTGGGAGCCTCAGAGGCCCAATCCAGCCGGCAGCGAGTGCCCGTGGCCTCCAAACAAAGCATCCCCAACAGGCCTGCTGCGTAGAATGGACCTGTGGGAAATGAATTTCCCTGTGGCCCTGCGGTTCTTCAGAAGGGATTCTCACCTGAGGAACAGCCGAGCTTCAAAGAGACTGAGTAAGCTGATAACGCGGTGCTGGCTGCTGGTCCACCCGGCCCCCATGGTCCCTGGACCCTGACGGTGACTTTCTCCCACGGTGCTCACCAGGCACTGCTGGCCAGTGAAACACAGTGGAGAGTTTCAGGACAAAGCTTCTGCTTTCCCCACCTGCGGACAGTGTCATTCTCCCTGCCTCCCCTCAACTTCTTCCTGCCAGGATGGTGCCAAGAGGACTCCTCCAAATGCAGCTGCAAGGGTGAGAGCTGCCTGCTATCGGTCGTACTGAAGGGGAAAAGGGATTTGTTCTCCCATGGCATGGTGAGCCTGGGGCAGCTCCCACCACAATTCTCATTCATAAAAATAACCACCCACTTGTTTTCACCACTTCTAGATGGATGTTCTGAGTTTGCAGCTGAATGTGCTCCTAACTGGCACATCCGCTTGAGCCCACAGAGCTGCGGGCACAGAGCTGGCATTTGAATGTGGAGCCACCTTGCTGATTTTCATTGGACAACGCTACCCCTTGCTCTCAGAACAAGACTTCTGCAAATGAAACAGAATGCTGCGTGTGAAGCCCTGAACACCTCCTGACAAATAATTATTAGCCACTCTGATTGCTATTGTTATCAGACCAGGAAAGGTCTAAGTTATTTAAACCTCCTCTGGTTTATTAGGACTTAAGATCACAGTCAAAGAGGAATCCAGAAGAAAGTCTCAACTGCCCAGATTCTTATGTGCAGGAGCAGTGCACAGACATGGCGTGGGCTGTGCTATGTCAGTGGGTCTGAGCACTTCCTCCCTGATCCTCTGGCATGCACCCAGTATGCACAGAAAGCCAGACAAGGCCTGAAAAGGGCACTGAGCAGGCTCAGTTATAGGCAGTGGGCCCCAGCAAACTCACCATTTTACTTCTCTCTAGATGCAGAAGTCTGTCTCTTAAAACCAAGGATACTGCCACTTTTACATCTAATAGTGAAGTCCTATAAAGAAAACAGTGATGCTATCCTCACAGAATGAATAGTCTCTTGTCATTCAATATGACACTTATTTGAGGGCAAGGGTCACCACTCAGCAGTGTCCAATGGCACTCCTGACATGTTTGGTTCCCAAGAATTGCTCCAGTGATAGAGACAGGACCATGTGGAGTTGGGGTTGACCAAGCTCAAAGCATGTACTCCAGTCCTGTGAGCAATTTCCCCTGCCCTAAATATATTTTTTGTGGGGGTAGAGGTACACCCAGCAGTGCTCAGGGGTTACTCCTGGTTCTGCACTCAAGAACTCACTCCTGGTGGGGCTGGGATGGGATGCTGAGGGTCAAACTGGGTTGGCCATATGTAAGGCCAATCTTACCTGCTAGACTACTGCTCTGGTCCTAAATATGATACTCTTTGAAAGTTTCTATATAACAGAGGAAAATTCTCAAAGTTATGTGACAAACAGCTGGAATATTAATCTGTGCAGTATACTTCCTATGTTCTTATGGTATTCATGCATCTAAATATGTAAAAGAAATGCAAAAGACAAGAAGCACCATCTTAAAAGAGCTAACACTGGGCCTCAAGATGTGGCTCAGTGGTAGAGTGCCCAGCTTGCAGGCCATACATTTGATCCCAGCATTAGCCCACATCATGGACTGCCACCCTGGGGCCACAGGTATGTGAGGTCTGGTTCTTCACAGCCAGTGTGTGTGCACAGCAACCAAGTGTATCCCCCACTACACTGAAACAACACAGTGGGGGGCCGGGGAGGCTCTAGAGGGTTCACAACGGCAAGTCTTCTGGAAGACTTATTTTGGTCTCTACACATCTCATTTCTTAAGATTTTGAGGATTTTTTCATTACCATAAGAAAATACGGGTTATGAAACTCTGAGAGATAGCTCAAGTTGCAAAACACATGCCTAGCTTATGCAAGGCTCTGCATTTGTCTGTTTTGTTTTTGGAGCCTCACTCGGCAGTGCTCAAGGTTTACTCCTGCCTCTGTGCTCAGGGAGGACTCCAGATAGGGCTTGAGGGACCATAGCTGGTACCTGGGCTGCCTATATACAAGGAAAGTGCCCTCCACGTTATACTATCTCTCCAGCTCGAGGTTTGGAGTTTGATCTTTGGAACCGTATGAGCCCCATTGCCAGGTGTGGCCTTAGTGGCCCCTGAGTACCACCAGAACTGGCCCTGACGGTCTCCAAGTGCATTGAGTGTCAAGTTCTGCCAGGACAGACCCCTGAACCCCCAGCACCACTGCATGTGGCCCCTGTTTTTTAAAAAAAAAATCCTTGTAAGACACAATGAAGGAGAAATCAGATAATGACAGAATTTATAATTATTACTGTTCATAAAGTGTATCTGGCTTAAAAACATATTGCTTACTGACAGAAAACACATTTTGGTACTTTTTTTGAAAAAAGCGAGACTATATTTTAAATGGAGTCTCAGGTGTGGTAGCTTTCATTTCTCAGCAGAGGAAAACAAGTTCTTCCTGCCACTGGGCTTGGTCTGGAGCAAATGCCTTATCTCGGATGCTGAGCTGCTTGGAGACCCCTTTTCGGGGCTCTTGAATAAAGACTTCATAAAATAACCAGGGTTGTTCTGAACTACTAGAAACTCTTTCATCAGTGGAACTGAATGCTGACCAGCTGTGCCCAGTTTGCAGCCACTCACAAATGAAGCACTTGTGACGTGACTTGGGGTTCAACTGATTTTGATGAGGTGAGGATAAGTTTCTTCTCCCTAATAGTAAAAGGCAATGAATATAATGAAGTACATTTTTTCTACAAAAGCACTCTCTATATAACAGCATCTGTAAAGGATCATGTATGCCCATATGGAACTGGATGCTTAGAGAGGAAAAATTAATTTTGGGGGGGGCAGGGGGCTGCAAGCATCAAAACAAACCTGGGGATCAAACCTAGGTTGGTTACGTGCAAGCTAAGTATAGTCCCCATCGTAAATCTCTTAGATCAAGGAAAGTGAATTTTTTATCACTAACTCAATACTTCAGTATATCATTTGGAACTTTTTCTCCAAAGATTAAAGTACTTCCCTGCATCAGAGATATTAATTAAATCATTTATAAAAACTCATGAGGAGATGGGGGCAACAGAGATAGTACAATGGTTAGGGCACTTGCTTTGCCTACAGCTGACCCAGATTTGATACCCAGCTTCACATACGGTCCCCTGAACAGAGCCAGGAGTAACCCCTGAACATTGCTGATGTGACCCCAGAACCATTTCAAAAAACAAAAACAAAAAAAAACTTGAGTTTTTTCCTAACAAAAGAAACTGTTTCCCATATAATTCTAAGTCTATTTCTTTGTATACAAGAATGACCTAAGTTGTAGAAGCATTATTCCATGAATAATTTCATTACAATTTGGAATTGTCCAGATTCATCTGTGACATACGTAGAACCAAAAGATCACCAAGTAAGAGAAGTGGGGAGACACATTTTATAGTCCCCCCTGAAATCCACGCTAGTCAACACTTTATTTTTCATGATGTGAAAGTTCAGGAGCTTCAGATGTTGTAACTCTATGGAAAGCAACATTACCACACGCAACAGCTCAAAAGCTCTGGCATGCTGAGTATGGAATTTGTAATGAAACAGTACAATCCAGACTTTATAGAGAAAGAGTTGGCTAAGAGGACAGACAACATTGCAAAAGGAAATATTTAATCTGTATGAGCGGTAACATTTTCAAGCAGTCACCAGATCACGGAATGAAGTACACTGGGAGGGCCCTGGGAGACTGACTCCTTTGAGTTAGAGGCTGGGGCTGGACACCTTCTGAATCGCCCTGATTAGAATAAAGCCTTCAAGTGGGTGGGCAGGGGCTCCACAGGCTTCCTTCATGCCTGGGTTCTTTCATTTAGATAAAAGAACTCATATCCTTGGGCTGGAGAAAGAGTACAGCAGGCAGGGTGCTTGCCTTGCATGCAACTGACTGGGTTTGATCCCACATCCCATACGGTCCCCAGAGCATGCCAGCAATAATTCCTGAGTGTAAAGCCTAAAGTAACCTCTGAACATCATTGGGTGTGGCTCCCAAACCAAAAAGAAAAGAATTCATCTCCTTCCTTTGCCCAAAGACACAAAGTTTTCAGTTTCCTGAATAAGAAAATCCAAGGGAGCTCGAAACCTTTGACACACCTGAAGTGCTTTTTCTCACATCTTCTGAAACATCTGCATGGGAATTCCTCTCCCGAAAAAATCTGCTACCCTGATGGCATCTAACATACACCTGCAGCTTCTGTGGTTTCTCCGACATCCCATGTCCTCATACTCATAAACAACCATGTTAGCTACCACGTTAGCTTAATTATTGCTCCACTGCTGAATGCACTCAGGTCTGCACTCCATTATCTGTGTCTGTTTGACACGCTTCTTTAGGACATATGTTTCCAAAGACAAGGAAAATGCTTGTTCACGTTACTACACAACCCTCTGCTTATTGCACTTCTCAAGAAACTAAGAACAAGTGTCTATGACCTATGGCATGTATGCACACATGTAGATAATATGTATGTATGTATTTTGGTCTCTAATAGCAGATCCCAATGGAGAAACATTTAACTGCATTTTAGTCACTTTGAGTACATGGAATTAAAAGCTTATTTTTTCTTCATTTTTCTCCCCCAACATGTTATTGTGAAAAAAATTTAGGGCCCCTTAGATTCTACCACTAACGTTTTACTAGACTTGCTTCATCTATTTATGTATTTTATACATACATACATACATATATGTATATACATACATCTAAGTACACATCACATCCATTCCATCCATTCTCTATTCATCCAATCTTCTGGATTATTTCAAAGTAAACTACATAAAGCATTCTACTGTATTATGCAATTCAGTACAACTATCATTGACCAATCAAGTATCAATTATTTTTCTTTTTCCTTTTGTTTTTGGGCAACACACCCAGTAGTGCTCAAGGCTTACTCCTGGTTTTGTGCTCAGGGATCACTCCTGGCTGTGCTTGGGGTAGCGTGGGGAACCATATGGGATGCTGGGGATTGAACCTAGTAGGTTGTGTGCAAGGCCCTGCCTACTGTATTAGCTTCTGTTTCCATTCAGTATGCTACTTTCTCACAGTGTTGCATGTATTAGTAATTTTCTTCTTAACATTACTGAATAATATTATTGTGTATGAATATACCACTGTTTATCCATTTTCTCACTGCAAAGGGGAACACTTAAGTTTTTTTTTTTTTTGGCTTTTTGGGTGACACCCGGCGATGCACAGGGGTTACTCCTGGCTCTGCACTCAAAAATTACTCCTGGCGATGCTCAGGGGACCATATGGGATGCTGGGAATAGAACCCGGGTCAGCCGCATGCAAGGCAAACGCCCTCCCCACTGCGCTATCGCTCCAGCCCCCATGGAACACTTAAGTTTTTAATATACATTTCCATTTCTCTTGTGTAAGTCACTGAGTGGAACAGCTAGCTGGAAGAGAAGGTGTATATTTAGTTTTATTTAGTTTTATAAGAAAGGCCAGTGTTTCCCCCAAGTGATGATACCACTTTATATCCCTAATAGCATTTCCTAAGAAATCCAAATTGCTTATAGGAAAGTATTTTGTTTTGAGTTATATATATTTTTGTAGACATAAGGCTAGTTAGATTCTCTATTTCATTAGCTGTTTTGTAAGTTCTAGCTTTCAAAAAATTTGGAGACCTCATCCAAGTTGTTGAAATATTTTTGTGTAGAAATTTATTCATAAATTTCCCTATTTTTAAATGTCTACAGCATTGATAACTCCTCTTCTGGATATTGGTAACTGACATGCTTTCTGTTTAACAAAACATATATATTTTTTTAAAATCCATAGACTTATGGATTTTCTCTATTTTTAGTGCTTTCCAGTTCGATTTGTATTCTTACTCATATTTTACTCACCACTTAATTATATTCACCAATTTTGGGCACTCTCATTTTATTTTGATCCTCCCAAGCAGTGCTGAGGGCCACTGGTTCTCCTGCAGAAAACACTACAAACTCTGGGAAAAACATATAAAAGTAACCTTGATAGGCTAAAGGACGTAGCTCAGTAGTAGAGTTACAATCTTATCTGTGTAAGGCATGGGTGTGAGCCCTACTACTGCACTGCCCTCTCCTCCCCGAGCACCCACAGAAGCAGCCCTGCATGGCCCAAGCATCACCTGACTGATCTGGTACCCCAAGCACTGCTGTGTGTGGCCCCCTATACCACCAGCAATTAACTACAAAACTACCTGAAGACACTGCAGAAAGACAAAACAGCAGAATCTGAAAGAGGATTGTCAGTTAAAAATAAAGGAAAAAGGGAGTACCTAAATAAGGTAAGGGTCTAAGTGTGTTTCTTCACACATGGCTTTTCCTTTGGTGGCAGGCTGCAGTGCCATGTCGGGTGGCAAATACTCCAACAGAAAGCAAGCAGTTCTTAGGGGACAATTTCAGGACAAGCACAGCCAGTAGAGCATGAAAGAGAATCTCAGTAAGTCAAGAGGCAGAAAGAACGCCTCACACACTGGAAAGATTGCCCACTTTCCTGGCTGAATCTTGAACCCTGCATGGGACAGATTTTAAGCTCCTAGTTATGGATAAAATAACTGAGCCAAGAGTTGAGGTACTGCCCAAGAGAGAGAGTTTGTGGTTTTACTTCAACCAAGATAATTGCTAGCTAAGGCAAAAATCAAAATAAACCTCTTCAGAAGAATATAATCCAGACTCTCCTTAATATCATAGTATAATGTTCAAAATACAATCCAACATTAAACTGAATACACAAGAAAATAGAAAATGAAACCCATCTTCAAGAACAAAGGCAGATGTGATTCTAAGATATCTTCAATGTTGCAATTAGCAGAAAGATTTTTTTGTTTCCTTTCTTGGGCCACCCCCAGCTGTGTTCAGTGCTTACTCCTACCTCTGTTTAGGGATCACTCCTGGAGCTGTTCGGGGGACCACATGTGGTGCCAGAAATCACACTGAGGTTGGCCACTGGCAAGGCGAGCATCTGAACCCTGCACTATTTCTCTGGCCCACAGATAAGAACTTATAAGCGGGTATTACAATCCTGTTCAATGGCATAAACAAAATACATATTACATGTAAATGAGATCTATAAGAGAATTTGGCAGAGAAATAAAAACTATCAAAGAAAGACACTGGAATGGAAGTCCATGAACAAAAACCATATAAAACATGTTCCCTCCACCCCAAATCACTGAATGAGCCTAACAGGATGAAGACAACAGAGTAAAGACCTGGTGAACTCAAAGCTAAACTTAATAAACAGGATCTAATCTACTCTGGGAATAAAAGCAGAAGAGAGAGAATGGGTAGACACCTGAAAGTAAAGAATGGGTAGACATTTGAAAAAATAGTGGCTATAAATTCTTAAGGTTTGGTATAAAACCCACAACTACAGATTTAAGGAGCCTAACGAACTCCAAAATAGACGGACACAAAAAAAATCCAAAGACAAAGAGAAGAAACTTTTGACAGTAGTCAGAGAAAAGGATCCATTGTTACCTAAGATAACAATGATTTCAGGGATCCTGGGCTTCCCATCAGAAAGCACAATGGCTAGAAGACAGTGTAACAGCATTTGGGAGTAAAATTTCAACATAGATATCTATATCCAGTCAAAATAACCTTTAAGGATGAAGGTAAACTCAGTTAAGGGAGAAAAAAATGGTTAAATTAATATACATTGTATTTGTCATTTTCCTATAATCAAAACCTTTTACTAGTACTTGAGTTGATTATCTAATTCAAAGAAACCTTAAAACTCTTGTTTTGTTTTTCACCACACCTGGTGGAGGCTTAGGGATCATCCCGAGAGGCTAAAGGGACCATACCATGGTCTGGGAACTGAACCATGGTCAGCTGCATGCCAGGCAAGCTCTCTATCTGCTTACTATCTCTTTGGCCCCTAAAGCCCATGTTCAAAACTATATGAATGGGGGTTGGAAGAGGGTGGGATCAACAATTCATCCTCAGCTTTTCCTTTAATACTAAGTAATGGATAGAGGAAATTTTGTATAATCTGATCTAACATTTGCATTCTTGGCCTAAACCATTTCTTCTCCTCCCTCCTTCCTCACAATTATATCTCTAGGAAAATGAAGGAGTTATACGTATACCTGTAAGCATCAATCAGACCTAGAGAAAGAATGCTGACTTGATCATTAAAAACTCATGGGCTAGGAGTTCAAAATGAAGGGTGGGCAAACTACTCTGGCACATGGAAAGAAAACAGCAGAGATATGCTGAAAGGACACATTCAAAACAGAGAATTAACTGCAAAGGTTGAGATCAAGTCAATATTTGCATTAGAAATCTCAACCTGAATTAGCACATTTGTTGGACTTGTTAGTCTAGAAATAGTTCCCAGGAAAGCTCTGGAAGTGTGACCTTGAGCAGCACATCTGCTCTGACTTTTATGAGTTCTCTGAATACTTTTTAAAGCTGCTGCTGTGTTCATTTTTGTTCAAAGAAAGATTACCAAACAACTTATTGGTAATAACACAAAGATTCCCTTCAGACCAGCCTCCCTCCAACCTAGAGGCAGACTGTTTTCCAAACTGTTAACATCCCAAGCGGACTGCCAAATACAGTTATTAGCTGGCCTCTGACATCGAAACAACAGCTGTGTTCTGTCCTGCTAAAGGGCAGTCCCACCCAGACAGCGACTCTCCAAAGGTCAGCTGGGTCCTACAGCAGGAAGTCCACGCCATGGTTGGAAGCACATGACTGCACAACAGAAAGCTCTATGTCCACCCCAATTCTCTTTCCTCTCTTTCTGCTGAGCTTCACTGGTGGCAAATGTTGGGATCCCTTTGCACGGGGGAAACAGGGGTGCCTTCTTCATGCTGCATTTGTCTTAGGCAAACTCTTTGCACCAGAGATCATCTTAAGGGCTACTACTAAAATCAGTGCCAATGACAAAAGACCAGGTGAGAAAGTAGAAACAGTTTATTCAGAAGCAAGCACATTTTATGAAGTATTTAGCAAGTGTCAGTCACAGCTCCAATACTGTCTTACACTAACCCCCCCCTCCTAGGAGCATCTTTCCTCCCATTTAACAGGTAGGGAAACTGCAACTGCTAAGAGCACTTAAATGAACTGTTCCTTTGGGGCCCAGGGCATGGCTCAGCAGTCAGCGTGAATCTGAGTTTGAACCCTGCAAAGTGCCCCCACGCCAGCCCCCGGGCCTATTGGCTATAGCCTTGGAAGGCCTTCAGCATTGCTAGGTCTAAGCTCTACAGCTCTAGACCAAGTACTGAATCATCCAACCTAGTAGAAATGGCTCCCTTCTCTCCAAACCCCCTAGGCACTCTGTGGGGGCCCCCTCCCATGCAAAAAACAATTTTTAAAAAATGGAATGGCCCACAGTGATGTAGCTTTACATAGAACTAGCAGTCAGTTCTCTTTGACTCAAATCCAGGGTCTTCCTACTCTGAAACCCTCAAAGTAGAGATACCCTATATTCTACCCAACTCTCTAAAGGAAAACTTGTCGTTCATTGATGGGACGTAGGTGGAAAGTCAATTTAAAATTTTACCTGGAGGAGTAAATGCATAGGAATAGCAAATGTCATTTTCAGGATGATGATGTCAAACTTGCCCTTGCAGATATTAGAAAATTATCACTAGGCAAACGCATAAAACAGTATGTTGTTTGTTTGCCTACACAGTGCCTAGCTGAGAGTAGGGGCTCAAGAAGTGTGAGCTACATTATTAAGTTCATAATATATATTACATCAGAGTGGTTGTCCTTCTCCAGGATAATTCAATTCCCATTTCACAGTTTAGGAAATCAAGATATAAAGAATTTGAACAACATGACAAAAAACAACAACAACAACAACAAAAAGTGTGAATGGATTGTCTAGAATATGAACTAGGCCTATGAATCAAAAGTTTAAGGTGCTCTCACGCACTTAACATTCATACCCAGAGTCTGGGAGAACCTGCGTGCTTATCCTGAGAGGACTTAAGAGAAATCTTGGTCCATCCGTATGAAAAGAACACCTAAGTACATGGTGTTGGACCAAACATGATGGCCTCTCAGTATTTGTCTTGCAAACCATAATGCCCATAAGTAGAGAGAGAATAAGAGGGAAACTGTCTGCCTTAGAGACAGGGGCAGAGTGGGTGGGGCAGGGTGGGGGGGGCGCCTGAGGCATACTGGGGACATTGGTGGTAGAAAATGTACACTGATAGAGAGATGGTGTTCAATCATTGTATGACTGAAACTCAAACATGAAAGCTTTGTAACTATAGCTCACGATGATTCAATCACTGTCACTGTCACTATCATCCCGTTGCTCATCAATTTGCTCAAGCGGGCACCAGTAACGTCTCCATCTTGAGACTTGTTGTTACTGCCTTTGGCATATCAAATATGCACGGGTAGCTTGCCAGGCTCTGTCATGCGGGTGAGATACTCTCCGTAGCTTGCCGGGCTCTCCGAGAGGGACGGAGGAATCGAACCTGGGTCAGCCACATGCAAAGCAAACACCCTACCCACTGTGCTATTGCTATAGACCTGTAGTGATTCAATAAAATAAATAAATAATTTTTTTTAAAAAGAAAGGCCTCATGTTTTATTAAAATTATAGGGGTCACACCCAATAGACATAGGGTCGTGGGGCCACTCCTTGTGGTGTTGAAAATCAAACCCAGAGTTTCACAAATGCTAGGCATGTGCTGTACCAACTGAGTCACATCCCTGGACCAAGATCTCATTTTTTTTGTGTGATAAAATTATAGTTTTATACTCTTTTATACTCTTATGCTGCTATATTATCCAAAGCTGTTAAGACATACAGAGAAACATACCTTCCTTTTCTTCTACAAATGGGATTAGAATAGGGAAGAATCCTTTGGGTGTTTTTTTGCGGGTACTGAGGGGTTGGGCCACAGTGGGTGATGCTCAGAAGCTAATCCTGGCTCTGCACTCATTAATCACTCTAGGAGGTGCTCAAGGACCCTATGGAATGCCGGGGATGAAACCTGTGTGTAGGAGGAGACAGGTTCTGCTCTGTACAATTTTTCTTCAGACATGCTGGTCAGCAGGAGGAGGTTAAAGAGACAAAACAACAATATCACTATGGTGTGAATGGTCCAATTCCAACTGGATTCAGGGATCCCTGGCATGGTGTCTTTTGGACTCGAACTGAGGTACCTGGCTCCAGTCAGCAATGGTTATGGATGGAGAGGAGATGGAGAGGAGGATATGTCCTTTCAGGGTCAGCCCGGCACCTCAATACCATATCCCAACTCCAGCCTAGTACAGGGCTGGGAATGGGAGAGTCTGGTGTGCTGACTGGTTAAGACCAGTCCCTGAGGCGGGCCAATAGGCTGCTGGATCATAGCACCAATCTTCAGATGGCAAAGACAATGCAGAAACAACTAAAGACAACTTTGGTTGTTCGAAGTCCCATTCAGTAGGTTGATGCATTCCGGATAGAACTCCATGAAGGAGTCTCAGTACAAAGTAGCCTACTCTTCTCAATAATGACCCCCTAATAACAGAGGGTGTTTTCTTCTTGCTCCCTCATATTATTAGGCAAATACTTCCAACAGCCTTACAAGATCACCGGAAACCTTGGAAGGCAAGAGCCCATCACTTGAAAATGAACAGGAAAGATGTTCTGGAGCCAGAGAACCTCAATCCAATCAAGACTTTGATTTCTTTTGGGACCACCTTTGGCCCTATGCTCAAGGGTTGCTCCCTACAGCACTCCGAGGATCATGAAGTACTGGGAACCAAACCAAATTCCCCCCCCCCCTGCCCTGAGAAAGGTTTAGATCTTTCCATTCACCAAACTGGTGGTACCTCCAGAGGCAAAAGGTTGTTGGATAATGCAGACTTAAGGTTTCCACTGAAAGCCAAACTTTTGATGAATTTTAAAATTAATTTTCATCTGTATCAGGACAAATAAAACCACTTTAAATTGAATTGGTCAAAAATATAGAAATCCAAAAACAATGCTCTGAGGCAAACACTTTCAATTATTTTAGCTCTTTTTTTTTATTGCTAAGTTCAATAATGTTAATATTGTCACTTCTTGGTTTATCCATTTTACCTGTCATCCATTAATTTCCTGTTATGATAGTTATGACTTTGGCCCCTTTAAACAACCTACTTTGAGAGAGGCGGTTGGGATACATCCAGTAGTGTTCAGGGCCTGTACTTGGCTCTGTGCCAAGAGTGTCCCCCTGCTGTGGTGACAGGGATTTGAACTAGGGTAGACAGGATGCAAGGCAAGTGCTTTAACCCTTGTCTCTGGTCCTAAACTACCCACACTTGCTAAATTTTCCTTTCAAGAATTGATGAAAGAAAGAAGGAAAGAAAGGAAAGGAACGAAGGGAACGAGGAAGGGAAGAAAGGTGGGTGGGTTCTTATAAAGTCAAGAAGTTTACTGCGATTTCTTTTCCTTGTATATTTTTTTCCCTGAAGTCCTTCTTCATTTCATTTGATTTTATATGTTCATATTTATTTTCAAGTGTTCTACGTGAACTATCAATATATGTATAAATATTATTTTCCAACTGGCAAAGCACTTCAGATTATGTGTGAATTCCACAGTGGTCAGTGTAACCTATGTTACACATGTGGGCTGTTCACATCTGTTTTCTTCTGTGGGTTCCCTGCCTTGCAGATTCTGTTTCTCTCTCCTTTTTAATTTATTTCCTCATTTTGCTGAAGTATTTATTCTGGTTGCTTCCTTGGAAAGGATTTGTAGGAAGCAACATTTTGAGTCCTTGTAGATTAAAAAAATTCTTTGTTCATTCTCACACTTGATTGAGAAGTTCAGCTGAGTATAAAATTCTAGATGGAAAATAATTTTCCTTAACACTTTTGTTGACCTAGTACTATCGCTTATCTCTTGGTATTGATATTAAGAAATCTGATTGCAGGGTCTTCAGGATAATACAGTGGCTAGAGAACTTTCTTGCCTTGTATGTGGCCAACTCTGGTTTGCTTCCTGGTACCACATATGGTTCCCAAGTTCTACTGGGAGTGATCCCTGAGAGTAGAGCCAGGAGTAAGCCCTGAGTACTGCCAGTTATAATCTACTCCCTCATGCCCCTTGTCCCCCAAAACAAAATAAATTTTATAGCATTCTGATTATCATTTGAGAAAAGATTTCTCCTTTTATGGAATGGTATAATTCATTAGGTTTGGAATTTCTAATATTAATGAAAATGTGCCTAGATAAAGGCTAATTTTTTTTAACTCATTGTTCTTTCTATCTAGAAAGTAATTTTCAATTTAGAGAACCAAGACATTCAATTCTGAAATATTTCTCATATTACTTCATTGATAATTTCCTTCTATTTTTTTCTTGGAAATCCTATTTATTGAAATTCCTGGATGTATCATTGTTATTTTTAAAAAATTCTCTATTTTCTAACTCTTCACCTTTTCTGTTTACCTTTTCACACACCCTGATTTATTTTCCAGCCCTCTGATTATATTTCTTGTGCATAAGTTGGACATATTTTATGAGGTTAGGTCACATTTAAAAAACTTTACTGGGAAAAATTCCATCTTATTTTCCTATCAAAAGCAATGTTTAATATGTACAAGTATGGCGAGGCCTTTCATTCCAGTGTGGTTTGTGTTCTGCACTAAGGAGTTAATGTGAACACATTAAGGTTACAGATAGCTAAAACCTCCGGCGCCAGCCAGCTACCTAGCCATCAAGTTAGCACTCTGGTCCCCCACAATGCTTGGAGAAGCAGCAATAAAAGAGATATGTTCATCCTGAATTTTGTTCTTATTTGTAAATATTAAAAGAGACTGTGCTAAGATTGTCAATTTCAATCTAACAAAGCTTTCCTGGGCTTCCAGTCTCTGGGATGTTATCCCCCAGCAGCGTCTTGCAAAGGCAAATGACAGACCACCACGGACTCAGGCAGAGCAGAGCTTCCCACCTGGCTGCCTAACACCTCCAACACTCCCCTGAACCTGAGCCAAAAAGATGCGCCCGGCCCCCACCTTCTTCAGCGTTGTCTTTCAAACACTGGGGCAACAAATCACTGACTCCACCTACAGATGAGGATGGTTCTTGTTTGAAAGATGGTTCTAGAACAAACTTGCTTTCCGGTCTCTAAAAGCTGTATCCTCATGTGATAGGGGACAAACAAGTAGGCTATTTAAGTCAGTCATTTTTAAAAAGAAATACTGCACAACTCAAACAGGGTAGTCTATGAAGCATTTATTTTAGTGATTAGCATATGAGATCACTCAGAAAGTTGTCATGGACTGGATTAGCATATGAGATCACTCAGAAAGTTGTCATGGACTGGCACCTGCCATCCCCAAACAGAAGCAAGCCATTGAAGTTGCTTTCTGAGGCCTCTTGCAAGCTCTCTGCTGTACTCGGAATCTTAAGTATGGCATTGCTATGTCTGAAGCACCGGGAAGGATAACTTGGCAACGTGATGCAGCAAAATGCTTTGGCAGCTGTGTTAAGTTTTTTATTTAGTGTTGTTTTGTATAGTTTGGGAGAGGCCTCCCAACAGTGCTGGGGGTTACCTGGTAGTGCCA
Source organism: Sorex araneus (assembly GCF_027595985.1). NCBI lineage: Eukaryota > Metazoa > Chordata > Mammalia > Eulipotyphla > Soricidae > Sorex > Sorex araneus. The sequence continues at coordinate 36,389,107 of NC_073305.1, read as the reverse complement.
GGGATCAAACGTGAGGCTGCCAGGCACGTGCTGTACCCTTTGAAGCTATCCCTGGCCCAAGTTGAATATTTTACAGAAAATCCTTAATATTTTCCTGAAATGCCTGATTTCCATCATTAATTCAGTTGTGTGTCATTCTAGAAGAGAGTGCAATCCTACTTTTAGCTTAAAAACATCACCAAGAAGTGAGGAAACACTGGCAATGTGGCTGACACAAAACAAACTCTTAACCCTCCTGTTGGTGATGGCCTGAGAGCAGGCATTAGGGGATGTTTTTTTCTGCTGTGACAACACAGGGCATGCCTGGCTCACCCAGATTCAAACTTCGCAAACACGGCAGCTGCTGCAGTGTTCTCAGCCTGTCAAACCTTTACTCCAGCACTAACACGTGTTTTCAAAGCACTGACTCTCTCCCACCTCTAGCTCTGCTCATCTGCGTGGTTGCAGCCTGTTATGTAACCTGCCAATTTATCAAAGCACCAGAATGCTGAACTGCTGTATGCAAGGCCTGACCTGCTAGGAAATACCTAGCATATTTTAATTGTTTTCAGAGGTACAGGCTGCATTTAGAAGAGCGATTATGATGTTAGCCATTCTTTTGATCTATCTTTATGCAATAAAAAGGGAATTCATTGATAACCCTAAAACTGAGAACTGCAGATTGGTGACTTATCAAGTCAGTTTCATTATTCCATCGCAGTCAGAAGCCTTATTATAGTAACTGTGATGCCTTATTGAACATTTACTATGTATGTGCCAGATTCTGCTTCAAGTGTTTTGCCTGCACTAATTTATATCCGTAACTGTCCGATGACATAGAAATTACTTTTACTTTAGTAACATAATTCTAGTGTTGGAGAAACTGCTCAAAGGTGGAGCACATGCTTTGTGTGCGGGCAGGCCTGGATTCAATCATGCCACTGCATGGTCCTCCAAGCACTGCCAGGAGCAATTCCCGAGTACTGAACTGGGTGTAGTCCTCGGCACCAATGGCATGGCTCCAAAACAAATCTCTCTCTCTCTCTCTCTCTCACACACAAATTATTTTTATACTTTTAATTATTGCTTAATGGATGATGAACAAAGTCAAAGGACATAAGGTGAGAAATGGTGGCTCTTGGCTCTGAGATAGGAGCAGACCGGCAAGTTGCCCAGGGCCTAACCCTGTCAGACAGGCAGCCTCTGTCCCTGTCCTCCTGGGCAAGGCTGCCTGTGCTGGGGTTTGGAGAGCTCCAGGCACAGGTCTGGTGCTGGCTGACTTGAATGTCCTGAGGGACAGACATTTGGCAGACAGAGAATCTGGTGCCCACACTTCAGAAGGTGACCAGACACACCTTGGTAAATATGTACACCCAACAGGAATTCTACCACACTATTTTGACAATGAATGCCCATAATACTTTGAAAAAGTGGTCTGGTTCCTGGGGTCAAGTAGCCATGCACAGGATGGAAGGAACACAGCCTGGGCCCAGGCCAGCTGGTCTGAGGAAGTGTACAGGCTCCTGGTGGGAGTGTCCACCGACCTGGCTCCTGAGATGGCAAAGCTTCAAGTAAGCTAAACACTGCCCACAGTGCCATCACAGAAGCTTTAAAGAAGAACCAAACCAGACATAAGGTTTGCTTCTTTGTCTCAGGGAGCTCTGAGGGTTTGACATGTCAGAACCCTCAGGGAGATATCTTCTTTATTTTTAAAATTTTTTATTAGTGAATCACCGTGAGTTATAGTTACAAACTTATGAATGGGAGATATCTTCTTAAGCGCAGATGCTTGGAGCCTAACCTTCATTCAGGGATCCCTCTACTGGGCTTAGATGTCTGAATTTTTAGACATCTTTGTGGATAATTCTCATGCACTTAAGGCTAGGGCTTTCCCATGGGCCACCTTTCTTACCAGAGAAATGCAACAGATATACTGCCAGAAACATCTCAGATTCATGATACAGTTGATCTTAAATTGATTTCTGGTCCTTATGTATTCACTAACCTTTTACTGTTGCCAAGTTTTTGCTTTTGTTTTGTTTTTTTGTGATCCTCATATTCAAATCTGTAGGGTTGGTTGAAAACCAAAGTCTAAGATAATCTAGATTGTAGACAGTGATAGAAAATGCTCTAGCTCTTTGGAGTTTCAAGTTCAGGCATCAAAGGAAAATGACTTTATTGGGCTGGAATGATAGTACAAGACAAGTGGGGAGAGCGCTTGCTTTTTTTTTTTTGGCTTTTTGGGTCACACCCAGCAATGCTCAGGAGTTACTCCTGGTTCTGCACTCAGTAATTACTCCTGGCGGTGCGTGGGGGACCATATGGGATGCCAGGGATTGAACCCGGGTCAGCTACGTACAAGGCAAGTGCCCTATCTGTTGTACCATTTCACCGGCCTGGAGAGCACTTGCTTTGTAAGCAGTCAACTCAGATTTGATCCCTGGCATCACCTATGGTCCCCTGACTGTGCCAAAAATGATCCCTGAGCACAGAGCTAGGAGTAAGCCCTAAGCACTGGCAGGTTTTGGCCAGGTGTTGCCCCAAAACAACAACAACAAAAAGAGATAAATGATTTTATTATCATTATTGCATTATTATGGGGGTGGGGGTTGGGGTCATACTTGGTCAGCTCAGGGAACCATTTGGTGCTGGGGATTGAATCTGAGTCAGCTGCACGCAATGCACGTGACTTAAACCATAGATTATCTCTCTAGCCTCCAAGAAAAATTATTTTAAAAGAAATTTTATATTCAACAAATATTATTCAGAATTAAAGCTCGAGTTCTGCTTAACAGTGTGGCTGACTTAGGAGTAATTGCTCTGATTTCACTGTACCTGCTCCTCAACAATAATAAGATGGGAAGAAAGTTTCCTTCCAGTATTAATCCTGTGAGTCCTACTAAATATACCTGAGTGCTCAGTTTCCTGAAATTGAACTAAGAGAGTCCTAAAAAGAGTAGCCATAGGTCAGTTAGCATAGGCTAGAGAGGACCACTAGGCCAGTGGGAGTACCTGATGGGGCGGACATCCTAAGAGCACAGGCTTTGTGGTGTAGAAATGGGCCCAGATGTGAGGCTATGGGTGTGTAAGGTGGAAAGGAAATAAAATGTGACAAAGTAAAAGCAAAGGATCTGAAAACAAGAATGAGAGGGTAAGATGGTTCTGGTCCCTGAGAGCCAGGGAGAGGATGTAAAGATGATGGAACCTAGAGAGATGACAGAATCTGGGAAGGGGGAAGGGTGCCTGGGGCAGACACAGAAGCTCCATTGGGGAGGGATGTTAGGGACTCAGAAGACAACTCATTCTAGAGACATGTGGCCTTGACCTGGATCTGTTGTGGTGGGAACAAGAGGAGAAGAGCTTGTCAATGGGAAAAAACTGGACCCTGAGGTCATGGGTAGTTCTTGTTTGTTTTTGCTTTTTTGGCTTATCTGACATTTCTGTTTCTACTGTGAGCAGATACTGCTTTGTGATAAGAAAAGAAGCATATAGTCAGTCAAGCATTTCCTTTGGGAAACCAGCAGTCAAATCTCCACTGATCTTCCTCAGTCCTTCCTCTCTAGTCTGTTTCAGAACTTGTCTTTCTCCCATCTTTACCCTCTTGTCCTTTTTCTAAGAAGCTTCCACAGTGCATTCCTTTACCTTTTCTGAACCTTTCTTCCTCTGAGCCTTCTGTGTTGCAGACCTGATTTTGCCCCTTAGACCGAAGCTTCAGTCCCAGGGAGGAGAGACCTGGCTGTCACCCGGGCCCAGGGTGGGCCTCCTACTCTCTTCCTCTACTGTCTGAGTGACAGCCTGCATTCTGTTGGAGACCAACTGCCAAAGATCTGCCTCGAAATCTCCAAAAGAATTCCTGTCACTGTCCTGGCAGATGCTTCCTTGAAGACAATTCCAACAATACCTGTCTCTCACCTTTCCAACTTCCCAACCATTCCTGTCCCCTAGCTAGGTACTGTCAGAGCAGCACAGATATTCATTCCCCAGAACTCGAGAGCATACCAAACTCTGAATCCAACACTCACCACTAAAGTACCTCAGTTTCTTGGATATCCATATTCTAACTAAATATCCAGTCCTGGGTACTCTTCCTAACTCACTTTCTTTCCCTAAGCATCCTGGATTTTGGGCAAATTGTCTAACCCGCCTTCCTCGCCACCCTGCATTCTCTCATCCTCAGAAGTTCTGCAAAGCCTGCTAAGACACCCTCTAATCTAATGCCAGCTGTACCTTCCCCAAGAGAGAAACTGCCTCATTCTACCACTACGCTTTCTACCACAGGGTTCCCATAAGGTACCTTGGTCCCCACCACAACCCTCTCCTGCTGCCAATTCTACTGGAGACCTTCAGCACTGTAAGACCTCTGCTCCACTCTCAGCTTTCCATGCCTGGCACACAGTCTCACTCCCAATTTCACTAAAAACGAGGTGGTCAGGAGTTATGTTCCCTTCTCTGCAGCTCTGGACTTTTCTGCATCTCCCATCACCCTGGAAGGAAAGATTGTGCCTCTTTAGGGTTAACTTCTATGTCCTCCGAGTCTAGGCCCCTTCATTCTTCTGAAGGAATTTACTCAGCTTATTCCCCCGCTTCTTTCTTGTAGCTTCAAGCTCTTCCCTGGCTGTTCTCCATCAGGCAAGAAACTTGCTTTGACACTCCCCTCCCCTCCCACCCTCTCATCTTCTCACTACTGCCAAGCTCTTTAGAAAGTTTTGCTATTTTTGTAGGAATGATGCATGTTCATGCAAACATTTAAAACAATACCAAAGAGCAAAAAAGAAAATAACTATTACCCAACATCCTACCACCCACAGATGAAACATGGTTAGAGATTTGGTGACCGGTCTTCCAAATGTCTTTCTCTATATACATTCAATTCACATATAGGAAGAGCATGTATTAAATGCACAGAAGTAAGACTGCGAGCTCTTCTGTGACAGGCTTTTTGTAACAATGATCTCCCCTGCACTTTTCCATGTCACTATCCTAGTTTTGTAAATATAAAAGGTAGTCTATTGACTATAAATAATAAATAAAACAATTACTTCCCTGCCCCTATTCACTTGTTTCTAGGACGTCTCCCCTTCCTTTATAGATGTGTTGAACATTGTTTCCTTTGAGATTATTATTTTTGTTGTTGCATTTTGCTTTTCCTTTGGGTCACACCTGGCGATACACAGGAGTTACTCCTGGCTCATGCACTCAGGAATTATTCCTGATGGTACTCGGGGGACCATATGGGATGCTGGGAATCAACCTGTGTCGGCCACATGTAAGCAAATGCCTTACCCACTGTGCTATCGCTCCAGCCCCTGAGATCATTTTTTAATGAAAAAAAAATTTAAATAGGTTGTAGATGAACGGTATCCCAGCTTATGCTTGAAAACACACTGAAAATAGCCAGTCAGAAAGTACTAATTTAAACTCCTATCTATGGTTGTCATTTCCCTAAACTCTTCAGAACCCTGAGTTTTAATGTTTCAAATTTACCTACTAAAGGGGTGGAGAGATAGTACCAGTGGGCAGGGCTCTTGCCTTGCATGCAACTGGTCCAAGTTCAGTCCCTTGCATCCCATATAGTCCTCCGAGCCCTGCCAGGAGTAATCCCTGAGCACAGAGCCAGAAGTAAGCTTAAGCACTGCCAGGTGTGGCTCCAAAACAAAAAGTAAAAATTACCTACTAAGATCACAAGTAAAAAAAGGAAAATATTACAAATTCTACATATATTTAAAGAGATTATTTCGGATTTTTCTCCAGTATAGCAGGTTTACATAATTTCATTATAACCTTAATAAAAAACAAAAGCCAATTCCCTCTGGGGCCATGTGTGCATCCAGGTTGCATGTGTCCTCTATATTTTTGTGACTTTTCTCCTGGGACTTCCATCTCTGCTCACAACCCAAAGATGTGCATGTGGCCCTCAATGGTATGTACAAATTATCCCTGTGGAAGTGAGGCTGAGAATGTGGGGTGGGTGAGAGCGCCCTGAGAGGGAGGAGCTGCTTCCTGTCTAGGGTTAGTTCCTGCACTCAGCCCTGAACAGCCAGAATAGGCACTGAACGCCTGTGCCCTTTTACTAGAAGAAAAGGGATGGAAAGAGAATCAATGAATGAATGAATACAGAGCACTCTTTAATCTTACAAGTGTTTGGGATTTTTTACTTCGAAGTTTGTTGGCGACTGGATCAGAATACTGTAGGAACTTAATTCTTGCTCATATCAGCTATTCTATGGGGTAAAAAAAAAAACTCTTATTTTTGTGCTACATGTCATTTCACTTAATGTTACAATTTCCAACAAATACTCAAGAGGACTTTTGTATTTGGTGGTGGTGGAGGTAGGGGAGGGTGGAAGAAGGATCCCAAGCAGTGCTCAGGGATCTCCACGGTTCACTCCCTGTGACCTTAGCCCCAACAACTTGAACATTCTGAAAACACAAAGTGAAATTTTCTTTTCATAGGAAGAAGAAACATATTAAAAGTTAAGAATAGCCTCCCACCTATTAAATAAGTTAAATCTAGGCATTTATTTCCAGAAAGACACCTTCAGCCTCAGTGGGCTTCACCACTCTTACAAGAATTCTTCCAGTAAAGAAAACTCTCAGTTGCTTTCGGAAGCTAGAATAACCTTGAGACCAAAACCTCACAAGGACAGTTGAAGAGAAAAAAATAAACAGACACTTTGGGCATAATAATAAAGTTATAAGTAGTGTTAATACAATGATTATAGATTGCCACTGCAACTGAGAAAAATGCTACATTTTAGATCAAAGTAGAAATTCTATGTAGTATCTTCTCACCAAGTTGATGGGCTGCCTGAATTCCTTACATGGACCACCTGGGATCTGTGGACCCCGGGTTAAAAATCCCTGCACAGGAAAATGGTGGTGGAGTGCTCAGACCACTTGGGATCAGAGCTGCAGTTCAAATGCAAACCCCAGTAATTCAAAACTTAGTGAGGGTCTTGTGTTAGGGATGCAACAGGTCAACTGATTTTATGTTTGAAGATGACTCCTCTTTGGGCCAAAGAAAATATAATGGTTAAGGTGCTTGCCTTGCATGTAGCCGACCCTAGTTCCGTCCCTGGCCCCAAATATGGTCCCTAAGCACTTCCAGGAGTGACTCCTAAGCACAAAGCCAGGTGTAAGCCCTGAGCACTCTTGGATGGCATCAAACCAGAAACAAACAAAAAAGATAAACCCTCTTATTTTTGCATTCATTGTACATAGTTCTTTGTTTTCCTTCTAATATGATTTAACTGAGCTTAACATAAAGAACTTAACTAAGTATTTGTCTCTTTATTTCCATAATAAATTCTCACAATAGCATAGTGGAATTGGTAAATCAAACAAATCTTTTCTTTAATGATATTGAGATTATCTGATTACACATTTTTAAATAGAACTTGCAAAACCAACTTAGGCTCTGTGGTTAACACACTACAGAAAGTCAGCATGGCCTCAGACCAAGTGCTCACAACTCCCTCTGGAAAGTCACCTGAAAGAAAGAGAACAGGATCTGCATACCTGGCTGGGGCAGCCTGAGTTAGCTAGCCATGAGGATAACCAAAAACTCCTTTGGAAAGCTCAAGACCAAGTCTTTTGCATATCTTCCTTAAACACACACTCATTGGGAAAAGAGCAAACTAAATTCATTACTTCTTTAGGATTCATCTCTATTTACAAGGAGTAATATATTTTGTTTTTATTTGGGGGCCACAAATGGTGGCAGTGCTCAGATCTTACTCCTGGCTCTATGCTCAGGGATTAACCATATATGCTGCCAGGAATCAAATCAGGATCAGTTTCTAGCAAGGCATTAACCACCGTACTATCTCTCTAACCCTTAGTGGTAGCACTTTGAAAAATATCTTAACGCTCAACTAAATCTAAGGCTAACATTTTAAATTACAAAATATTTAAACATACATATAAGTATACAGAGAATAAATATTACGAACTCATTATGGATATTGGTCTACTCAACTCACAGATCTAGCATATCTTAACATCCTGTTATAACTGTCTCAAAGTAGTTAATAAACAAACTGAAGTTTCCTGTGTGTCCTTCCCTGATTCCACTCCTTATTCTCTCTCCATATTCATTATTATGGAGTAATCATTCCTGAGAATGTTCCTTATAATTGTACATCTATCCTGGCACTATGAAATTATTTTTGCATGTCTCCAAAATCTGTGTATATGGCATCATATTGTATATGCTTTTAAACTTTACATTTTAATCTTGTTATTAGCTGTGGCTCTAGTTCATGCATTTTAATTGTTGGACATGGCTTAATTGATTAAACATGACTCAATTTATTTAGGATTTTGTTTTATTAAGGCCTTTCCTAGCCAGATCTCAGTCAAACTTCTCAAAAAAGCATATCCCTGAAAATAATCAATAATGCCTGAAATAGGACTAATCTTGAAGAGACACCAGGCCACTGAACTGTCCTATGTAGCCCGGTCTCTAGGAAGAGATCTCTGGAGCCTTCTCAGGATGGGGGCAAATTGATTCCCAGCTCTGCAGAAAGGCCCAGTGTCCCACCCACACATGACATCTTTTGGCATATCAATGGCCCAGGTCCACAGCTCCATGACTAATTTTGAAAAGATGCCAAGCTGCTGAATCGTCCCAGTTCCACAGCTTCTGGAATGCATAGCTATGCAACACCACCAGATTTTACAGTAGTGAGAACCCAGTAGGAGCACAGCAAAGAAGGTGGGAAAGTTGTGTAGAAGCCCACTAAACTTAATGACCAAAAACAATAATACAGAAAGCTCAATTAGCACCAAAGAGCTCAGCAAATCCCTGGACAATGACTTTAGTAAAACACCATTGTGAGATATAAAAATTTTCACAAATTTTTATTAATGAGCTTTTAATTTTTAAAATTCCAATTATCATTTTATTGTAACATGCAATATAAAGAATTTTGTGCTTACTAAGGGGGGAGTCTTAGGGGGTGAGAGAGAAACTTAGAACAGTGGTGGGGGGATGGTCATACTGGTGGTGGGATTGGTGTTGAAACGCAATACCTAAACAATTTCATTACGAACAACCTTGTAAATCATGGTGTTTAAATAAAGTGTGAAGAATTAAAATAAAGCCTCTAATAATCAGCTTCTATTATTTTCCTAGTAGTTTCTAGAAAATCAGCACCAAATTTAGGAAGAAGTAAATATTGGTAAGATAATGCTGCTAAGTTGAATTATCAGCAGGTGGGGCCAGTAGAATATTTTATTACAATAGTTGAAAGGTATAGTTCAGCATTCCCCCTCGCCCAGGTATGAAACTGCCACTTTAGATGTTTGTCCATTAGAAAGGGCCTACAAGTGCTAAGATCTATTTTTTATGGATTTTTTTGGGGTCACACCTGGCGATGCACAGGGGTTACTCCTGGCTCTGCACTCAGGAATTACTCCTGGCGGTGCTCAGGGGACCATATGGAATGCTGGAAATCAAACCCAGGTCGGCCATGTGCAAGGCAAATGCCCTATCTGCTGTGCGATCACTCCAGCCCCCATGTGCTAAGATCTTTTGACAAAACTCGTTTCTGTTAAAATAGTTTAGGTGGACTCTGTGGTTTGCAACCTAGAAGTCTGACCAATGTGATTGTATCAAGCATCTTTAAGAGCGTCCTTAGCACCTTTTCCTTTTAAAAACATCTTAGAAAAGGTATCTTTATTGAGGTACTGTGATTTACAGTACTGTTAATGATGGTTTCAGGCATATATCACCACACTTACCACCAGAGTACTCAATTCCCTCCTTTTAAAACCACTTTAAGGGACGGTGAGATAGTCCGGCAAGTAAGGCACTTGCTTGCCAGGTGTCCAACCTGGGTTTGATCCCTAGCATCCCATATGGTCCCCCAAGGAGTGATCCCTGAGCACAGAGCCAAGAGTAATCCCTGAGCAATGCTGGGTGTGGCCTTAAAAATAAATTTAAAAATCCACATTTTTAGTTCTATACCTAGAAAGAGTATGGAAGTGATAAGAATACCTATGCTTCTTCCAAATTCTACAGATAAAAGTTTTTAGATTCCTGACCTTTGTAAATGTTAACTTCTCTCTTTTTACTATTCACAAAACACAAGTTAAGAAGAGGAGGATTAAGAGTTAATAATAAACCCCATGGAAACAGAATCTGTTATATAAATAACAGAACATGAACTGTATGAAAATGTGGCCTGTCATCTTGGATAAGCCCTAGGAATTATCCTGTTAAATAGGCTGTTCTGGCAAGAGCAGAAAGAGGCATCTTTTTAAAAATAACACTGTCTTTCAGGATGAAAATCACAATGAGCTAATGATAGTTTCCAAATATTTTCCAATTTCTTTTCTGTTGCTGTTGTTGTCGCTTATGTGTTTCAATTTTTTATTTATAGGACGAAGCTAGCATTGTACAGGTGCTACTCCTGGCTTTTCACTTAGAAATTACTCCTGGTGGGCTCATGGAACCATAAGGGGTGCTGAGGATGGAACTGGTGTCAGCCGTGTGCTAGGCAAATGCCCTAACCTCTGGACTACTGCTCCAGCCTCTCCATTTTCTTTTTTCAGGGAGTCAGTCTCGGCTTGACTTTAGACTGTATTTGGTGAATGTAGTTCTTCATCCCAATGTCAAGTTATTTTACCTCTCTTGACTACCACAGATGTTAAAAGAGGGATTACAATACCTACATCTTAAGGATTTAGGGGAATGAAATGAAATACGCATATAGAGTACTTGGAATAGAGTGGTCATAAAATAAATTGCAGTTCCTATGGCGCCATGCACGTCCTTTTCTGCAAGCATTACACTTGAGACCTCAAATCAAGGACCAGTCTCATCCATATGGGCACACCAAAAATCTGGCAGGAGAGAGCAATCAGCATAGAATGCTCCATAAATGTTTACTAAGTAAATGAATTAGATATTATTAATAAGAAATGGTGAGTACTTGTATACTTTGATGTGTATTTGCATAACAAATATCAAGACATACATATGTATATCTATTTAATTCTCATAACTATGGAGTATTTACTATTTTGAAATAAAGAATCAGAAGAACTAAGGGCCTTGGAAGAATTTACAATGCATAAAGTGATGAAGCTGGGAGTCAAAGCCAGTCTATGCCCTTAGTTGATATACTCTTTCTGTTTCCTATCAGGCAGCATTGGGAAGAATGAAGAGAAGAGGACACTTCAGCTGGATCTTAATGATGAAGAATCCATTAGACACATAAGATCAACCAGTATGTGCCCAGTGGGATGAAAGGACAGCAAAGTTTGGTTGTAGCAAGTAGCTGATTAGAGGGCTAGGCGAAAGGGGATCCCTGGACAGAAGGAGATGTCATGTCACCGTTTTGTTTGTTTTGATTATGTTTTGGTTTAGGTCATACCCAGCTGTGCTCAGGACTGACTCCTGGTTCTATGATCAGGGATCACTTCTGGAGAGCTCAGAGGCCATGTGAGGTACCGGGGATCAAACCTGGGCAGCTACATTCAAGAGTTCTTCCCACTACTATCTTTCCGGACCCTCATGTTCTTCTCTTAGGGCCAATGGAAATCCACTAACAGATTAGAAAGGCAATAGTATGACCAGAGTTGTGCTTGAGAAATTTATCTGCAACAGCACCAGGGGAAAAGAACTGGTATGAGAGCCCAGACCAGAAGTGAGAAGTGTAAAAGGAAGGTTGTCCATTTGTGCCATCTCTCTTCTGACACTCTGACATCTCCACGTTATTTTCTATGTGGTGTCTTTTACATTGGTGACCAACAAGATGGTGATTTCTACACAAAGGGGGCCGCACTTCCTGATGAGGATTTCATTCTCAGGAAACTCTCAACTAGTTTACTTACTCGATGGTAAAAGAACACAACACATACCTGAGCATTAGCCCGCTCTTTCCTTTCATTTTAGGTAGTGGGACACTTTTATCTACAGACACTCATGGCTTGAAAGGTGTGCCACACTCTCGAGAGCATTTACCCTGTCTGCAGAGCTGAATTTCAGCACATTTATTTCTGTTCTGGCAATATTCTATTCCTTTGTTCTCTTAAACTCCAGACATCAAGACAGTCACTATTTTTATACTATTGTATAAGTATGGGAGACTACATTTTAAACTCAAATGCTGATTTAGCTTATAGTCTTGTATTAGCTTTCTGCAGAAGGATACTCAAAATTAGAAAAAAATTCTCAGCCTCGGGCTGGAGAGATAGCACAGCGGGTAGGGCGTTTGCCTTGCACTCGGCCGACCCGGGTTCAAATCCCAGCATCCCATATGGTCCCCTGAGCACGGCCAGGGGTAATTCCTGAGTGCAGAGCCAGGAGTAACCCCTGTGCATCGCCAGGTGTGACCCAAAAAGCAAAAAAAAAAAAAAAAATTCTCAGCCTCAATTTTAAACCTCAAACATATACATACACATGTTTATATATGGAGAGTGGAGAAGTAATAGGTCTTGTCTCACAGCCCCACTTACTCAGAAGGCAGGGAACAGTGGACCTGTGAGTTTGTAAAATGTCTGGGTCTTCTTTTCTGTTTAAATGATGACCACTTTTACTTCTGAGGAAGGGCTGGTACTATATTAAGCTCAAGACTGCTTCACATTAAGAAGGCCGATCAAAATTTAAGGAAAGAATGGAGTCTAGAAATAGATCATCCAGATATGGCCAATTGATTTTTAATAAAGGCAAAGCAATGCAGTATAGACTGATGATTTTTTTTTTTCAATGAATCATGCAGAAACAACTGGGCATCTAAACTCAAATAAATCTTAATTTCTGTTCCTTGAAAACAAAACAAAAACAAAAGCACTGTTAACATCTCCCACCCTTTAGGATGGCTATTGTCAAGAGACAGAAATATGGGCGAGGCTATGGCAAAACTGTAATCCTTGATCACATGGTGGGAACTAAAATGGAACAGCCACTATGGAGCACAGCATGGCTGTTCCTCAAACTACACAGAATTGTCATATGGTCTATTAACTCCACTCAGAGCATATATCAAAGGGCTGAAAGTGGGACTCAGTTTATAGTAATGTATAGTAATGTTTAATAATGGCTGAAATATGGAAAATATTCATGACCACTAACAATGAAGAATTAAAATATAGTCTAATCTATGTGCCATATAAATATATGTAATATGTACAAATCAAACGCCATATTTTACATAATGGAATATATGGATTTATTTATTTACTTTACTTTTTGGGTCACACCTGGTGATGCACAGGGGTTACTTCTGGCTCATGCACTCAGGAATTACTCCTGGCGGTGCTCGGGGACCATACGGGATGCTGGGAATGAAACCTGCGTCAGCCGCGTGCAAGGCAAATGCCCTACATGCTGTGCTATCACTCCAGTCCCTGGAATATATGGATTTTTTAAAAAAGGAAATTCTAATACATTTCCCAACATGGGAAAAGCATGAAGACATTAACTCAGTGAAATGAGACAGTCATAGGTGATACATAGTATAACTCCAGTTAGAGAAGGTAGCAAAATCAGACAGACAAATAGGTGGTTGTCAGAGTCCGGGGAGAGAGGGAATTGGAGTTCTATTTAATAGGAAGCTCCACTTTAGGAAATTACTGATACTTTCAGTTTTGAAAGATTAAGAGAGTTCTGGAGGTTAAAGTATGTGATAGTTACACAATATGAATGTACTTAATACTATTGCTTTAGATACTTAAAATGGTTAAGATGGTAAATTTTATATTATGTGAAAACGGTAGCAAAACACATTCAACAAAGTATTTATATCTGAAGATTGTAAGTAACCTTTAAAGATTAATAAAAAATTCATCTATGAGGGGGCACACCCAGTGATGCGTGGGGGCTATTTTTAGCACAGCTTGGGGGTAAGGGCACTTGGGGGTAAGGGCACTGCAGCACTTGGGAAACTTGGGCTCCGACATGTGCATCAGCCCTTTAAGTGACTTCCGGAGCCCAAACAAACAATCTAATTTTTAAAACTTGGGCAGCAATCTGAACAGAGACTTCACTCCAGCTATTTCGACAGCACACAAGCACATAAAGAGATTCTCAGTTGTTAGGGAAACAGAATCCAAAATCAAGACAAGACACCACTAGACAGATACCTTCCAGAATGGCTCAAGTCAAACACTGACAATGCCAAGTACTGACAAGGATGCAGAGCAGCAGGGAACATTGCTGGTGACAGGCAAAATGGAACCTCCACGTTAGGAAACATTTTAAATGATGTTATATCTAATTGAACACTAGTCAGCAATAAAAAGGAATAAATTACTGGTACAAGCAATGAATGAATTTCAAAAACATTATGCTAAGTGAAAGAAAGCACACTCAAAAGGCACAATTCTGTTTATAAGACATTTTGGAAAAGACAAAAATAAAAAGAGAGGGAAGAGAAGAGAGCTGTCATTGTTGGGAATGAATGTGGAGGCGGGAATGTTAACTGCAAAGACCCACAGAAACTACGGTGAGGGGATCGTATTATCCTCTGTCTTGATTGTGATGATAGACAGTTAGGTAACTTTGTCAGAATTTTGGGAGCTGGGGAGATAGCATGGTGGGTAAGGTGCTTGCCTTGTTTGCAGCCTATGTGGGTTCAATCCCCAGCACCGTATATGGTCCCCCCAGGTCCTGCCAATAGGGATCCCTGAGCATTCAGCCGGGAGTGATACCTGAGCAAACCAGATGTGCCCCTGCCAGGGGGAAAAAAAAAACACTTAGAATTTTGTATCTTGAATCATACCCCAAAGATTTCTCTTCATTGTATGCAAACTTACCTCAACAACAACAAAAGCTGGTACCAATGTGAGAAGAGCTGGAGAAAGCACAGGGGTTAAGGCACTTGCATTGCACATGGCTGATTCCAGTTCAATCTCAGGCACTGCATATGGGCCTCTGATACCACTAAGAGTGACCCCTGAGTACAGAGCCAGAAGTAAGCCCTGGACATGGGTGTGTGTGGGTATCCCCTGCGTCTCCCCCTCCCCCCCCCCCCCCCGCATAAAAATTCAAGGAGAAGGGGCAGGAATAGCCTAAAGATCAGGCATGTGCCAACCCTGGTCTCCATGTAGGGTACCACATGGCTTTGCCAGGTGAAACCCTCTATATGCTCTGTGCCCTAGCTCTACTGGGTGTGGTCCTGGTAATCACTGGCCCTGAACCACAGGCCAAGATGGCCAAACACTGCTGGGAGCCACCCCAGAGCACCATTTGGAAGACCACACCAGAGGGGGAAAAAAAAAGTCATGTCTATGAAGTTAGGTCTATGGTACTGATACAGGATACACAGTGAAGGAGCAAATTCAATGGCTTATCAATCACTGCTTATGCATTTGACAGAGTTCATGACTCAAACTGAACATTTGTTTGATGACTACTATGAAATGGATCTGTTCTAGCCAAAACAAAAATGATTAAGCCATTTTCTCAAAAAGGAGAAAAGAAATACAGCTCTCACTGAAGCCATGGAATGAAAATCAGTGGTTTATGACTTGAACATATGCGAGCCAAACACTCAGAACATATTTATGAAATGCTAAGTGTGAATTTTGAATCTTGATCAGAATGCAGAGATTGCGCACATTTAAAGTACAGTAGAAATTCTTACTGGAATACTGACTTCTTTCTGGCACTAAAGGTTAAATTTATTCAATTCATGTTCACAAGGTGATATAGTCTGTTCTTCAAGATACCCAAAAGAACTGAAAATGCAGGTTAAATACTAATTTCAAAAAGTAAGAACAGTAGCAATCATCAATTTTTAAGCTACTTCTCTTCAGTTTTTAAAGTGCTTAAAGTAACAGGATTGTAAAACATTTTGGCAAATAGCCTTAATACAAATTATAATTACAAAAGAACCCTTCAGTATTTGAAGCAGCTACTCAGAATCAAAATGCACTATTACTTAGATGATTACATAATCCTTAGCATCCATAAAGACCACTGTTTATTAAGCTCTGGTTTCAGAGAACTATGCCACCAGTGTTTGCAGTCTTGATCCAAAATGCAAACATGTTCATATCCTGACCCAGTGTTACAAACAGTTCCTGAGCCCTTATGTGCTGTTATTTTAGAGCTATAAAGCAAATATTTCCTTAATTTTCTTTTAAATAAAGTATGTTTATTTTAGATCGTAATTTTATTTGAAAGTAGTTTTAAATATCTAATACTGCTTTAAATATTTCTTTTATTTCAAGCAACTGCATCCTCACTTTTGAAGAAGATAAAAAGGTACATTAAACACTTATAGGAAAGGCAACTATTAAAAGGAAAACAATTTTTTTAAAAGATAGGCAATTAAAAATACTGAACTGGGATCAAAGAGACAGGACAAGAGGTAAGATGCTTGCTTTCCTGCATGCAACTAATGCCATTCAAATCCCTGGTATATGGGCCCTTAAGCACCACCCAGAGCGATCCCTGAGCACAGTGCCAGGAATAAGCCCTAAGCACTGCTGGGTAAACTCCCCCACTGCCAGAATAATACTGTATTTAAATATCTATAGAATTAAACTTTAAGATCTAGATGTTGTAATATATGTATTACATCTTCAACATTACTCAAGAGAATCTTCTTTTTGTTTCTTCTTTTTGTAGCTATATAGTGCTGATCCTGACAGCACTTACACATTACTGTCAAAGGACCAAAAAAAAAAAAAAAAAGGTAATTTAAACTCATTTGCAGCCTATGGGGCCAGAGTGTCTCCTAACCTCTGTGAGATCCTGACTTAAAGAATGGAATACAATGGGCATTGGTGGAGGGATGTAAACGAAATGCAAACATGAAAGTTCATAAGTTTGTAACTGTACCTCATGGTGATTCACTAATTAAAAAAAAAAAATGAACCTATCAGTGTAGTGATGTATCCCCAGCCCCCGGCCCCAACATCATTAGAAAAATTTGATTTCAGATTTCAGAACTAAACCATGAAACTGTAGATCTCTCTTGGAAACACAGTCCTGCCAATGCAAGAGGCTGCCTCTCCCACGTGGGCACTCCAGTCAACAGTCTTACACAAGTTCCTGAAGCCCTCGGCCCTACTTCCACGGCAGCCAGGCCAGGCTTTCCTCATCAGTGCACTCTGTCCAGTGGCCAGGAGTGCTAAATCCAGAGGTAAGCTCCTTTGTGTTTGTTTAACCCAAGAAAACATTTCTATTTGCTTAGACACTTTCCTAATTGATAAACAAGATGGTATATCAAGGTTTAAACATGGTTACTAGACAAAGAGTACATGAAAAATACATGTAGAGCCCAGGGAGAGAGCTCTAAGAGGTGGAGTGCATGCCTTTGCAGGCATGAGGACCAGAGTTCACTTGCTGGCATCATAAAGCCCCTGGAGCACTGTTGGGGATTGCCAGCTATGCCCTGGTAGCAACCAAGCACTGCAGAGTTGCTTCGGTAGTCTCTAGGGCTGCTCGGCTGAAACAGCCCCTTGCTGACAGACTTGAGTACTGAAAAGCTGCAGCTCTGGGCCAAGCATCCACCAGAATCTGTCCACATGCCCAGCACCATAGGTGAGTACCTTCCTCCAAATAAATGAAATAAAATAAACTTAAACATCAGCTGTCAATTAAGCCTGAAGTGATCTAGACTTCATTTCACATGGAATTATTATTATTTCTCTGTTTAGAGATAATCAAACTTCTCAAAACACTAACTCAATTTGAATTTTACTTTGGTCATAGAATAATGGTAAAATAAACCTTAAAATTTTACAACTGTGGTCCTTCCTTAAAGTAGTTCATATGGTCTAAAAATTAATCAGGAGAATTTGGATTCTAGAAGATGGAAGACACAGACATGCTAAGTACTAAGGAAAACCTTGGACACTACTCCTAGAGCAAGCAAAGAAGACGAAAGGTAGAGAGAAGGCAGATCAGCAAGGAACTTCGAGATCTAATAACATGGCAGTGAACCCTGGGTTTCTTCTTTGCCTCAAACAGCCCAGACCTAAAGTTTCATGAAGAAACTGGCTATGGGGAGAAATCACCTAGTGGAAACAGAATTCCCTTCAAAATCCAACTCCTCATGCCCACAGAACAAGAAAAGGAGCTGACTATGAAACTCAATAATAACTCTTTTAATTTCAGATAATAACTCTGTTGCAGCTAAATACCATGCACATTTCACAACACAGACATACATGAAGACACACACAGACAATGATGCAGGAACTCGAAACACACCTAGACCAGCAAAACCCACTGGTACCTAGAAATCAATCCTCATCAGGAGTCTCTGCTAGGGTATTATCAGAGAGCCAAAGAGGAGAGAGAAATTTCTTTTTATTTTTGTTGTTGTAGGGCCATATCTGTCTGTGCTCGGGGTTTACTCCTGGATGTGCTCAGGGATCACTGCTGGTAGTGCTCAGGAGTACTGTTGAACCTGGTTCGGTCACATACAAGGCAAGTGCTCTACCCACTGCAAAATCTCTCTGGCCCCATAGGCAAGGGGCTGAGGAGAAAATTTCATTAATGGCAGTTTCTCCTCTTTCAGATCAGCTGAGCCCACATGGTCAGCTTGGATTCCATCCTTACTCAGCAACCAAGTGATCCTCTCCTTCCTGCTGGGGTGGTATCAGAAGAGGTAAAGAAAGTGTCGGGGCCAAGTAGTAAGGAGACCACCCATCACGGTTTAGCAGAGACCACATGGGAGTGGAAATGATCTCCTATGGCTCCCAAGCAGACACCCTGGATTTCTCTCTGCCTGGTAGTAACAAAGGAGGTGCTTTCTTCTCTGCCATAGTGGTGTCAGAGAAAACAATGATAACACAGGCTTTAAATTAGACAGTCTCAGAGCATGATACAAATTTCCACTGTATTTCCACTGTAATGCAAGAACCAGAAAATCCTGAAGTGAATGAAAAAGACAAACAAAAAAGACCAACAACAACCCAATAGACACTAAAACCAAGAGGATAAGAGATTTTATACTTATCCAATAAAGATTTTAAAACAATTATGATGGGGAGCCTGGAGAGATAGTGCAACAGGCAAGGTGCTTGCTTTCCAATGTAAATATAGTTATGATAGAGATAACGTAAGTGGGCAGAGAGTTTGCTTTGCATGTGACTAAGCCGGGTTTGATCCCCAGTACCTGTTATGGCCCGTGAACCCTGCCAGGAGTGATTCCTGAGCACAGAGTAAACTCTGAGCACTCCTAAGTGTGGCCCAATCACCAGAGGAAAAAAAAAGTTATGATAAAAACATTTAAAATAAATGAAGACAATAACCTCAGTGATGAAATAAAGTCTCAGCAAGAAATACAAGTTATAAAGAAAAACTGTAGCACTGTAGTAGCACTGTCTCCAGTTGTTCATCGAATTGCTTGAGCGGGCACCAGTAATGTCTCCATCGTGAGACTTATTACTGTTTTCGGCATATCAAATACGCCACGGGTAGCTTGCCAGGCTCTGCCATGCGGGCAGGATACTCTCGGTAGCTTGCTGGGCTCTCTGAGAGGGACGGAGGAATCAACCTAGGTCAGCCTCGTGCAAGGCAACTGCCCTGCCTGCTGTGCTATTGCTCCAGTCCAAAGAAAAACTAAATAAAAAAATTAGAACCTCAAATTAGAAAATTTACCAAAAACCCAGTGGATGGGCTCAGTAACAGTGGTAGAGACTAGCAATGAACTGATGAACTTAAATACAAAACCAAAGAAAGAAGAAAACGTGAATTAATAACAAGAAAAAGAAAACTCGTACAGACATATTCTGTTCCTGGCACCACATAAGAAACAAAAACAAACAAATGATCTACTGCGCTATGAAAAGACACGAAGGCACCTAAAAGCACATTGCAAAGGGAAAAAAAAACCTGAAAAGAGCTACATACTATATAATTCCAACTAAATGACACTGTGAGTAAGGTAAAACCATGGAACTATCTGTTAGTAGTACTGGTGTTCCTAGGGATTAGTGGGAAAGAAAGAATGAGTAAGTAGAATGTAGAAATTATAGGAAACTATATGATATGATTATGCTGGTATTGCCCTCCAAACCCATGCCATGTGTTACATACCAAGTGAACCACAATGTAAATTATGTGCTCTGAATAAAACAATGAATCAATGTAGGGTTATCAATTGTAATAAATGCAAACTAGTGCAAGATGTTATTAGTGGTGGGAGGCTATGTCTGTGTGGAAACAGCATTATATGAAAGTTCTCTCTATTTTCTGCTCAATTTTGCTACGAATCTAAAATTGTTCTAAACATAAAGTTTAAAATAATACACTGAACCGAGTAAAAATGAAACATCAAGAACTTTGAAATACAATAAAAGCAGTCCTAAGAGAAAAAAAACTTGCAGCACTAAATACATACCTTATAAAAGACAAAATGTCTCAGACTACAATCAAAGCTCCCCTCCAAGAACCCAGAAAAAAGAAAGTAAAATAAACCCAAATCAAACAGAAAGAAAGAAATAATAAAGAACAGAAGTCTCAGAAGTTGAAAACCTAAAATAGAGAAAATCAATGTCACAGAGCTGGTTCTTTGTAAAGATCATGAAAATTGAGAAGCCTTTAGCAAGACTGACAAAAAGTAAGATGAAAGATACACATTACCAATATCAAGAATGAAACAGAGGACATTATTTCAGACCAAACGGGCACCAAATGGGTAAGAAGGGAATACTTTAACTCCCCAGAACAAAGGTGACAAACTTAGATGAAAGGGAGCAAATCATAAAAACAAACACCCATGTGAAAGAGAAAATTTCAATAATTTTGCAACTATTGAAGAAAATTAATTTATAGTTACAAAATGCCCCCAAAAGGAATCTCCAGGATCAGATGATTTTACAAGAGAATTAACACTAATTCTATATAAGCCCTTCAAGAAAATAGAATGGAACACTTACTAGTTTGATTAAACACTTACTAGTTGTGGTTAATCAATCACATTAAGATGAGGCAAAAAGAGAGCTACCAATTAATAACACCCATGAATAGACATGTAAGAATCTTTAATAAAATATTTCAAAAAGAATTCATCAATATGCTAAAATAATTATATACTACACCCAGGTAAGGTTTATTCATTAGTGTAGTAGACTATATTAACTCAAGAAGAAAAGCCATGTGACCACATTGATGCAGGAAAAACAAATGAAAAAATTCAACATCCATTCTCAATAAAATCTCAGGAAAAAAAATAAACAGAATGCCAGGGGAATTTTCTCGGTCTGATAAAGACATCTACAAAAGAAACTAAACAGCTGACATTATGCTTAAAGGTAATAGACTAAATGTTTTCCAATGGGAACAAGGACAGAATGTTCGTTATTACTATTGCCATTTATCATAATTCTGGAAATTCTAGTCAGTGTATTAAAGCAACCTTTCTTAACCTTTTTCCAACCATGGCCCCCTTATGACCTGTTTACTTCCTATCAGTTGCCCACCTAGTCTCATGCCATACCTTCACCCTACCCCACTCCCATTTACACCTGGGAACATTCTAAAGGCCCAAAGGGGACAATAGAGACCCTGGATGTGAAACACTGAGTTGAAGCAATAAATGGAAAACATATAGATGAAGAAACATGTAAAAACATATCATTTGATAAGGTGTATCTATGTAAAATATGCCAAAGAATCAATAAAGATCACTTACAGCTAATAAATAAGCAAGATCATAGTATATCTAATCCTATAATACACTCACTGTATTTCTAAATACAGGCATTGAAAAACGTCTATCAAAATTAAAAATACCACCACACTAAAATAAATAAGAAATTTGGATAAAATCTAACAAAACATTAGTTAGACTTGTCGGCCAAAAGCTAAAAAGTCCTGATGAAAGAACCAAAGACCATATGTATCAAAGGAGATATACAGGTGTAATCAAAGTCTTATCAAGATTCTAGTAAGATGTTGTAGAAACACACAAGATTATTCTTGTAGAAACAGGAATGATTATAAAATTTATATATAGAAAGACAATAGAACCTAGAAGAACTAAAACAATTTTCAAAAAGAACAAAAGTTGGAGAAACCAGACTATTTTATTAGATAGCCAGAGTAATCAGAGCTGTATAGTCTAGTCAGAAATATTATACAGATAGATCAGTGAAACAAAATAAAAGAGGAAAAACAGAACTATACAAATGTATCAAATTGCTTTCTAAGGAAGATGCAAAAGAAATTCGAAAAAAGAATGATCTTTCCATCTAATGGTGTTGAAACAATTAAACAGTGAAAGGTAAAATAGAAACCTAAATGTCAGCTTGTACAAAAATTTACTCAGAATGGATCATAGTGTTCAACAATAAACCTTTCAGAAAAATTCTAGGGGAAAATCGTCAAGATGTAATATTAAGTAAAAAGTTCTTAGATTTGACACTGATCAGAGGAAAAATGATAATACCCCATATCAAAAATTTAAAACTTAACTTTGACAAAGACCAAATTAGAAGGATGAAGGAACAGGATCAGGATTTTTACTTCCTATCAGTAACACAGGAAGTAACAAGGCCAGGGTTCACTTATATGAAAATAGCTGTAACTCACATAAGGGACAAAACTCATCTTGAGTATGTAAAGAATTTTGAAACTTAATAGTTCTGTGTGTTTGTTTGGGGGAGGATCTGGGCCACACCCTATAGTGCTATCCCTGGTTCTGTGCTGAGGAGTAACCTTTGGCAGTGTTCAGGGTCCACCAATATCGGGTATTAGGGTCCACCGCTATCTCTCTAACCCCAAGACCCAACAGTTGTTTTTTAGTGAATAAAAATAAAAAGGGACCAGAGTGATAGTACAGTGAGTAGAGCATATGCCTTGCCCACGGCCAACCTATGCTCAATCCCTGGCATCCCATATAGTCCCTTGAGCACCTCCAAGAGTAATTCCTGAGTGCAGAACCAACCCAAACAAACAAACAAAAATATTAATTTTAAAAGATTATATAAAAATCTTCATCCAATGGAAAAGATATGAAGTGGTATCTCACCAAAGATAGAAAAGAAGCAAAGAAAGATATTGGGTATCCTAGCCACCGGGGCATACAAAGTAAAACAATGGGTTACCAGTGAACATTTATCAGAATTGCTAACATCAAACACAGTGACACTAAGGCTGGAGTGTTATTCAATGGGTTTGAAGTGCACACTTTGCATGCAGGAGGCCAGGGTTCAATCCCTGTCAGGGCAAGATCCCTTGAGCACTACCAAGCACTAATCAGAAGTAGTACCCCTGTGTATAAGCCCCAAATCAAAGAACATTTATGTGACAACATGAAAAGCTGGTGATGATGTGGAGAAATTGGATAACTCATATATTAGTGGGGAGGTAAAATGAACCATTACTCTGGAAAACAATTTAAATTTTTCTCTTTTGTTCCTTGTCAGGGCCATATGCAGTGGAGCTCTAGTAGCCAGGACTATCTCTCAAAGTGCATAAAGGCCATACAGCACTAAGGATCTGACCCAGGAGCTTGCACGTGCACAACATGTGCACTACCACTTGATTCATATTCTCGGGCTCATTCTAGCAGTTTCTTTAAAAATATGTAACCACCATATGACTCAGAAATGCAGTTTATCCCAAGAACCTATCCCAGGTATCAATTCACTTTTAAAATAAGACATATGTTTATATAAAAATCTGTACACTGATGTTAGTAACAGATTTATTGTAACAGCTTAAACAAGAAACAATCCAAAAGTCCTTCTAATGTGAATCGTTATAAAAAATAGTGTTATATTGATGGAATACTACACTGCAATTAAAAAAAAAGAAACTAATACAACCTGTAATTGCAATTCACAAGCAACACTCTTTAAGTCTCTAGAAATTATGCTGAGTAGAAAAAGTTCAATTCCAAAATATCATATATTGTTTGACTTCACTTATACAGTCTTAAAATGACAACAACTAAATAATTTAGACATGAAGAACAGACTAGTGGTTGCCATTTGCTATGGAGGATGCTGAAATGGGAGGGAAATGAGCGAGTTTATAAAGGGGCAATCTAAGGAATATTCCTGGCAATGGAATTTTTCTGTATCTTGACTATATCAATGTCAGCATAGTGATGATGATATTGATGTCCATGATTTTGCAAGAAGTTAACATGGTGTGGGTGAAAAGACAGAGGGACAGAGGCACTGTGTGATTTCTTACAACTGCACATGAAACTACAGCTATCTTCCAATGAAAAAATGTAATTAAAAAGTTAATCAGCCTGAATCTACTTCAAATATGTTCTGGCATGTGAAATAACTACTGCTTCCAAGAGTCTTCTCTCAGCGATAATTCTGCTAGCAGCCCAAAGGTTAAAGGTTTTTGGGGTTAGCTTAAGTGTTGCAAACATTTGAGGAAAACATACCTACCATCCTGGGCCAAAGTATATGCCAAAACAAACTTGCCTGAAGAAATCTCGTCAAGGGATATATACTAATTTACAAAAGAATTAACTGTTTAGCTACAGTTAAAATATTTTGCTCTTATTGCATATTGAGGGCCTTAATTTGCTTTATTATTTTTAAATTTCTTTATTTACCTCCAAACACCTTTGAAATGTCTCTCTTTTTTAACTGAAAAAAAATTCATCGCTAAAATGTAAGTATATTTTCATTAATATTTTAAAAAAATATTTAAACAAAAAGACAAAGTCCCCTCACTTCCCATTGATGTCTTGTCCCAGAGATAATCACTGCTATCAATTTGAAGTACTCCCTTGCAGATTTTATATGCATGCTTATACACACACACACACACACACACACACACACACACACACACACACACACGTATTTCACAAGCACAGTTTTTCTGTGTTTTGAACTTTTTGCTGTTTTGGGGGAGGCCACATCCACAAGTGCTTAGGGGCTACTCCTGGCTTGCTGCTGGCATAGTCAGCGGTGTCAGGGATTGGATCTGGCACTCTAGCATGCAAAGCATGAGCTCAACCCTTTAAGCTATTTCTCTGGCCTTGTGAAATTTTTTTACAGTAAGATATGATCTTTCTGTTCATGCCATTGTTTGAATTCCTTTTTACCCTTTTAAAATGTCTTGGAAATTAGACATTAATATGTCTGGATCTAACTGAACTTAGGTTTTTCAACGAACTGCCTTGCAGTATTTTGTAGTATTACTGGAATACCATATTAGTCTGCTGACATTTATGACAGTGCCTATTTCTACCACAAGCAACTCGGCCATCAGCAAAAACCCATGGACATGTTTCTCTGAGCCCAAATGAAAATAGTTCTCTAGGGTAGGAACCCAGCAGTAGAACTGGAACTTTGAAGGTAAAGCGACATGGAGAACTGAATCAGCACCCTTTCTAGTCACCTTCTCTGCTCTTGCTTCCAATTGAGGCTGGAAATCAGCTTCACTACAGCGAGGGGTGGCCATGTTACCCAGCTCTGGCCAACTGGATAGTAGCAAAAATTGCTGGGCAGTCTTGAGGAAATGTGCTGCTTTCTAGGTAAAAGAGATTGACATGACTTACACTGTCCCTTTTTACTGCCCTGGCGGTGGCTGTAGTGTGTGGAGGGATGGCAGCCATGAATCGCTGGGAGAATCTCAGCGATGTCAATACTATTATCAATGAGATGCTGACCCGAAGCCAATAGCAGTCGACCTCCAGACTGTTCTGAGGGAAGGATACAGTCCTACTGGCCTAAGCACAGTACTAGCTTGATTTTCTATTACTTGCAGCCAACTGTGTCCTAATCAAATCAGGAATAAATTACTCCATAAGATTCACTTTATTCTTTCATAAAAGTCTATGGAGTATGTATCCAGTTCTCCAAACTTTAATTCTGAATAACTTTAACCTGAATATTGTTAGTCATTTAGATGTTTAACAAGATGACACATGAAAATGTTTCTATTGAGAGAGTTTTGTTTCATACATTAGACCACTCGGATTTAATTCTGAGATCACTTTGTTTATAGCTCTTACTTTCTTTTCTTTTTTTTTCTGTTTGACTTTTCCTTATTGTTTTGTAAAAGTAAATTCCCAGATAGTTGGCTGAGTTAAAACTCGTGCAAATTTATTTCTCGGTCTTTACCGATCTAACACACGTGGAATAAATATGCCATTTGTTGGCCAGGCTGATAGTGACAGTCATCTGGATCGGGCATAACTATGTGGCAATGTGTGAAGAGGGGACACAAAGCATATAAAACAGCACAATACATGCTTATTTTGAAAACCCCTACTTAAAGAAAGGCTTGTGGAGTGGGGATGTGCTGGTGAATCAGCCAGAAGCCTTAACTCTATTTTATCAACTAAGATCAAATCCAAACTTCTTTTCTATCTTCTTTTCTTTTCGGGGGGAAGGATAAGGAGAGGGGCTTTGGGCCATACCTGGCTATTCTTGGGCTTACTCTGCACTCAGGGATCTCGCCTACTGGGGAACCATATGCAGATGCTGGGGATTGAACTAGGGTTGGCTACATGCAAGAGAACCACCCTACTCACTGTACTATCCCTCTGGCCCAGAAACTCAAGTTTCTACTTCAGAGAATACAGAAGAAAAGGACCATTTCAAGACAAGCCCTTTTTCCTACTACAAAACACAGAACATGCCAGAGCACTTGATATTTAGAAGCAAAACTACAACAGGTTTATCTGAAACTAAAACTATGTAAAATACATTGTGCCTATCTAAAGACATCAACACACTTAAGCGAGAAATACTGCTGAACCTGTTTTGTGGCTCAGAATATGAAGAAGCAATTCCAAAAAGTTCGCTCTGCCCAGAGGTTGCCACACGGGAGGTAGCCCAAATTATTTCCATGTTTTAAAGTGAAAAACCAAAGGGAATCAGATTGTAATGCTTCAGAAAGGAAGAGTTACTTGCTAGCCACTTCGCCCTAGAGCAGCAGGTGAGTAATTCCCCTAGTCAGTTAACAACCAGCCAATCGAACACTAAAAAACAAACAAAATAAGCTGTTAAAGATAATAAAACATTGTTGTGAAAAGTAATGTAAACAAGTAGGCTAGAACAAGCACTGCCCCTGAGTATTTGTACACGGTTTGTCTTTTGGTGAAACTGGCCTGGAAAGGGGAGAGTTACCTGGGCACCTACTCTGGGACTCAGATGGGCAACAGAAGAGTGAAGCCTCACAAATACTACCTCTCCTCCCCGCCCCTTCCTAGGAGCCTGGGCCTTTGCTCTCGGTAGCTCAGCATGGGAGAAGTGCTCAGTGCATGTGCTGGAGGCCCTGAGCAGAGCCTCCTACTCACCATTCCCTGCCATACAAGGCCCAGCCCAGAGTCTGCAGACCCATGGTTCCAGGAACCAAAAGCCTGGAAGGCAGGAAGTCCGGGGGCCAGGACCCATGCAGATTCACCTAGAGAATCCATCACCCTAGCAGAATTTTTAGCTTGATTTTTCAGCCACAGAGAAATATACCTGGGAGTTTGAATTCTAATTTTACCTCAAAGAAAACAAGTCTAACAGACACTGTTTATTGTCTCCAGGAGCTCAAACGGGTGCTATCTCCTCAAGGGCCCCCTCTGGGGTTTCTTGCATTTTCCCTCCAGGGCTTGCCTGGGGTCTCCCACCTGGGGAGAGGCACTGGCATGTGCCTCCCACCCCAGCCCACTTCCTCAGCTAGCTGGCTCCACCGCCAGGCTGGCACAGCCAAGGTTAAAACACGTGGGAAGAAATCTGATGCTTTTCCACAGTGGCCTGCAACCTGGCCATGTCTGGAGAGTGTCCTGGTGGGCTGGGTGGACTGCTCCTGATCTCGGGTCCTGGAGCCTGAGGGCCACAGAGAGGGAAGAGTGAGGCCAGGGCTGGGGGGCCAGAACAAAACAAGCCAGTTCCCTTGGTCCTTTTAGATAGACTCAACAGTGAGGGACAGTAGTAAGCAGGGCACTTGAGAGGGAGGACTCCCAAGCCTCAGAGAGGACATGGCTCCAAAGAAAAAAACAGAAGGGAACAGAAGGCTGCAAAGGGTCAGGATGTTGGGAAATAAGGTGAGGGACACGGGAAAACAGTATAGGGCATAGAGAACTTGCCTTGCACTCAGTCTACCTGGATTCGATCCTGGGCATCCCATATGGTTCCCCGAGCACTGCCAGGAGTGATTTCTGAGTGCAGAGCCAGGAGTAACCCTTGAGCATTGCAGGGTGTGCCCCCCCCCCCCCAAATAAATAAGAGGTGGGGAAGTCAGGCCAGCCTCTGCAGACTTTGGCCAACTCCCAGGAAACCAGGGAAGATGTACACCTGGTACCCCAAAGGGGCTCCCTGCGTGCCCACTCGGGCTGGACCCTAAAAGACCTGCAGGTGCTCCCAGTGGAAACTTCACTGAAAAAGCCAAGAGCCAGGAAGGGAAAGTACTAGCACTTTCTTCACTCCTCTCCGCATTGCACTGTCAACTAAAAGCAGCCAGGCTCACGGTCTCAAGTCTGGTGCACCCCGGCGCACGCTCACACGCTCTCTCCAGCTGACGGGCCCCCGCGGTCAGGCTGGGTGGAACTGTGCGCACACCGACGGGAACCCGCACACGAGCCTCTCTGCAGGGGGCAGGCACGCAGCACACCCTCGACAGCGGGCGCACACCCAATCGCCCGGGCTCGGGAACACGCCCCACACGCCCTCCGTTAGGCGCACGCCCGCCCCGACCGCGGCTCACCTGGCGTGTTGCACACGCACGTGAGCGCGCACATTCACACTCACGCCCCCCTCGGCCCGGTGCACACGCACTCCCAACTTCTCGGGCGGCGCGAGCACAAACAAAACTCCCAGCCCGCCAGACTCAGCCGGGACCCCACCATGCAGTCCCCAGCCCCCCGCCTCACCGCCCCCGCGAGCCGGGCGAGCGGCACCCACACCCGCGCTCCGCCGCCGCACGCACCACGCTCGCTCCGGCTCCCCGGGCGCCCGCCGCCCGCCTCCCCGCGGGCGCACCCCGCACCCACGCACCCTCCGGAGCCCGCGCCCCCCGGCCCCCCGGCCCGAGCGCGCGCGGGGCAGCCAACTCGGGCGGAGCGGGAGGCGCCCGCGCCCCCCTGCTCACCTTTCTCGCCGGCGCCGGGCGCCCGGCCCTCGTCCTCCTTGGGGTTGGTCACCTGGGTGATGATGGCCGGGCCGTCCATGGGTGCGCGGCGCGGCGGCCGCCCGCCGGCCCGGCCCCCCGCCAGCCAGGCGCGCGGGGGCGCGGCGCGGGGGGCGCGCGGGGCCGCGGGCCGGGGGGGGCGCTCGCCGCCGCCGCCGCCGCCGCCTGGGCGCGCCCGCCGCCCGGCCCCGCGCTCGGGGAGAGGCGGCCCGGGCCCGCGCCCCAGCTCTCGCCGCCGCCGCCGCCGCCGCCGCTGCTGGGCTGGAGCGGCCGCCGCCTCGTCACCATGAACCCCGGAGCCGCGCCCGGGAGAGCCGCGCACGGGGAGGCGGAGCGCGAGGCCGGGCGCCGCGGGAAGCGGGAGCGGGCGAGGGGGAAGGAGCGAGCGCGAAGCGAGGGCGGGAGGGCGGGAGAGAGGGAGGGAAGCAGGGAGGGAGCCAGGCAGCGACGGAGGGCGGGCGGGTGGGTGTGTCCCGGCCCGGGGACCGGCCTCCGCCGCCGGCGCGGCCTGCCAGGAGCGGGTGCGGGGGCGACCGAGGCGCCGGGCTCGGGGCGGGAGGGGGCGTGCGCGCCCGGGCCCGGGGGCCGGAGGGGGGTTCGGCCCGGGTGAGCCGGGTGGGCGCTCGGCGTGGCCGAGGAGGACGCCCCGGGGCGTGCGGGGGCGCGGGCCGGTCCCCGGGGCTGTGAGGTCCGCGAGCCGCGAAGGGACTTGCAGGGGCCGAGGCAGGAGTGTGGACCCACGTGTGGGACGGGGCCCAAAGACCTGGAGGGCGTCTTGGAGGGGGTAGGGGTGCTGGGCGAGGGGCGTGGAGCCGAGCAGCCGGGGCCGTGGGTGCTGAGAACTGCAGGTGCGGAGGTGGAGGTCCCTAAGGTGTGGCTCCCGACGGCAGCGAGGTGGCCCGCGGAGGAGGCCGGGGAGTGCGCGGAAGGACCGGGGCTGGGGGGCCCCTGAGTGACCCGGGGCTGAGCGAGGCTCGGTGCTCGAGGCAGCAGGCGCGAGATGCCGGCCGAGCCCGCCTCAGCTTTGGCCCGAGCGCGCCCGCAAACGGGCGGCGGGTCCTCGAGGACCAACGTCCTGGCACGTGAGGGGCCAGAACAATGGGCATTTCCGGGTAGCCTGCAGTAAGGGGGCGTCGAAGACTGAGGAGAGGAGGGGGCGAAGGACGGTCTCTGGCCCAGGCACTGTGCTTCTGGAGAGCCGGGGGCGTCGGCGAGAGCGCGTACCTAACGGAAAAGCGCCCCCTCGCTCTCTGGGGACCGGGGCCCTTCCGCTCCCGAGGCCCCGGGTTCCAACGCCGAGGCCACAGCGGCCAACCGTAAACCAGGGGGCGGGGCTGGGCGGGGAATGGGCGGGGCAGGGGCGCTCGCGCGCGCTCTTCACCAATGAGGCGGACTTGGGCGGGCCCGCGTGGCGTGACGTAGTGGGCGGGGCAGAATGGGCGGGGCGCGCGGTGTTGCTGCCCGCCTGCCGCGGGCAGCCTGTCGCCAGCTGCGCGCGCACTTAGGACTTGCGGGAGCGTCGTGGCTGCCCCGAGGCGCGGCGCGTGGGGTCGTTCTCACGCTTCTCGGTCCCGGGAGTTTGGCTCGGGAACAACCAGGCTCGTGCTCTTCGGGGGAACCATCCGACCTCGCCGAAGTTTTTAAGTAGGCTTTCGGAAACGCTCGCCGCCAAGAACCTGTCAGCAGGTCTCTCTGTGCTGAGGGGACCCTGTGAGGGGTTTCCGTGGGAGACACCGCCGGGAAGGGGCTCCTGTAACCAAGACGGTGGAAGCTTTGTAGGGAAGCTGCTATATAGAGTGTGGTTCTTAGGTAACTAAAAATCTATTAAAAACTCCTTGTTAGGGGACCCTAGAGCTAGAACAGCGGGTAGCGCGCTTGGCTTGCACCCGGGTTTGTTCCCCATTTCTGCATATCGGGACATGCACAACATCGCCAGGAGTAGTACCTGAGCACAGTCAAATGTGGCCCAGAAAGCACAGCAAAGCTCTTGTTAGACAGGCTATGGATGTTCAGTCCCCAAAATCAAGTCCAGGATCTCAGATATCATCCTGCCTCTGCCCTGTCAGAGAGGTGGGTCCCCTGTGGGTTACTTTGAGGTGTGTTCACACAGGGTTGGGGAGCTGCCCTTCAAAGGACGTCTTTGGGACCCCAGTGAGTTACCTGGGTTAACTGCACAGAGAAGAAGGTGGGGTGGGGAGAAGGAGGAAGAAACCCCAAGGTAAGTAACGCAAGAGACCCCGCCTAGCCCTCCTCAGCACGGAACAGATGAGGTCCGGATGTCACCGAGGACTCCCTCGTTCCTATGGCTAATCTTTAGGTTTATTGTGAGGCTGACTGAGGTGCTGGCAAATCTAAATGTTTTCAAGTTCAGTTTCAAAAGGCAAGATTCTGAGGCGTCAGAAAGGGCTCTACACACTGCTGTGTGGGACGAGATGGTCCTCCTACATAGCTCTGTACGCCCAGCATCCCTGCTGCTGCTTGATGAGGCTTAGCCAGGCATTTAAACTCAATCAGCATGAACCTGGGGTGGGTGTATTTTGGCTAATGCTGGCACAGAGTTCGGACCACAGGGGTACAGGGCCAAAGGAAGCGATTTCCATGTAAAAATTTCTTCTGTTGCCTGTAATAATTACTCCCCAGCACCTCCCCCACCCCACCTCAGTAGTCATTTTCTCTTAGCTGTTTTACCCACTATCCTCAGCTTCTAAGACCAACTTCTCCAATACCACCATCCCTGAAAAAAAAACTGCCTAAAAACGTTTTGTTTCGGGGATAGCCCAGCAGTGCTCTGGGCTACTTCTGTCTCTGTGCTCAGGGTCGCTTGGTGATGCTAGACTTGGAACTGGGGCCTCTCATAGGTGCTTAGTCCCCTAAGCTATCCGGCTCCATCATGTAAGTCTTTGTCTCAGATACAATTCTCTTCCTCTCCACAGTCTGCTTATTTAAAAAGTTTCACTATGTTATTCATTTCATAGATACTAAAAGAAATCAAAAGAAAATTCACCCAAACCAAGTACCCTCCTTAAATAAATTCATTTGTCTCCACTTCTTTCTATCCTTGCTTGTTGTATGTTGTATTCTTGTATGTTGATAATTTTTATCTATTAAAAAAAGGTTGAAATGATAAAATGAGCATCTTTCCATGCTGGCTAATAATTATAACTGCCAATAGTGAATCTTAGATAACAGCATTTTGGTTTTACAGAGGAAAAATTCAGGAATTACTATTGGGACAACTGATTAGAACCAAGAAGAAAACACGTTTGCTTTAGTCCTCAATTCTTAAAGCATTTAAGATGAATCGGATAGTAAACAATAACAACAAAGACATAAACTGGGGACCAGGAGAGAAAACTAAGGGGCTGGTGTACGTACTTTGCATGTGGGAGACCCAGATTCAATCATCAGCTCTGCATGACTCCCTGATCACTTCTGGGATCAACTGCCTTAATACCAGGAGATGTGGACCAAAACCAAAGAAAAGGAAAAAGCACAAGTGAATGTAGCAGAACAACATGGATAAGTGTTTTTTTTATCTTGGGTGGGAAAGAAGTAAGAGGAACTAAAACTCCAGAAATCATAAGAGCAACAAGTGTGACTACATCTAGTTCATTCAACAGCATCACTTGAATCCTCACCACATGCTAGGTTGTATGTTATCCTTGGAATCCCAGTAGTGTCAGAATCAAGGGCCAGGAGCTGGGTTATCACAGTCTTATGTAAATAATAGCTAAGAGACTCCAGGGTGGGCCTCCCCCAACTCCTGGGGCTCTCTTGACAATGGGGACAAAGCAGTTCAGCTACCCAACAACAGGTGCCAGTATCTCAATCCCCAGAGAGGGATGGCCAGGAACTGTGAAAGGGAGTTATTTTAGACAGGAAACCAAAATGTGGCCAGGGGACAAGGTTTAAAGGACTGGAACACAAGCAAAGCATGTGGGAGCCTTGGGTTTGGTTCCTTCTTCCCAGCACCCATGAATACACCTATAAAGTTAGTTAGAGATATTTCCCCATCTATCAGGTGACTCCAAAAGAACCACCTGCACTATTATTTAATGTTTTCCTATAGCTTAATTTTTATTTAAACAATCATTTAAGTAGAAAATAAGTAATACTTTTTTTTTTAATGAGAGGAAAATGTAGGAAAAATAAAAACCCTGACCATATAGAGAAAGATCTGTGCAGAGTGAGGGGACAGAGATGGGGTTGCAATGGTGTGGATTAGGGCTGGTGAGCCTGGACTCAAGTGCCAGTTAGAGGAGCTGGAGAAGGATGAGGCAGGGATGAGGGAAGTCTGGCGGAAGTCGGGCAATGCCCTGCAGAGTGTGAGGGGACACTGGGAAAGGGTGACCCATCCATAGTGTCCACAGAGAAGGCTTCACAGGAAAAGACTGGGGGAGATGTCCTGAGGACCAAGAGCTGGCAGTCTTGAAGGCCAGACTGAGTTTGAATTTTAGCTTGTGGGCAATCTTGAGCCCTTAAGAAATATTTCTTGATCAAGGGAAGGCACCACTCAAAACAACTACTAGTGAGTTTAGAACTGCAGGTGAAAGTACACAGCACAGCATGGCCACTGAAGGGGACTGCAGGAACTCCTGTAACCCAAATCCCTTGGTTGCCTGCGTAGTGAGACTGGGCTGGGAGCCCCAGCCCTGAGTAGGAGGCGAATGGATAAGAGAGGGTGTGAAGCCTGGAGAATCCTCCAGGGGGTGTTAGGAAGGGAAAGGGTGATATTTTGCCCACTCAGCTCAGCCCAGCACATCATCCCTGGTCACCCCTCACAGCTCTGCCCAAGCGACATCTGGCTGATTTCTTCACCACCATCTCATGGTTGCTGGAGCCAAATGTGCGTGTCTTCTCCCTTTGCCCCGGTCCCTGAGGATTCTCTCCATCTGTTCCAAGATGACCTGTGCACTGCACTTTGACCTTTCCCCTTCCCTCTAGATACCTCCCTTCCAGCAATAGGGGCCCCTTAAGGCCCAGTGGTCAGCAGGCAGGTGGAGCCTGACCCCTGCTGGTTCCCTTGTTAAAACAGCTTCTCTCCCAGCTCTGGGTTGAACTCCGAGCAGCCACTCAGCTGTTCCCAGGGCTTTCACAGGCGCCTCAGCAATGTGCTAGAGAGGTAGGGAGTTGGAGTGCTGTACCCCACTCAGCAGGAGATGCCCCTCGCAGAGTGGAGGTGGCTGAGCATAGAAAGAAGGAACTCTTGGGGCTCAGGGAATGTGTGGGGGAGAGCAAGGGTCAGGCTGGTGGGGGCAGCACCTGGGGACTGAGATGGTGCAGCCTTGGGGTGCCCAGAAATAGAAGAGAGAGTCCTGGCTCTTTATTCTCTCCTATCTTCTCTTCTATCTCCCCCACCTCTTGCCTGCTCTGCCCTGCCCTGAGAATTGGGAGAAGAATTTGGGGACACAGCCCTACACTCAGGTCCTCTCTGGAGCCCCGGGAGTGGTGAGGGGGATGTAGTGGCTCCCGCAAAGGAATGGGCACCAAGTGAGCAGGGAAGTTCTGCATGCCTACAGCCTCCTGGCAGCAGTAGCTTTAACTCCTCAAGGGGTGCCCATACACAGAAGCTCAAGTGGGTTTGGTTAGTGGGGTCGTTGGGGCCCTGGAGGTGGGGCTCAGCTAATTTGAGGTCTCCTGGTGACCAATCACCAGGCATTACTCTGCCAGGCACTGGCATCTCAATTCCCCCCATCTGGGAACCCCAGGCTGGAACTCTGGCTCCACCCTCTTTTCCCTTGCCCGGGCTGGCAGAGGCTGTGCAAGCTGAGGCGGCAGCTCCAGACATGCCCACTCCTGGTGGGCCTGGCCACAGACACCTTGGTATACACAGGTACCAGCTCACTGGCACACAAGCACAAATACATGCCTGGGCACAGGGTGCTCATGTGACAAGGCGGACTCTGCCCAGGCTGGTTTTTCCCCCTGGGCAACACCTTTCCCTACACCCCTCCCCCTTCCTCTGGCTCTTCATACTCTGCCTTTCCGAGCATCACCTCAGCCCTTAGGTGCCCCTGAACCAACCTCCTGACCTCCTGGCTCTCTTGGACCCTCCCAGAAAGGATCAAAGGGCATGCCTGGGGGTGCACTGGCATCTTTGCCTCACACAAACTTCTCCAGAGAGAACCGGAGGGAGGGAAGGTCCAGGGAGAAAAGAAGAACCTCCACGTGGTCTGGGCAGATAGGGCAGGGGGTGAGACCTTGGATGTGACCCACCCAGAATCCACCTTCGCACCACACAGGGTCCCTTGAGCAATGCCAGGATATGTCCACATGTGCCTGCTGTGCTTTGTCAGATACACCATCACACACACATGTAAAATTGATTCGCAGCAAGGGCTCTGGAAGGCCATCTACCCCATCCTGCCAGGCACTAACATAGCCTTGGGGTGCGGGCTCTGGGGGCCTTGCCCACACACTGGGCAGAACAGGATAGGAGGGGATTGAGTGCCAGGGCTGGGTAGGCCCTGCCTCAGCTCAGACAGTCCCTGGCCAGCGCCTCCTCCCT
Source organism: Sorex araneus (assembly GCF_027595985.1). Taxonomy (NCBI): domain Eukaryota; kingdom Metazoa; phylum Chordata; class Mammalia; order Eulipotyphla; family Soricidae; genus Sorex; species Sorex araneus. Next base: position 36,353,609 of record NC_073305.1, on the reverse strand, counting down.
GCACTGTTCTAGGCAGGCACATGGAGGTACTGGTCCATTGCCCAGAAGGCACAAGATAAGTGCAAACCAGGAGACAGCTGCCCTTTTCTAAGCTTGAGGAAGTAAAATAGGTTGAACACTTTGGAACCATTGTTAAAACATTTGAAGGGACAGGGCATGTGGCGTAGAGGTAGAGCTCATGCCTTGTGTGAGGTCCTGGGTTGAATCTAGCACCACAAAACTTATTTTAAAATATTAGAGGTCAACTATTTTAGAGAAAAGAAGATAATTGCCTTGAGTGTTCATAAGGCCCTTTCATAGTTACTGTCTTTTCAGATCCTGGTGACTTGTGGCAGAAGTGGAGGTGACTAGGTGTCACCCATCCTGCTTACTTCCAAGCTCTTACAAGGTTCCAGGTGTCACCTAAGAAAGCAAGCTCTTAGGGAAGGATCAGTATAAGTGTGTCTTCAGGGATCTCTGCACACCTGAACCCAGCTCAGAGCTCAGAGAAACCCACCTCTCTCAGGTATCAGGGATAAACCTCAGGATCTGGGTCATCTAGGGTCAGAACCATGCTAGACCAGCACTACACTATCTCAGGAGGAGTCATATTGTCACAACTGTGACAAATTCATGGATCTTCAGTGGTCTAACTCAAGAGTAGAGAACTTCTAGCTTGTGAGAGAGAAAGCTCTGGAGAAAGCACAGATGGTGCCTTCTGTTTCCTGTACTGTGAGTTGTCATTTTGGCACCTTGCTGACCAGAGGAAGCTCATTCTCAGACACAGCAAACAACACTTCTATCTGGGAGCATGTCCTTCATATGAATGTCAACCAGTCCAGACCAGTCACCCCCAAACACAACCTTTTTTGTTTGTTTTGTTTTGGGGGAGTCACAAACAGCAGCGCTCAGAACTTGCTTCTAGCTTTATGCTCAGGGATCACTCCTAGCAGGCTTGGGGGACCACATGGGATGCTGGGGATAGAACCTAGGTTGGATACATTGAAGACAAGCACCCTACCTGCTGTACTATCACTATGGCCCCCAGATACCTCCTATATTGAGCTTTACGCTCTGTCCTCTATTCCTCTCCTCCAATCACCTCAAGACCAGTATCACACAACTAAGGATACCCCCTGTAGTCCAGAGCCCACTGAAAATTTTGAACGAGCTAATTCAAATCCTGGTTATCCTGCCTCCTTCATTCTTTTCCACAGAAACTACAGTGAAGTCTCTTTATCCTTCTGCCTCCTGACCACCTCTGGTGTTTCCCCATGTTGCCCTGCATAGCTATGTCTGCCATCTTCTTGTGGAAACTGAGTCTAACAAACTCTTCAGTGGCACTTGTCTTCTGCATCATCATCCTTGAACAAAGGACATAGTGCATATTTTCCAACAATGGTCTTCACCAACCTGGGCTTCCTCATACCGTGATGACTGAGTTGCCAGCATGTCCTCTCAGAGAGCAAACCCCAGGGGGTAGCGAGACCACATCATAGTCCCAGAAGCTACAGGGGATCTCCTTTTTTTTTTTTTTTTGCTTTTTGGGTCACACCCGGTGATGCTCAGGGTTACTCCTGGCTCTGCACTCAGGAATTACTCCTGGCGGTGCCTGGGGAGCCATATGGGGTGCCGGGGATCGAACCTGGGTCGGCTGCATGCAAGGCAAATGCCCTACCCTCTGTGCTATCTCTCTGGCCCCAAGTACTGGCCCTTTTTTTTTTTTTATTATATCACCATGTGGAAAGTTACAAAGTTTTCAGGTTTATGTCTCAGTTATAGCAATATTCAAACACCATCCCTTCACCAGTACCCATATTCCACCACCAAAATCCCCAGTATACCCCCCGCCCCCGCCCCCCACCCCAACTGTATAACTGATAAATTTCACTTCATTTTCTCTTTACCTTGATTACGTTCCATATTGCAAAACAAAACTCACTATTGTTGTTGGAGTTTCCCCCCAAGAAAGACAGCCCTACTAAGGAAGCATTTGATAATTGGTTTTCCATTAAAAGATTGTATGTTTTCAGTTTTTAGAAAAGGTCGGATGTGTTCCAGTCCTGCAACCCGGAGCTGTGTTAGTTGCTGCTCAGTGTTGCCAGGGCTCCATCTGGAGAAGGTGTGCCTCCTGTACCTCCTCCGTCTGGATCCCCGGTGTTGCTGGCCCGGTTTGGGGTCCGAAGCATTTCTCCAGCCGCGTTTCTCACCAGACTGACTGGCCCTTCTTAATGGAGGCTGCCTCACACCATCTCTGAGAAGGGGGTGGCACTGTTTCCTGAGATGTGGGAGATTGTCCCCCGTCCTCAGGCCACCAGACTTGGGGAAGAGCCCAAGGCAGTGCTGTCTCTGGATTTTGTTGTCACCAGCCTTCACAAACTCTCTGTGAGACAGAGCTGAATATTGCCACATACAGTCATGGAAACAGGCTCAGAGATGTGGGCAGCTTGTTCAGTCACACAGGCAGATTGAGGAACAGATAAGGCAGTGGTGTATTTCTGTCCCCGAAGCAGGTGGACAGGCATGTGACTTAAGGGTAGAGCACTTGCCTTGCATGTGTGCGGTCTTAAGTTTAACTTCTGGCACCACCAGCCCCCTCCCCCTCCCCAAACCCCCCAAAACCGCAAAAACATTAACAAAGCAGCAAAAATCAGCTGCTGGAGGTTACATGGCGGTCTTTGGCTGGGGGTGTCCAGATTCTGACCCCTGACTCCTGAGCCTGAATCAGGGAGTCACTAAAAGACACTCTGCCTGGTTTATCTGAAGAAGAAACAGCATTGAAGGGAGTCCAGAACAGTATTCTGGGAATGGCATATGAAGGAACAGAACCTCCTTAGTGTGAATGGGATTTATCTGGGCTGAGTAGCAAAGAATCAGAGGCTGAGACGGGTGCTTTGATTTGAATAAGGATGCCTGAGATTTAGACTCTTTAGGTCTGTACTCGGTAGGACGACAAGAGGCGAAATTCATGATTCTAGACTGCTTCTCTTCTGGAATCTTTCAAAAGATATATATGTGGGGGAGCCAGAGGGAAGGCACTTACCTTTCATGGAACCAACCTGAGTTCGATCCCAGGCACTGTACATGGTTCCCTGAGCCCTGACAGGAGTAAGCCCCGAGCACTGCTGGGTGTAGCCTCCCTTTCCATCCAAAATATATAAGAAAATGGAGAGAAATGACAAGTGAAGAAGACTAGCATTCCTCTCCTTGGCATATCTGATCCCTCTGGTAAAAGGTTTTTTTCTCCCCTCCACCTTGAGTAGCTCTTCCCTGCCCTCTCGGGCCCACATCTTCAGGGATCACATTCTCTGAATTCAGTGCTCCTGCCTCTGCTCCCCTTAGTCTTTGGGATTATTAATCAGGAAAGAGCAATTGTAGGGTGAAAAAAGAAAGGTGGTATGGATGTCTCTTAACCATGTCTGGTTAAGGCTGCAAAGTAAGACATCCTGGATCTGACAGTTTGGGTTGCATGTTAGAAGTGACTCTCCTAGAGAAGTGCTTGATGAAGGCCTGGGCCTGCAGTACTGCCACATCTTCCTCTACTCTGCTAACCCCCCAGGTGCAATGGGAAAGTTGCACATCTACTGTGCTTAGTGAGAGAAGATGGTAGCCTTAAAGACTCAACCTGTAACAACCAGCTCTATACTCTCTGTGATAAGGACTTAATAGAGGAAATGTTGAGGATGTTTCAAAGTGGTTTAAAAAAATGGAACTGGCAGCCAATAAAACACAAGAGGATATGAGAGCAGAAATGAGAAATCTACAAGCAGAAATGACAGAACTAAGGGATTTGGTAGGTAAAATGAAAAACTCACTTGAAGGCCTTGGCAGTAGAGTAATTGCAGCTGAGGACAGAGTCAGTGAGCTCCAAGATGAGATGCAGAAAATGTTCAGACAATTGCAAAAGATAAGGACTCAAAATAAATGAACAGCAGACAAAAGAATTCTGGGATAAATTCAAGAGGAACAACATAAGAATCATTGGGGTCCCAAAGATCCAGGAAGGCAATTCTGATGAAAAAGCATAAGTTTCTAGAGTTAAAAGCTCATGCTGCCAGATTCAAGAGGCCTGAAGTTTACCAGCTAAAAGACTGAAATAAAGACTCTGGGACAGATTAAAATCAGAATGATGAAAGGCATAGACAGAGATAGAATACTGAAAGCAGTAAGATCAATGAAGGAAATCACATACAAAGGAGCATCCTTAAGATTGACAGCAGATTTATCGAATGAGATCCTGTGGGCCTTAACACAATGGTGACCCACAGGCTGCAAGGGGCGCTGAAGGAGGTCCTTGCTGTTCACTTCCTAATCAGAAAACCTTAACATGTGCCCCCAAATCACTTTCTTTGACAATATCAAGATACAGTTTTCCTCCTTCCTAACTTAATGCGACTTTAATATATCAATTTTTTGGAATTAATCTATCAATTTTAAGTTACCCCCTTTATTTGACAAGTGTCCCCCTATATTTTCTCCTACAGGGGGCTTTGAAAGAGTATCGGCTCCCAGAAACCAGAAGAGCAATGACTTTCAGGCTTCCAAAGGCAATTTAATGAAATGCAAGACTTCTGGGATGGTGGAGTGAGGGACACTACCTCCTCCCCCGACCCCCTACAAACACACAGGAACGCGCGCGCACGCACGCGCGCGTGTGCGCACACACACACACACACACACACACACACACTACTTTTCTTCTTCCCTCTACCGATGTCTCCTGGTTCCCTTCCCACTCCCCAGCTTTCCTTCATAACAGGCATATTTTAAAGATTGGTCTGATAGCTTACAGTAATGTTGCCTCTACTAATTTAGATAATAATAGATTCCTCACCTTCACACTTCAGCTGAGCCCAAGCCTCCTGACCTTTGCCTCTGTATTACCTTCATCTCACTTCTCTGGATTAGCCCTCCATTTCTCCCATAAAGGATTACAAATTATGATAGGTTTATAGAAACATTTCAATAATAGAGCATTCCTCTATGCCCTTCCAATTAAATTCCCCACATAAGAACTTTTTATCCCCTCCTATTATCATTTGAACAATTTTAATGTAAGTTGTAGACATATTTCTCAACATTTAAGTATTTAGTTAATAAAGCAAGAACATTCTCATATAATCACGTCCAATGATGTCCACTTGTCACTTGTCACCCCGTTGCTCATTGATTTGCTCGAGTGGGCGCCAAGTAACATTTCCATTCATCCCTGTCACGTGCTAGTGTAGCCCAATAGCATCTGCTCGCTCCAGGAACACGAAGAGCCTCAAACCGTTCCTTCAGGTTTTGACGAAGAAGTCTGACCATCTTGTAGGTGGGCTGCCAGGCGTTCTTTTGATGTCCCATGGAATCCAGGCAGTAACGTCTCTAGTCCAGCAGTTGTCTCCAAATCGCATTACATGTTTGGCCCATCTGATTTTTGACATGTTGGCAAACGAGGCAGCGTCCCTGATCCTCGATCGTCGATAGAGGTCGGAACTCAGGATTCCTTGTCTCATTTGAGTGAAACGTGATACTCCAATCATAGCTCTTTTGATTCCTCTTTGGGAGACCCCAATAGCATTCTCATCCTGTTTTCTTAGGGCCCAGGTATCTGAGGAGTATGTTAGCGCAGGAAGAATTGTGGAGTCAAAAAGATGTGCCCGGAGCCAGAGGTTCTTCATCCTCTTAACTTCTTCAACGCTCTTGAAGGCATTCCACACCCTCTCTTCCTCCTTTGCACCAAGTCGTTCATCATGTTGAGTTCTCGACCCAGGTACACATAACTGCTGCATTCAGAGATGCTCGTTCTGTTGAGAGCAAATAGAATATCAGGAACTAGTTCATTTCTCATGAACATTGTCTTCGGGAGGTTCAGCTGCAGTCCAACCTTTCCACACTCACGGTCGAAGTTGGCCAGTATTCATGCTGCTTGGCTAATGTTTCTTGTTATTAGAATGATGTTATCAGTGAAGCAGAGGTGGTGTAGTTGCTGACTGGCTACCTTCACTTTCATTCCTTCCCATTCCAGTCATCGAATGATGTTCTTGAGGGTGGCACTGAAGAGTTTCGGTGAAATGGTATCACCTTGTCAAACCCCTCTCTCTTTTTTTTTAATTTTATTTTTGAAATAATTTAAATTTATTTATTTTTTAATTAGTGAGTCACAGTGAGGGTACAGTTACAGATTCACACATTTTCGTGCTTCTTTTTCCCTCATGCAATGTTTGAGAGCCCATCCTTCAATCAGTGTCCATTCTCCATCCCCAGTGATCCCAGTATCCCGCCAACCCCCCAATCCCATCCCCCTCACCCCACCCCGTCTCTGTGGCAGGGCATTCCAACTTGATATCTCTCTCTCTTTTTGGCTGTTGTGGTTTGCAATAGGGGTATTGAGTGGTCATCCTGTTCAGTGTCTAGTCTAGCATGCATCTCCCTTCCCGCATAGGATCTCCAATCACATATAACTTGGTGTTCCCTTCTCTATCTGGGATGACTTTCCCCCAGCGTGTGAGGCCAGCTTCCAAGCTATGGAGCCAACCTCCTGGTATTATATACTGCTATTCTTGGGTATTAGTCTCCTACTCTGTTGTTTTATATTCCACAGATGAGTGCAATCTTTCTATGTCTGTCCCTCTCTTTCTGGCTCATTTTACTTAGCATGATACTTTCCATGTTGATCTACTTATATGCAAAGTTCATGACTTCATCCTTTCTAACAGATGCATAGTATTCCATTGTGTAGATGTACCAAAGTTTCTTTAACCAGTCATCTGTTCTTGGACACTCGGGTTTTTTCCAGATTCTGGCTATTGTAAACAGTGCTGCAATGAACATATACGTGCAGATGTCATTTTGACTATACTTTTTTGTTTCTCCAGGATATATTCCCAGAAGTGGTATTGCTGGACCAAATCAAACCCCTCTCTTTACGTCGATGATCACTTCTTTGTAGAATGGTGAGATCCTGGTGGTAAATCCATAATACAGCTCGAGGAGAATCCTGATGTACTGAGTTTGAATGCCCTGTTTGGCTAGGGCTTTGATGACCACTTCAGTCTCAACAGAATCAAAGGCTTTCTTTAAATCAATGAACGTTAGACAGAGTGGCATCTTGAACTCTCTCGAAACCTCAATGAGCCTGGTCACCATGTGGATATGGTGGATCGTGATGAATCCTTTTTGGAACCCGGCTTGCTCGCATGGTTGTACTTCATCTAGTGTTCTGCCTATTCTATTCAGGACGACACAAATGAACAACTTGTAGACGATGGACAACAGGTAGATCGGACAATAGTTGCCGATATCATGGATATCTCCCTTCTTGTACAACAGAACAGTCCTACTGGTTTTCTATTGAGGTGGAACCGTGTATTCAGATAGGTAGCATGTGAAAAGCTGAGCCACTGTATTGACGAGTACTGGTGGCAGATTCTTCAGGTGTTCAGGTCTGACCTTGTCTGGACCAGGTGCTGTACGCCTCTTTACCATCGAAATGGCATGTTGGATTTCGGAAGGGAGAACACTGGGAATGACATATCCATCCTGTGGAATTTGGTATGTGGGCAGGTAGATGTGGCTATTGAAGAGATCTGAGTATAAGTCATGGATAGCATTCTCCATTGCCCTTCTGGAAGATGTAATAGATCCATCAGGACGTTGGAGGGCAATCATCTTGGTCTTGTAGCTGGCGAAGAACAGGCGGGTGTTGTGAATACTTTTCCTGGCTTCTGCTACATCAGCCAGCACTGCTGCCCTTCTCTCTTTGAGGCCTTCCTTAATTGCTTCTCTGCACAGCATTGCAAGCTCGGACGTTAGCTTATGATTGCCTGAGACTCGTGCCAAACCACGTTGGCGAATGAGCTTGAGAGTTTCCAAAGACAGGCATCTTTTTTTGTGGCTTTCTCTCTCTTTGCATTCCTCGCACAGTCATGGAGGTGCTGAACCAGTTGATCATATTCCTCATTGAAGTTGTGAACGATGGCATCTTCCCATATTGCCGCAATAGTGTCAAAAAACTACCAGTTGGTGGTTGTTCTGGGAGTTCTTTTCTTAAACTTTGTAGCCCTTTCCCCCTGGTCTATGAAGTAGAATTTTGCATGAAGGAGACAGTGGTCTGATCCCATTTGGAATTTTGGGACAACAGCGACATCAGTCAGGCAAAACCATTGATTGAATATGATGTGGTCAATTTCATTGTGGAACTGTCCACTGGGAGAATCCCATGTCCAGCATTTAGATTCGGCCTTCAGGAACTGTGAGTTATCATGGATGGTCTTGGTCAACATGATGAACTCAGACAGTCTCTTATCCTGTTTGTTCCATTCTAGGCCATGGGTCCTGATGTGGAATTCTTCAGGCCATCTTCTCTGTCCTATCTTGGCATTAAAATCACCGACAGTGACCTTGTAGAAGGTGTGGTCTTTATAGAACTTCTCCAGCTTCATGTAGAACTTCTCAATTTTTTCTTCATCGTAATTGGATGTTGGTGTGTAGATAAAGATAGAAACTGCCGGCAATGAGCCACATCTATTCAAATGTAAGCATCTGATTCGGGTTGTTAGGCATTTGGGTTGTTAGGCATTCAAATGAATCAGTGCTCATGACCAAGTTCATGTTGATGAGGACACCAACACCACCGACGCCTCTACTGTCGCATGTTCCGAGAAACAGTTCTTCCCCAGTGTCGAAAACAGTGTGATGTGATTGATGCCTTCTCCTCTCGGTCAGTCCAATGACATCATACTTGATCTTCTGCGCTTGCACCATCAGGTCCTCAATGGATGCTTCTGATGCCAGCATATGTGCATTGAAAGTACAGACAGTCATTTTAGTCCTTCTTCGTTTTGGCAGCCTAGTTCAGCCCTGAGATTTTATCAGTCTCTCCTTGCTTGTCCTTCCCAACACTGCCTTACTGGGGGCTCTTTCAGGGTCAGGGAAATGAGTCCCATTATTGTTACTGTTTTTGGCATACCGAATATGCCACGGGTAGCTTGCCAGACTCTGTTGTGCGGGCAGGAGACCCTCGGTATCTTGCCGGGCTCTCCGAGCGAGACAGAGTCTTTTAGGGTGGCCTCTAATCACCCTTACAGGTGCTCCCAGTCTACTGAATGCAAGCTTTTGGTGGACTGGCATGTTGTAATGATCTGCACACTGACAAACACACACCTGCCTATGTCTCTGGGCAGCACCTGTTGGTTCACTCTTCGCTGGTTGGCACCATTGCCATCCCCTGCCACGATGAGGTGGTTAACCACTGAGGGGGATGTGCTATATCAATGTAATTAATTCCATATTATTGATATAATTATATATTGATATACATATCTGTATATAATATATAAATCATATCAGGAAATAACACTGAAACTCTACGATTATCTAATGTACGTATCTTATTCACATTTTGCATTGATCCATTTTACAGGTTTTAGCATCAGGGAAAACTTTTTGTTGTTGTTGTTTTGCTTATTTCTGGCCGAGCATCCACTTTAGAATTATGCTGTCAAGTTCCATGGCTTCTATTCACCTGGAATAGCTTCTCAACCTTCCTTCATCTTTCCAGTTTAGAAGTGTGCTGACCTGTTATTTTGTACACTAGTCCTCATTTAGAGCCTGGTCTATTGCTACCCAGTGACTTGACTTGGGATTTGGGGCAGGAGTGCTTCAGAAGAGCTTTTGTATCCTTATGAGCATGTCAGATGATGAGGCACAGGGTGTTTTGTGACATTACTGGCAACATTAACTTTGATCATGAGATTAAGGCAGTACCACTAAGATTTATCTGCTGTAAATTTTGTCCCTTTGCAATTAAACATTTTCCAGAGAGGTACTTTGATATAATGTAATTATCTTTATTATCATCAAACATCTACCCCTAATTTGAGCATCTCTATAGGGATTCTTGCTTGAATGAATTAACAGATTTTCCTGGTTTGATCGTGGGAGTCTGTTCAAGTGGGTTTTTGTGCTTGGCTGCCACGTCCCCCTTATCCTCACAGTGTCTCCTTGCTTTATGGTGCAAATTGTTCCAGATTAATCTTGTTCTTTCTTTGTACAAGGTCTGTAACTTGCATTATCTAAGTAGCCTTGATTTTTCATTGGATAATGACCTTTATAAACCAAGAACTGGGTGCTAGATGTACTTATTGCCATTGGGATATTTTGATTATAGCCTCACTCAGTGGACACAGAAAAAGATATTCATCCATACCAATTTTTCATCTTTATCCTTACTAGTTCTTCTATGAGTCCTCTATTTAACCTACAAAAACCATGACTTTATAGTGATACTTCAAATTCCTATCTAACAACACATGGATTAGTATAGCCTCTTTGCATCCCATTTGTAACTCCAACAGTGAGAAATTCTATGCTCGGTATCCATAATATGTTTATTACCCAATCTTAGAATACCCAGAAAGTAGCTTCAGAATTGCTAACCTAGACAACTGACTCACTAACTAGAGCTCAGCATTCACTTACAATTCACACACACTCTTTCTTTGGCCAAAATATTTCATCGAAATCTTATTTTGAGTAGTTCCTCCACTTCCAAGTTAGGATTATTTTCCTTGTTTTATTGTTTTTAAATTTTATTTGTTCTCAGGAGCTACTCCTGGCTGGCTCTGCTTGGAGGTCATGTCTAGTGGTGCTCTGGGCCCCATGCGGTGAGAAGACTTGAACCCAGACCTCCTGTATGCAGCTACTTTTTTGTTTTCATCCTGACTTACTCAGAGCTGAAGATCAAACTCAGGGCCTTCTGTTTGGAGGCCTGTGCTCTACCACTGAGCTATTACATAATTATCAATTTCTAGCTTACTCTTACTTACCAAGTTCTAGCTATCAATTTCTAGCTTACTCCTCAGGAATGCATACTTAGTACTACATATGTGATATATAATACACAGTTATACATATTATAATTTCTCATTTCCTATATATAGGGTAGAATACAACAGCTGATCATTTGTACCTTTTCCACTTAACTGTATAGCCTGCAAATTACTTATTTCACCTTATAGAGAGCTTTTCTTTCTTTCATTTTTTTTGGCCACATTAAAAATTAAAATGATGCTGCAATGAAGACCTTTTCTTTTGTTGGTGGAGTATCTTAAGGGCAAATTTCTGGAATAACTGTGTCAAAAAGTAAACACATGCAGCTTTTGTTAAGATCGGCCAATTTCCTCCCTGGAATGGTTGTATCCACTTGCATTTTCAACAGCAGAGTACCTCTTTCCCCACAGCCAAAATAGAATATGTTATTATGCTTAAAACTTTTTGCCAACCTTCTAGAAATGTGTTTCTCAAAAGAATTTAGTTGTATTTTTCTCATAGTGTGAGTTGATCATATTTTCATATGTTTAAGGCCCAATTTAACCAAACCAAAACAACACAATTCCAGCCCAGAGAAATAGCACAGCGGCTTAGAGCATTTGCCTTGCAAGCCTATGGTCATAAGTTCAAATTCCTGGTGTTGGGCAAGAGTTGATGGTACAGGGGGAAAGGTTCTGGCCTTGTACCTAGTGACCCTGGCATCACATACGGTCACAGAGTAATCCCTGAGCATGGCAAGGTGTGTCACCCTGCCCCCATTCCTGGTATCACAAAATTTCGGATCCCAATCCAGGCAGTGGTGCTGCTTTAACTTGGCAGTGCTGCCATCTCAGATCCCTGCAACTGGAAGTGATTCCCATCTACACATCAGTCAGGTGAGTATGAGCACCTCAAAAGAGAGGTGTGACTCCTGTGAGTGCCATGGGCAAGAAGTACAACTTCTAACAAGCACATGTGTGAGCATGACAGCAATCCTGGTGAGCACCACAGATATAACTTGCATGCTTCAATTAAGAGTGCAAATCCTAGTGGGCATGTGCAAGCACCACAACTAACACAGTACAGCCTCAGTGAGTGCCTTCGTGAGTGTGTGAACATGTGACCTAATCCCTGGCCCCTATCGAGAGCTTGGCCAGGTGTGTGTGTATGTGTGTGTGTGTGTGTGTGTGTGTGTGTGTGTGTGGTGGTGGTGGTGGGTAGGGTTGGGGGACGAACATCCCACCTTTGCAGCACCAGAACCAACAACCACAAAAGGAAGAGGGAGGGGGACATAAATAACATGTGTTTTTCCACTTAAAAAAATCTCACTTTGGGGTTAGAGTAATAACATAGTGGTAGGGCACTTGCTTTGATTTGATTTGGTTTGATCCCTGGAACCACATACAGTCCCCTAGTACCCAGAGCCCCTCCAGGAGTGATCCCTAAGCCTGGAGTCAGGTGTAAGCCCTGAGCTACACTGGGTGTGGCCCCCTAACCCAAATCAAAACAAACAAACATCCCCCTTCTCCCACTTTTTGGAGTGTTTTCTATATAAATGATACTGACTTTTTATCTGTGACATAGCAAATATTTTTCTCCCATTTCATTTATTGATGGCATTTTTTTCCAGGAAAAAAAGATAGCTTAGAGGGCCATTGTGCGTCCCTGACACCATTTGATCCTTGGCATCACATGGTTTCTTGAGTACTGCCAGGTGTACCCTGCCCTAACCATGCCAAGGGTGTTTCCATCAGCACCTCTGGGTGTGGCTCCAAAACTGAAAAAAAAAATTAAAAGAGGGCATATTTGATACTTGGTAAGTATTTGTTCAATGAGTGAATATTTATAGATTGGAAATAAGAAATAATTAATTTAATAAATGAGGAGCCAGAGAGATAGTACAGCATGTAAGGTGTTTCCCTTGCTGATATTAGCCCTAGGTTCAGCCCCCAGCACCTCACATAGTCCCTTTATCCCCACCAGGAATGATCTCTGAGCACAAGGGAGGGGTAAATTCAGACACTGATACATGTACCCACCTCAAAAAAAAGAGAAGATAATAAATGATCTTCTGAAAGCCACTGAGAACACATAGTAGAAGAAGCACATAAAATATGGGGATAAGTTGGGACAAACTTCACAGAGATCAACTGCCTATATTTGCCCAAATCACAAACCACAAGGCAATTATCTTCATGCTTCCGCATCTAGAAATCTCTTCAAAGTATGTTGCACACAAACAAGATGATGATGTCATTAACTGTTGTGATAATAGAAGTCTAGAAAAATTGTAAATTTCCATCAAATAAAGGTTGCATACATAAATCATGTTCTGATCCATATTCTGAACTCCAGAATATCAAACAGTGACTTAAAGAATAAGGACTGAGAGAAGGAAAGATACAAGGGTCATTACAGACTTACAGATTACACTTACTTTTGTGTATATAAGGAAGCATCAAAGATCCACTTTATTTATTTATTTATTTCTGCATTTTGGGTCACACCTGGCGATACTCAGGGGTTACTCCTGGCTCTGCACTCAGGAATTACCACCGATGATGCTTAGGGGACCTTATGGGATGCTGGGAGTCGAACCCGGGCAGCATGCGTGCAAGGAAAATCCCCTACCCACTGTGCTATTGCTTCAGTCTCATCAAAGATCCACTTTAATATTTACTTGTAAATATCATGAGACTTAACATACGTCTCAGAGACCTGGGCCCTACGAAAACAGGATGAGAATGCTATTTGGATATCCCAAAGAGGAATCGAAAGAGCTATGCTTGTAGTTATCACATTTCACTCAAGTGAGAGAAGGAATCCAGAGTTCCGACCTCCGTCTCCTCGACCATCAAGAACCAGGACGCTGTCTCGTTTGCCAAGGCGCTGAAAATCAGATGGGCTTGACACATAATGCGATTTAGAGACGACCGCTGGACTAGAGCTGTTACCGACTGGATTCCACAGAATGTCAAAAGACTGCGTGGCCGCCCATCTATGAGATGGTCAGACTTCTTTGCCAAAACCTTGAACAAATGGTTTGAGGCTCTTTGTGCTCCTGGAGCGAGCAGATACCATTGGGCTACACTAGCACGTGACAGGAACAAATGGAGACATTACTGGCGCCCACTCGAGCAAATCAAAGATCAATGGGATGACAAGTGACAAGTGACAAATATCATGAGAAATAGTTAGACTTATAAGAAACAAATATTGGTCGAGGGGCTGGGGGAATTATGGTGAAGAAGCTGAGCAGATGGGAAGAATGTAGGAAGGAAATTGTGTGTTTATATGTGTATTTCTTTTCTGCTCAGAGGGGTAGGTTTTAAACCCAACATTCATATGTGCATCTCTAATGTGTACATGCATACAAACACACACCAGCCACGATGGAACTAAAGAGACAAAATAGGAAGCCTTCAGACCCGGCAGACCACAGCTCTCCAGTCAGAATGTTGATTGGACAACCAAATGATGGAAACTCTAGGTCTCTCACTGGAAGTTCAGTGATATATTGTGTATGCTGATTCTATTTTGACAAAAATGGCCATGAAATATGTTTCCACTCCAGTATTTTCTGAGAATAAGGTAGTAGGATACACTTGATGTATTGGCAGTAAATAAACCACTTCATCCAAAGGAGAAAAAGGGCAATTCCAATTTGGACCAGGGATCTCCATGCCCCATAGGACAGATTCAAAAGATTCATGAGAAAAATGTAAATGTTTTAGCTAGTGAAATGTTCAATGGGAATTCAGCAAAGAAAGAATGTAGCAAGTAACTATAGCTATGGAATAATAGGAAGCAAGATGTTCTAAGATATTGAAATGCAAATTCAGGAAACCTTCAGAGAATAACAGATCTTATATATTATGTATGGCACGACATATGATCAATGTGCAATGAATTTAAAAGAAGAAAGTGTATTAAGCTGAGTGCTGCTACTCAAATGAATTAGATGTAGAAGTCTGTCTGGTTATGGCATTTTTTGAAATATCTTAAATAGGGAATCTCAAAGAATAATCATAACTCATGCCTGGGAAGATAATATTTTTAAATGTAAATTTTAGTAACTTGTCTTTGTTCATTTGGGGGTTTATAATGAATTTTTTTTCTGTTGTCCCCACTATTTCTTTGTGAATTTTATCTTCCTTTATAAGAATAAACAAATTTCAAGAAATTTTGTTTTGTACTCTTGTAGAAATATTGTTGATTTAATGGCACTTATCCTGTTAGTACAAGGGATAAAGAGCGAATCTCCTTGTCAAGAACATAGTTTTGGAGAGGGAGTGAAGAAATATGTCACAAATGGAGCCTAAGGAATGGCCATATTTCATTTAGGATCATGCTTTATGCTTCATCATAATTCTCAATTTCTCCATCGTTTTACAACCTGAAGTGAATACAATATCTAAATTAAAAATGGATTTTTTTTATAAGTTTATGGTTGAAGTTTCTTTTTGGCTTTTTTAAGGATATTTCTTTCTTTTATTCACCCATTGTTCCCACTAATTAACTAACTAGCTTAATTTCTTGATTATTGTAAGCCCTCAGCAATACTTCACTGACTATTCAGAAAATGAAATGGTATGTTCCCATCCATAGTCATCAGAGCTATACTTTAAGTTCATATTAGAAAGGCTGCAATGACATATCAAGACCACCAGGGGACAGCCGATATCCAGAATATTTGATCTGTCTAATGATTTCAGATTCTAGATGGCAAAGGAGTTGTCTTTACCTTGGCCCTCCCTCCTAGCTATGGAGCTGGCAGAAGGCTATTGTCCCTCCAGCTGCCTGCTAGGAGAATTGCTGGCTCTAATCCTCACGTCTCACGGCATGGCACTCAGTGCCTCTTGCTTCTGTGTTCCAGCTACTGGGATTTTCCCAATTTCTTGAACAATTAAGGCTCCTGCCTGCCACCAGGTAATCCTTTTGCTTCATGCCTCTATAATAACCTTTAGTTGGCGGATGATTATCATTAATGAGCCTATTTATACAGTCTGTGCTTCAGAGGTGTGGGGCATGAGCCCCGGTGCTCTGAGTGCTCCCTGGTGGACACAGCCCCCAACTTCCTGTACAGGCTACTATGAAACATTCTACAGTGTGAGCTGAGATGATCATAATTTCTTCAGTGACCTTGAATGTTGGGGGATGGGCTTGAGGTTGAGGTATCTAATTTCCTGTTATTCTTTTCAATCTAGGGTCTAACCCAGAGCCTCACACATGTGAGGTATGTCCTCAACCACTGAGCAGCCCCAGCCACAGCCCTGAAATAAACAGCTGTGTCTCTGCTGGCTGCTTTTATTTGGTTTTCTAACAAAGCCTTCCCCATTCTGAGCACTGGCCATTCCCATCTCTTCTCTAAGAAGGCAACGTTTTCTACAGCATCGATGTACAGCATCTCCAGACCTTCCTACCTGTTCCACAGGGCTGGGCTCACTGTTTGTCAATCAAACGCTGGACCAGTTCTTCCTCACAAAGTGGTCATAACTCATGGCTCCTGTGGGTAAACGTTCTCTTCTGTGCTTTGATGGAGCCTGACTTTTCCTTTGGGTCTGAGGCACTGCGGGGTGAGGGAGGAGGGCTGAGCTCCCTAGTGAGTACACTGTCTTTTCTGGGCCTTCAGGGAGGGCAGAAAGGGCCCCTTTAACCAAGAAGGAGCTGGAATCAAGACTCAAGGGGTTGAGTCAAGAAGGCTCCTGGCATCCTCCCCTGGGTCCTCAGAGCATTTGTGAGTCCCACGCATTCCCTCATCTCTTCTTTATTTCATATAAGCAATTGCACCATCTGTGGGTCTAACGAATTTTCCATTTCACATGCCCCCTCTTCTGATTTCAAGTCTGACTTTTGGCACCCTCAGTCCTGTGGGACTGCTGAGGGAAAGGATTCTTTAACAATTTACTTGTTTGGGGCCCAGAGCAATAGCACAGTGGGTAAGGCGCTTGTCTTGCATGCAGCCGACCTGGGTTCTTTCTCCAGCATCCCATGTGGTCCCTCAAGCACCACCAGGAGTGATTCCTGAGTGCAGAGCCAGGAGGAACCCTTGGATATCACTAGGTGTAGCCCCAAAACCAAAAATATGCTGTTTTAAATTTATTTTCATTTAGACGCCATGATTTATGAAGCTGTCAATAACAAGAGTTTTGAGCATTCAGTGCTCTGACTCCAAACCCCTCATCACTATCTGCATTTGTTCACCAGTGATCCCTGGTTCCTTCCCTTTCCATCCCCTGCCTCCTTAGCAAATTTTATTTTTTTAAATTTCCTTCTTGGTGTTTGGGTCCCCTGCTTGTACTAGAATTGACTCTTACTGTTTTGCTGTGCAGTTACTTCACCTTGACACTACAGAATACTACTTGTGGGAATATAAAGACTGCTGGGAAATATATTGCGGTTTCTTATGGAATGAAACCCCCTGCACTACTGACAACTCAATTTGGGGGCATTGGAACAGCCTGCAGAGGAGAAGAAAAATTTTCTGTGCTCAGAAATAATTCTGGAGAGAAATGAAAACT
Source organism: Sorex araneus (assembly GCF_027595985.1). NCBI lineage: Eukaryota > Metazoa > Chordata > Mammalia > Eulipotyphla > Soricidae > Sorex > Sorex araneus. The sequence goes on along the minus strand of NC_073305.1, from coordinate 36,336,315 downwards.
CAAGCCACAAAAACCTGGACAGGATTTTGAGAATACACCATTTTTTGATAGTTGTCCCCCAAATCGAGAACAGCCTAAATACCCTGCATCAGGTGACTAGTCAAACTACCGGTAATTTATTATTCCACAGTACTTGTGGAACAGGTAGAAATAAATAGGTGCAAACTCTTGATACATGTAACAACTTGGGTAGATGTTAAGACATTGACCTGATTAAGGTAAGCCAATCTCATATTACTATCCTGTCAATTAAGAGAAATGCATCTAATGAGTTGATAGTACAGAGATTAAGGAGCTTGCCTTGCAGATGGCCAACCCTGTTCTATCCCAGACACAGCATATAGTGTCCCATGCATTGCCAAGAGTGATCCCTAAGCACAGAGCCAGGAGTAAGCACCAAAACAAACAACAAATGTATCTAATTTTGTTTCTCTGCTACTTGTCAGAGATGCTCTGAGCACATACATATTTGACAAAGCAAAAGTTGGTCATACAATTTCAACATAATTCTTGCAAATACCAACAGATTCTTTTCCGGTTTAGATTTAGGAATATATTTTCTCTTGGGAACAGTACAGTTCCCATCAAAAATGTCCCATCAAAAGGCCAATTGATCCCTTAATGTATCACCTATAGTGTTAGAATCTAGTGCTCCTACAGAAACTAATCAAATATATTTTCTCTGAGAAAATTAATCCAAACTTTGAACTTGAGATGTCAAAATTGTATTTAGAATAAAACTGGGATATTCCTCCTCCCTCTCTCTGACATGGGTTAAGGGGCTTTCCACATAACACCCTTTTATGTAATAGACCCCAAGGAGAAGCAGGAACAGCCTGCAGAGGAGAAGAACAATTTCTGTGCACAGGAATAATTCTGGAGAGAATACACAAAGGAACTGAAATAAATGGTCTAGATTCTGATGTCATATAGGTAACCTTTTGTAAAGACATATTATAGAGGGGGGTTGGAGAGATAGTATAGTGGGTACAGCACATGTCTTACACGTAGCTGACCCAGGTTTAATTCCAGGCACCTCATACGGTTCCCCATGTCTGCCAGGAGTGATTTCTGCATGCAAACCCAGTAGTAACTCCTAAGTATTGCTGGGTGCAGTCCCCAAACAACAAAAGACAAATTATAGATGAGGTGATATTCATTGTTGGCAGTACTTAAGAGTGGTGGGGAACAGGTAGAATGAGGAAGTTTTATGGTGATTAGTCTTGATTATGCCAGTGATTATGGAAATTTACACAGGTGATCAAACTCTACAGATTTCTAGAGCACACACAGATACAAATGAGGGCACAGCATATAAAAAGGAATGGAATCAAAGAGTCTCCAGTCTCTGTTGATTGATCCTGTATGTATTATAGCCACATGAGGTGTTACCACTGGGGAAGACTGAGTGAAGGGTACATGAATTTGTTTTATTCTTCAATGACTGATCTGGTCAAAATTTTTTTAGAAAATGTTAAAAGCCTAATGAAATATATGTAGCAAATGCAATAAAGTGGTGGTAGGGTTGTAGGTAGTTGTTGGAATACTGTTTTCAATTTCCTAAACTATTTCTCTGCTTCAAAATAAATGACAAGAAGATCTTTTCCATTCCTTTGATAGGAGTCGCCCACAACCTTAATATGAGTCAATAGGCATAAAGCCACTAATCACACACACACACACACACACACACACACACACACACATTCTAGCTCCTGATCTGAGTTCTGTGCTGGCAACTCAAAGCAAAGAGGGAAACTAAACTTGAGGGCTAGATTTATCAGTGAGTGACAGTTCCTTACTTTCTTCTTTATGTTAGAGATGAAAGAAACTGTCATATGAATGGTCTTAGAAACTGAAGATTGTTTTGTTGTTTTCTTAATTCAGGGAGAATATCTGTAGGTTGCAAAGAAACAGCCCTTTCATATGCATTGAGTGTTGCTGTGGAGATAAAATAAACATTTTTTTTAAGGGACAGAGAGACAGAGAAGAACAGACATCTATGCCAATAGAACACAACAGGGAGGCAGGCTTAAGCCCTTACATGGAATTTTACTAGGGCACCAAGACCCCACTGATGGATGGGAAAAAAGTGCTCTAAGAAATGGTGCTTGGAAAACTGGATATCCACAAGTAAAAGACAGAAGTTGGACCATCACCTAAGGCCGTATGCAAACATGTATCTAAAATGGATCAAGGACTTAAGCATAAGACTTGTAGCCAATAGAACATTTAGAAGAAAACATGGCTAATAACTGGGATTTGGCAGAAATTTAGTGGTGATGACACCAAAGGTATAGGAAACAATATTAAAATGAAAAACATTGGAGTTCATGAAAATAAAAAATGCGTTTCAGTGGCTAGATCACAGAATAGGAGAAAGTATTTACCAATCTGTGATCTGATTTGGACTTAATACTCAAAATAGAGAACTCCTAAAACTCTACAACAACCAAAATCAAAATGAGAAAAAAAATCCAAAAATAAGCCAAAGATTTAAACAGCTATTTCCTCAAAGAAGTTACATGAATGGCCAATAAGTATATATGAGGGTGCTCAACATCATTAATCATCAGGGAAATGAAAATTAAAACTATGGTAAACACCCTCCCTCCCCCCTAGTCATTAGGTTTGCCATCATAAGACAAGTAGAAAACATACAGTGTTGGGAAGAGGAATTGGAATCTTTTCTGTACTCTTGCTAGGGATGTAAAATGTCCAGCCACCACACACACACACACACACACACACACACACACACACACACACACACACCAAAAAACAAAACAAAACAAAAGATAATTTCTCCTCAAACTGAAAATATAGTTATGGTCTAGCAATTCAACCCCAACAACTCAAAGCAGAGTCTTGAAGATTATTTGCAAGCCCATATTTGTGGAAACAAGCCAAGAGTCCACAATTGTGTGGAGAGATAAGCAAAATGTATACACATACAGTTGAATGTTACTCAGCCTCATAGGAAAAGAAGCACTCTGACATGTTATGGAGGAACACTGGGGACATTACACAAACTGAAATGAGCTAGTCTCAGAGAGAACACGATTCTACTCAGGAGATTTGCAGGAGCCAGAATCATAAAGACAAAAAGTTGAGTGTTGGAACCTCAGGACAACTCAGTGGCAAGGTCTGCCATGCATGCATGAAACTGTGAGCAGTGCCTCTGTGTGGGGTTCAGGCAGTGGCACTGATGTTTGGGATCCCTTGTGCCACAACAAAAATTCACGGTCTCTGGCACACCCAACCCTGTATGAGTATACAGCAATCAAAGCGTATGACCACCTAGTGTGCGTGCATCACAACTAAGGGTGGGTGATCCCCCAGTCATAAAAACAAAACCCACAAATGTAAACAGGAGAGGGGAAACAGGAAGTAGTCACTGCCAGTGGTTTGAGTGAGGAGCAGATCAGTGAGTGTTTAGTAGGGTTTTGTTTGAAAAGCTCTGGGAATAGATGGTGGGATGATTATACAGCATTGTGAATGCTTTCTCTCTGTGTGTGTGTGCGCGCGCATGCGTGCGTGCGTGCGTGCGTGTGTGTGTGTGTGTGTGTGTGCGTGTGTGTGTGTGTGTGTGTGTGTGTGTGTGTATCTTGGAGGCCATCTTGATAATGCTGGGGGAACCTACGGGGCTGGGCTTCCTGAATGCAAAGCATACACACCACAGGCCTTTGAACTCCCTCCCCTGTCTCCTGCTGGTGTGAATGTATTTTATTTTTTTTTTTGCTTATTGGGTCACATCTGGCGGTGCACAAGGGTTACTCCTGGCTCTGCACTCAGGAATCACCCTTGGCAGTGCTCAGGGGACCATAGGGGATGCTGGGAATCGAACTCAGTTCGGCCACGTGCAAGGCAAACGCCCTACCCCCTGTGGTGTGAATGTATTTTATATCACTGAACTATACATTTAAAACCAGTTAAGATGGAAAAGACTCCATCGTGTGTATTTCACCATAGTTAAAAGTTTGTGTGTGTGTGTGTGTGTGTGTGTGTGTGTGCGTGTGTGACCTGGGACAAGGGGGCTGATGGGCTGACAGCTCAAGCTGCAGGTTCTCCCGTAGTCAGTGGAACATGATGAAAGTTCCCTCCATGGGTTGCTTGAGCAGAGGTTGGAAGAGTGCAAATTCAGGGGTGCTGCAGAAAATCCCCCCACAGAGAGTGAGACCCAGAAGATGGTCAATGTCTAGCTCCAGATTCCAGATGAATGGACCGGAGTGTTGGCCTTGCATGCAGCTGACCCAGGTTCAATCCCGGGCATTGCATATGGTTCCCTGAGCACTGCCAGGATTGATTCCTATGTTCAAGAGTAACCCCTGAGCAAAGCCAAGCATGACCAGTACAACAACAACAAAACAAGAACAAAAACAGATTCCAGACAAGGCTGGTATGTGCCAGACTGCTGAAAGGAAAGCTGGAGCAAGGCATCATCACACATGACCCAAGCACCTGCTCTCCAGCGGACCCCACCTGCCTGACATTTGAAAATGCCCTCCTCTGCCCTGGGCATGATCATCAGTCCCTGTGTCTATCTGGTCTGGGGGTCCTGGCTGAGCTTGGTGTCTCTCTGATATCCTAGGTAAGGTTTCAAGACATGGTGGGGTGGTGGTGGGAGAGGAGTTGTCACTGAATAGACTTCCTGATGCTCCATGGGTCCTGGGGGATGTGGGTCTCTGCTGTTTCTGGCTTCTTCTCTTTTGCTGGGTTTGTTCCCGTGGTCTATCCTCTCAGTCACACCTTCCTGTCCCTGCCACAGCATTGGTCAACAGATTTGCATGAGAGATCACAATAGAGATTTTATATTGCAAATACCCTGGGAAAGACCGCCGAGATGTGATCCCGGGGGCCGCACGCATGTGCGGCCTCTCCGCAGCTGCAGGAGTCTGAATCCAGACCCAGGAAAACCTCTTTCAGCATGGGCAACTCCTCGCAGAATGTCTCCAGCCTGAGAACTAAGCCTCGGCCCCGTGCCCGCCCAGGAGGGGAAAGGTATTTCTCTCTCTCGCCTCTTTCTCTCCAGGGATGAAGGGCGCGGTGTCCGCCATATTATGACGACCACTGATTGGATTTTCAAGCCTGCAATGATCCAATATCTGGAAGAAATCTCCCTGGAGTTAGTTGTTAAAGTACGGAAATTCAAAACCACGCGGCCGCTAGTGCGGCTGCGCGACCTCTTTTGTCTTCATAGTAGGTCTGATTCTAGAGGGATACTCCTAACAACAATGGTGATGTTTGTGTTGAAATATTGAATTTAACCAAAGTAAACAGAAAGTAAAATGAAACTTATCAGTTACAAGGTAGGGGGTGGGGGGGTGGGATGGGAGGTGTACTGTGTGTGTGTGTTTTTTTTTTTTTGGTGGTGGTATGTGGGTGCTGGTGAAGGGATGGTTGTTTCTGCATTGTATAACTGAGACCTAAGTCTGAAAGCATTGTAATCTTCCACATGGTGATTTAATAAAATAAAATTTTTATTTAAAAAAATATACCCTGGGAAAATCTCCCAGAGAGTCCGTGGATGGCCATTGTGCCCAGGAGCACTTGGCACATAATCTGTATTTCTATTGCAGAATGTGTTCCTAAATATATTAACCATTAATGGATGGGGTCTTAGAACTAGCTCTGTGCTGGAGGTCTAGTATCCCTTTAGGAAGTTGTGCCATTCACTCTAGTTGGGTTTTGCAATACACATTGTTATTCCTATGGACCAAGTCTTTGATGAAGGTGTTAACTTTAGAGAGACTAAAGGGGTTACAGAGAGAAGACCTAAGGATAAAAGTCCAACCACGCAAATAATCTCTGCCTGACCTCATATGTCCTCTCAGAGATCTGACCTCCAGTCCACGAGTTGGAGAAAACACGCAGAATTACCACCACACATCACAAAGATGCAGGCATTCTAAGATACATGCTCATTTTCAGAGGCCCAGAGCAGTGCAGGCCTCATGATCCCATGTAAATATTGTTTTATTGTCTCAAGAGGCTTCCAAGTGCACTCAAGATAATTCTTTGGCACCTGGTAGTACATTCTTAGCCTGAGTTAGGGAAAGACCAGGCATTTATTTAGGTTATGTATCTTCTCAGATCCAAACCTTCTTAGACATTTCTGTTAAGTTTGGGGGTTACAAATTCAGCAAAGGCTGCATAAGTACCATAAAAATCCATCCTAATACTATTTCTCCTGATGTGAAACAGACAGGAAAGATTCAAATTTATACACTTATTTCCATCAGCTTGTGCATTCACACCAGCTTCAAGCCACAATTAATGGCAAGCTTAGTATGAAATCAGTTTTACTACATTCAGTTACTGCCAACAACTATATCAATAGCAGCACTGCCTATAAAACCTTCAACTCAAAGGTAGATCTACTTAAATAAATAAAAGACCCAGAGGGAGCAAATAACTTGTCTAAATGGACAGGGCTTCTCATCTTTTTAGCCTTCAGGATCTTACATATTCAGTTTTTACAGATGTCAGCCAGTATTTAATAGTAAATTCTCAATAGAGCTCATGAGAATTATTTGAGACTGGAAGTTACTAGGATTCGCTTTTTATTAGATTATTTTAAACTTATGACATTATTTCAAACATACAAAAATTAGGGCTTTCCATCTCTTATTGGATAACTGGCTTTCCAGCTGAAGTCATCTAAAATTGCAAAATAAAACATTATATTTATTAGGCTGGGGATGTAACTCTGTGGTAGAGCACTAGTCTTGCATGTGTGAGGCCCTTGGTTTGATCCCTGACACAGCAAAAAAAAATTACATATGTTTGTATTAAGTCATTAAAAATACCCATAGCAGGAACATAAGGCATATTCAAGTAGAGAACAAAATTAAAGTATAAATCCAGGTGGAAGTAGTAAGTAGGAGGCTAAAGTTCATTTGTGCCTTGAGACTGTATCAAACCGAACAACCTCAGGCATGAGTTTCAGAGCATCGTGGACAGTGGAGTCAGAAGGCTTAAATCACTACGAGAAGGCAGTATCAAAGGCTCTCCCATTCATAAATCTGGGCACCAAACCGCTACATTGACAGCATAAAGGTGAATGAGAAGTAAGTTCACCACTGCTCCATGCTCAAGGTACCCAAACAAAACCACTCCATAAGAGCTCAGGTCTTGATGGAGGAGACAAACCATTTCCATGAGAGGATCCATAATCTCAGCCTTGCTATCAGTTTTTGGCTGAATACTGGTTCCTGGGATGTCTGCAAAAAAAAGTGTCTCCAGCTAAGAATTTAGTTTAAAACAATTCCAGGGTTTGACTTTTGGCACTTGTTAGAAGTGAAAGAAAATCTTGCCTGGAGAAAACCACCTCAACTTCCCACAAGTAAATCCTATGGAAAATGAGTCATTTATGGTAGAAAAATTACTAAACACAAAAGGAAATAACATGATCACAAAGCAATCAAGGTTAGCAGACTTCAAAATAAAAAAACTTAAACACAGGGGCAGGGATAAGAAACTATAACAAATGCCTGCATGAATCAAGGCAGAATCAGAGGCAGTCCGGGGAATGGCTCAGAGGCTCAGGGGCATTTTGTGAGTGCACGGTCACCAGCTTGGTTTCCATGGCATGCTCTGAGCACTGTGCCCACAGTTCTGATGCTTGTACCTGTTGGCTCTGCCATACGTGAGTCCTATGGCCATGAGAAATTTCCAGCCACACTGTAGCCTGGATATACGTGAGCACTAAAACAAAGGGTAGGGTCCCAGAGAGCACTGCTTATGAGAAGCTCAGGGTCCAAAAGCGTGACCCCCATGAACATAGCACTAAAGGGCTGAGGGTGTGAGTGACTGGAGTGGGGAGCCTTGTGGTGCAGCAGCCAGAATCCTGTGCACACCCCACTCTCAGGTGTGTAACCCTGGGTCATGGCCACAGCAGAGAGGATGATGAAGGGACAGCTGGAGAGCTCAGGAGAACTCAGAGAAAAGGGGCTGGGGATTAAAATGTTTAATGATTAAAATGGGGATTAAAATAGCACAGGGATTAAAATGTTTCCACTGCACATGGCTAACCCAGGTTTGATCCCTGAGTCCTGCTAGGAGTGATCACTGAGCAAAGCCAGAAGTAAGCCCTGAGCACTGCTGGTTGTGACCCAACCCTCATCCCCACCCCCACCCCTGCAAAAAGGGGAGATAAACCTGAGTAAGCAATTCAAACTCTCTAAAACTGAAATTCAGTGTATCTATAATTTTAAAAATCTACAACTTGAAATAAAAATTAAGATGGAGAGAGAGACGGAGAGGTGAGAAACCAAGTAGAGTAAAAATTCGATGCCGTAGGCTGGAATGATAGCATGGTGGGGAGGGCACTTGCCTTGTACACAGCTGACTTTGGTTCATTCCCCAGCATCTTATATAGTCCCCTGAACCCTGTCAGAATTGAGTGCAGAGCCAGGAGTAACCCCTGAACACTGCCAGATGAGGCCCCATAATAAAAACAGAATTTAAGGCTAAAATCTGTCACTGTCACTGTCATCCTGTTGCTCATCGATTTGTTCGAGTGGGCACCAGTAATGTCTCTCATTGAGAGACTTATTGTTACTGCTTTTGGCACATCAGATACACACAGGTAGCTTGCCAGGCTCTGCCACTCGGGCTTGATACTCTTGGCAGCTTGCCGGGCTCTCCGAGAGGGGTGGAGGAATCGAACTCGGGTCAGCCTCGTGAAAGGCGAAAGCTCAACCGCTGTGCTATCGCTCCAGCCGACTAAAATCTAAGCATCCAAAATAAATTATTGTTCTTGCTGTTGTTGTTGTCTCTTAACTGGTACCCTGGCACTCTGGGGCCCCATCCAGTGTTCTCCACCACTGGGTTGGTGGGACAATGCAGGGATCGAAGCACATGGTGCTATTAGGACCCTGTAGAACTGGAGTTGCTGTGGGTAGACCATTGGTGTTGGGGATCGAACCATAGTCAGCTGCATTCAAGGCACATGCTTAAATCCTGTACACAGACACTCTCTCTCTCTCTCTGGCTCTCATAATTCTTAACTCGTAAGTACTTGAAAGTTTGTTTTGTTCTGTTTTGTTTTGGTTTGGGGGCTACCCCCCAGGGCTCAGGAGTACTATGCAGTGGCTCGGGTACTATGCAGTACTGGGGATTAAACCTGGGCTTTCTGCTCCAGCCTTATGTGCTAACTCTGAGGCCCTATGAATTTGGACGTTTCTGTGGGTATTGCTTTTTGTGTTTGTGCCATACTTGGCTGAGCTCAGGGATCACCCACGGTGGTGTTTCAGGGGGGGACTGTCAGTGGTGCTGGAGAATGAACCTGGTTGGCCATGTGCAAGGTAAACACCCTACCCACTGTATGATCTCTCCAGCCCCAAGGGGAACCAAACAGAATACCTATAGATTAGAACAGATTTGAGACTAAATCTCAACAAACAATGCTGAAAGCACAGTTGATGTAGCTGAAAGACAGAGGATGCAGAAATACGCTAGAAGAGATATTTTATAGACCAGGGCTTCTCACATTTTCCACTCACCTCATTTCCCCAAGAAATTCAACATGGGTGAGCATAGCCAGAAATGCCTCAATTCAAGATGTGGTTGATTTTGAATTCACTTTTGGTGGCTGTGAATTTAGAAAGCTTTTACTGTTGTCCAATTTTTCATGACCCCCACATTCAATTATGAGGCTGCATATGGAGTCACGCCCCATACTTTAAAAAACTGTGTTTTACTTGTTCACTATCACTGTCATTGTCATCTCATTGCTCATCAATTTGCTCGAGCGGGCACCAGTAATGTCTCATTGTGAGACTTATTGTTACTGTTTTTGGCATATTGAAGATACCACGGGTAGCTTGTCAGGCTCTGCTGTGTGAGTACGATACTCTTGGTAGCTTGCCAGGCTCTGCAGGAGGAGTGGAGGAATCGAACATGGGTCGGCTGCGTGCAAGGTGAACGCCCTACCACTGTGCTATCACTCCAGTCCACTTAATTTTTTTAGTGAAGTAAAATAGCTTTATTCAGAGAAATCTATTTAGAGAAATATTAGGTGGGAGAGAGGATAAAGGGGGAGGGAGAGAAAGCGAGAGAGAGAGATAGAGATAGAGAGCGAGAGAGAGAACACTTGGATTTTGCAGAGGGGAAAAGCCGAGAGTACATACATATCACCTCAGATGATGACCAAATGATTAGTATAATATAAAAATTATTTCTGAACATAAAATAAAAATAATAACAAACCAGAAAACTAGAAAAAATGCAACTCTTAGAAATTAAGAAATGTATTTATATTGTATGCCTGAAATCCAATCATGAGCAGCTTTTTAAGGGTCTATCTCACAGTGATTCAATAAAAAAGTAAAAATAAAAGAAATGTATTTATAAATAACTAATGGAGCAAAGAGAAAACTATATGGGAAAATGTTGCCAATGGAATGATAATTGGAATAGGCATATCCAAATTTGAGAAGTATCTATGTGCATTGTGGTGGGGAGGAGTGGGAGAGACAAAATAACTGAGCTAAGTATCCATTACAAAAAGTTAGAAATAGAATAGCTAACTTTACTGTGCAAAATGTGTCAAATATTTACTGAGCACCTAATACATGCCACACTGTGTCCTGTGAATACAGATGTGAACAAGGGACTGGACAATGGATCCTAGAAGCCAGGAAGGGTTACAAGTAAGGGGGCACCACTGGCAGTGCTGGACAGAGAAACAACACAGCTCCAGACACCGGGACATGCCAGCAGCGGCATTAGGAACAGGAGTGGGGAGGCCATGACAGTGATGGAGCCAAGAGCTAACGGAGTGGCATGATGGCAGTGAGGTTGGTGAGACACAATTTTGTCCACCTAAGAGGTAAATCTGGCATGGGTTTCTCACGAGAAGAGTGGAGGGTATGAGAGGGATTAAGTAGAGGTCTTGGGCCAAAATCACGGGAAGAATAATGCTGCCATGTACTTAACTGAGGCAAGCAGGGCCTCTGCTCTGAAGACGGGCATCCTGAAAAGCTGATGGCCTAGCTAAATGGTGACTGTACACTTGAAGATAGGAATCAGGTAAGAGAGCCAAGCCAGACACATGCATGGAATCAAAGTGATAACATTCATTCAAAGCTAGGGCAGGAGTTGGATTCTCCAAGAAGTATGAGTGAAAGGTGTTCCAAGGCCCAAGCTTGGGACACTTCTTCCATTCAGGGACAGGGAAGAAAAGCAGAAACCAGGAAGGGGGTTGAGAAGTGGCCAGAGAGGTGGCAGGGTGCACTAATCTGGAAATCAGAGTGTTCAAAGAGGGGAGATTGGGTCCAGCAGCAGAAGCCCAGGTGGTTAATAAAACGATGGAGAAATGTGTGTATATAGCTATGAAACAAATCCAGACGCATCTCCATTTGACACATTGTCCGCTACAAATTGACAAGAAAGCCAGGTATTTGATGTTGGACAGGAAGGTAGAACCAGGCACTGCCATCCTGAGATTCCGCAGGCACGCTCTGGAGAATGTGGTGTTATTCAGACAAATGAGATTGAAGCTGTCTTGATTGTAATATATATGAGATGGACCAAGAGAGATTCTAGGTGAGACCCACAAGGGGTTGGGGGAGAGAAGGGTAGGAGCAGCAGAGGCTCCATCAGAGGGGCTGGAGAAGCAAATACTAGGAAAGTGTTGTTCTGACACACTGAGTCCATGGGACCAGCGGAAGAGCCAGCCCTCAAAGTCCACCCAACCCCACCTGTTGCGCACTAGACAGGGAGCAGAGGCAGCCCCTAGGGGAAGGGCGAGTACGTGGAGCTGTATGAAAAAGTCAAGACTGAAAAAGACAAGACACGCACCCCAGGAGCCTCTGCAAGGAGAAGACTCACTTAATTTCAATCAGGCTTAGGTTTATATACCTTAAGAGAAAAAGAGGAAACAATGGATGAACACCTCCGGGGGGTGGGGGGGGGTGAGATTCCCACACAAGCCCACAGACAGGGTGTTCTGGTCCCTCACTCTCCCTGGCTGGGTGGCAATTAGCTTGCTCAATGGTCCCTGATGTCAGACAAAGAAGTTGGGTGTTGCAGTCAGCTGTCTGAGGAGGGAGGGAGGAGTCACTGCCGGGAAGACAAGGCGGCCTTGTCAGGGGAGGGGCCCCCATCACTTGGCTGCTTGGGTCAAGATTCAGGTGCCCAATCTCGACCCCAGTTGTTTTCCCAATCATTCTCTGCAGCGCCTCACAGGGAAGTGAGGTAGAATGCAGTGCTTCAGGCAGAAACAATGTGAAATACAAACACGGCAATATGACCACATCCTTAAAATATAAAACACAGGGGGGCAGAGATATCATATGGAGATTAAGGCACATGTCTTGCATGTGGCCAACCCCAGTTTGATCCCCAGCACCATATATGTTCCCCTGAACACCACCAGGAATGCTCCCTGAGCACAGAGCTAGGAGTAAGCCCTGAGCACTGCTGGATGTCAGCACAATCCCGTATATATAAAATTGACCAAGTGCTCAGGCTTAATATCATGGAGGTAAAACTATAGACAGAATATATCTAAGGACAGGCATTCATTAGGTAGGGAGAGGGAGCAGTATGAGAGGGAAGAGGGGATAAAGGAGGGAAAAACAGTCACTTAGAACAAGAAAGGGGGTTGTGTGTACAGAAAGAGGACTGACCAAGTGCCTGAGTTTCCTACCATCCCACACAAAGATTTTCCCCTTATGTAAGTCTATTCATATGGAAGGATTTAAAGCGGCATGCTTAGGCTAACTCAACTATATTCTGAGTGCTCGGGAGAGCAGACGGGTGTGGCACTTGTTGGTTTTCTCTAATATGGCCTTGCGTCTCATTCTCTAATAATGCACTCACCTCCACTGTGGAGGTGGGTGCAACTGGCCAGTGTTAAATGGAACTTCTGGGAAGGCTACTGAAGAGGGAGGGGCATGCATCATTGTATTCTTCTTCCTGACTGCTACATATATGATGACTTATGCCCTGTTTGCTATCTGGAACTTTAGAAAACTTGGGCCTATATCCTGATGATCTATGACACCCCCGAACCAGGAGAATCCATATCTGTCTGGTCTGCTTTAGGTGAGAAAGGAGCACACTTGTATCATGAGGATTTTATGGCACGATTGCTATTACTCTTCTGGTTGAGGGCTCACCAGCCAGTGCTGAGGGGCTGCTCCCAGTTCTGTTCTCAGGTGACTTCTGGTTGTGCTCAGGGGATCATCTGATGGCAGGGATTGAAGCAAAGTCATCCAGACACAAGATTCCATGTGTTCTACCATAAGCTGAGTCATAGACCCAGCTTATCATGTTCAGGCTCCTGTTGTTTGAATTTTTTAAATTGTACGGAAGAAAATGCACTAAACTTTAAGGTGGGTTCTGAAGAGATGTCAGCTTGGAGGGAATCTCCTTTAGTCTAACCTGCAATTTCTTAGGAAAAAAGCCCTTTTTAAAGGGATGCATTTTTATCAATTTAGTGTCTTCAAAAGGCAGTTGGGATCTTTGAGATGTTATGAACTTCTAGGATTTTTTTTCAAGCCCTGCACGTGTCCGATCTGGGTTCGATTCCTCCGCCCCTCTCGGCGAGCCCGGCAAGTTACCGAGAGTATCTCGCCCGCATGGCAGAGCCTGGCAAGCTACTCGTGGCGTATTCAATATGCCAAAAACAGTAACAAAAAGTCTCAAAACTTGTTACTGGTGCCCGCTCGAGCAAATCGATGAGCAACAGGATGACAGTGACAGTGACAGTGATAGAAAAATTATATGAAATAAAGTATAAAATAATATGGATTAAATTTGGAGGCAATGAAGAGGCTGGGGGCAGGGACCAGCTGGTGTTACTTCAGATTTCAGAAAACTGGCAATCCCTTGCTCCCCCCTCTTTAGTTGGAGATGTTCCCTCAAGTGAATGGCCAGCCTCTCAGGGGAAGGTGGTTCTGCTGATGGCAGCTGCCAGTTTGTGGTGCAGGCAGAGCACCGAGGGAGCACCCGTGTTCTATCATGTCACTGTGTTAGGTGACCCAGAGAGTATAAGGAGACTGCAGGATGCAGAGTCTGGACAGGGAACCTCCCACTGAATGGGAAGCTGAAGACATTAATTGGTCCATTTTGTTCCTCTGCATTTTATATCTTTTAATTCTTTTCTGTTTGTGAAGAACTTTTCTCACTGGGAAAACTGGTTGGACAACCACAGAGAAGCTCATTTAATTAGCTTTAGTGACAGTGGCAGGTCCTGTTAAGCCAGAAAGCATCTGAAAGAAAGCAATTAGAATGCTTGAAATTACTCACTGGCCCATTGTCCTTGGTGTCCTCTCAACAGTGCTCTTCAAAGCACACAAGTCTCTTTCTTTCTACGCCTCCAGTTTGGCTTAGTGATGCACAGTCTCACAGATGCAATTTTATTCAAAATAATCTGTATATGTTTTATTGTTAACAAAAGAATCACAAGCTTACTGGAGCAAGCTAGAATTCACACAAGTGAACAAAACAGAACAAAAAGCAAAGACCAAACTCTGACAATTCCACTTGCCTGAGGACAATTGGTTTTAACCCTTCAGTGGGGGGTCTTTGTATATCCCTTTCCTTTCTGGTGCAATGTATGAGCATGAAAGGGGCAATAAAATAAATTCTAAGAAGTATAAAAGCAGTAGCTAATGAGACAGAAAGCAAAAAATCAGTCACCTTAAATGGCATAGTCAGTGTCTTACTCTTAAAAAAGATCAGTCAGTGGATTTTTGTTAGTCCCATCTAGGGGGAAAAAAGGAGAATAACATACAAAAGCACCACATTTGAGATAAGATCAGAGATGTAACTAGACAAACGGAGGCAATTAAAAATATAAGAGAACACAGTGTTTATAAACATTAAGCCTGTTACCAAAGAGCTTCTGGGAAAATGCTTACCACCGCTGGAAACTAGCTACTGGCAAGGAGAAACTCACCCATGCAGTTTGGGTGCTTTCATGTTAAGGTTATGGCTTTGGGAGATGAGAGGTGCAGAGGAGTGGCCACCAAACGGAGGCCGCGCAAGGAGGACAGTTCAGTCACACTGAGTGAGTGATTCATGTGCAGTTCAATGGACCTGGACATGCTCTTTAATTATTATGTTGTGTCCCCTGGAAAGCCCTTCTTGAACCCTTTATTAAAAAGCTTCATGTTCTCCATTAGCAAAGAAACCACAGACCAGACTCCTGAGTCATTGGTAGCCATTCTTTATTCCAAACACGTATATTTGTAAACCTGCATTTCCCAAACAGTGTCAGTGAGTTAGAAGTGATGGCACAGACGACGTTAATACACATGAGTGTGTGGAGAGAAACAACTCTCCCACCAAAGTCCCTCAACAGAAATGTGCAAGAGACATCAGGCAAGTTCTGGAACTGAACTCAGCGAGGTGCCCGCTATGCAAAGCTATCACTCTTCAAGCTTTTGGAACTCACGCTGCCAACCACACCATGCACATTAGAAAATTCAAAAACCTTAGCAAAATCGAGAGCATTGTGCTATACAGCATTGTGCCACGTGGGGAACTTGTTCAATATTCTCCCAGTGTGCTGAAATATCAGAAGATGTTCTAGAAGCATTTCTTTTGGCCCTACTGGCTCTGTCACCTTCCTTCAGCCATTCCTCATTCAAAAAAAAATTCTCCACTGTATATATATATTATTGCTCTATGTAGCAAAACAAAACAGACTAAAACCCTGCATACTGGAGTATTTATGAAATAACACACAATTTATACCTCTTATCTGCTAAAGAACCATTTCTCCCAAAGAACAATTATTTGCTGTGCGCCTCTAAATTTCATGACGTTTGGACCAAGTAGGTTTCACCAGGTTTTGTATATCATCTAGACATAACTGTTCGTCTGGCCATAATGTAGCCAAAAAAGAAAAAAAAACCCAACAGAATAACCTTTAAAGAAGTCACTAAGCTAGGGTTCAACGGGCAACATTCTGCACTCAGATACCACTGGGGACGGGGATGGAGAGGGGTACTATACTTAGGCAATGAAAGTGGGTCTCAGATGTTCCCAGAAGTGCTATTGGCTGTTTTTAACCTCGTCCTTGGCCAAGGACTGTAGGTGTGAGTTTTTCTATTGGATCTTCTGAAAGCTGACCACACTTCCTGGTGATGATGATGGAAAGTTATTGAAGAACTGTCAGACAAAGCCTCATGACCTCAGGAGGAAATGATTCCTGATACATGCCCGTGTGTGCTCTTGTTCCTAAATGTCAAGGCCTCTTGGCTGCAGGCTCACTCTGGGGATGCTCCAAACTCTCAATTCCCATGTAAATTGCGCATAAGTGAATCTTTTTGGAAGAGGGGCCAGTATTTCACTCCATCTCTTTAAAGATTCTTTCCACAATTATAAAGCATCTCCGTTCTCCTGACAGTTGGTAAATATCCAACTTAGACGGGGGTCATTTGGTACAAGAGATCTTATAGAATCTTGCCATGAGCCCACAGAAGCAGAAAGGGTGGAATCAGAATGCACAGTGGAATTTTAAAGAATATTCTGGAGATGTAACACAGACACATGAGTCTACTCTGTCTGCTTCCCCTGAGAGTCTCTTGACCTGGATGGACCTGGTGAATTGCCCAAGCTAAGGGAGTGCTAGCAATATGCTCGACTGTTTTCTCCATTATTAAGCTGAAAACTGAACTCCCCGCCGCCCTCCCCTCCCCTCCCGCCCCTCCACCTTCTGGTGCCTGCTGATCAGAGCTCTGACAGGGAGAGGGGCTTGCTGTACTTCTTCACATAGGTTCCTGGAGTGGTTGCCAATCATTGCTTCTGATGAGGTCCAGCGAAGACTGCCTCATAAAGCTCTGTGGGATGATCACTCAGAATCAACCAGAAGCAGTCTGACTCTGAGACTGTCTTCTCAAAAGTGAGGTTCTCTCCCCTGGGGCTGGCTAAACTCAAATCTATGGGTCTTCTCTCTTCCATGAGGCCCTGGGCAGGAGACTGGATAGTGGCTAGAAATGCACTTGGCCTAAGCTGCTGATATTGCAAAACCAAATCTACCACCTGAGACTACTACTTAGAGGAGTTATTTAAGGACAACATCACTTGAGGGGTAAGATTTCATCCAAGAGAGTTGCAGATTGGGGTCTCAGAAAGGACTTCACATTCTGAACTTTGTTGTAGGAAGGGTTGTCTTTCCCAAGCATAAAACATACCCCAAAACATCCCCTGGGGAACCTCTAATTACTAGTGCCTGAAATCCATCAGAGATCCCATAAATAGCTGCTAAATAAGTAATTGAAACCTACTCAAGACTGCTTTGATTACTGTCAGCAAATCTCATAGACACCTCAATGAGAGCTGGTTTCTCTGCCGTGCCTGCTTTGTAGTTACCTCTGTGGCCCTATTCCTCAGAAACAACACCCAATTGCCTTCTAAGATGAGCCTAGTTCATCCCATTGACTCTAGCTTTTCCTGGCTTTTCCCATGTTCACCAGAACGGTTACTTGACTCACTCCTCTTCTCGCATTAGCCAAAGGCCTAAAAAGAAATCAAAAGACATGTCACACCAGCTTTGCTACTACCTAGCACCCTTGGAATCTTGCCACTATTTTAGATCTGTTTGCAAGCATCAGTCAAGTATGTGTATGAAACACATGTTTCCCCAGAAGTTGAGTTGTATATCTTTTAAGCAATGTTTATGGATCCCCAAACATGGGGGGGAGGCGTGGGTTCTACAAAATCAGGATCTATAACAAAGACACTTGGT
The DNA here is from genome assembly GCF_027595985.1 of Sorex araneus. Taxonomy (NCBI): domain Eukaryota; kingdom Metazoa; phylum Chordata; class Mammalia; order Eulipotyphla; family Soricidae; genus Sorex; species Sorex araneus. Next base: position 36,318,608 of record NC_073305.1, on the reverse strand, counting down.
TTTCTTCCTATGTGATGCCTGAGCTTAAGGAGCCTGGAACAAGCCATTTAGGACTGCCAGATCTCTGTTTTCAGCTACCTGCTTTCTCTCTTGTTTTGGAGGGAGTGACAGTCAGAGCTGATAGAGGTCACTGAGTGTACACTCTGGGCAAGATGCAGTTCCACGCATGCTGCATCCATCATCTCATTGCACATCACAAACATGGCCACATGGACAGCTTGGTGACTGAGGGTTATAACTCAGTATCTACAGAGGCGGCAGATAGAAGAGAATGCAAGTGACATTCCTGGGTCCCTTGATATAATTCCTGTAGCACCCTGCAGATTGGGGGATGCACTTGTAGGTCTCAACTAGAGAAATGGCCTGTAGCTACTGGCGCCCTCCGAAAGTTTACTTCTCTCATGGGTATATAAAGGTTGGGACAACTCTAAGGCATTACTTACCCTCTAGAGATCACTGGCAGGGCAGGCTGAAGGATAGGAGCTGTCTGAAATAGCACCCTGGTCTTGCTTCCTCCCCTTGCTGGCCCTGTGCTCTTTACTCCCTTACTGGTATCACTGGCAGAATATTTCCTTAGTAAGTTACTTTTTTGCAAACCCTAGACTCAGGATATGCTTCTTAGGCACCTCACCAAAGACACAAAAACATATAAGGACAGACTGAGTGGTGATCTTGGGAAGGAATTTGCAACTGCCACAACCTGGGACACAAGAGTGGTAGAGAGAAACGGAGCCCCTGGAAGCCAGAGGAGCACACAAAGACAAGACATCACAACACCCAGACGTAAGTCTTTGCCTGGTGAGCACTGATTCAGTCCTCATGCTGTGTGGACTCTGAGGCACGATGTCTGGGTTGAGATGTCACCGTGAGGTTTACCAGATGACTGCCTGGCGTGGCTCCAGGCTTTCGTCCAGGAAGCCAGGCGGAAGGAGGGTGAGAGGCCTCCTGTATAAAGGTGATGCTGAACAGACTAGTTGCTAGAAATCGGGGTTTTCCATTCAGACTTCTGCTGGGAATCTTTCAAAGAAAGCAACACAGGAGGAAAAAAAATCCTTAAGAGTCTCTCTTTAATCAGTCCTGCATTTGCACATGACTCCAAACTCAACTCCAAGCAGTGAAGAGGTGAAATGTCTGAGCAGTTGTGCCATGCCCACAGTTTCTGCAGCTCACTGGCTCATGGCAAGAGGTTTCTTCAGAGGCCTTTCTCTGCAAGTCTCTTTCTTTAAACGGCAAGTTCCAAAGTATAGTTAGATTACTATTTTTTAAAAAAAATCCATAAAAATTTGTAAGCATGTACAGATAGTTCCAAGATTTCAGGCCAGATATCAGTGCTTGAGTGAATTATATAACTATTTAATAGAAATAATAAAACATTGATACAAATATAAAGACATAATCAGTATAAAAGGCTTATATTTATAAAAATACTTTTAGGTAACAGTTTTCCCCTGAGGGTTGACCACGCATGTTGCATCCATAAATATTGCTCGGCTCTGTCACTTACTTTCCAAAGTTCAAAGTTCATCTTCAGACCGAAGTGGTGGTGGCAGAGTCACGTGACCTGGCCAAAGTGGCTGCCTCAGATTGGCACCTGGGCTTGATAGAATGAGGAAGAGAACAGCATCAGTGGGGCCTCCGAAAAATCTGGAGAAGATTCTTTCTTCCAAATATGGAAGATACAAAGATCAAGGACAACAGGCGAACCATCGGGTCACGGGACTGGTGCGGGGCGGGCGGTCACTGGTTTTTCTGGACCCAGTCCCAACTGTCTTCATTCTCCTTCCGGTTCTTCTCAGCTTCAATAATTTCTTTGTACCTTCGGCGAAAGAAACCCAACTGCAAGGCAGAGAGAGAGGAGAAGGCGGTTAGAAGTGCCGGGCACTGGCCCTGGAGGGGAGGACTGACAGCGCACCAGCTTGCCACACTCAGCGTGGGAGGACTGAGAAAAGGCAGCATGTGGTGCCGGCCCCTCGCAACACAAGGACTTCCTGCCGGCTCTCTTATTTACGATTAAGTTGTTTGTTCCTTGTAAAGTGCTTTGGGTGAAGTGTTTCCCAAACTGTGCTGGGAATCGCAAATTACTGCGGGTTCCTCAGAGCTATCTGGGAGGAAAAGAAGCTTCAGGGACAAGCAGGTTTGGGAGATCCCGCATTCTTTCTGTCTTGAGGAGAGTGGTCATGCAATAGAGGGGCTACTGATCCAAAAGGACCTAAGAAATCCAAGGACCTCATTTTCCTTCAGGTTTTGGGGGCCTCTTTTTGATTAAAATATTAATGGCCTGAGAGACATTCATTCTTGGGGAATAATTTGATAATAACTACTGTCATATAATAGACTTTGTGAAGGGTCTCCAGACTTGTAACATATATAGAGTTGCATGGGCTGGAGCGACAGCACAGCGGTAGTGTGTTTGCCTTTCACGCAGCCGACCCGTGTTCCATTCCTCCGCCCCTCTTGGAGAGCCCAGCAAGCTACCGAGAGTATTGCGCCCTCACGGCAGAGCCTGGCAAGCTACCCGTGGCGTATTCAATATGCCAAAAACAGTAACAATAAGTCTCACAATGAGAGACAGTTATTGGTGCTCGCTCGAACAAATCGATGAGCAATGGGATGACAGTGATAGAGTTGCCAACCAGTATTATCTAGAAACAGACAAGCATCTGCATCTTCCTGGCCACCCCTCGGTCTGGAGCCGCACCACGTCTAGCAGCAGGACTGGCTTCTCTTCCCAGTCCAGGCCCACCGTTTTCTCCAGTTTAGTTCTGGAAAGAACTTCCCTTCTGATGGGCCATGGCCTTTCACAAATTTCTAGACTTTCTCACATGGTCACTACAGTCCAGACTCTGAATCCATGTTAGGGAATCCAAGGCCGACCTGTCCTCCGATCTTGGGGAGACCTGGCATCTCTCACCTCCAGCTCCCCAGCATCCCTGGTGCCTGCAGTTGAAGTCAAGTAGTTTCCCTGCCTCTGTCCTAAAGAAGACTTGACTATAGAGTCCAAACACTCCAACTCCTTCTCTGCAGGTGGGCAGGTGACCAAGCCCACAGTGGCAGTCGACCTGATACCTCATTCGGTGTGGCTGCCTTCTCTTCCCTGCTCTCCTGCCACTGCTTCCTGAGATCACCTTCCATGACATGACTTGCAGCCCTCATGGAAATCCCCTTGAAGAAGGGAATTCAAACAGAGACACATGCTTTGGGCAATGGCACCACTCTGCTATCAGTGTTAAAGTTCCCAATATTGGGCTTGGAAATGCTCATGGCTAGCAAGCCCTGTCTGCTGCCCACAGTGGTGGGGCACAGAAATGTGACACCCAGGTCAGCCAGCCAGTTCCACACCACCACCATGGATGCATCTAATGTCTTAGCCAGAGGTGCATTTGTCTTCAAGCTCTTTTACTCCTGTCTGAGCACCCATAATCACTTAGGGGCTCCTTGCTCCCCAAAGAAGGGGAAAGCAGGAGGGGATGAAGGGGATGAAGTGGATGAAGGGTATTTCTACATCATCTTCTGCTCCCCCAAGCAGGTCTATCTGGGTGGTCGAGGAGTAGAACCTCCAAGTGAGCTGCCAGGAACGATCTCTGCCATATGACCAGGGAACTCTGGGTAGAGGCTGGGTGGGGTCTATGAAGGTGCCAGATGAATGTCTGTGGAGGAGCTGAGGGCTCATCAACTCTCTGACGAGCCTTTTGTGTTCTGACTTTCAGTTCTTTTGGGCTGAGTACTGCAGGGTCTCAACCACACACTCCTAGAAGCTCTGGAGGCTTCTCCCCAAAGTGTGACCGTGACCACTAGACCCCCTTTTTTCTGACCCTGTAGGCACATGCTTTTCTTCCTTCCAATCCCAGCCACCTTCCTCCCTCTTCTGGGAAAAGGACAGGGGGCTTTGGTTGAATGTTCTGGGGAACCAGGAAAAAAGTCATTGCTATTGCCTGCAGAGCACATCTGCACAAGGCCAGCCAAGCCAGCCAGATGTTCTGGGAACCACTCAGAAGTTGCAACACCACTCTCCAGATATCAAAACTAGGGCAGACCAGGAGAATGTGCCACCCGCCCCTTCTGTGCTGAAGGGAAGATAATCATGAAAACAGGCAGGGCTGACGTGGAAGCAAGACTCTTGAATGACTCCGACTGCCGACAGTGCAAGGCTTCCGTGATCCCAGGCTGCTTGTTTTTATCTCCAGAGAAGCACTGTGCTTTTTCAGTGGCACGCATCAAGCAGGATTTTAGCTGGCTGCCCTTGTCCTAGACTCCTCAAAGGTAGGATCTGAAGTTTTATCTCCAGGGGTTCGCGTCTCACCTGCACTTGGTACCAGGAATAAATAGCAAAACCGTTCAGAATTAGAACCAGGGAGACAGTTCAATCGGATGGAGTGCATGCCTTGCCTGCGTGAGGCTTGAGTTCAATCACTCCCTGCGTTGCCAGGTGTGGTCTGGTGGCCCTCAGGCACTGCCAGGGCCCAGTGGTACCACATTGCCGGGCTTGAGGACTAAACGCTCAGACCTGAACCTATGAGGCTGAGCATTGGTGGGAGAGGCTCCTGGGCCCCCGGGCACTGCTGGTGAAATCCCTCCATAAAAATCAAAACAAAACACATGCCCTTGACCATCTGACTTTGAGCAACTCCCTGTCGGAGGCGCATCTTTTCCCACACCCGAGTCTGTCACGACAACAGGACAGAGGTCACACTGCATGTGGTCACATCCACACTTAGAATCCCAGTGGCCTGGCAATGCCCTTTCTCTCTGTTTTTCTCAGATCTTGGCCTGGCCTCTACTTGAAGGAGCTCTCCATTTGGTGAGGCCTGAAAGACGGACGAGAGTCCATCCAGTAGGGGCAATGGAGCCCAGCCAACTTCCCACTGCCTGCAGACAGGGTCTGAATCCAGCTGAGACCAGACAGGTGGCCTGCTGGGCTCAGTCCTCAGATTGGTGAGCCGCAGGCCTGGTGGTGGCTATTTGATAACCAACCAAGCTCTGAAGTGGCCTATTTTGCAGCATGCATTAAGTCAACACCTTTTTCTTTAAATAGTGGCCTTGAAACTTTTATTTTTTTTGCTTTTTGGGTCACACCCAGCATTGCACAGGGGTTACTCCTGACTCATGCACTCAGGAATTACTTCTGGCGGTGCTCAGGGGACCATATGGGATGCTGGGAATTGAACCCAGGTCAGCTGCGTGCAAGACAAATGTCCTATCTGCTGTGCTATCGCTCCAGCCTCCTGGCCTTGTAACTTTTTAGAGATCTGTTTTAAAATATACTTCCTTATGATTTAATATCAGTCCGTGTTTGATTTGTGTACCTGTCTTACATACTGACCTACCCAGGGTTGCATGAAAAGGATCGTGGGTAAGAAAAAGTTTCAGAAGCCTCACAGTGTGGGGCCCCAGAATGCTGGAGGGAAAAAAGTATCCTGAAGAGTCTTTCTTCAACCAGTCCTGCATTTGCACATGACTCCAAACTCAACTAACTCCAAGCAGCGAAGAGGTGAAATGTCTGAGCAGTTGTGCCATGCCCACAGTCTCTGCAGCTCACTAGCTCATGGCAAGAGGTTTCTTCAGAGGCCTTTCTCTGCAAGTCTCTTTCTTTAAACAGCAAGTTCCAAAGTTAGATTACTATTTTTTTTAAATCCATAAAAATTTGTAAGTATATACAGGTATTTCCAAGATTTCAGGCCAGATATCAATGCTCGAGTGAATTATATAACTATTTAATAGAAATAATAAAACACTGATACAAATATAAAGACATAATCAGTATATAAAAGATTTATATCTATAAAAATACTTTCAGGTAACAGTTGATAGCACATGGCCCTGGAGATAAAGACTATGACAGGACCTGATCAGACTCGTCACAGACCCCTCTCTGTAGTCTCCAGGGGAAGGAATCGTGGGCTCATCCCCCACAGCCCTGTGGGAGAAGAAGTTGCTAGCAGGTGCCCACCAGAGAGGTGGCCGACCACGTGTGTCCTCCTGTGAGCTCTGCTGCACGCTTCTCTCAAGGTGAAGGCACCAGCGTCTGAGGCGGGGCACTTCAAGAAGCAACCTCTTCGCTCTCAGGGGGTGCATCAGCACCAGGCCAGGAATCTCCCCGTCCCTGCCACTGCCCACACAGCTGCTCTCAGAAGCCTCCCACACACCTTCCCTCACTCTAGTGTATCTGAGCTCCATCCTTCCTGTTACAGCTTGTGTGTGGTTTCCAGGACAGGGGGATGGATGTGTGTCCTTCTTTGGAGCCCCAAGAAGACATCTGAATCTCATGGCTAGGGAGTGCTGGGTGTAGCAGTGCAGGTTGTGCACTGCAGAGTGGACAGTGCCACTCCGATCAGATGGTCATAAATATGCAAACTTATTACAACTATTTCCCAGCAGATGGCACTAGAGCTCCTTCCTTCCTTCCTTCCTCCTCCCTTCCTTCCTCCCTTCCTCCTTCCCTTCCCCTCTCCTTCCCTTCCCCCTCCTTCCCTTCCCCTCTCCTTTCCTTTCCTTTCCTTTCCTTTCCTTTCCTTTCCTTTCCTTTCCTTTCCTTTCCTTTCCTTTCCTTTCCTTTCCTTTCCTTTCCTTTCCTTTCCTTTCCTTTCCTTTCCTTTCCTTTCCTTTCCTTTCCTTTCCTTTCCTTTCCTTTCCTTTCCTTTCCATCTCTGTGAGATACAAGTACAAAGCTGTTCAAGCTCCGGTTTCAGTAATACAGTGTTCCAACACCCATCCCTCCACCAGTATACATTTTTCACCACCAATGACCCCAGTTTCTCTCCACCACCCTTTCCGTTCTTTTTTTTCTTCTTCCTCCTTCCTTCACTTCTGCCTTTCCTTTCTTAAATCAGTAGACTTTTCTGAGATAGTAATCAAGTTTCCAGAGGAACTGATGCCGTATACTAGTTAGTACACATGTGCTATTTGGTCTAGTGGGGAACAAATTAATATTGCTTCTTACAGGCTCAACTCTTTCAGAAAAGGAGAGTAAAGCCTGTTTCTCTGTCAGGAACCTGGGTCCAGCCGCTCTTTGATGTAGAACTCAAAGCACAGAACTTTGAGTTTTTTGAGCAATGGTTCCCCAAGCAATTGGACTACCAGGCCTGCCCAGGGCCCTAGAGCCTCCTCAAGCACAAGAGATACATAGCCAAGAGGGACCAGAGTCCTGGCTACTGCTCATGCCCCAACTGATGCCCCAGCGCTCATGCTGGGCGCTGGGGAAGGTTCTTTTCTGGCTCTGAACTTGGAGTCTTTGTCTCTGCCTTAGACATTAATAGTGCCCAGCATTCTCAGACCTGTCCCCACCCAAAACACGATAGTGACTTTTTTGTTGGTTTCCAGAACACCCAGCATGTACCCAGCAACTAAAGCAGGAAGGGGCCAGGGAGCAGCTCTGTGGTAGAGAGCTTACCCCACATGGGTGAGGCTCTGGGTTTGGACCCCAACACCAGACACACCCTCCCAAAAATATACAGAGAAAACAACCTACTAGAGAGGTATGGGATAAAGTCTTTGCCCAGTTTCAATTTTTGGCAGTGTTTAGAAATTATTCCAGTTTTGCAATGACGTAAGAACATTGGATGAAATATGACAAATTATAATCTTAAAAATTAAGATAAATCAAGACTTGGATGACATTTTCCTCCTGTCGCAGCACTCCTCAGACACACATTCTAACTCTTCTCTAACCCAGTGACTGGGTGAAGCTGCATTTCTGCGCTCTGAGCCCACCCTGACGGTCCCTGGAATGATTACGCTGAAGATGCGTTTGTGCCTGAGCCTCTGCAGCCCCACACTTAATTCCATTGGGATAGAATCAATGTTTTCTGTGCTTGTGTCTGTCTGGAACTCTTCAGGGCTTGGTTTGCCACTTGGGGGGCAAAGGCTCTGTTTGTTACTCTCTGTCTAAAGCGGAGGAAACACTCATGGAAGCCCAGAGCAAGGAAATATAGGCCAAATTGGCTCAGCTACACAGGAGGGGGTGCCTGGCAGCCTCCTGTCTATGCTGGTCCCTGATGAAAGAGCCGCAACTCAGACCTTTCTGACGGGTCCGCATGGTTTTCTGGTGGAACACTGTCATAAGAAGCTGCCAGCAAACCAGGAAATCGATAGGTGTCCCGGAACAGAGGTGACAGGGCCAGAAGGAACAGTCAAGGCCAGGCTCTGAGCTCACAGCTCTTCACATCCACCGTCACACCCACAGCCGCCCCTTCCTGCCAGGACAAGGGCCGTGAGAGCCTGACCCACAACTCAAAGTGTCTGGCCTCTTGCAAGACCTGCACCCTGCTTCCTCGGCCTTGAGATTTCTCTGAGGCCGCTGTTCTGAGGGCCTTGGACCTGGCCCTTTGGACTCACCCAGGACCTCATGTTTATGGGGACTCTTCAGTCACTGGACTGTTTACATAGCACGTCTCTGTCTGGGATGGAGATGCCGACAGTCAGCATCGGCCACTGTTCCCTTCCAGACATAAATAGGCGCCTGCTGAGTAAAGGACATGGAGGCAGGGTGTGTACATATGCGTGTGTGCATGTGTGTGCTGTGCCGTGTGTGTTCATATGTGTGGATGTATGTGGTATGTGTTGTGTACATGTGTATGTTTTGTGTATGTGCTTTTTATGTGTGGTATGTGCATGTGTGTGATGTGTGCTATTGTGCATGTGTGTGTACTATGTATGTTGTGTGGGTGTGCATATTGTTGGTCAGTGTGTGTTGTGTGCATGGTGCATGTGTGTTATATGTATGATGTGTGCATGTGTGTGCATGCATACGCTGTGCATACATTTCTGTTTTGGCAACAGTTCAATGTGTATATTTTGTGTGTGTGCATCATATGTGCATGTTGTGCATGTGTGGTGTATGTATGTGATGTGTGGTGTGCATGGGTGACAATGGTAAGTGGGTGAATATGATATATGTGTATAATGTGTGGTATGTTGGTGTGTGGTGTATGTATGTGGTGTATGTGTGGTATATGTGTATTATGTGCATATGGTGGTGTGTGTATGTATGTGTGGTGTGCATAGTGTGTGTGGTATATGTGTGTGATGTGTGTCTGGTATGTGGTGTGTGGATATGAGGTATATGTGTATGATATGTGTGGTATATGTGTGTGTGGTGTGTGGGAATGTGGTATATGTGTATGGTGTGTGTATATGGTATATGGGTGTGGGTGTGGTATATGTGTGCATGTGGGTTGGTATGATGTGTATACTGTGTGTGATATATGTTGCATGTGTGTGGTGTGTGTGGTATATGTGTGTGGTATGTGCGTGGTTTATGTGTGTGATGTGTGGGTATGTGGTGTATGAGTGTGATGTGTGTATGTGGTATATGGGTATGGTTTGTGGCTGGATGTGGCATATGTGTGGGTGTGAGTAGAGTGTGTGGTGTGCAGGTCTGTACACAAGTATGGATTGTGCATCTTCTGTTTCGAGGGAGTTCTCCACAGGATGGACTCTCAGAGCCTGCCTGGAGGGGAGGTGATAACCCCAGTGACCCCCAGAGGGGCTGCCAAACCTGACACATTCTTTGAGCCATTTCACAGGTTTATTTTTCTAAGGGTTTCTGCTGGAGGTCCGCGGCAATGCTCTCAAGTGAAAAGCAGGGGCTGGTGTGGACGCAGTAGCTGGAGCGGAGGGCCAGGCGGCCTCCCCAGGGCCACTGAGGCGGCAGGCAGGAAGGGAAGAGGAGCCTGGGCACTCGCCTTCACTCCAAGCGTCTGGGCCTGTGAGAGGGTCGAGGGCAGAGGAAGGCTCCTGGGCTGAAAGCAGGAGAGGAGGCCGTAGGGTCTCTCTCCTTCCTGCGATGGGGCCTGTGTGTTTTGGCAACAGCTCAGGAGCGGGGAGAGGAGAGAGTGGGGGAGGGAGGGGCTGCAGGAGGGGGCTGGGAAGAGAAGCTGGGGCCCGAGTCCCGCTTCTCGCCCCGTGTTACAACGACTCAAAGGCTGGCTTAAGGAGCTTCTTGGAGGCATTTTGTTTGGCTTTGTTTTGGCCTCATCAGCAGTGCTTGAGGGCCCAGGGGCCACTCCCTGAGACCCTCTGCCAGGCTCTGGGGGACTGAGGGGTTGCAGCAGTGCTGTGGGGGCCATACGCAAGGCATCCTCGAGCCTTGACCCTGCAGGCACAGTGTGTGTGTGTGTGTGTGTGTGTGTGTGTGTGTGTGTGTGTGTGTGTGTGTTGGCCTCACCCATGCAAAGCAGATGCTGTACTATGAGCCTGTCCACAGGCTGAGGACATTCCTTATAGCTGAAAGTCACAGCACTGCAGGCCATGATAGCCCCAGTTGAACAGTGACACTCCCCTCAGAGGCCAGGGCCTTTGAGATGGTCTTGACCAGACTGACTTGGACCCCAGGCAGCCTCAGACCCAGTCAGGAGCGCCAGGCAGGGCAAGTGGGCTCTTTTGGATGTTTCTCCCTTAAAAGCGTTTCGCATTTCAAAGTTTTCCTCCCGCACAGCGGTTTGGCAGGCTACTGCAATCTTTGCACATAAAGTTTAAATTATGGCTCCTGGTGTCTGCGTGCGTCCCGGCTCTGGGAAAGCTGATTAGGATCCATTTCAGGATGAAGAAGGGCCTGGTTAGCTTGGGGCCTCCTTGTGGATTTTGTACCAAAGCCAGCACCCACTGCTGCCGAGCGTGGGAGGGCCTGGGCTGCCCGGGGTGGGCCTTCTGCAGGGCCAGGGGGCCTGGGTGGGCCCAGAAGTTAAGGCCCCGCACGCAGCAGGGAGACTGGGACGTTGTGCTCTGCAAAAGGCATTTGCTGACCCTATCAGGGTTTTTACTTTACTGTAAACATTTCATTTTTTGTTTTGTTTTTGCGCCACACTTGGTGGTGCTCAGGGCTTCCTTCTGGCTCTCTGTGCTCAGGGACCCCTCCTAGCAGGGCTCAGGGGAGCACATGCGGTACCAGGGATCTAACCAGTGATGGAGTCATGCCCGGCAAGAGTCTAAACGTCTATCTGGCTCAGGGATTTTAATTTAAATAGACAGTGGGTGATGGGTGTGTGGGTACCCCAGAGTGATACCAGGAGCTGGTGGCACGGGGTCTTTACCTGGCCAAGTCCTGCTCACCCTTGGCCACCATCCCTGGTCACTTTTCCCAGTGGTAGTTCAGATGGGGCGAATGCTTCCTTCTGTCCCTCTGCCCAAAGCCTGCTGCTTGGTGGGGCCCCACACTGGTTGCTGAATGAAGGTTCCCGTGGGCCAAGAAGCGCAGACTTCACCGGCACAGCTAGAGGCTTTGTTCCACCGCCAGATAGACTGCCCACACAACGCATGTCTAGGTGACACAATTTGGGGTCCACCCTCTTTTTTGGGTTTGCAAGCAAACACAAGCAAGTAGAGGCAGCAATGTCAACAGCTGATCCACGGGGACCTGCACATGAGGTTGTACCCCTTGTCTTCAGAGGCCTGAGTGAAGTGCATCTCGCTCAACCCCGGCAGCTGGGCACCAGCCAGGGGCTTTCTCCTGGGGAGGGACAGAGGGAACTGGACATGAAATACGGGAAGGAGCCAGAGCCATTAGGACTGTCCGTACAAGTCAACTAGTGGTAGAGCTTTATTCACGAATCAACACATCTCTGTGTACAGGACTGTCTGCGTGATGCTGGAACGCTGGTCACTGTAAGTCAGGGATCATTCTTAGGTAATAGAGTCAGAATCTGAGTTGGCCAGAGCTTTGGAGCTAAGGTTTCAGGAATTATGTAGGCCTTTAAAATAATCAGACAGTTCATCTGTCTCTTTCATCCTCCTATACACTCATCACATTGACTGAATCTGTAAGAAAGGCACGTAATTTTCCCTCACCAAAGCCCTCCCTCTGCCAAGCTCCTCGCTGCACAGCAGCTTGGCTGAACAGACGACTCACTCTGAGCAGCTGCGAACACTCGGTGCTGCCCCATCACCGATCTTGGTGTTTCTTCTCCCCAGAGAAGCACAACTGTGAGTTTTATCTACAGCATCATGGAGGAGAGCAGCATTTTCATCTACCGTAAAACAGCAAGACGTCCAGTTCAATGAGTCTTTGTCTATAAAAGTGACTTATGTGGCTGACCAAAGATAAAAGGGGGCCATAAATCTTGACCACTCCGTGCGCAGGGCAAGCAGGCGCTGCTTCTCTCCCCTTGGATCTGGCCTGGCTGACAACTGCTAAGACCAACAGAGTGTAGCAGGATGGGGGCAAAGCCACATCTCGGCCAGCCTTCAAGAAAACGGGCCACTTTAATGGTGCTCTCTCTCGGAAGCTGAAGCTACCAAGTGGGGCCGCACAGAAAGGGGCCGAGTGGGCATGGAGAGGGACTCAGCTGTGTCCATCCTCCTGGTTATCTCCCAAGATGCCAGGTGTGTGAGTAAAACTGCCTTACACGCCCTAGCCCAGAGTAACCATGAGGTAAATGCCACGTGTGTGACTCCCCTCAGTGAATGCCACATTCAGCAGAATTATCCAGTCAAGCCTTTCCTGAATTCCTCACCCACAAATCTACACAATACAGTCAGATGGATTTTTTTGGGGGGTGGGGTGGGGGGAGGAGTACACTATTAAAAAAAATTGGGGCCAGAGAGATAGTACAGCAGGTAGGGCACTTGCCTTACACACGACAGCATGCCATATGGTCCCCTGAACACCTCCAAGAGTAATTCTTGAGTGCAGAGCCAGGAATAACCTGTGAGCATCACTGGGTGTGCCCCTCCCAAAATAAAGACCAAGAGGAAGTTTGGTTTGGGGCCATACCTGATGGCTGTTGGGGGCTACTCTAGGCTCTCTGCTGGGGTGTTGCATCTAGCAGTGTTCAGGGGACCACGTAGTGCAGGGATATGCTCAAGCCATTGAGTCATCTCTTTGGCCCCATAGTGTGCAATTTTTTCCAGACCCCCACTGACAACCATGAACCCCTGCTGTGGCATCTGAATCGTTTTCTTCTGAGATCTCCCCATTCCCCCAAGCCATCGCAATGCAGCTCTTCCTGCTCTGTCCCCCACCATGTCAGTGGGAGACACATGCCCCATACCGTGTCCCCTGCAACCCACGCCTCTAAGCACAATGAACAGCAGTGGACTTGGCCTTGACCAGACCCAACTGTGATCCTCTCCCAGCCTTAGAGAGTTGGGACCCCTGAGGGGCTGAGCAGTCCGTAGTGGGGACTCCAAGCTCTGAGCTATAAGCGTGGTGGGGCACAGGGAACACTCCTGTTGTGCAGGTGTGGGGGAAGCTGGTCTAAGGGAGAAGGTCGACAGGAGTGCAGGGGTGTAGAAGGAAGGGGATGTGCAGGGGAGAGGCAGGGAGGGGAGGAGGTCACAGCACGGCCTTGGTGCCTGACTTTTTCCGGCCCAGGCTATGCATGTTTCCTCTGGGATCTACAAGCACCCTGATACTGTGCATTCTTAGCATCCTTCTCTTTCTCTTCCATAAATGGCTATGAATGGATTTCCTTTTTTTTTTTTTGTTTCGTAGTTGGAAAAAAAAGTGTCTCCACAGTGCCTGAGAGAAGAATATTCAGTCCTGGAAACTGGAGAGCAAGTCTCCCTGGGCAGTGAGGTAAAGGGAATTATCTTCCACTCACTGTCCAAGAGAGACCTGCGGGGATGGGGATGGCGGGGTGGGGGCGTGTGGCCCAGTGTGATGTCCCAGGGACACCCGCACTCACAGTCAGATGCCAAACTTCTCTCCCCACATGCTTCCATCCAAGCCGGTGGAAGCCCTGGATGAGGGAAGCAGCGATGCCAAAGCCATAACAGGCCGAGGCTCTTGGAGTACTCCCAGGGTCTCGCATCCAGCTGGGCACAAACCCTGATCTGGATCTGCTCTGACTTGGACCCCTCCTAGACAGCTGGGGTTGGGGGCTGCCCCTTCCCCACCCCCTGCTGGCCCTGGTTCTCTCTCCCCAAGCAGGATCGATCAGGCCATTGCTCCCTGTTCTCTGGTCAGCAGGATCCCCTCCATGACCAGGGCAGGCCACGTTCCCCTGCATGGACCCTCACCTCTGGCCCTGCTGTGTGTCCACCCCGTTCCCCTGCACAGACCCTCACATACTGGCCCTGCTGTGTGTCTGCCCCATTTCTCTTGGGTTGAAACAGCCTCTGCCTTCCTCGCCTGGGAGCCTCAAGTTGAAGCCAAGGCCAGACTGGAATAACTGGCCTGTGGAGGCCCCCTCGGACCGTGGGAGGGGGCTCTCCTGTCTTTAGCAGGGTGCTAAGGAGTCTGCCTGCACTCCCAATGTGCTGTGGGCTAGGTGCCATGACCTCAGTGTTCCTGGGAACGACAGAGAGCATCACTCATCCACTGCCATGCACTAAGTACCACGTGGCCTATTCTCTCCTCTCCTCTCCTCTCCTCTCCTCTCCTCTCCTCTCCTCTCCTCTCCTCTCCTCTCCTCTCCTCTCCTCTCCTCTCCTCTCCTCTCCTCTCCTCTCCTCTCCTCTCCTCTCCTCTCCTCTCCTCTCCTCTCCTCTCCTCTCCTCTCCTCTCCTCTTCTTTTTGGGTCACACCAAGCAATGCTCAGGGGTTACTCCTGGCTCTGCACTCAGGAATCACGCCTGGTGGTGCTTGGGGGACCATATGAGATGCCGGGGATTGAACCCGGGTTGGCCGAGTGCAAGGGAAATGCTCTACCTGTTGTATTATTGCTCCGGCCCCACGTGGCCTTTTCTTCACCAGCCCTGGACCCTGGACAGTGACAGGTCCAACCAATGAAGTGGCCTCAGTTCCCAGAGCAGCATCTGCAGAGCGACCCTCCCCTCCACGTTGCTTACAGGCGTCTGCATGCCCTGGCCTGGTGTTCAAGGGCAGCATAGTCACCACAGCCCCCAAGCCCTGAATGTGGCCACTGAATCAAAGCAGGGATTCAAGACGGGAAATCCAGCCCCACTGCAGGTGCTGCGAGCAAAGCTGCCTTGACCCACTCAGTGTTGACAGTTATGAGGTGTGTTAAACCACCCTAAAGCTTTTGCTGAGGGAATCATCAGAGGTGTGGCACATCCCACGTGCCTACAACTGTCCATGCAGAGACAGAACTTGAGTAATGAAACAGGTGACCAAGAGAAAACCACCACTCTCAATGTGCTGAAATAAATCCCTGTCTCCCACGGCCTCTCTCCGCTCTTCCCTCTCTTACCACGACGCAGGACCAGTGGGAGCCTTGGGGCTGAGGGTCAGAGTCCTCAGCCTGGGTGGGGAGGCGGGAGATACACGTCCAGGGGGCCCTGAGCCCCCAGACTCACCTTCCAGAGCAGCACAGCCAGCAGCAGGAAGATGAGGATTCCCACCAGCAAGCTGATGGCGATGATCCATCCCACGACGTAGCCACGGGGCTCCAGGTTGTGTAAGGCTTCGAAGACCACCTGGGAAGCAAAAGCAGAGTTGAAAAGGTTGCCCAAAGACAGGCAGCCCCAGCGCCAAGCTGAGTGACTTGGAGTGATCTAAAGCAATGTGCCCAGGGATGCGAGTCGGAGAGTGAGTGCAAGGACTCCTGTGCGGGTTTCGCAGGTGGCAGCTTGGCCTCCACCCCTGGCATGACCGGATCCCCTGACCACCCGGAAGAGGCCCGAACACTGCTGGGTGTGGCCCCCAACAAATCAAAACTAAACAAAACAGAGATGTGTTGGACTATGTTGAGGGTCTTCCCCTGGCTGGTGGCGAGGGGTTCTCATGAGGCCGTATGGAGCCACTGAGGCTCTGGTTCCTGAAGGGGCTGAAACAAAGTAACAGTGCGGCTGAGGCAAACACACAAGTCGGACTTCAACACCATGAAGAGGAACAGGGTGAGGGCCAGGCCGAGCACTCGCTGTTGATTCCTGACAGACAGCAGCCCCCCAGGGGCCCCAGGGAGGGTTCTCATGGGTCACCGACCGGCCTAGCCTGTGCTCTAATCACTCGTTTTGGTCCTTGAGTCGAGGGGTTCGTTCCCAGGCTTCCTCTCTCAGCAAGCGGTGACGGGCCTCCCTCACCACTGGACAAGGTTTCACTGTGACCAGATGCCACCAAGCTGCCCATCCTGCCCTTTAAGGGCCACAACCGCAGTGATTTTTCCCACACCCCAGCAACTCCCAGACAAGGAGGAACATGTGGGGTGGTGGTTGGTGGGGGAGGAAATGCCTTCAACTCTGTCCTTTTATGGCTGCCAGTTTCTGTCTGGTTTGGGTTGGAGGTTCCCCTCAGCAAAGCAGATCGACTCAGGATTTGGGGGCTTCCCCTCACCCCCAAACCCAAATCATTTCCCCTATCACCCCATTCAGAAGCCCTCTGGGGGCATCGGATGGATGACCCATTATGGGGCATTATGTCTGAGAGGAGTAAATTTAGATACTATACTTTCTCTGCTGCAAAACGGGGACCCCCCACCCCTTTAAAAAAGGAGATCGAAAGGGAAAAAGAGTCTCAGGAAGGAAAGGCACATGGCAGAGCTTCTGGTTGAACTGGTGGACAGGATTGCCGAGCCTGCTGTGAGCGTGCCGTGGGGGCCACATGCAAGGACAGCCTGCTCTTGTCCCTGCCCTTCTAGAAAGGACTCTCTCTCTCTCTCTCTCTCTCTCTCTCTCTCTCTCTCTCTCTCCTTCCTTCCCTTCTTTCCTTTCTCTTTACTCCTTCCTTCCTTCTCTCCCTCCCTCTCCCCCTCCTTCCCTCCCTCTTTCTTTCTTCTTTCTCTCTTCCTGGCTCTGTGCCTAGAGACCACTCCTGGCGAGCTCAGGGGACCATAAGGGGCACTGCCGATCAAACCCAGGTGGCTGTGTGCAAGAAAAGAGCCCTCACCACTGTAACATTGTTCCAGCCACTCCCTCCAATTTCTTATGTGCAGCCCCAGTCACCATCCCAGTCCGGGCTTCATCTCTCTCTCACATACAGGCCCTTCCCCTGTCTCTGCTCCGTTTCCCTTTATTTAGACTATGGCCATGTGTCTCATCAGGCCAGGGAGACATGCCAACAAACCAGTCTTTGGATGATTTCTTCATTGTCACAGGGTGTCATGGAATGTAGGCGTCATAGAGAATGATTGTCTGGCCCTCGCCAGATGCCCCACTGCACATCTGAGCTGCCTGGTGCAGCCAATCGGAGCCCTGTGGTCTGTGCTGCTGGTTATGGACAGAAGAATCATGACTGTGGATTCAGCACATGAGGCTCTGTTCAGCCTTGGTTTCTTCCAGCCCTTTCTGTCCCCTGAGGGGCTTGTGGGACACGCTAGCCGGGCACTCATCTATCTGTGAGACCTTGGGCTCCTGTGTTTTTGCAGGCTTATTTTTTTTTTTTTGCTTTTTGGGTCACACCCGGCAATGCACAGGGATCATTCCTGGCTCATGCACTCAGGAGTTACCCCTGGCGGTGCTCAGGGGACCATATGGGATGCTGGGATTCGAACCCGGGTCGGCCGCGTGCAAGGCAAACGCCCTACCCGCTGTGCTATCACTCCAGCCCCTGCAGGCTTATTTTTAAAAATAACTTTTTTTTTGGGTCACACCCAGCACAGGGGTTACTCCTGGCTTTGCACTCAGGAATTACTCCTGGCAGTGCTCAGAGGACCATTTGGGATGCTGGGGATCGAACCCAGGTCGGCCGCGTGCAAGGCAAACGCCCTACCCATTGTACTATCGCTCCACCCCTCAAAAGAATTTCCTTTTAAGGTGCCAAGGAGGTAGTAAGGCTCTTGCCCTGCATCTGGCCAACCTAGGTTTGACCCCAGCACCACACACGGTCCCCTGAGTGTTCCAGGAGTGATCCCTGAGCTCAGAGTCAGAAGTAAGCACGGAGCACTACCGGATGTGACCCCAAAACAAAACAAACACAAGAGGAACTTATTTTTAAAATAGGGGCCACTCCTTTGGTGCCCAGGCCAGTAACACAACACTTCTTAGGTCCAGGGGCACTTGTGGGCTACCAGGGCTACTCTCCATGGTCTGTGATGGGCCATACAGTGCCCGGGATCAAACTCAGGGTCCTGTACTTGCAAGGCAAGTGCTTTGCTTCTTGAGCTATCTCCTTGTCACTGTAGGCTACTTTCTCTCCCCTTTCTAGGCCTGTCCATTTGACAAACCGACTGCTGAGTCCCTGAAAATATACCCTTTGGTTCATTGATTCTGCATCTAAATTTTTACCAAGAGGCTAGAAACAGAAAACAGAAAAAGGTCTATATTTGCAGAGGTTCACATCAGAACTATTTATGTTGGCGCAGTGTTAGATTTCCTATATGCTAATTTCCTATTTCCTATATGCTAATTTCCTATATGCTTCCTATATGCTAATTTCCTATTTGCTGAACAATAGCAGTCACAGAGGAGCAAACTATGCTCAGCTGCAAAAGGTGACTTCACAGAGCCATTAAAGGTGATTGCAAATTTGGCAAAGCATAATTTTAGAAAATTTTGAGACATCACTCATACAACTACATAGCAAGTATATGTCAAAGATCTATTTATTAATTTATTTTAAGTGTATTTAGGGTTGATTTTTTTGCCACACCCAGCAGTGCTCAAGGCTTACTTCTGGCTTAGGGATCACTCTTGGTGGGCTCAGGGGATGACATGGGGATAGAACTCGGATCAGCCACATGCAAGGTGAGTACTCTACCTACTGTACTATCTCTTCAGCCCTATTCTTAATTGTTTATTGAGGGACCAGGATGGCAAACTTGTTCAGAGCAGAGTCTGACTATATATGTATCCAGAGGAAAATGAATGCTGCAATCAGATAGAAACTAGCTCATACCCTCCAGGGGAGCAAACAGGGATTTTATTTTCTTCCAGACAGAAATAACTTTCACTTATACTGGCAAAAGTCATTGACAATGTATGAGCTTTCTAAAGTTAAAATGCTCCTTCACAGCCTGTGGACCTGAGAGACCTGGGAAGGTTTCTTTATTATTATTATTAGCACAGCAGGTAGAGTCTTTGCCTTGCACATGGCCGGCCCGGGTTTGATTCCTCTGCCCCTCTCCGAGAGCCCAGCAAGCTACCGAGAGTATCCCGCCCTCATGGCAGAGCCTGGCAAGCTCCCGGTGGCATATTCGACATGCCAAAAACAATAAAGTCCCACAATGGAGACGTTACTGGTGCCCGCTCGAGCGAATTGATGAGCAATGGGATGAATGGGATGACAGTGATATTATTATTATTATTATTATTATTATTATTATTATTATTATTATTGGCCATTGATGGGATTACATAATCCATCATCCAGAGATTTAAAAGCAAGCTCCCAGAAACTTATAACCTACTTCTCCCTCTGGGAGAAACTAGCAAACTACTGAGAGTTTCCTGCCTACATGGGACAGCTTCGCAAGCTTCTCATGGTGTATTCATATGCCAAAGCCACTAACAAGCTGGATCTCATTCCCCTGACCCTGAAAGAGCCTCCAATGCGGCATCGTTGGCAAGGCCTAGTAGAGAGAGGCTTCTAAAATCTCAGGGACAAGACGAATGGAGAGGTTACTGAGACCACTCGAGAAATTTGACGATCAACAGAATTTCGTGATTTGTGATTCGTGATTCATGATTATTATTATTATTATCATCAGCATCATCAGCATCATTATTATTGCAGCTAGTTGATCTCTTTGTGAGTCTCTGGAACAGGCTGGTAGATAAGTTTAGGCTGCAGCTCATATGGCAGCGGCAGTGCCAGTGGTGGGACATGGGTGTGGCTGCCGGGACTCTGAGAAGGCCCCGGAGATCTCAGCCAAAAAGACCCCCTCGTGTTTGGGAAGGTTTGTTAAACCAGGGCTCATTTCAAAGTTCAACAGGCCTAAGCATCACATGAAGATGGTGTTATAAGATGGGCCCCGAATCAGCAAGACTTGGGGGTAACATGAAGCTCAACCTTCAAACAAGCTCCCTAGTGATGCTGTTCCCAGTGGTCTGGGGCCCACCCTGTGTGCACAAAGGTGCTAGCCAGAGTTCCAGTGCATCGCTGAAAGGACACACTCTTTTTGCCTGAGATCTGTTCCACATACTTTTGAAAATAGAGTGACAACCTAGGGTAAAGGAAAAAATGTCACATCCTTGAGAGAAAACAGTCAGATCTGAAACTGTATTTGACTTTAGCTTTGCTGGAAAATGGAAGTTTTAAGAGCAGAGGCAGCTTCTGAGATGATGGATGAGCTCTCACACTTTTTTTTTTTGCGTTTCACTACTGAATAATTTTTGAAACTGGGCATTGTAGAATCAAGTTAAAAACCTTAGAAAATAGGTTCTGCTCCAACGCTTTTCTGAGAAGCAGCCTGCCCTACTCTTCACTTCCCTACAGAGTGAATTACTCATTTATCTTTGAAGATAGAGCAAATTTTCAACTTCTTTCAGCAAAGTTACTGAGGCACCTCAGTGTATAAAAGAGAAGCCAAGTGGGGAATTCTCTAGTTGTCAGTAAGGTGGACAGCCACACTCTGCCTGTCCAGATTCCTGTCTCAAGCTTGTCCCTCTGGCAGGCCACTGCTTCAGCTGCCCTGTACCACCTCAACGGGACTCTGGTTCCGTCAGTTTAAGTTTCAAACTGTAGCTCAGTGACTGAGTCCCACCTTCACATTCTCTCTCTGTATATGGTAATAATGCATTTTCCGGTCTGTGGATTCTAGGACACTGTGAATTCCTACACAACAGGTGTATTCTCTCTCCTAATCTAAGATTATTATCCGTTTTATGACTCAAGAATATAAAGTTGATACACTCATTGTTCTTTCTGTCACATCAGATAAAGCATGAATATGACTCAGTCCACAACAAAAGAGATGGTGGAATTTGAAGCTCGAGATTTTCAGGTGTTTTTATTTCTATTTCAAAAAGGTGTTTGCAAATGTTATTTTTTTCAGAGTGTTGGCAACCCACTCATCCATCTATCCATCTATTCACCCACCTATCTTTCATTCATCCACCTATCTTTCATTTCATTTCATTTCATTCACTGACAAGTACCCAATCCATCCATCTGTTCATCTGCTGACTGACCCATTCATCCATCCAGTAAGGCAACATCTGTATGTGCCAGGCACCGCAAAGTTTCATTAAAGAATCAGTCATCTCCCAAGGACAGTAGATACAAGGGCCAGGAGAAGCTGGAAGCCTGCTTCATGAGCAGAGGGGAGAAGGCAGCTGGAATAGAGAAGGGATCACTAAAAATGATGACTGGAGGAATTGGTCAGGATGGGAGATGTGTGCTGAAAGTAGATAATAGACCAAATATGATGACCTCTCAGCATCTGTGTTGCAAGCCTTAATGCCCAAAAGTAGAGAGTATGGGGAATATTGTCTGCCATGGAGGCAGGGGGAGGGTGGGAAAGGAGGTATACTGGGGATATTGGTGGTGGGGAATGTGCACTGGTGGAGGGATGGGTGTTTGATCATTGTGTGATTGTAACCCAAACATGAAAGCTTGTAACTCTCTCAAGGTGATTCAATTAAAAAAAAGAATCAGTGATCTCCTGGTCCCAAAGAACTTTCAGCATCTAGAGCATAATGGCTGATGAGACAGATGGGCAGACAGATGCAACATTACAGCTTTGGAGAGTATACCAGAGGAGAGTTCACAGCTATCAAATACTCTGAGATATGCATTGGAGCCGGAAAATTTTCCAGGAGGCATTGTTTGAAGTGAAAATCAATGGCTAAGTAAATGTTAAATAAAAAGGAGAAGGAACAGCATGTGCAGTTACCCTGTGGCTGGCATGAGCATGGCCGGGAGGGAACTCTGCTGGCAGAGCAAATGGAATGAACAAGAAGACACAAGGAGCTGTTCAAGATGAGACTGCAGTGGCAGGACAGGCCAGAGGTTACGCCAAAGAATGACAGGCTTTGGGCTGGGGGTATGGCTCAAGTGACAAGTGCATGTCTTGCTTGTACATGCTGGATGTGGTGCCCTCAGTACCACTGGGTGTGGTCCTGGGCTGTGGGTACATGCCCCCTCCCCACCCCATGATATACTTACTTTATGAGAAATGGGTGGTGAGAGGAGAGATTGAACTAGGAGTGACAGAATTCATGTGTTGCAAAGGCATCTGAGCTGAGAATAGTTAGAAAGCAGGAGGGTTGGGCTGGAGCAATAGTACAGTGGGTCGGGCACTTGCTTGCATGTGGCTGACTCATGTTTGATTCCTGGGCACCTCATATGGTCTCCAGAGCACCACCAGGAGTAATTTCTGAGTGCAGAGTCAGGAATTACACTAAGCATCCCTGAGTATGCCCTCCAACCCCTCTCCCCCACAAAACAAACCAAGGATGGCTGAAGGGGCAAACAAGCCCAATAAGGGGGGAGTCGGGTATGTGGCTTCCCCAGGAGAGATCCACAATCCAGCCCTAAGGGAAGTGGTATGGGAAGAGAATAAGGATTTCGGATGTTGGGGTGCTCCGCTGCTTCTGGGGTGGTGGGGCCGGGTGGCTGGAGAGGGGGGGGGCGAAGCTCTGAGCGGTGGACGGCATGAGGGCACGGCTGTGGAGAGACGCTGGAAGGCCCACGTGGTGGATGTTAAGAGTAGGAGGAGGGGAGCATGAGGACCCACCTCAACAGAGCCATGTTGGGGGTCAGAGCTTGAGCTGGGGTTTCGGCAGGGCTGGGCATGGGGCTTCCTGGCTGCTGTCATCAGGCCGGGTGCACCTGACCCCTGAGGTCGGCAGGCTGGGGTCAGGGTTCAGCCAGGAGCCAACCAGAGCTGGACTCACAGTGCCTGGTTCCCTTCCTTTGTATCTGGAAATGTGTTCTTCTGACCTTCCCAACGGGCTTGTTTGCCAAGCTGGACATGCTCAGCTGTCCGCAAGGCCTTGAGCCCATCACAGTGCGGGCTGCCTGGCCCATGTCCCACCAGCTGAGGGGAGGCTTTCCCCCCACCCCAGGTCTGGCTGGCAACAGATCAATGATGAGGACAAGGTGTCTCGGCAGCCCATGCTGTACCCAGACCTCTGGGGGACAGGGGGGAAGGGGTGTGAGGGGAAATGGGGGTAGGCACCATGTGGGGAGAAGCACCTTTCCCTGCTTCTGCCCCCTGCCAGCTGGCAGTGAGGGGTGCAGGGAGATTGGGGCATGAAGGTGGGGAGAGACGCATTCTGCAGAACCGAGTCCCAAGTGGTACTCAGAATCCAGCCTTCAGAAAGCACCCCTGCCCAGCTCGGGGGAGCCGGGGACCATCAGCGCACAGAGGAGAATGTGCATTTGGCCAGACCCCCGCTGTCTCTCTGCACAGGGACACAGCGAGCTCCAAGCTCCTGCCTCGCGGGGTGCTGGGTTCCAGACATTCCTGGCTCTGTCAGAATGTGCTGGACCGGCCCCGATTCCTTTGTTGTCCCAAAATGGGTCACTAGTGTTGTGTACTTAGAGGTCTGTGTCTCCGCATCCAGGCCTCCTGGTCCTCCTCAGACACCCTCTGAAGGGAGGCAGGATGGCGGCTCTGGGGGCCTCGGCGGAGTGTTCGTTCTCCTCCTGACAGTAGCTGCGCCCCTGGTCCCGGACCAGACCACAACAGGAAGCGATCCAGAATCAACAGACCGCAGGTCTGAACATGATGTGCTGTGGAGGCCGCCCCAGCCAAGGGCCGCTCCTCAGACAAAGGGCCGGCTGTTTACCGCCCCCATGGGCCTGCCCCCCACCTGCTCAGAACAGGGCGGGGGCGCCCACTGTGTGTGGGCAGGGGTGGGAGGAGGGACAGCGCCTGCTGGAGGAGGACAAGAGGAGGAAGGAAGATGGAGGGTTCATCCACAGGCAGCACCAGTGCCCTCGCTGACCAGGGGCCAGGATTGGTCTGAGACTGCGCTGCTGCTTGGGTCCTGCGGGAACCGCCGGGGACCACCTGGCCTGGAACCCGGCCGGCCCGCTCCTGACGCAGAGTCTCCTCTTGGCCAGGGCTAGAGGCTCCAGGCTCGTGAGAGGAGCAAGCCAGGGTGGTCCTGACCTGTCCAGCCCACACCTCCTGACCTTTGTCCAGGGCAGCAGGCGAGGCCCTTCCAGCGGCCTCACCCAGCCTGTAGCCCTGGAAACTCGGGATTCTCCACTCCCTGCTTCTCCCTGTTCTGCTCCTCCAGCCTCTCTGGCAGCCTGAGAGAGGCTAGAGGACCTGCTGACCGCTCGGATGGGGCCAGGCAGGGGACAGTCAGTGACTCCTGCTGGCAGTCCTGTCCGCGGGGCTTTGCCGCGCCCCTTCACCTGTGGACGGACAATGTTTGCCATCTAGTCTGCTATCTTCAGAGCAGGGTTGCTGGGGGAATTCATGCTGCTTCCCAGGCCACGTGAGAAGAAATCTGGGGTGTCCCCCACCCTGCCGCCTGCACTGTAGAGCAGCAGCAGATTCAGCAGATTCATGACTGCCCTAGCAGCTATCTAGGCTCAGTTGCTGGCAGCTGTCCCTGGAAGGTCGGAAGGACAGGTCACGACCTTCGGCCTGTGATGCCAGCTGGCCACGAGCATGGGCTGCAGTGCCAAGTTCTCAGCCTGAAGTTCAGTTTCAGGTGAGCCCAGAGTGGTGGGCCGGGGACTCGGTCACACATTCCTCTCCTCTGAAGTGCTTCAGTTCTGGCCTAACACGCCAAGAGGCTCCTACGCATTTCCAGGTGCCCGCCCGAATGCACTCCTGGTAGTGCAGGATGGAGAGAAAGCTCGCAGGGAAGCTCGTGATCTGAAATTCCTCCTTACTCCTGTCCCTTTGGCGGTGCAGAGGACTTCCCACAGCTAACAGACTTCAGTGTCTGGGGCCACCACACACACAGCTCGGCTTCGCACCGTTCTTGGGGCCACAAGTCATTTCCAGCCACTCTGTACCCGGATGTGCACGAGCCCCACAAATAAAGGGTGTGACCCTGGGTTAGCACCACACTGAAAAGATGTGTGAGTGCCACGGCTAGAACTGGTGGGGATGGGGTGGGGGGGTGAGGGATACAGCTGCAAAACACGTGAGAGCTCCACAACTAAGTCAGTGTGTTGTATGCGGGGGTGGGGGTGGAGGGAAGGGGTGGGGTGGAGGGTGGGGAAGGAGTCCAGGACACGCCAATCAAAAGGAAGGGCAGGAAGGGAATGAAAAGCAAGGAAGGAGTTATCACCCACACACTCTTGACCCTCCTGGGGGCTAGAAGCCTGGTTGCTCTCCTCTCCTCACTCCCCAGTCCCTACTAGCTGCAGGGACCACTTCCTGTTCAGCCCAAGGCCGTGGAAGTTTGGTGCCTAATCCACAGTCTTGTGCAACTCTGCCTGACTCAAGTTTGGTGGTGAGCCTGTATGGAAATTTCCCCTCCGAGGGCCTGGCTGACAGCTCCAGGCCCTTGGAGGCTCAGGGAGGAGGAATGTGTTTGTTCTGAGCAGACAAACCTTCCTACCCAGACTTTTTTCTCTCCTTCCAGGAACGCAGAAAACAGATTGCACAGCACCCTCATAGCTCCATGGAAAGGGCAAGTCAGGGAGCGGAGAGGAGGTGGTATGGGAGACGGGGTCCTGCGGGATTATGACCTGCAGTGACTTTTTTCTTGGAAGCACCAAAGGAAAAAGCAAAAATCCTTCCAGAAAATAGGAGTCTTCCTAGGACTCTTGATAATGGAAGCGTCACCCGAGCAGACCACATGGGGCAGTAATCAATGCCAGCAGGACTTTTGGGGTGTATGGATGACTCGGAAACCAGATATGGGAGGTTTTGTGTAAATAACGCTGGACCCCACAGCTTGGTCCACTGACCTAACATTTTGCAATCAGGAGCATTATGGTCAGGATATTTCAAGGAGGCCGCAGGTGAAAAATCTCATAAACAGGGGTCTCAGTACGAGACTAGTGTGTCATCCAGTAGGATGGAGGGCCACAGGAAGGAATAAAAGTCAGAAGGGGCCACTGCTGGAAAAAGGATAAGAAACACTTAGGTGTTTCTTTTGTGCCCAGTGATTTTTTTTTTTGCAAGAACCTGTTTGTCATTTCCACCAGCTCTTAACTATCATTCCACACCTCTCCTGTTGAGCATGAGCAGGGAACCCCAGCACCAGGCTGAGCAAGTGGTTGAGCAGGCAGAGAGGAGATGCTCTGAAAGCCACAGGGACCCCTGCTAGGCAGGCCCCCAGCACCAGTCTCCTTTCTCTGTGCTCCCATCTCTGTTAGGACAGTGGCTGCTGGACCATTCATCCATGAATAGAGGGGAGAAGACGTGAGATTAATGGGACGCCCCCAGAGGTCATCCACGACTTCTCTTCTGCCCGAACCCCCTCCAGCCTGGGGCTGAGGAGTCTGCTCTGGTCTGCTTCCCACCCTAGCATCTAACTACTGGGCTCTCCGTGGCCATCGGAACCTTTCTTTCATCTTTGTGAAAGTCCTGCTTTAGGGAGCCTCTTAAGCAATGCTCAGGGGGTTCTCAATGACTTTGGACCAACCGGATCCAGCTGTTTAATGCTTCATCTAGTGATGTTTCAACCCAGCAGGGCTAGAGGCCACCAGAGTCACACCTGATGGTTCTAAGAGGGTCAAACTCAAGGCCTTGCACTTGCCTGGCCTGTGTCCCTGACCAGAGCTGCCACTGGGCCCCAGAATAGGTCACGTTATATTGTTGTCACAGTCAGGCCAGCTCTTTCTCAAGAAAGTATGCGCTCCCTCGAGAGAAGGTGCTGTCAGAGGAGCAGAGCAGGAAGCAGTGGGTTGTGGCTCAGGACAAGACCAGTTCACAGGGTGCTGAACACCTCCTATAGATTAGGGGGTGGTGTTCAGTGTGGCCATCTGGAGGCATCTGTACCCCTCCTGGGGTCACAGTGTTCAGATAGGGAAGTTCTCAGTCACATCTAAGTTTTCTGCTTACACCCTCCTGTAGCTCCTGAAAAGGATGGGGACAGGTCAGGGATGCAGGAGAAGGTTCTAGACCTTAGGAACATGGATATGACCTTTTGAAGTGAGCCATACAACATCTTCATAAAAACAAACAAAAAAGATCCCCAGTGTTTATACATGGGGTGACGTGATTACGAAGGCGGGCGAGGTTTCAGGGAAAAGTCCGAGAAAGATAAAAATAGTCTTGGCGTCAGGGTGGAAATTCAAGCCCCATCTGGGCTACTTCCAGACTATTTATCCCGGGCTAGTCCCTCAGGGTGCATTCACGTCACCCTGGCCTGGAAGGAACTGGACACACGGCGCGTGCCCCCCCCCTCCCCTCACAGCTACCTGGCAGGCTTGGCCTGGGGACTCCCTGAAAGCCGGAACACCTGGGATCTCTCCAACAGCTGACACACTGGGGTCCCCTGAGGGCTGACACACTTGGGGTCCCCCATGGCTGACACACCAGGGTGCTCCCCAACAGCCAACATACCTAGGGTCTCCCCAATGGCTGACACATTGGGGTCCCCCAATGGCCGACACACTGGGGTCTCCCTGATGGATGACATACCTGTGGTCACCCTGAAGGCCAACACACAGTGTGCCCCCTAGACCACCCTGACCCTCCACTTCCAGCACCCAATCTGCCCCACATGGCCCAGGGCTCCCCGCCCGGGGGCGGGGCCTGACTCACCATGATCTCTTCTGAGTTCCCATGGGCCACCTCCACCACCTTCAGTGCTGGGGCTGCCTTCACCTTGGCGCGGGTCATTAACTGGATGACAGACGAGCTGTCCTGGGAGGAACAAACACAGGGACACTTCAGTGGCAGCAGGCTGGCCACAGGCCCCAGCAGAGTGGAGACTCTGGGGGAGTTCAGGCAAGAATGACCGTTGCACTAGATCCCACCGCCACATCCCAGGCAGCCACTGAAGCGGAGTTGACCCTCCCCCAGCACCCCTGTTCCTCCCATTCCCCCTCTCCCCCTTTTGTCAATCACGGTGGCTGCTGAGAGACTGCAGTTTTGTCATCAGCACATGTGAGCCTGCGGGCTGTGGTTTCCCCGTGGTAAGAGGCAGACATTTGGATATTGATACTGACATGTTCACAGGGAGGAGAGAATAAATAAAGCTGTTTCACAGTGTACAACAAATCCAGGCCTGGCATCTGATTTACATGCCCCTGAATGTGTCCCTGGCCCATCCACAGCCCTTTTAACCCTCTCTCGGCTCTCCCAGGAAACTGTTCTGGGGTCAGGGCTGCTTCGTGCATCCATGAGAGCTGCTCTCCTATGGCAGGGGGAGGGGGAGTTCGGCTTAGGAGGGGGCTCTGGCGTGAGGAGCAGGAGGACTGGGGTGGGGGTGCAGACTCAGGACCACCTGCCAGTTCCTCCCACACAAAGCCACGGTGCCAGTGAAGGAGAAACGGCTCCCACGGGTAAAGAGGAAACTTAGACACAAGAGGCCTGGCACATTCTGGCCCGGGAAGGGACAGGGCCTTAGTTGGGGGCACAGACAGTGCTGCCTGAGAGAAGGGTGGGGAGACAATGGATGCTTCAGTGGGGACAGAGGGGGACAGCTAGAGCAGACAGAATGCCACCTGCAATGACAGGGTGCAGGGGCTGCTCTGCCAGCGGGGTGTCTCTACACACATCAACTCAGCTTGTCTGCCACCCAAGGAGCTGTCTCCAAATGTGGCAACTTGACTCACCTCTGGCTAAGTGCACCCCGAAATATGAGTGTGAAGTCGGTCTCCCTTGAAGGTCCCCTAGGGGGCGTCCTGTTCACCACCAAGTCCTTCTTGGGAAGGCACAGGGCATGGGGTATGCCACCTGGAATCCTGCACCCCTGAGTTTAGGGCACGTTCTTAAAAACCCAGCAGCAGCAAGCTAGTTCCTCGTGGCATTGCCCTGATTAACACCCGTGAGACAGCGAATAGCCTGCATGCAAAAAAATCTCTTAGCTAGCCAATAGTCTCATAAATCTGTGGGTTGGTGTGTCAGGGGATACCGTATGTTTTAATTTGGGACCAACCTTCGATTGTTTTGTTTGTTTGTTTGATTTTTTTGGCCACACTCAGCAGTGCTCAGGGCTTATTCCTGGCTCTGCTCTGAGAATCACTCCTGGAGGAGCTTGTGGGACTGTAGGATGTTGGGGATTGAACCCAGGTCAGTTGTGTGCAAGGTAAGCGCCCTACCTGCAGGACAATCGCTCCGGCCCCTCAATATTAATAGCACTGCACTGTAGCACTGCCATCCCACTGTTCATCAATTTGCTCTAGCGGGCACCAGTAACGTTTCCATTGTGAGACTTGTGACTGTTTCTGGCATATCGAATACACCATGAGCATCTTGCCAGGCTCTGCCGTGCGGGTGGGATGGTGCTAATAACCATGACAGGATTGGAGTCATGGCTCAGAGGTAGAGCACATGTTAAGCATGCAGAAGATCCTGAGTTTGATTCCCAATACTGTCTTCCCCTACCCCAGCACAGCTGGCCCTAGCATTTCTGGGAGTGACCCCTATTAAAAACAAAACAAAACACCAACACAGTCAGGATGACAGTGCCTGTACATGTTAGAGTCCGGGCCGTGAAGAGCCAGCCGCAGGACAGGCTTGCAATGGCAGAACACAAATCTGAAATCTAAGCCCTTTGAGAACTGGAAGAAACTTCAGCTCCAACACCTCAGATAGAAGCTCATTTGGTTGGAGCAATGACACCTCAGGCCACAGCTCATAAGATGGGCCAGACCGTGGGGCCCAAGGGAAACAGCGGAGGGACAGGCCTAGATGCAGCTCAGGCTGGAGGGAAGCTGGCATAAACCTTTCTTGCTGCTCTGCACCCACAGAAATCTGCATTCCACAAGTCTCCAGGGGATTCCGGGTGCCTGAGATTTATTTTATTTTATTTAAACTTTTTAATTAGTGAATCACCATGAGACAAAGTTACAGACTTACAAGTTTTCATGCTTTCATTTCAGTCATACAATGATCAAGTACCCATCCCTCCACGAGTGCCCATTTTCCACCACCAACGATCCCAGCATCCCTCCCACCACCCCCACCCTGTCCCCTTCACCCCACCCCGCCTCTGGCAGGGCATTCTCATTTGCTCTCTCTCTCTTCTATAGGGCTGGAGTGATAGCACAGCGGTTGGGTGTTCGCCTTTCACGCGGCCCACCCGAGTTCGATTCCTCCGCCCCTCTTGGAGAGCCTGGCAAGCTACTGAGAGTATTGAGCCCGCGCGGCAGAGCCTGGCAAGCTACCCGTGCGTATTGGATATGCCAAAAACAGTAACAATAAGTCTCTCAATGAGACTTATTGTTACTGTTGGTGCCCACTCGAACAAATTGATGATCAACGGAATGACAGTGACAGTGGTTTGCTACAGAGGTATAAAGTAGGCATCATGTTCAGTCTATAGTCTATTTTCAGCCTGTATCTCCCATCCCTAGTGGGCCCGCCTAGCACCCTTTGCTTGGTGGTCCCTTCTCTATCTGAGCTGCTTCTTCACCTAGCATGTGAGGTGTGGGTGCCTGAGACTTAAATGCACCTCTTCCCCTTTCCCCCTGACCCCCTGTCCTGCACCACCGCCCCTGCCCCCGCTTGCTAAAATGGAGATCCACGGATGGGTCCTTGATCCTGCAAGTCTAACAAGTCCCCAGGTGAAGCCGATGAAGCCGGTGTTACCGTTCCTGGGCCCACACTTTAAAGACCAAGGGTCTGACATTGCTCCTTGGCATGCCGGCAGCAGAATGCCACTGGGAACTGCCAGGAAAGCTTTCAGAGGGGGGCAGCAGCAGTGTCATGAGGAAGACCACCCATATTTGGCTTTTAAGCCCCCCTTCCCCCGGGAGTGCCCTTCCTGGGTCTTACCTTCTTCAGTATTTCTGTGTTCAGCAGCATGTAAATGTCTATTGTTCGACTTTCTTCTTTCGCAAGCGCACTCAGGTTGCAGTGCATGGTGAGGCAAGAAACGCCCCGTTTTTCACAGTCCTGAGAAGAACAATCAGAGAACTGTTCACCTGCCCTAGGAATAAGGCTGATGGTTCAGCCACTAATTAGCACAGGTCTTGTAGGGACCTCCTTTGGTGACTGGCAATTGCAGACAGAGACGGGATCTTGGGAAGACGCAATTACGCCTTCTCGTCACCAGAGGGCAATGGATGGCTTTTTCCTGCCCAGTGGGTACCAGAACTTACTTGCCTTTCACTCAACTGTGAAGAAAGTTCGTGGCCAAATTGGATTTCTCTGAGGGTCATCATTATTTGTAAAAAGGAAACATTTGGTGGGGGGTGTTGGAGAGCTAGTACTGCAGGAAGTATGCTTGCCTTGTGCATGGGCGACCCAAGTTCAAGCCCCCACACCACACAGGGTCCTGCAAGCTCTGCTGGGAATGATACTGGATCACAGAGCCAGGAGTCAGCCCTGAGCAGAGCCAGGCACGGTCAAACACCTACCCCTCAAGCCCCTAAAAGAGGGAAAAGTTATCTTGAAAGCCTTATTCTTGTGAGTTCTGAGCACAAGGTGTGGTGCCCACATTATGGGATTCCTGCCTGTGCCGTGCATGGCAGAGGTACATTTATGCCCCATTTTTAAGGCAGGGAAAATAAGAAGTCTAAAATAATTGCACAATTCAAAAAAGCTGGTGTCAAAAAAAGTGGGGAGCTGGAGAGAAGGTACAGCAGTTTGGAGGTTTGTCTTGCACGTGACCAACCCAGGTTTGGGATCATCTGGTGGAGATGATCTCCTGAGCACCAGCAGGAATAACTCCTGAGTGTAGAGCCAAGAGCATCTCTGGGTGTGACCCCAAAAAACAAAAATAAGAATTTTTTTATTTTTTTGCTTTTTGGGTCATACCCAGCGATGCACAGTGGTTACTCTTGGCTCTGCACTCAGTAATTACTCCTGACGGTGCTCAGGGGACCATATGGGATGCTGGGAATTGAACCCGGGTTGGCCGTGTGCAAGGCAAATGTCCTACCTGCTGTGCTATCACTCCAGCCCCCAACACAAGAATTTTTTTGACCAAGAAAACCTTATAATTGGAAACCTGAACTCCAAAGTTAAGTTATAAAAGAGGAATTCTTTCTTTCTAAGTTCCAAAATGTACAGACCCACTTACCCATTTTCATGGTGGAGTTTCATGAGTGGGGTAAAATTTTCAGCCATAGCTTTGTGTGTACCCAACAACTGGAGCTACAACATCTAACAGTTCTAAGAAATTCAAAACTGCATCACCAGCACTTTGCAAGTTCAAAACCTCCAACCTTCTGGCAGAGCAGGGGTGGGGTGGGGTGAGGATTGGCAAATGGTCTTATAGGAGAAGGAAGAGTCAATGGATGAACTCAGGCAGAATAGATGCCAATGAAAGGACCTTTGGGAAAGCAATATTCCTCTTCTAGAATCCAATTTTCTTTTTAACATTATGTATAACTGATGCATATCCACAGAAAACATCCTAAATGTCCATCTTAGTGCATGTTTACATAGATTTATACCTAGATCAAGAGGTGAAACATTTCTTGCCCCTAAGCAAACTCCCCCTGTGGATATTGCTCC
The DNA here is from genome assembly GCF_027595985.1 of Sorex araneus. NCBI lineage: Eukaryota > Metazoa > Chordata > Mammalia > Eulipotyphla > Soricidae > Sorex > Sorex araneus. The sequence continues at coordinate 36,286,341 of NC_073305.1, read as the reverse complement.
TAAAGGAACTGCTATCCAGGCCCGCACAGGCATGGGCAGTTTTGCTGTCTGAACACCATTAAACCTTTTGTTTCCAGTTTCTTTTCCTCAATTTCATTTCTGTGATTTTCACTGATATTCTTTTGTGATATTCTTCTGTTGAGCACATTGTTATTTTTCATTTCTCTATACTATTCCAGAATAAGGCTAGTTAGATCACACTTGTTTGATCATTCTCCTCTTGATGGATATTTGGATTATTACCAGATTTCATTTATTGTAATGTAGTTATGAATACATCTGCTAATGTATTTTTGGGAAAGAATTAAAAAACCCTCATTTCTCTTGGAGATAAAACTGGGTCATAGGGTACAGAGAAACTTTGCTGTACGGGTCTTGTTAGTTTTCCAACATGGTTATACAAGAACCATCATTCTTGATTAGGCTCACACTCATGGGAGAAATGTTTACTTTGTGCTTGGTGGGTTGCAAAAGCTTCCCCTTTCGCCAGGCACTGGAATTTGGGATGCAAGTTTAACACTTTGTTGGAAACCTCCGGATGATATATAAGAGTTTACCACAGTCCTTGTGACTTTAGAAGCCAACTGATGAAAACCAGATTTGAGTGTCAGAATTGTCTTCTGAGGGAGGACCACCAGGGTGAACCCAACATGTAAGCAAATTCTTACCAAGACTTTCCTTCCAGACTTTGTGAAAAAAGCAAATATTGTATGAAAGATGTTCTCCTGTTCTTGAGGGATGATGCAGGGAGTTGGATTTTTCTGGAAAGAACAGTTTCCCTTCTCTTGACCCACCTGAAAATGAAAAAAAGTCTGTTAGAGTGTCTGTCCCTGGAATGGAGCATGAGCATGGACTCCCTTAAAGAAGAGATGCTAGTGGTAGGGCCCAACTTCAACTATCCTTTCTTGGCCTGTTATCCAGGGAACAATAAGGGTGTAAAAACTAGCAGAAGAAGCATCAACAAGTCCAAATAAACAGAAAATGTGGTTCCTATGTCTTTGAGAAATTGATTTATTACTTTCTCCCTCTCTCTGCTCGCTTTCTCTGCTCTCTCTCTCTGGCTTTTTTTTTTTTGGTTTTTGGGTCACACCCGGCGATGCACAGGGGTTACTCCTGGCTCTTCACTCAGGAATTACTCCTGGCAGTGCTCAGGGGACCATATGGGATGCTGGGATTAGAACCGGGGTCGGCCGCGTGCAAGGCAAACGCCCTACCCGCTGTGCTATCGCTCCAGCCCCTCTCTCTGGCTTTTTTAGATCACACCATGACTTACTCCTGGTTCTGTGCTTGGGGATCATACCTGCCGGTGCTCAAGGGACCATATGTGCTGCTGGAGATTGAGCCTAGACTGGCTGTGTGCAAGACAAGTGCCTTACTTGCTGAACTACCTTTCCAGTGCTGAGTCCTTAAACAATTGCAATGTGACATGCAACATGCAGAGGAGCTCCAACTAGGAAAAAAGTAAGACTTGAGGAAGCTTGATATACAAGGTTTTCAAAGTTCATCAAAACCATTGGCTTTTTCCGGTATTCGGGACTGGACATCTCCAAAACGTGGGGGGTGGGCACTGGAGCGGGGCAGCGCCAGCCCAGTCTCCAATTCGCCCTGGCCGCTGGAAGTCATGCCCTCGACCTGCCCTCGGTGCCATCTTGTCACAACCAGCAGTGAAGAATCAGGGCGCTCCGGCAGCACCACAAGCTGGAGATCGCTCCGGACCCCAGACTGGGCCAACAACACCGGGGTGCCAGGTGGAGAAGGTACAGCCAGCACGCCTTCTCTAGATGGAGCCTTGGCGACACTGAGATTCTATTAACATGCTCCAGTATTCGGGACTGGGGCATCTCCAAACCGTGCGGCTTATGCGGCTGCTCGATCTTTCCTGATATACAAAATATATGCTCAGGAATGGCTCCGCAACCCCTGAGCATCCATTATCCCAGAAACCAATCTCAGAAATGCAGCGGCTGCTGGCAGATGTACTCCTGGACTCTGAACTAGGCTATGGCCTCGTGCAGCCTCGGGAGGAGAAGGGTCTCTATCCCTTGGCCTTTTCCCCCCGGACAGCATGGCGACCGCTACCATTCAAACCAATTGGACACAGAAGTAGGAGTTTGAAGCGATGGGATGGGATGCATGGGGAATCTTGCGATGGGGGAGGCAGAACCAGCCCTGCCTTCTGCCCAAATGAGACCCTGAGTCCATGTACAGCTCCTCCACTCCTGAACAACCATGATCCCAGCGCTACAGAAACCAATCTCAGAATGCAGTGGCTGCTGGCAGAAATACCTCTGGACTTAATACCAGAATTCCAAGTCTGGGCGGCTGCTTTAGCCCAGATATGCTCTTTGTTACCAACAATAGAAAACATACAATCTAATGATGCCATTCCGACAGGTCTGACTGTTGGGGGAAAAACTCCAAATAATGATAGTGAGTTTCCTGTCGAAAATTGAATGTAATCAAAGTAAGGAAAGAGTAAAGTGAAAATCATCTGCCACACAGGCAGAGAGGGAGTGGGAGAAGGGGTATGCTGGGGTTATTGGTGGTGGAACATGTGCACTGGTGAAGGGATGGGTGTTTGAGCATAGTATGACTGAGACTCGATTCTAAGAGCCCTGTAATTGTTCTCACGGTGACTCAATTAAAAAACAAAACAAGGGGCTGGAGCAATAGTACAGCAGGTAGGGCGTTTGCCTTGCACGCGGCCGACCCGGGTTCGATTCCCAGCATCCCATATGGCCCTCTGAGCACCGCCAGGAGTAATTCCTGAGTGCAGAGCCAGGAGTAACCCCTGTGCATTGCCAGGTGTGACCTAAAAAGCAAAAAACAAAACAAAACAAAACAAAAACAAAACCATTGGCCTTTTTTTTTTAGTCAGGAGTGGTTCTGGTGGCCCGAAACAAGCCTACCAGAGCTCATGTCAACTCTGCTTGGTGACCATGCTCTGAGACTGCCAAAGGGTTATTACAGCATCCATACAGCACCCCGTTCCTGGGTTTAATCAACTGTCAGGCCTGGCTGAGTGTTGTCTGCTGAGGCTGCCAGGCATTACTCAGGCGGCCCTCTCCCCACAATCCCCTATAAACGTTTTTACATACGAAACTGCTCATGCAAGCTAATAAGGACAATCTTTTAATAATAAAAAACTATTGAAAAAAAAGACCTCCAAATTTGTCAGATTAATCTGCTTTATCTTTGATCTGAACATGCAACCCAAGATTTACTATCTATGCCTGCTAATTCATCAGATGGATTTAACTTCCTCAAGTTGACTATTGGAGAGTGTCGGGCTGGGAGTGACCTCAGGGGTTAGTGCACACAGCAGCCTGAGGTTAGATTCACCCAGAGTGCCATGCCTTCCGGGATGCATGGCCTCCCTGCCTGAGTCCCAGAATTGCCAGGAGTGAGCCCGGGGCAATGAGCTAGGAATAGCCCCCAAGCCTGTCACAGTTGTTATCTGTGCTTTGTGTGTGTGTGTGTGTGTGTGTGTGTGTGTGTGTGTGTGTGTGTGTGTGTGTGTGTTTTCGAGTAAGAAGAAGGAGAAAAAGAAGGAGAATGAGAAGAAAGAGGAAAAGAAGAGCTCCTGAGAGAATTTGGGCTTCCCAGAGTGGAAACAAAAATCAACCTGCACTTTCAAAGAACTGTATCATCTGAAACTCTTCTGATGGCTTTATTTGTGCAGGAGAATCTGGGCAGACACACCAATGTGACAGGATCTCCATCCCTGCAGGTTTGGGATGCCTCAATTCCACTTGGGGGAATTAAGGGGCAAAAGGCAATGGGAATTCACATGGGCCTGGCCATCACTGCAGCGGTGCAATTGTTTTAAGCTGCGATAAACATTTCAAAGCACATTTTAGAAAGCAAACCATAAAACGGCCATGGAGAGAAGCTCGTGAATGTCACTTGTAAGACCAATGAGAAAAACAACTGCTAGGATGTTATGCGAACGGGAATTCATGTCTTGCAGTAACACCACCACCACATCAAACGTGAACTCGAAATGCTCTGCATTGCAAATAAATTAGATGAATTAAAGATGATATGCTCTGGAAAGCTGACTTAAAGCACGGCTTGGTAATGATAAACATAGATCTCAAAAGATCCACGTTTGTAAAAAAAAAATTTGTGAAATGCCTAAGTGGAAAGAGCAACATAAACAGAAATTATTCTTTTATAACTTTAAGTATGCAAGAGATGAGTGAATATTTAAGTAGTTAATTATTTATTTTCCTGTTTTTTTTTTTTTTTTGAGGAGAGTGGGAGAAAGATCTCACAAATGATTCATAGCCAACCCAGAAGGGATGCAGAGCACAGGCCATAGATGTAGTTCATGATGCACAGACCTTGCAGTGCTGGGGATACCTGTGCCACCCTGGAATGTTGGGGAGTCTTGAGGGCTGCCCCCACGGTGCTCAAGGGGACCAATGGGTGTAAGAACTGGACAAGTCAGTAGCATGCTCAGTAAGCTGCACCCTGAGTGCTGGACTAGCCTCCAGCCCCCTATTTCTTTTGTTTATTTTTTTAAACGAAGCAAAATTTTACATTCTGTAAAAATGCACATATGTGAAAGGTTAGCTTGATGAATTTTGACAACTTCAACCATCCCCATAATCACCATCCTGATCCTGATGAAGATATAGAACAAGTCACTCACTCTAGAAAGTTCTCTCTGACCCTATTCCAGTCAATTCCCAACCCCCTGCCTTCAAGACAACCACAGTTCTGCTGCTTGTGAGCCTGTGAGTTTGGTTGAAAAGGTTGGTTAGATTCACTTCAGTGGGGGTGGCTGGGGGTTGGGGCAGTGTGTCTTTGGCAAGTTTTTCTCTATTCACGCACGCCTGGCATACTGCCAAGGAGATGTGTTTCCTGGGAGTGTGAGTGCAGCCAGTTCTCTCTGGGGAGCCAGAGGCCTCTGGGGTGCACTCAAAGGCATTTGCTGAAGGCCCCGGAAAGCGTCCTTCTGCCCTCCCCTGGCCAACACGGACCCTGATGAGCCGAAGGGGGAAGCGGGCAGGCCACCCAAACCCTGCTAAGCTGCTTTAGAGAAACAGGCCCTCAGCCTCTTGCAGGATGCATAATCCCTCATTAAATTCAGGGCTGGGGCTGAGTGCTTCCTGGCTCTGCAAAGGGGCACCTCAGATTTCTAGGCTGGCAGAGGAAATGCAGGAGTGGGGCTGTGGGGTGCCAGGCCAGCTCCCCCCCCAGGTGTCAGCACAGGAGACTGGGAGCCAGCAAGGGCCAGGACAAAGGCTCAGGACAGTGGGCTGTGAGCGGGAGGGTCATGATGCTGTGATGTGATCCAGGCTGACATCTGATCCGCCCTGGCAGGATTCGGAGAGGGAACCTGAGACGAGTCTGTGGTGAAGGGAGATCTCTTCTGCTGGTGCTGCCCGCTGCGGTCGCAAGGAATTGCTTCGGCCAGGGAACATAATCTGGGAGGCGCGGGGTGGCCCTCTTCTCAAGGTTGGTTGGTGCCAGCATGTCTGATTCAGACGGGCTCACGACGGTGGCTCACCCACCCCCTGAATAGGTCAGAGGGGCGGCGGGGGTTCTTGGTGCAGGTTGGGTAGATCTGCACGCCTGGCCAGCAGTGGCCAGCAGCCCTGGCCCTCACCCCCAGCTTGGTTCTGAGTGCGGCACGGTTTCACTCACTGGTTCCCTGGTGAACTCATGGTCCCCTGTAGGTCCAGTGCTAGAGCGAAACCCATTTTACAGATGAAGAAGCTGGGTAGCCAGGGAAGGTGAATGATTGGCAGAGACCCTGCTGCTGGTTGGCAGCAGAACCAGGCTGGAACCCAGTCTTGAGGGCTGCCCCCACGGTGCTCAAGGGGACCAATGGGTGTAAGAACTGGACAAGTCAGTAGCATGCCATCTAGTCCCAGAGCCAGCAGCACTTCCTACCTCTTGGGGCAGAAGGTTGGGGCAGAAGTCACCAAGGGGTGCAGGTCGGAGGGAAGCAGCCCTTCCCGTTCTCATCCCAGCAAAGGAAAGGAACCCCTATATTAGAAGCCTAGCAACCCAGACTTCTTCTGGGCTCTGTGCTCAGGGACCATATATGGGTCTGGGGGATCAAACCTGCATCGGTCACGTGCAAGGCAAGTGCCCTACCTGCTGTACTATCTCAGACTTTTTCCTGACCTAATTTCTGTCACTGTGGATTAAATAAGGCCCCCTGCCCCCCTCAACCCGCCCAAACCTTGGGAGATAACGCGCCTGGTCTGTGATGTCTCAGGCTGGAAGGGTAACAGAGCACCCTGGGATGTTATTTCTGGGAGGCTGCTCTGAAATCATGTGGTCCCGTGGCCTTGGCTGACAGATAAGGACCCAGGGGGCTCTGCACTCCAGTGATTCTGAGGTCATATGACAGGTGGTTGGCAGCAACTTGTGCCCAGGGCAGGAGTGCTAAGGAGGATGTTCAGCCACGAGCAAGCTGTGAGCATTGCAGCCCATGCTGTTCTGGTCCCAAGGAGGTCTTGGTCCCCATCCCCAGGGTCACACATTTTCATCAGCGAGTCAAGGGGTCACTTACTTTCCTGAGGTGGAGATGGCCAATGGCTGGCCTGATGCCCACCCCCAGCTTGGTTACAAACAACCTCGTCACTAGAGAGAAGTGGCATTTTAATATCACGCTGGAGACAACCCCAGCGCCTCGCTGCGAGTGTCCTTCTGTGGCCAAGCACTCTATGGCTGCTGCCCCAGCTCACCTCTGACCACTCGTTACCTTCTGGACTGAGCCTGGCTGCTTTCCAGGACATGGCTGTGAGCTGGAAGAGGGCCACGTGTATCGGGATGAGATTGAAAGGACTTCGTGCAACACACACAGGCATCCTGGCACTGTGTTCAACAGTGATGGAGGCCTTTGCCTTTGGCTTTTCTGTCATACCTGCGCTTTGTCCTGATCACACCCCTCTGGGCAACCCTTCCCCACCCAAAAAGTGTCAGTTGACACCGAGATAGAGGTGATTGGGGAAATTGTGGGGCAGAGGAAGGAGACTGTGGATGTGGCTTAGAGGCAGATTCTGGTCAACCTTGGCCAGAGTCCAAATGCCTTTGTCCACGTGAGAGGTCTACCAATACTTAGAAGTATGAGTCAGGGCTGGCCCTAGGTCTGCTCTTGAAAGAGACTCAGCCTCCAGCCCTTGCCATCTGGTGGAAAAGCTCTCCTTGGAGGCTCTCATGCTGCACTATGCTGACAGAGGGCCAGAGGAAGTAGGGCACCTCTGTGGTGCTGCCTTCTAGAAGGGTCCTTTGGGCAATGTGTGCTGGCCAGTGTGAGGAGGACACAGGTATCCTCTGGAGTGCCAGAGCTGAGCAGGCCCACCATGACCCTGCTGACCCACGGGAACAGAAGCCCACCCGCTGATCTGTTTTTTTTTTTGGGGGGGGGGTGTCTCATGCCTCAAGCACATCTGCTGGGAAACATCAACCTGGAACACCCTGGAGTGGCCCCGGTCGAGGTCAGATTCCAGATTCCAGGTGTGGAAGGTTCCACCTCTGTGCAGAGTTCAGATACAGATGGGAACCAGCAACATCTGGCTCTTCTGAGAGCTCTGGCACACATAGGGCAGAGGAGAAATCAGTGTGTGTGAGGTGGGAACACACACTTTCTTGTCTAAATTGAGATGAAGTGCGGGATCAGCCAGCCAAAATAGCACAACACGTGTCATGACGGTACCTGGCAAGCTTGGCCATCTTGGTCTCATTTTCACCCTCATCTTATAGACGAGAAAACCAGGCCTGTCAACACCTATGAGCTTGGACCTCTGGAGAGGCCCTTTCTGAAGCCCTGAGCTGGACGCTCCTAGCCTGCTGCCCCTGCATTGTTCAGGGTCTCTTTCGTTGGTGGGATGGGGCACACCCAGCTGTGCTCTGGACTTACTCCTGACTTTGCTTAGGGATCACTCCAGGGGTGTTCAGGGGACCATATTTTTGGTACCAGGATGGAACTAAGTGAGTTGAGTGCATGACAAATTTCCTACCATCAATACTAGCTCCTTGGCCCCTTGTTCTGGATTTCTCTGACATACTGAGCACCAGCTCCTTGTCTGTCCTCCATCTCCCCCACTCTCCCCACCTCAGCCCTCACAGCGGGGCTCCTGTGGGGATAGGAAGTCATGTGGACGTGTGTCTCCCTCTACCAGCAAATCAAATGCCTTCCTGACTCAGAGGTGGAGCTTCAGGTGCGTCTCAGAGGGGAAAAGAAACTTCTAGAGAAAGGAATGGGGAGGGCCTTCCAGACAGAGGGGAATGGCATGTATCTGGAGGTATCAATGACTGACTTGAGCCTGGGAGGTCAAAGACGTCAATGTGGGCAAACATTGGGTTGTAATAACCAGAAACAAGGCAGTGGGAGGCAGAGGTGGGCTCATATTTCAAAGGATTTGCTATATTTTGCTTTTTTGGGCAAATCTTCAAGGAGACAGTTCCCCAGGAAGTGAGTTTAACTTCCACCTCCAGTGAGTGGTAGCAGTGGCCCATTTTACAGCCTTGCTTCCACATCAGTTCCACTTATTGACCACACTCCAGCTGGTGACTAAAGTGTCCCTGGGTTGGTACTCCCTTGACACATGCAGAGACGATAACAGAGAAGTGGAAGGAGATGAAGTGGATAGAGGAACAAACTCTTTACTCACTATCAACAGTGTCCACGCTGCCCGCGTCCCTCCTCCTCCTCCCCACCCCCACCCCGAGCCATGCTTGGAATCTTCACCCATGAGGGTCTGGGGTGAAGTGAGATCTAAAAGCTATGTTTGTTGAGGCAACTTGGATCCAAGGGGGCAAAGGTTCATTTCTGAAAGCCATCTGTTTCATGTTAGCGCTCATTGATCTGCCCATCATGGATTTCATGTTCTCCATTCCATTCCTGGGCCACTTTTCCAGATCACGTTACGTTAGTCACAGCTGATGGCAACTGAGTAAACATGACCCATCCCCCGAGTGGCCACCTGCTCCTCCGAATTCACACGCACCCCCCAAGTCTGAAATCTCCAAGCATGTTACGAATGCCTGCTTGGCTAATTCAATTACCTACTGCCAGTGCTTGGAACCAGGATATCAAAAGATGGTAAGTGCCCTTTTTTTGCCACCTGGGGAGGCCAATCATCTACTATCCTGGCTGAGGGTAAGATTAACTGCAGGTCTCTAAGGTTTCAAATAAAAAACAGGAGTCACAAAACAACCGGGAAATATTCTTAACTGGTTAGTTAGGTTGATCTAAGATGCTGAGTGCTGTAAAGTTCTGTGAGCTACCGACGCCACTCAGCAAAAGGTAGACACTGTGGTGAGCCTTCACGATCTCACAGAGTCCTCTAGGTGTGGCAGTGAAAAGCACACTAGTGTGATTCACTACTGCTTCTCTGTACAGGCTAGATAACAGTAAAAGGAGATACAGTTTTAATCATAAACCATCAAACATTTTCACATATCACCCTTTATTCTAGACCTTGTTTTTATGATGCCACGATCCAGAATAATCCAGAAGGGGGTAGAAACTCAAAGTAAGTCTGATTTTTCAACTGAAATGATGCTGCTTATCTATTTAATTGGCTATTATTTATTTAGGGGCTTCCTGAATGATGCCCAGGAAGCCCCAACCTGTAGTGATTCTCAGCAACCAGGTTGGCAATTTAATGCTAGGGCCTGAGGATGTTGTACTGTTCTGGCCATTCAGTGCCTGGGAACTTCCACGCTCATACCCAATGGTACGTGAGGGTCCCGGTCCAAGTGCTACACCTGGTGATGCTTGGGAGGCTACATAGTAGTGCCAGGGATCAAACCTGGGTAGTTGTGCGAGGCATACACCCTAACTTTTGTACTATGTGATGGTCCCAGTGATGCACTTTAATATAAGGGTGGCAATAAACATCTGGAGTAGTTTCTTACAAAGTTTCCTATTACTAATGAAGTCTAAGATCACAGTAGAAGAGTCAATATGAGACTAGCACCACCTCCCCCCTGCCCCTGACAAGTTTCAGTCCTTAAAATTCTTGTCACATTTTACTGTCATGTTCTTGTTTATTTTTTTTAAACTAAAAAATGGCCAATGATAAGGAATAGCAAGAAATTTAAGAAAGCCTTAGTGTCCTTTAGTTCCTAGAAAGTGAGAGGCTTTTTTTGTTTTGTTTTGTTTTGTTTTTCTTTTTGGGTCACACCAGGCAATGCACAGGGTTTACTTGTGGCTTTGCACTCAGGAATTACTCCTGGCAGTGCTCAGGGGACCATATGGGATGCTGGGAATTGGACCTGGGTTGACTGTGTGCAAGGCAAATGCCCTATCTGCTGTACTATTGCTCCAGCCCCAGGGAGAGATTCTTTTAAAAGCCTGGAAATGAGAATGAATGACTTGCATTAACTGAACACTATCTTCTAAAGAAGATGCGTCTCCCCATCCCTTAATACTATCACACCCATGAAATACTGAATTAGGTCTGAAAGACCTGGCTGTTAGTGAGATCAAAACTCAGGCAGAAAATACTGGGTGGAGCTTGGAAACCAGGGCCCCGTGTAATTCGGACTTGCAGTGTGATGGTTTGCATGGTTTCACGACAACCTTCATATCTGAGGCTGAAAGCAGAAGACTCCGCCAGTTCTAGGCTTTGGGGGACTCAGTGGTGTCCCCTAGCAGCCGCCCATTCTTCTTTCCTCCGGGTCACTAGGCCACCAAGCCACCAAGTTAAGAGCACAGGCTGCCACCAGGCATGCTTTATCATCAGGCAGGGAAAGACAAGTCCTCCGATGAGGCCTGTCCCACATGGCAGGATGGCCTTTTACTGGAGTTAAAGCGATACAGATGGGATGCAGTTTCAGAGAAGCAATGTCACCAAAGAATTTCCAGATGTGGTCAGATTTTCTTGAGCTAGAGAGCGAGACGTAAATATGTCATCTGAGCACTTGACAGGCATGCCAGAAATGTTTTCCTTCCACAGATAATGAAGCATTTTGGAAGCAGAGCGGTCTGTTGATGTGGATAATAAATGAGTCAGTAGCCTCCATATGAGACTCCACACCGTCCTTGGAAGGGCACCAATTTATTCACATTCCCCTTCTAGGTCTTGGGTCCCCTGCATAGTGAACTGAAGGATGTAACTCCCATGGCTCCTGAGGCGGAGCATAAAGCACCAATGTACCTATTGATCCAGTTATCTGCGCATTTGATAGATGGATTACTTTCATTATTGCCTTTCAGCAGTAAGGAACGTTTCATATGCAACCAGCTGCCTAGCCTCCCACAGCATTTTTTCTGACAGTACATCCATAGGGGAGTAAAAACAGAAACTTAGACGTGTCCTTCATTAAGTGTCAAGTTTTAAGACTTCCTGGGAGGCCTGAAATATGTTTTAGGTCAGAAGTTTAGATTATTAAAAAGAAGTGAGTGCAGTTGGACCGCTGGGGGGGATAATTACTTCTCAGTGTCTAGCGATGTTGAAAAAGTTCCTTTTGGTCAGAAGAAGCTTTGGTGTGTCTGTGGCAGCAAAGAGCTTTCCTGTTTTTGTGCTTCTGAAGCATATACAATTAGTCCCCGGCAGTTCAATTGGAACCATGTGTTTGTCGGCAATGGCTGATGAGCTCTGTTTATCCTCAGTCAGATTTCCTGTTATCGGTCTTAGCTAACCACCCATTCATCGCCCCTGCCCTGATGGGGCTCTCAGTCATGCTGCCTTTAAGGAAGGGATAAAGGATCGGAGGAAGGTGAACAGCAGAATCGCCGGCTTCGAAGGCCGGGCCCGTGCGGGAAAGCAGAGGGACAACCACAGAACACTGGCATTCCAGCAGGCCCACGCTCCTGCAACTTGGCATTGGTGCTGCCGGCTGGGCCAGCGGCCCCAGCTCTGGGTTCTGGCTCTGGAAGGAGGCTGGCTTCTTTCATCTGTTCTGTCCATGCGGGGGACGGGGCAGACTTTGAACTCTGCCATGCCTGGACTTACCGCCTCTATCCAAAACTAAAACCTGCACAGGGGCCCAGGGATGTGACTCTTGCTCCAGAACTCAACCAACCATCTATTTTTTTTTTTGTTTTGTTTTGTTTGGGGCCGCGCCTGACCACGCTCAGGGCTTACTCCTGGTTCTGAGATCAGGGGACCATAGGCAGAGCCAGAGATTGAACTCCAACCAGCTGTGTGCAAGGCAAACACCCTACCTGCTGTACTATCTCTCAGGCCGCCTAATCACATTTTAAGTGTTTAGCTTCTGCTGAGACAAAAAAGGAAAAAAAAAAGAAGCCAAGTTAAATTCTGAGCCATTTGAGCATGTTGGCAACTCAGCAGAGAGAAGGACAATTTCTGAAAAATTTTAAAAATGACTTGAGGCCATTGCCAAGAGGGTCCGGCTTGACCTGTGGGTACATGCCATGTGGTGGGTGGGTAGGAAAAGGGGGAGGGAGAGAGAATGGATACTTTCATAATCTCTCCAACCAACATCTGTGATGTTTAACTTTGTTCTTAGAAGATTCTAACCTAGACTTTTATTTCAGTTTTATCTTTTGACTTATTTCCCACCTTGAAATGATGGAAACCTTGGCAGTGGACTCGGAGAAATTGTCAAAACATATCTATGTGGCAATTTTGACTTGATTTCCTTCATTCCTGGGAACCCAGGGGTCTGTGTCAGATGTACCGAAGGTGGAGGATGTCTGAGCAGGCACTCCTAACCTAGGCGGGGGGTAGGGGTGGTGGTGCGGGGGAACCCAATCTTTGACTGATAGACTGATTTTTGTTGAGGACAATCATTTTCTTTTTCTTTTCTAATTTCAGGAAAGAATTTAGGTGGCATGTACAACAGTATTAAATTAACGGTGATGATTTTGATTGCACGAAGTTACTACATTTTCCCTGCTTGGGTTGCTTTCGATCCACCTCTTCCAGCCACCTCCTCCCCCCACCCGCCGCCCCCTGCGTGATAACCTCAGTTGTCCAGTTTTTATTTATAAAGAGTATTTTCCAACATCCTGGGACCTAAAGCTGGGCTTCACCAGAAACAAGGCCGCTGTAACTTTTCCAGTCAATTTGCAATCCTCTGGAAGAGGACTATGAAAAGCAGAAAACTCAGGGCTGGGAGATCACTCAAAGGGTTGGAGTGCCTGATGCGAACCCCAGTGTGACCCCCTGCACCATTCTCAGAGCAATGTTGGGCATGGCCCAAGAACCCGTAGATAAAACAGAGAATTCAGATTGTGATGAGTGCCATGGGAAAAAAGAGCACCCAGGGTTGCAGGGGAAGTGGGGAAGCCATTAGCAAGGGCAGAGGGTGTGGGGAAGAGCAGCTCAGCCAGAGTGGCCGACAGACAAGGTCAGGGGTGGAGAGTGGAGAGCAAGGCCTGGGAGGCCATGCAGGGGACGGGCTCTCATAGTTTCAGTCGCTGCAGTCGCACTGGTGATGTATATCTCAAGCAGTGCTCAGGGAGTCCCGGCAGCTCTTGGACAATAGGAACAGACAGTTCAATGGTTTGGCTTGAGGATGCAGAGCTGGCTCTGTGGTGAAGGGACCACCACGGCAACACTCCTGAATTTGGGGGCCTTTAGGGCTACACTAGGATTGCTGGGAGCATGTGGTGCTGAGGGCTGTACCTGGGTCTGGGTACATGCAACTAAGGCACCTCTGACCGCTGAGCTAGTCCTGATATGAATATCCAGATTCCCAAGCATTGCTCAGGAGATCTGAGAACCTTTCCCAGAGATACTCAGTTAGGTCACATCATGAAATATAGGGCCTGGGGGACACCAGGGACCAATAGGGCTATACTTGGTGGCACTCAGGGGCCCTTCAGAGCAGTAGACAGTGGTAGTCAGGGGTCAGATGATATTGGACATTGAAGTCAGTTCTGCACACAGGTCTTTGCTGTCTGAGTAATGAAGGTTTATGATGCGGGGCGGGAGGGGGGATTAAAGAAGCACCTGGTGCTTGGTGCTCTAGTTTTGAATCTCTTTTGCATTGCAGCCTTTGGGGAAGAGCTTAGGACAGGACAAGGGGAAGTAATGGCACTGCACACTTTGGGGACAGAGAAGTGGGAGAAGGGACTGAGTTTCAGTTTTATACCGAAGGAACTAGGGTGCTGCACCCCATTCCAGCACTGGTAAGGTCAGGGAAAGTGAAGTACTAGGAGTCGAGGAGCAGCATCTGAAACGTGATTTGAGGGATACCTAAGTGGCTTACCACGAGAGCTCGCTGGTCAGACAGTTCTGTCTGTACTTGGGAGATGTCTTGGTTGCACTCTGTCCCAAGGCGCTGGGCTGGATCGCCATATCTTACGAACCCAGCACCGCTGGAAAACCCAATTTCTCCTGCTGACTTAGATATTGTTCCATCTCATTCTTCCCTCTAAGCCTTGTCGGCCAAGAGGACTGGTTTCAGTATCAGTCACCCTCAGGGAACACCCGAGAAGGAATGGGCTAGTGAGGGGTGAGCATCCCTTGGGGACTCTGCACCCTGGGGTGGAGGTTCTAAACCTCGAATCTTGGCTACAGGACTTTCCCACTATGTCGATGACCAATTCACTACAGAGCCCTACGTTTTTACCCGAGAAAATAAACCCAGGGCAAAGGAAGGAAAGGAAAGAAGCATGTGTGCACTGTGGGCGGTGGGGGGGAGTGGTCGGCGGTAAGAAGGCATGAGTCGTTCCATGTTGCTTTGGGTTATTGGAAGGTTGCTTTCAAGTGCCAGGCCTGGCTGGTGTCCAAGCTATGTCTTGGCTTCCAGCAAGCTTGCTGCATGGGGGGAGAAGGAGTCTTGTTACAATTACCCTCCCCGCACAATTGGGTCATAAAACCCAGGATTTTTCTCATGTGAAATGTGCCTTCACCACCAGCTGCTGCTGTCACTGCTTACACCAGAGAAAGACGGGATTCACTCCATGGCAGAACCCGGCCTTAGATGGAGCACTAACTCATGAGCACACACACAGGGATTCTAGGATGGGCCACGTGGGCATGGAGCAGGGGCGGCAAGGGGCAAATGTTTCAAAGGAGGGGAGCAGCTAAATACAAGGGGAGAGAATTCTCTGGTTTTGGCTGGAATTTCTGGTGCAGAGATCATGTTACAAAATGTGAGACACTTTTATTCCCTCCTGGAATGAGGCTCTGAACGTGCGCTGCCTCAGCCGGCACTGAAAACTCCAACATCTCCCATGGCCCCGGATCCCTGTCTAGCATTTAACATCCTGGAATACGCTCTTGTCTCTATGACTTGTCTCTTCACAAGAAGGGTGGTTACATGAGGATGGAGAAATCCTATTTTTAGTGTCCTTTGTTCTCTATAGTGACCAGGACTTTGCACATGGCAAGTGCAAAGTATTTATTGTATGGATGAACACGTGGAGAACGAAATCCTCACAACTGCATTGCAAAGTGAGGATTCCCATTGCATGGAGGAGGAAAGGGAAGGCATGAAGATTTAAGTGACAAGCTCTAAGCAGTGTTCTTTAACTTCTCCACCTCTGTGGGCTGGCACCGGGTCTGCACATGGCACACAGACCCGCAGCTATAACCAAGGCAGCTGACCAGTTGTTTTCAGGCTTTCCACCCCTGAGGACCAGCACCAGTCTGTGGATGGGCAGTTGAAGTCCAGTGCTCGAGAACAGTGATGTACAGCCTCTTTAAACCCAAGGGTTGGCGGAAAGAGGCTCTCAGACTCCTTGGGCAGGAATAAAAAGCACTGTTCATACTAAGAATGTTTATCAATGAGCATTACAGCATCACTACGAGATCCAGGTAACATACGTTAAGCAACAAATGACTGCTGATGTGCAGCAGGTGATCTCTGTGGACTGGCGGTTAGAAACCGCCACTCTAAGTTGGAGAAATACTCTAAGGGTTGGGCTCATGCTTTGCAAGCAGGAAGCCCAGGCTCAACCCCCCAGAATCTCACTGTACCCTGAGCACAGAGAGGAGATTATCCCTGGGAGCCACTGAGTGTGACCCAGAAATTAAGACAAAGGCAAAACCAAAAGAAGCAAACCAAAGCTCTGCTCTAGACTTCCTGACTGTTTATAAGGAAATGAATTCCAGGGGATCTTGGCAGGAAGCAGATTCTGATTCAGCTGGTCTGGGGGGAGCCTGAGTCTTCAAGTCTGTAGTTCTAACTTCCGGGTGTTAGTAAAATGATGTCAGGGACTTGCAAGTCCCTGGATAATGCAGTGGTTAAGAGGAAACACTAGCTCAGTCACTTAACAGCTCTGTGTTTCTCCCCATCCTTGTTTCTTCATCAGCTTATCAGAAGGAATAAATGGGTTTGTCTAGGTAACATACTTTGCACAATGCCTCATCTGTAACAAGTTCTTAGTAAAAAAATGATTGCATTATAAACTAATTATGCTTTTTTTCAGAATTCTACTGGAGTATTTATTTTCTACTATACCAAAATGGGAAAAGCCTACCTTGACTCGGAGAACAAAGATAATTAATATCTGCCCACAAAGATTTCGAATTATGTGCTGATTATATTACATGTGTGTTTTGAGGTAGATTCTAAAAGAGAAACTGTTTTTCATTTCTTATATTACTTTAGAATGTCCATTTTTCTTATCTTAATCAACAATAGATATTAACAATCTTTTTGGTTTGTGTCAGTTTAATAGAAGAGGAAATCTTCATTTTCATTCATTTGCATAGATTATTGATGAGGCAAGGCATCTTTCTATGCTTATTTGCCATTAAAATTTCTTTTGGGAGGAATGGGTATGTGGCTCAAGTGGTAGAGAACATGTCTTGCATGTTCTGGTTTTGATCCTGAGTTTGATCTTAGCACACCACAGTCCCTGAGTACACCGAGGGATAGCCTTGGTATCCCCCAAGTACTGCCAGCTTTGGGAACCAGAACAGTTCTCACAACAATAAAACAATTTATCTTTTCCCACTTCTATCTTTTGACCCATTTTCACGATTGAATATTTTTATTAGTGATGTGGAGAAGTCACTCATAGAATATTGCTTTGTTTATGATCTCTTTTGATCACATAGAAGATTAACTTCAATATATCTAAATATGTCAATCTTATTTTTGTGGATTTTGGATTTTATGACTAGCTTAGAAGAGTTTTCCCATCCAAAGGGAAAACTGTATATGAAAGCATCCAATGTTTATATAATTATACATACATATATATCCACAATATATATATATTTAACATATAACTTTGGATTCATTAATTTTTTCCTCACCGAGGGATAGGTTTTCTACCATTTCTTTTCAAATGGAAAATCAACTTTCTTCAAATTTTTGGGGGACATCCCAAGTGGTGCTCAGAAGGCCTGAGGGCAATTCTTGATCAACTGGGCCCGTTGTTCAATGCAAGGGATTGAGGATGGATGTGGAATTTTCCCAATGTCAGGGATTACCTGAATACATCCAGTGGTGCTATGGGCCTCCAGTGCTACACCTTGCTATGCTTGGGAAATTTTGTGGTGGTGAGGATTGAACTAGGGTGGGCTGCATGCAAGGCGTTTGTCTTAAACCTTGTGTTATCTCCCACACATTTTCACATTCTTTATTGTGGAGGAATCCATATATCTCCCCTGCTTGGGGCCATTATTTAATATTTTTTGTCTACTCTGTATTAGTTCCTTCCAAAATTCCAATTATGTGTATTTTAATATACATTACAGTGTCAAATAAGAACTTGCTCATTTATTTTTTTGGTTTTCTTTCTGTTTTTCATATTGGATAATCTCTACTGGTCTATCTTTGATTTCTCTGATTCTCTCTTCATTTTTTGGCCTCCTGAATGGTACCCAGATCCTGGGGTTCACTCCTGGTGATTCCCTGCAGTGCTTAGTGGGGGGAAACATGAGTTGCCAGATCAAATTGGGATAAGCCTCATGCAAGGCATGTATCTTAATCCCTGTACTAGCCTTCTGGCTCAAGTTCATTGTCCGTTAATATCTGCTACTGAACTCTTTTAATAAAATTTCCATTTTAGCACTTTACTTTGAACTCTAGAATTTACCTGGGTTCACTCTTTCTACCTGGTGGTACTTGGGAGTGTCTAGGGCTACTTCCAGCCCTGGGAGTGGGGATTGGGGACATATGCTGCTTGAAGTAGCACTCAGGACACAGATTTACAGTTGGAGCTGTCTCCCTGGCCCCTCTTTTGGCTATTTGTTATAGTTTTCAGACATGTGTGTTTGGTGAGTTATTGTTCTACTTTCCTTTAATTCTTTTAACATTATTTCATTTTTGGGCCACACCTGGCAAAGCTCAGGGTTTGCTCCTGGCTTTAAACTTAGGGATCACTCCTGGTGGAGCTTGGGATACCATATGTGGTTCTGGGGATTGAACCTGAGTCATTTGTGTACAAGGCAAGTGCCCTACCTGCTGTACTATTGCTCTGGTCCCAAATATAATTTAGTTTAAACAATTATAATATATGTACTTGAGTCTTTTGCTCGTTTTGGGGCCATATCCAGTGATGCTCAGGACTTACTCCTGGCTCTGCTCTCAGGGATCATTGCTGGCAGACTTGGGGGACCATATGGGACGGTCCTATATGGGACTGAACCCAGGTTGGTCACATGCAAGGCAAGAGTCCTATCCATTGTACTATCATTCCTGCCCTATATTAGACTTTGTGACTATTAAGCCCAATATCTTTGTTCCTCGGAGAGTTTCTATTGCTTGCTTTCTCTCACCTCCTCTACACAAGACAAAATCTGTTGCCCCCTATGTTTTATAAGGTTGTGTCCCCCCCCTTCCCCAAAGTGTACATTTTAGATCATAAATCACTTTGGATTCCTGTCCCCATTCTTTCTTTTCTTTTAGGGTCACATCTGGCAATGCACAGGGGTTACTCCTGGCTCAGAAATTACTCCTGGCGGTGCTCGGAAAACCATATGGGATGCTGGGAATTGAACCCAGGCCGGCCGTGTGCAAAGCAAACGCTCTATCCAATGTGCTATCACTCTAGCCCCTCCTGTCCCCATTCTTTTGGGGTGGTAGTTGTTACTTTGTATGTGACTTGTCTGTACTAATTCTCTGGACTCATTTTCTGGAGAGTGTTGCCTTTGATGTCTATTGTTTGGTATTATTTTCCGCTTGTTTCTATTTTAAAGTCTGGCTTCCTGAATGTTGTCCTGGATCAGCCAGTGAGTGATCAGGGTTTGTACAGACACCTTGGCAGTCAGGCCTTTATCCTAGGTCGAAGGACCTGAGTGTGGCCAAAGGCCTGGCATTTGTGAGCGGGCCCCAGTTTTTACTTTCTGCATTCATAGGTTCTCACCTCCAGGCAGTTCCTTCTCTTGCATTTTCTGAAGACTGTACTGGGTAGTGCAATCATGATATTTTTGTTTATTTGCTATAATAAAGGCAATTTATTTCCTTCACTATTTTTTTGGTTTGTTTTTTGTATTTTTTTTGGACTGCACTTGGCGATGCTCAAGGGTTACTCCTGGCTCGGCTCAGAAATTATTCCTGGCAGTGCTTAAGGGACCACATGGGATGTCAGGGATCAAACCTGGGTTGACCACGTGCAAGGCCACGTGCCCTGTGTGCTGTGCTATCACTCTGGCCCCTATTAAGACCTCTAACCCTACTAAAACAAAGAGAGAGCTGGGGCCCTGCTCCCGTCTTTGGTGGACAGTGCCTAATGTTTCAGCATCAAGTGATGCTGTGTAAGTTTTTGGCAGAGGACTATTGGCAGGTTGAGGACATCCTCTCTTCTGCCTTCCTTACTGGGAATCTTGGAAAACGTCATAACATTTTATGCTTATTAAATTTGGATGCCAAACTAAATTGTCTTTTTAGAAGCTTTCATCAAAATAATTAGCTAGTTAGTTCACTCTTAATTCTTTCAATATTAACATAATGAAGACTATTGACTGATTTCCTCATGGGGAATCAACTTGATCTTCCTCAGTTCTATCCTACCTTGTTCAGAATGTATTCCTTTCATTGGAATCCATTCACAAGCAGTATTTTGTCATCTTTATGTCTGTTTTCAAAGTGAGTTTGACCTGAGGTTTCTTTCTGTTGATGCCCACTCTTCGCTTCCAGTTTTGGAATCGTATTACATGCATGTCATAGGAGAGTGTGCCATGGATGAGATAATTTCTATTTTTATTTTTGGGCCACATTCTGTGGTGTTTAGGAGCTACTCTCCCTTCACTGCTCAGGGCTTGTTTGTAGTGGTGCTGGGGAGGTCCATGTGGTGCTGGGGATCAAACCCAGGCCTCTAGGCAGAACAAGTGCTCTAGCCCTTTAAGCTATCTATATGGCCTGAGTCTTCACCTTCTTCTACTTTATGAGACAGTTTATATGATATAGAAATCACGCCGTGAAAGCTTGAAAGAACTTGCGAACACAAGTATCTGGTTCTGGTGCTTTAAATTTTTTGTAACTAAAAATTTTAATTTAAAAACCAATATTTTATTGTAGTTTTAGGTAACATGGCTATACTAGTGTTAGGTTTATAGTATACTGATATATAAAATTACTGCACTCCCCCTACACCCAAAGTGCCTATCCATGACTTTTCACCATTGTCCTATGTCATCTTTTTCTTCTCCATCTCCCTACTGCTGGGTAAAACCTAGGTTTTATAAGCCAAAGCCAAGGGTTTGTTGTCAATAAATTCTCTCTGTTTTCTTATGTTGTTTGTATACCACATATGTGTGAGATCATCTGATATTTGTCCATATCCCTTTGACTCAACGGGGGAAGAATCTTTGCCTACAATATATCACATAAAGGTCTACTATCCCAAAAGTTCAACAACAAAAAAACCAACCATCCCCTTAAAAAACAGGAAGAGCAGTCTAACGGACTCTTCCACAAAGAGGACAGATGGATAACCAGTTGGCTGATGAAAAAGTGCTCATCATCGCCAGCAGTCAGGGAAAGGCAAATTAAAACAACAGCGAAGAGGTACTGTCAACACCACTAGGAATGGCATATTTCAAAAATACTGGAAACAATTGTGTTTGCAGAAGTGTGGTGAGAAAGGACTTTCATTCACTGATGGTGAATGTTTATTTCAGTCACTGTAGTAAAGAGGATGGAGACTTCTTATGTGATTTTTTTTTTTAAGGCATAGGTCTTACACTTCCGTCCCCAAAGTAGATGACAGAAACTTCATGTTTCTTTTATTTTTTTATTTATTTTTAAAATAATGTAGGAGCACTGCTATTTATTCAGCGATTGATTAAACTGATTGAATTGGACATGAACTCATATTACTTTTTTTAATTTTTAAATTTTATAAGTTAATTCACAATATTTGACTACATTCAATATTCAAATACCAATCCCACCACCATTACACCTTCCTGCCACCAAATTTGGGATGCTGTCATCCCAAACCACAATCCCTGTCCCAAAACACAACTGAAATAATATATTTCGTATTGTCTGTTACGAAGAACTGCTGAACATGCTTACAAAAAATGTGTTCATATAGGAAACAGTGTGAAGATTGTTCTATTTTGGCAGGAGCCATCAAGACATGTTTCTTTTATATCTTCAAATATTGGAGGTGGAAAGAAGAGCTCTAAGCTGGGAGTGGAGCTCGTGCCTGCGATGCAGGGGGTACTGAATTCTACCCTGGCATTACATGCTTCTTAGCCCCTATTTTGTCATTCATTTTGAATTTCTTTACTCCTTCATATGTGACTGCTTATTTATCAAAAAACTTAATTAAATAGTGTTAAATATTCCCGAGTGGATGTGTTCTTGGTTAGTAGTTTGGCTAAGCTTCTGTTGTTAGCTTCCAAGTTTATTGTTTTGTGGTCAGAGAATGTGGCTTGATTTACTTTGACTTTTTCAGTTTTGTTTAGAGTTTTTTGTAGTGCAATAAATGAGCAATTTGTGAATGTTCACATATGATTGAATGGAATATGTATTTCCTTATGTACCAAGAAATCTACAGACTACCCCATATACATCAGCTTGTTCCATCCTCACAATGTGAAAAACTATTATTAGCTATTCTATGAATGATGACACTCCAGGGAGAGTTCAGGGAACTTCCTCAGGTTACCAAAGCTGGGAGCGACCCAGATATTCTGAATCATTTTATTCTGAATCTCTGTGTCCTCTATATCTGAGACATCATAATTTCCAGTCAGAATCTACAAATACAATTGCTTAGTTGGAGCATTCAAATACTCATTATTTGTGTAGTGATCATTTGAATGGTCCAGTATTTGGGTCAGTGGTTGTGTGAATGTCTCAAATGTGTAAGTTCTTCGTTTGAATCTACCAAACTCCCTTATTTCCCCACAAAGTCTGAATATGACCATAAAATACTCATTATTTTATGGCCACTTGTGCGATGACTTTTGAAAGGATTAAATTTTCCTGCAATGATTGTGGGTGGGTGTGTCTATTAATTTCTTCTTCTTCTTCTTCTTCTTTCTCCTCCTCCTCTTCTTCTTCCTCCTCTTCCTCCTCCTCTTTATTCTTCTTGTAATTGCTTTGTATTATTATATACAGCTGTGTGGCTGGTTACATAAATGTTCATCTATATTACAAATTCTAAGTGGACTGTATCTTTTATTATGCTGAAATATATTTAGGACTTCATTGAATTTTTTGGCTTCTATTCTATTTTACTCTATTAATAGTATAGAGTTTATTGTTTGTTATCATTCGCTTTATTTTTTGCATGCTTTATTGTTATTTTACAATTTTATTTAATAATTAAGTTTAAATTAAGGTAGCATAACAATAGTATTAGCACTTTTAGTACTAATGTGCAAAGTTACTACCAAAAAGCCCAATAACCCCCACCACTACCACATGTCACCTCTAGTTTGTCATGAGTTCCCTTCTCCCTCCATCCTGGGCCATTTTGAAAGGTATGCTCTTACTAGTTAGCAATCTATAATTGGGTGAAAAAGGACATGCTTAAAAAAGACCAGTTTGAAAATATGTCATTTATAAGGACAATTCATAAGTGTTTTGATTACTGCTGTGTTTGGATTTATTCTTTTATCCTTTTTTCCCTTTATACCTATACATATATAAATACGCATTTGCTCCTTTGGGGCCTCAGTTGGCAGTGTTCTGGGGACCATGATTGAACTTAGACCTCTCATATGTCAAAGATGCGCTCAGCCTGTTTTCCCAGCCCCTTCTGAGTTATTTTCAAAATTTTCTTCTCTATTGAAGTTGAATGTCCTACACTTTTTTTTTGTCCTTTCAAAATTTTTTTTGGTCAAGCCCTTGGTTGGCACAGAAACTGTTCGTCCCAATCAAGAAGAGAATCTTGGCTTGCCTTAACTTTTACTCTCCAGCCTTTTAACTCATGTTGAGATCATTTGGATCCTCATTGAGATGGTCATAAAATCAAGGAATAGTAAGTTAAACTGACTTTTACACTACATTCTTGGAATCTCTCAACTGGTTTCCAACTCATTACTGTTTTTTAGAACATGTAATGTTCCATGAATTTACATGTTGCCCTTTTGCAGAAACCAGGTTAATCTCTAAATGATTCCGCTTTTTATTATGTATGCTGCCAAGATGAGCTCTTCTTGCTTTCTTCTTTTTTTATTACTGTTGAATTTTTGAATCATGCCCAGCAGCACTCAAGGCTTATTCCTTGGTTTACTCCTAGCTCTATGCTCAGGGCTCACTCCTGGTGGTACTCGAGTGACCAAATGCATTGCTGAGGATTGAGCCCCTGTTGGCCACATGCAAAGCAAGCACCCTAACCACTGTACTATCTCCTTGGCCCTGTTTTCTTATTTTATGTTCATTCTATGACACAGCTCCTATGTTGAGGTCTTTACTTGCTTGATGAAAATTCTGAATTTACAAAACTCTAGTTTACTCTCTTCCATGGAAACATTGCATCTTTGCATCTCTCTGAGGGTGTATACCCTACTGATCCTGAAATCTCCTTGCCTCATTACTGCACTCTCAGATCTTAGTTCTTTTTGATAGCACCTAGTTTCTCTCTGTCCTGGAGTTGATGTTTCTCATTGAGCAGGTGATTCAGGAGGTTTGCTCATCAACTATCTCAGTTTTTCTCAGCAGTTGCACTCATATACCAGCACCTATCTGCACACTAGTCTGTGGAGTGGCAGTTATAGGCACTGTGGTGGACCTGTGGGTCAGCATCCACCTGTTGGCCAATAGCTGGAGACCAGTGATCTCTACCTTCTGTGGACTGTGTCTGTCTTCAGAGAAGCAGGCAGTGCTCCCAGGAGGAGTGTGAGGTACAGTAGAGTGAAAAGTACATGAGCTTTGGAATTGGACCTGGTTACAAACTCAGAGCCACTACTAACCAGTTGTGTGAAGCTGACCATATTTTAGTCCACAAGTGGCCTAACCTACCAGAGTTCCTATGACAGCTCAGGAACCAGACAACGACAGCCTCAAGACAGCAATAAATGGTATTATTTCTGTCAGTTATCCAGGAGAAAGCTCTTCGTTCTTTAATTTTTGACCATCTGTGATCTAGTTGATGGCCCCCACATGATTCTCACTGATAAGCTTTCAAGGACTAGCCTTGGGGGAAACTCTTCAGTTCCTAATTTCCAAGTGTATACATCTTTTTGGTGACTAAAACAATAGGTACATCTTTCTCTTTCATAGAAATATAGACATTCTCAAACACAAACTGACTGAAATTCCCAAGTCAGCGGGCTCACTTTGGTGGAATTAAGTCATGGGCAGTCCTGTATAGGGCAATGGTGAAAGTTTTTTAAAAATTATTTTTTAGTGAAGCATGGTAGTTTTTCTTTGTTGTTGTTGATTGTTTTGCCACACCTAGTGATGCTCAGGGGTTACCCCTGGCTCTGCACTCAGGAATCACCTGGCAGTGCTTGTGGGACCATATGGGATGCTGGGGCTTTAGGTTCATGAAGCCTGGGTTGGCTGCATGCAAGACAAATGCCTTACCTGCTATACTAGTGCTCCAGCCCCTAGTGAAGCAAGGTAGATTTTCAAATTGAAACTTATTGAGAAAAATGTGAAAGGAGAGAAAGAGGGGAAATGTGTTCAAGAAACAGAAACATAGAAACAGGCAAGCAGATACATGTTCAAGGGAAAGGATTGTCTTGAAGATCAGGTGGCAAGCAGGTTTGTAACTTACCAAAATTTATTCTCTTAAATTATATTTATATACTTATATTATAGTTATAGCACAGTGGTAGGGAGTTTGCCTTGCAATGTGGCTGACCTGGGTTTGATTCCTCTGTCCCTCTCGGAGAGTCTGGCAAGCTACTGAGAGTATTTGCCCACACAGCAGAGCCTGGCAAGCTACCTGTAGCATGTTCAACATGCCAAAAACAGTAACAAATAAGTCTCACAATGGAGATGTTACTGGTGCCCGCTTGAGCAAATTGATGAGCAGTGGGATGACAGTGAGAGTGACAGTGATTATAGTTGTACTACTATACTGTAGCTATTAAAATTTAGTTTTCCCACCAACTTGAAATACTGGAGTGGATATTAGTATAAGTGATCATATCGATACCATATATCCTGATGATGCTCTATGGCAAAATCACTGATGTATCTCCTTGGAAAATTCACCCCTAATTTCCATTCTACTTATTTAACTCCTTTTCCTCTCTTCCTTCCTTCCTTCCTTCCTTCCTTCCTTCCTTCCTTCCTTCCTTCCTTCCTTCCTTCCTTCCTTCCTTCCTTCCTTCCTTCCTTCCTTCCTTCCTCCCTCCCTCCCTCCCTCCCTCCCTCCCTCCCTCCCTCCCTTCCTTCCTTCCTTCCTTCCTTCCTTTCTTCCCTCCTTCCTTTTGTGGGGAGGGGCACACTTGGCTATATTCCCGGCTTATTCCTGACTCTGTGCTCAGGGACCACTCCTTGGTGGGGCTCCAGAGGAACATATATGAGCCAGGGATCAAACCCAGATCAGCTGCATGCAAGTCATATTCCTTACCCATTGTACTTATGCTATCTCTCCAGCCCCTAGAAGTACATTTTTAAAGAAAGAGCTAATCAGATAGAATGCAGAACCTGCTTCTCGCTTCGTTAGATACTAGTGACCATTCCCGGCATCTAGAATAATCTCTTCATCTTTTCTACTGATAAACCATCCTCTTAGCCCTGTCTGGAAAACCCAAATGCAGGAGGCATTTCCTGCCCCTCTCCAAGGAGGCCTTGACACCTCTGAACCAAACCTGAGCCTATCCATTCTCGCAGGCGGGAGACTTCGATGGCATTTCCACTGTCTCCTGCAGGGGGCACTTTCTGCAGAGCTGGGGGAATGGCTTCCCCTTCTCCACACTGATGTATAAGAGGCCCTGGCACTGCTCATATTTGCAGCATAGAAAAAGAGGATGTATTAGTCCAACCCATTTTATTTCAGATGGTCTAGAGAAGCCTGTCATTTTTGCCCTTGCTCTCAACTCTGTTGCTTTCACAGTGATTCCTACTTAACTTCCTGATGGATGCTTTGTGCATGGTGGCTGGTCCACATTTATGCTACCCTGTGGGATGTGAGTGTGGCTTTACAGGACTCAGTACTCCTGTGCATGTGGGGCAGTGCAAAGTAACAGTCTTTCCTTAGACCCCCACCATGGTGTACTGCTAACCAAAACATAAGCCGGGAGAAGGGTTCAGGACACTGGTCAGGAAGAAGATCCTGAACCACGACTGGGAGTGGAATGAAGCTATGCTTTATTAGGTAAAGATATCTTCCATGTCAGCCAAAGTGGTTTTTTATGTGTGGGGGGAGAGGGGTGGTTCTGAAGACCAACAATCTCTGTGCATGTACCTTAGCCCTTTATGTTATTTTCCTATGCTATGTCAACAGCAAAGGTAATCTCTGCTCACAGCAGGTTGACATTCAGATGCCCTCTATGGGCTCGAGAGATTATCCAGTGCTTAAAGTGCCTGGTCTACAGGAGTGAGGCTTTGAGCCCCAGTTCCGGGCCACCCACATGTGCTGAACACAATCTGGCAGTTCTGATCTCTGGACACTTTAGTGCCTCCTCGGAAGGTGTGACCTCAGCGTGCTGCAGCAGGTGTGTGCAAGCCATCAGCTCTTAGTGCATGGGAGGCCCCAGGTGAGCACCACAGCCAAAGCTCTTGGATGCCCCCCAAGACCAACAGTATGACCACGCAACACCTGAAGGATGTGGCCCTAGAAAACACAACTATGAAAATGTAAGCCCCGGAGAGTTCATGCCTGTGAAGGGGAGGATGGTGTCCAGGGTGTGACCCTGGGGGAGCACAGTCAAGGACGGGCAGAACCGCTGGTCATCACAAGCATGGACAGAAACAAAAAGGGAAGGGAAGGGGAAAACCAGACCAAGACCCTTTGGGAGAACACCAGAGACTCTGGGAAATGGGGGGGGCAGGTTCATCCTGCCTGGGGTTACCAAAGACCTAAGAAGGAGTTCTCAACTAGCTGTGGGAAGAATGTGCCATGAGTGTGTGGTGGACCTGGGACCCCATGTGTGTCCCCAACATTCAACATGGAGTATGGGCAATACAAATGGCCATCAATGGCACCGAGAAAGGAGGGCCTGGTAGCAGGGCCTGGCTCCCCAGGAGCTCACCCAAAGCTGGGGTGGTAACTGAGAGTGGGGTGAAGAAGGAAGGACACCAAGTTCTAGGCTGTCCTGGTGCCATCTGGGAAAGAAGCATTTCTCCTAATGGGAGAGGACCGACTCGCACCATGCCTGCTACCCAAGCCCAACACAAGGGGCCTGTGCCATCCCCAGAGGCCCAAGGGGAGAATGCCAGGATCTTGACGAGCCATGCCTGCCCAGGAAACACTCTGGTGAACTGGTCTAGATGGGGGTGAAACTCAGCAGAGTGGCAGAAGTCCTGTGCTTGGGGGCTTCAGGGCACGGGGTGTGCCAGCAGGGTGACCTAGCACTGGGGGTGCTCACTGTGTGCTGGCTTCCCAGCAGACATCTGCCTCTTGGGCTCCAACTGCCCATCCCTCTAGTCTCAGAGCTGACCGCTCATGAGAGCCAACGCTCCAGTGCTGGGCGAATGAGGTCTTCCCCAGAGAATCTGGGCTTCAGTACCATGAAAATGTCATTGGTCTCTGATCACAGGCCGGTCTTCGCCCATGGGAGGCTTGGCCATCTTTAAGAATTCTGTTTTGGACTCAATGAAACTTTTAAATATAGTCTTTAAAAATCCAAAGACTCTGTTTCTGAGAACTCAGAGAACAGAACGGAGCCAGCTCACACCACTTGGGTTTTTGAGGGTTCATTCAGCCAGACTAACAACCGAGTAGTTCTCAAGTCTTCAGGAAAACCACTCGGAATGCCTTCCAGGCCTGCCAGCTATTTATAAATGAGCTTTCAAGTCCTTTCCAGTGATTTTCCCTTGGTCTGATGATTAATAAAGAGAAAAAGTGGTGTGGTTGGTTCTAAGGTACCTCCAGAATCTGAGGGCCTTAAATTTCCTGTTTGGGGCAATAAATAATTCTGTCTATGGGGGGAAAATTCTTTCGACAACAGTACAGATATTTATGTGGATTACTCTTAAGTATGCCCAATGGACAGAACATTCCTAGACACTGGGGGGAAGGTGGAGTGGTCAGGCTGATTAATAATATTAAAGACGGTAGACAGGAGAGTGTGGGATTCCGTAACCTCAGACTTGGTTCCAACCTCGGGTACAGAACACTGGGGGCTTTTCTGCTACTGTTTCGGCAGAAAACAGACATGGGCACTTCATGGCTTATAAATGAAACATCACGAGGGCTGGAATAACCAGGCAGGCG
The DNA here is from genome assembly GCF_027595985.1 of Sorex araneus. NCBI lineage: Eukaryota > Metazoa > Chordata > Mammalia > Eulipotyphla > Soricidae > Sorex > Sorex araneus. The sequence goes on along the minus strand of NC_073305.1, from coordinate 36,257,705 downwards.
ACTGAGGGGATATGTGTGCGCGGAGGGGGTGGGGGGGGTTGACCCGTGCTACGTTCAATATTTTACTCTGTCTAGATTTTTAATCCCTGTGACCTGAGAGGATACCATGCTAGAAACTATTATTACCACCACAAGTCACCTTCTCAGTCTCCAGGCTGAGGGCAGCGCCTCAGAGAAGCTGTGATCTCACTGCTCTGAGTTTTAGGCTATTGACTATCCATTGGCTCCCAGAGCCAGCCCATGAATCTTTCAGTCAGATTTATTACTCCCCCTTCCCTTCTCCCAAGGGATCTTCTGATAGCATTGAACATACTCTGAACATACATTTCAGAGTAGAACGTCACGGGGTGCAGGAATATCTAGGGGCTTGAATGAGTTTGTTTTTCTGGGCCCTTAGTTGGAATACAAAATACCAATAGTTGGGCTTGAATCCCAAAAGCATCGGCGAGAAAAAAACAAGGACTCACCACCATCTCCTGGATGTGAAACATCTCTGCACCGCCGGACGACAGTCGGTTGGGAAGCGAGATGATGACGGAAGAGCCTGGGAGAGTGCTGGGCCCGGTGTTATAGACCTGAAGGAGTTCAGAGACATCGTTTTCACATCATGTCACATACACACTCAGTTCCTCTGATCCTCACACAGAGACTCTCGGCTGTGCGAAGCAAAAGGCCATGATTTGACATGAGGCATCATATGGAAAGTTGTTGTTGGTGAGGGCATTTCAGCATTTCAATAAAATCAAAACCTGCTACAAATGATATATTTTTGCATATACCTATACATTTACCTACAGGTTACTACATGGGGTGGGAATTTATTTTATTTTCTATGTATTTGGGACTCCCTCCACCTTTAGTTTATTTACCCAGTTGTTTTCAGGGTTACTCCTGGTATTCCTGGCAGTGCTCCTTGGTGAAATTCAGACATAATCTCATCCAGTTGTTCCCAAATGTAAGCATGAATCAGAATAACCAGAGGGGTTAGAACAGACTGGGGAAAGGTCATGTCCGAAGTTTCTGAAGCAGCAGGTCAGGTGTGGGGGCAATGGGGATGCTGGAAAGTTTGCATTTCTGATACATTTCCAGAAGATGCTAATGCTGCCGCTTCAGCAACGACATTGTGAAAAGCACTGATCCCATTCAATCCCTGTCCTTCCACAGTGTGATGTAACTGAGCTTGTCAAAGGCAAAGTGGATTGGCCACAAAGAGAATGTTTGAACCTAGGATCAGAATGGACTGTTTTCATCATACCCTGCTACAGGATTGGTTTCTGAATAATTTGCAGCTAACAGAAATGACATTGTATGTCTTAGGAAAGAGAGAGAATCCCCACACTGGATCCTATTAAACTTTGCCCCGTTGGTGGAAGATATGCCTCTCGTGCCTGAGGCTCTGGGTTCAATCCACAGCAAAAAAAGAGAACACTTTTTTATGCCTCTCCCACAATTCTATTTCCTGTGTCCAGCAAACAATTATTTTCCTAGAGAAGAGGGATATGATGGTAGCTGCAAAGAGAAAGGAGACGGAATAGAGGAGGAACATGAGTTCCAGGAAGAAATGGAGCTCAGAGAATGGAAAAGGTGGGGAGAGGTGTAGAGACAGGAGGTAGATCAGTGGTTGCCTAGGGCTGGGGGTGGGGTGAATGAGTGGGGGGCATGCTAAAGAGTAGCCTTATAAGACTGTTTACATTCTGACCCATGGGACCTTTGAGTATGTGACATTACAAGGAGAGAACAAAGGTTGCAGATGGAATTAAAGTCACCAAACCTTTACACGAAGAGAATTTAAATGAAGAGAATAGTGTGGAATTTTCAGGGAGTGAAGTGTGACCATAGGAGAAAGAGAGATGGGACCAGAGAGATGCAATAGGAGGAAGACTAGGAAGAAGGCTTTGAGGAAGAAAGGAGGCTGGGAGCCATAGAATGTGGGGCAGTTCCAGAAGATGGGAGAGGCAAGAAATGCATTTTCCCCTCGACCCCCCTCCCCATCACACAGGGGACACTGGTTTTAGCCCACTGAGACTCTGTTCATATTTGGTCCTCTAGAACTGTAAGAGAAGAAATCTGTGGTGTGTGTGGCCACTAATTTGGTAGTAATTTGTTACAGTAGCCATAGGAAACTATTGTAGGGAGTGACCACTAATGGAAGTTTCTTTTGTGGGCGATGAAAAAAGTTCTAAAATTAGATTTTGGTGAGGGTTTCACAATTCTGTAAAAATACTCAAAATCATTAAATTGTACAGTTGCTTAAATGGATGAATTAGAAAATATGCAAATGCATTTGCAATAAAAATCACAACAACGAAAAACTCTTAGACTCAGAAAAAATATGGAGGTTACTGAGTTGGAAGGAAAAGGGGGTAGTAGTAACAGTGGACATAGTAGTCTGTTTGATAATGTGAAGGGCAGTAGACCAATGGTGGGTATGGGGAGGTATGCGCACACAGAGGGCTGTGAAACCATGCTCCAGGAACTCACAGACTAGGAAAAAAGTTGTATAGGAATAAGAAAGAGGAATGAAAAGATTGCACAGTGACTTTGGGATGAAAGAGAGGATCCAGACACTCGAGATATCTCTGGGTTGATGAGGAATCCAGAAGGGCAGACCCAGGAGCTGGGCTGGGGATTTAACCAGGTCTTCACCCTAGTCACAAGGCATGGGAAGCTAGCTCCAATCTGCTCTCCTCTAGAAACTCATATCTCATATCTCCCAATATTAGGTTCAGCTTCAAAGAACAGACAAAAACAGGATAGTGGTCATTGATGAGTGGTCAAAGATGAGTGATCACTGCCAACTCTTGGTCCAAAGAGAACAAAATTCATCAAGAATAACACAACAAAGGCCTAAGATCAAAGAAGGACGTGAGGGATGGGAAATAGTGAATATAAAGTGAGATGGGAGAGTGGAAAGGGCCCTCCGACATGTCTGGGAAATGAAAAGTCTGGGCAGTGTGAAGGAAAGAACATGATTTTGATTTTATTCATCAGAGTCAGATGCATGGAAAAGGGGAATGGTAAAGGAACTTGTACTATCATGTTCATTTTATTTTGAACAGACGTCTTTGCATTTGGTAGTGTGCAAGGGTTTGGGCAACATCTGCATGACTTTTCTCTAACCATAATTTAAAGAATTTCCTCAGGTGAGGAAATTGACTCCACTCTATGCACAAAAACATCTTATATCAATGGTCAACAAATTATTCTGTCTCCAGTAAGAGACCTGATGAAATGGAGACTAGGTTGAAAGACAGGTGTTTCTGCTTTTCTGCCATCTGCACTTGCACTGCATCCTTCAAGCAATTATGCGGCTTGTTGAATAACAGCCTTTAAAAGACCAAATAAGGATTTTACACAGAGATCTGTGCTTCTACTTAGAGTGCATGACTGAAATGAGGAAAGGGCCATTTTCTGACTTCATCCCCCACTCACTCCCCATCTTGGCTGTGATCACCACTAACCTGGTGAGCAATCTTCCGGTAGGAGGGTCAGAATAATGGTAAATGTCCCTGAAAATGAACGGTTGGTGGTTTCCCACGGAAACTGTCAGCTCTGCTAACACAACAGGCTTTCCTTCTAATCAATGACACACTCTATTCATCTTTCCCACCTGACCTAGCTGGCTCACCTAATCCTCTTCTGAATGCCTGGCACTTCCTCAGACAATGGGTAATCAAGGAGTTTATCTGAGGGTCATGCCAATCACTCATCCTGAGGCCTCCCCGGATCTCTGGCCTGCATCCTGTGTGGGGTCAGATGCAAGAGCCTGCCTGCACACCAAAATAGAAGCCCCCTATAAAAAGGCTTTTAGAGAAATACAACTCAGCCTCTGCCTCCTGACTTCCTCCCTGTTTTTAGGGGCTGGTCAGAACATTCTTGCATCTTATATAGATCTGCTGTTCATTCTGTCTTCTCCTTTCAACACCTAGTCCCTCTTCTTCCTGGGGCCCTGTGTCACCTGAACTCTAAGAAATAATTCTCTTGACTGTCTCTTGTATTATAAGACACCCGAGAGACTATTGGAGTGGGCAAGTGATTAAAATTCCAGGGATGACTGAAAATGAAGTAACACGGTCTGGGTTTGCTGTTTTCTGTCCAGTTACAAAGAGCTGCAGTTGGAACCACACTTGTTCTGAGAAAAGACCAGAAATGAAGAGGTTTTAGTTGTGGCAAGACCGCTCAGAAAGGTTGGGAAGGGCCCGACCTTTAACTCTCCCCCTCGGAGCGCAGGAGACAACATGGAGTGCAGGGGATGATGGCTGGGGCTCAGTCAGGGGGAGGCAGAGTCCTCGAAGATGTGGACTCTTGCTATCCGTCGTGGTCCTGGAGGTATCTTATTCCAGGGAATAATTTGAACACCCAAGTTTAGCAGCCTCATTCTTTCGCCCCTTCCCCCTTGTAAGTCTTTGCCATTCTCTGGACACACTTGGGAATGGTCGAAGGGAAACTGCCCAAAGGAAACACCATTGGGGGGCTGGAGTGATAGCACAGCGGGTAGGGCGTTTGCCTTGCACGCGGCCGACCCGGGTTCAAATCCCAGCATCCCATATGGTCCCCTGAGCACCGCCAGGGGTGATTCCTGAGTGCATGAGCCAGGAGTGACCCCTGTGCATTGCTGGGTGTGACCCAAAAAGCAAAAAAAAAAAAAAGAAACACCATTGGGCTGTAGCATTGACTCAGGGCTGGGAGGATGAAATGCAGGTGGAGGAGTCCTGGGTACTATGAGAAAAGTGGGGTGTCGAGGGTGCAAAAAAGCACAATACAAATGACATCTGCACCTGTATGTTCATTGCAGCACTGTTCACAATAGCCAGAATCTGGAAACAATCCAAGTGCTTGAGAACAGACAACTGGTTAAAGAAACTTTGGTATATCTACACTAGAGTACGATGCAGCTGTTAGGAAAGATGAAGTCATGAAATTTTCTTAAAAGTGGATGGTCATGGAGAGCATCATGCTAAGTGAAATGAGTCAGAAAGAGCAGGGCAGACATAAAATGACTACACTCATTTGTGGAATATAAAATATCATAATATGAGACTAATACCCAAGGACAGTAGAGACAGGGCCAGGAAGATTGCTCCATAGTTGGAAGCCTGCCTTATGAGCTGGGGGAGAAAATAGCTGGGATAGAGAAGAGATCACTAAGTCGATGATGGTTGGAGGGAATGTATGGGATGGGAGATGTGTGCTGAAAGTAGATAAAGGACCAAATGTGATGGCCTCTCTGTATCTGTATTGCAAACCATAATGCCCATAAATAGGGAGTAAGAGTGAAACTGTCTGCCACAGAGGAGGGGGGTGGGAATACCAGGGACATTGGTAGTGGAAAATGTACACTGATGGAGGGATGGGTGTTCGCTCATTGTATAACTGAAACTCAAATATGAAAGCTTTGTAAGTGTACCCATGGTGAATTAAAAAAAAAAAAAGAAAAGTTGGGTGTAGCACTGACCAAGCAAGTGGAAGCAAAGATAAACAAATGGGACTACATTAAACTAAGAAGTTTCTGCACTTCAAAGGAAAGATGACCAGGATACAAAGACAGCCCATGTATGGGAGAAATTATTTACCCAACACTCATCTGATAATGGGTTATATTTTTATAAAAAATTGTTTTTACAAAAAAATACACTCCATCAAAAATTGAAAGAGATGAGCAGAAACTTCCTCAAAGAAGAAATAAAATGGCCAAAAGGCATGAAAAGTGCTCTATGTCATTAATTATCAGGGAGAGGCAAAACAAAACAATGAGATATCTCATGCCAGAGAGACTGGCACACATCAAAAAGAACAACCAGTGCTGGCACCGATGTGGGGAGAAAGGAACTTTCACTGCTGGTGGGAATGCCTATTGGTCCAACCTTTCTGGAAAAAAATATGAACATTCCTCAAAAAGCCAGAAACTGAGCTTCCATAGCACCTAGCAATATCACTCCTGGGAATATACCCTATGAGCCCAAAAACACCATGTAGAAAAGCCATATGCATGCCATGTTCATTGTGACACTATTCACAATAGCCACAAACGGGAAACAACCCAAGTACCTGAGAACAGATGGATGGATAAAGAAACTACAGCACCTCCCTGATGACTAGAGATATGGAGCATTTTTTCATGTTCCTTTTGGCCATTTGTATTTCTTTTTTGAGAAAACTTCTTTTCATTTCTTCTCCCCATTTTTTTTATAGGGTTGGAGGTTTTTTTCTTGTACAATTCTACTAGCGTCTTGTATACCCTGAACATTAATCCCTTATCAGATGGGTATTGGGTAAATATTCTTTCCTATTCTGTGGGCTCTTTCTGTATTTTGGTCAGCCGAAGGGCGTTTGCCTTTCACGTGGCCAGCTCGTGTTCGATTCCTCCGCCCCTCTCAGAGAGCCCGGCAAGCTACCAAGAGTATCGCGCCCGCACGGCAGAGCCTGGCAAGCTACCCGTGGCTATTGGATATGCCAAAAACAGTAACAATAAGTCTCACAACGAGAGACATTACTGGTGCCTGCTCAAACAAATCGATGAGCAACAGGATTACAGTGACAGTGACTTTCTTTTGAAGTGCAGAAGCTTCTTAGTTTGATGTAGTCCCATGAGATACCATCTCATACCACAGAGACTAGCATACATTCAAAAGAACAAAAGCAACCAGTGCTGGCGTGGATGTGGAGAAAAAGGGACATTCTTTCACTGTTGGTGGGAATGCCGACTGGCCCAGCCTTTCTGGAAAACAATATGAACAGTCCTTCAAAAAATAGAAATTGAGCTTCCATATGACCCTGCAATACCACTTCTGGGAATATATTCCGAGGATACAAAAAAGCACAGTAGAAATGACATCTGTACCTATATGTTCATTGCAGCACTGTTCACAATAGCCAAAATCTGGAAACAACCCAAGTGCCCTAGAACAGATGACTGGTTAAAGAAACTTTGTACATCTACACAATGGAATACTATGCAGCTGTTAGGAGAGATGAAGTCATGAAATTTGCTTATAAGTGGATAGACATGGAGAGTATCATGCTAAATGAAATGAGTCAGAAAGAGAAGGACAGACATAGAAGGACTGCACTTATTTGTGGCGTATAGAATAATATCACATGAGGCTGACACCCAAGGACAGTAGATACAAGGGCCAGGAGGATTGTTCCATAGCTGGAAGACTGCTTCATGAGTGGAGGAGGGGATAAGGTAGATGGAATAGAGAAGGGATCACTAAGAAAATGATAGCTGGAGGAACCAGTCAGGATGGGTGATGTGTGCCGAAAGTAGATAATGGACCAAACATGATGACCTCTCAGTGTCTGTGTTGCAAGCCATAATGCTCCAAAGAAGAGAGAGAGAGTATGGGAAATATTGTCTGCCATGGAGGCAGGGGGAGGGTGGGAAAGGGGGGTATACAGGGGATACTGGTGGTGTGGAATGTGCACCTGTGGAGGGATGGGTGTTTTATCATTGTGTGATTGTAACTCAAACATGAAAGCTTGTAACTATCTCACGATGATTCAATAAAATTTTAAAAAAAGAAACTACAGCACATCTAAACAATGAAACACTACACAGCTGTTAGGAAAAATGAAGTCATGAAATTTGCTTATACATAGATGGACATGGAAAGCATCATGCTGAGTGAAATGAGTCAGAGGGAGAGGGACAAACAGAATGACCATAGAAACAAGGGCCAGAAGGCTTGGTTGGAAACTTGCCATAATGAGGGGATGGGGAGTGAGTTAGGATAAGAAGGGACCACTATGACAATAATAGTTGGAAATGATCACTTTGAACAAGAACTGAGTGCTGAAAGGAAGTAAAGTGATATGCATGATACCCTTCCAGCAACAGAATTGCAAACCACGGAGCCTAAAAGGAAAATAAAAGAGAGAGAGAGAGAGAGAGAGAGAGAGAGAGAGAGAGAGAGAGAGAGAGAGAGAGAGAGAGAGAGAGAGAGAGAAAACTGTCTGCCATAGATAGAGGCGGGGGGTGGCAGGAGGGAAACTGGGGACATTGGTGGTGGGAAACGTACAGTGGTGAAGGGAACAGCTTTCTGTGGATATTATGGTGATTCAATTAAAAATGCTTAAAAAACTAATAAATTTAAAAAGTGGGGTATAGATTATGGGGTCTGGGGGTGGGGGCATCTTCTCTTCCTTCCTGTGCCTGGATGGGAGCTGAATCATTCAGGAGGATCAGATGGGTCCCTGACAAGATCCGGTTCCAGCCCCCAGCCTCCAGCTCTGGCCCCTCTGTGTGCCTTGCCCACAGGGCTGGGGGTGGGGTGACTACAGTTCCCTGCCCTTGTCACCTGAGCAGAACCAACCCTCTAGTGTGCCATCAACAGATTATCACAGTGAACATGAGACTCAGTCCTGCAGCCCAAAGTTGGTAAATCGTGGCCTATAGGCCACACATGTCCTGCCACCAAACGTTTCAACACAAGATGTGAGCAAACACCCAGATCTTGAAAAGTCCCGAGTCCCAACCCTTCACTACATGTGAAAATGACATAGAATCCAAATGTTTGTGCCCAGAAGTTAAGGGGATTTTTTTGGGGGGTGGGGTCACACCTAGCGCTGCACAGGGGTAACTTCTGGCTTTGCACTCAGGAATTATTCCTGGTGGTGCTCAGGGGATCATATGGGATGCTGGGAATCGAATCCGGGTCAGCCGCGTGCAAGGCAAACGCCCTACCCACTGTGCTATTGCTCCAGCGTCCAGAAGTTCAGTTTTACTTCTGCATTGCCCACAGCTGCTCTTGCACTCTACAGTACTGACAAATGGTTGATCTGGAGACAGTCAGGTCTGCCAAGGCGAGGCCTGGGTTCCCTGGTGCCATACTCACAGGCCACAGGAGAGAGCCAGCTGCCCTGGCTGAAGGAGCAGCAATGTCCCTCCTGGGCGCTAGGGTCCACTCATGCTACTCTACTTTTGTTACTCACTTCTGAGGGGCTGGCCCCCCTGTGCAAGTGGGTTCGTGACTGAGTCTGCACAGACAACCCTGGGAAGGGATGTGGCAAATCTACCAGGCTGCCCTGTCCTCACAGCAAAACTTGAAGAACAGAAAAGAGGCCTTTGGGGTCATTTGGGATTTGATATCTGTGAGGCCCTTCCTCCCCCACATCCACAGATCTTCATAAAGAAAGCTGGTTCTCCTCAAGCAGTGCTCCTTCCAAGTGTTGGAGAGCAGAGGGGTCTATCCAGGGTGGGTGGCTGTGTACCGCACAGGGAAGGGGTGAGTTCCCCATGTGGCCATAGAACGAGTATGCATGTGCCCTCCCCCCCTCCTCCCCCAAAGCAAATCACATCAGGAAGAGTTTCTCTTGGAGAAAAGTGGCCCTTCAGCTCCTTTCAGAAGCAGGCAAATCCTGGTCTTCTGTTGGATCCCCAGTAGAAAAGAGGCATCTGGGGAAGAGGTGGGGGATACCTGGAAGGTGATGTTCAGAGGCTGGAAATGACACTCCAGGTCCTCCAGTTGAATGAAGTTGGTGGAATCCACAGACTCGCCGTAAACAAAAGAGGTGGGAGAGATGATGCTAGAGGAGAAAGCAGGAAATGTGTCAGCAACCCGTGAGCACTGTTCCGAGATCTCCATTAACTATTGGATCCAGACCCTGGTTCCCTGCAGTGTCTCCTCAGAAAGGTTCCCTTTCTAGAACTGTGTCTTCTTTCTCCTGTATTGGACATCCCCGGCAGGTTCTTTCTACACAGACCTTGCCAGGGACTTCTTGTCTCAGATCCAGCTAACGGATAGGGAGAGGAGGTGATCTTGTTGTATGTTTTCTAAAACGGGATTATTAAACCATACATGTTCTGTGGATCGAAAACAACTAGGGCAAGTTTCTGGAAGATAAGTAGAAATGAGTGATATGTTTGGTACATGTGGGATATAACATCACAGTTACATTTGTTGGGCTTTCAAGAGAAATGAAGGATTTAAAAGTAGAGTCCAAGGTGGCTCTGTTGCACAATGGGTAGCACACTGGACTTCTAAAAGTGGGGGTCTATGGGCCCAGAGAGAGTTCAGGAGCAGGTAAGCATTTGCATTGTATGTAGCCCACTGGGTTTGATCCCAGATCCTCCATATGGTTCCCCTGAGCACTTCTAGGAGTTATCCCAAAGCACAGAGCCCGGAGTCAAGCCCATAACCCAGCCCGGTACGGCTCCTAAACAAAAACAAACAAAAGACTCCATTCAGTGACAAGCATTTGTCTTCTGATTTCAACCAGTGACTAGGCCAGAGGTGATCAAGAACTGGACCCTTGTTTGTAATGATGCTTTCAACATTGTCTCTGTGAACAAACTCTGGGACAGGAGACAATGCCTTGGCCCACTCAGATCCCAGGTTAAACAATGGTTTCTAGAAGCTGCTCCCTTGTCTAAGGATGAGAACGTAAGGTTTTTGGTACTGGGTCTGAAGGGTCAACAATTCCTTGCTTTTCAAACCAAGTGTCTCACTGTAGCAAAGCAGTGAGTCCCTGGCATTAGCTCCTGGCTACTGCCGGTTTGTTTAAACCTGACCTGCTTCCACTGGTGGAAGGTGTCAAGAGCAGAGGGTGCGCAGAAGTTTCTTTAAGGCTGGCCTCATCCACGCCTGTTAATTCTTTACACGGGGACCTCCTGGACCTTGCTACCCCATCAAAGGTTTTTCTTTATGTCCCTAAGGACAGGGATTTGTTCCAAGGTCTATTCTCACTGTGTCTCTGATGAGACAAGTAAATAAAGTTAAAGGCTAACAACAACAACAGAGCCAGGAACGGAAGCAAATGCATGCAAATATATTCCGCAGATGCCTCACATCTCAAGGCCCCCTCCTGGCACCCCAGAGCAAGCTCTTCAGGGATGGCTCTTTCTGCACGGAATTAACAACTCCACTTGGAGCCAAGGCCAGGACATAGAAGTACTTGAGAACTGGAGAAGGCGGGACTTTGAACCTCCAGAAAGTTCAGCGTGCCTTTGAGGCCAAGGTTCAGTGGGTCCTCTTTTGATGTACACACAGCACAAATCCCCTTTCCCCGCTATCAAAGAGGTATGTGCTCAGTTTTCTGAGGCCCAGAAACAGAAACTGAATTTTCATCCCCCCTGTCCTCCCCAAGCCCCCACTCCCCACCCTACCTCCCAGGCCTGGGCTCTGGTTAAAAAAACCAACCCGGGGTTGTCTTAGGTTCCTGCAGAGGGCACCCCTGCTCTCCCTCACTGCCAGCAGCACCAAGTGGCCGGGCATTTGGCCCAGGTGGACTTACACCTGGCCCAGGACCCCCAGGATCCTTGCCCACTGCTCCGGACCGCCACCCACGTGAGTCCTGCAGAAGGGGCGAAGAGCACCGTGCAAAGACGGTGCTGTGAGGTGGATGAGAGGGGCGAGCTTTTCTGAGAGCCAGTCAGGCCCGGGACACAGCTGGCTGTGACCAAGGCCTGGGACACATCCGGCTGGAACCCAGCAGAGATTGTGATCCTACGAATCATGCTGTGGCTCCTTGCTGGCCTGCCGGGTGTGTGTGTGTGTGCTGGGGACATATATGACTATAAAGGTACATGGGATGTCTGGAGAGATAAATGGACTTAAACTTGTCATCAAATTGCTGGTGCTGCCAGATGGGTGTGGAGGCAGCTGGGAGACAGGAGCAAAGAAGGAGGGGGGAGGATGCAGCTGCTGAGGCTTCCGGGGACACGGGCACTTCCGCCTCCCGGCTGCACACGCAGTCCCCAACCCAGCCCGGCCACCCACCACAGGCCCCTCTGTCTGCACGGGGGGGGGGGGGGGGGTGGCCAGGACGGGGCTACTCACCCTGTAAGGGATGTGTCCACTTCGTGCACCAGGGGCACGGCCAGCAGGAGCGTGTTGTCCTGCAGGGCCTCGGGCCTCTCCACATTGCCACTGCAGGGGGAAGAGAGGGTCGGACAGGGGTCAGCACCCAGGCCCAGCTCTGCATTTAGCTGCCCCTGGCTCGGGGCTGGTCCCTAGAGTCCAGAGGACTTCTGTTGTCCCAGGGATGGGCCCTGATGGTGGTATCAGTGATAATCGTCTCCAAGGAAGAGGACCCATGGAAATACCAGGAGTGGGCAGGAAGGGTGGAAGGAAGGGAAAGCAGAGAATGAAGACACTTGCTCCTTCATTTATTTATTTATTTGTTTATTTATTTATTTTGCTTTTTTGGGTCACACCCAGTGATGCACAGGGTTTACTCCTGGCTCTGCACTCAGGAAATACTCTTGGTGGTGCTTGGGGAACTATATGGGATGCTGGGAATAGAACCCAGGTCTGCCGCGTGCAAGGCAAACGCCCTACCCGCTGTGCTATCACTCTAGCCCCAAGCACTTGCTCTTTTAAAGAGGGATGTGCCATGTGTGGGCAAGCGGGCTGTCTCGCTGGTCACCTGGAAGGTTATGGGGAGCACAGCCTAGTATTCCTGCTGAGATTGGGGAGATGTTTTAATCCTGATGAGCGAGAAGCTGATCATATGAGGTTTGTGATGATTATAATGAACTTCCTGGTGCCAGTCCTCTGTACACAGGTGAGGGGCTGTGGGCAGACACCTCAGGCAGAGGGGGAAGCTGCCCATTGTGGGGAAGGGGTGAGCACAGGGGTCCTGGGGCAGTCCTGGCTGCAGGTACTGCTTCCATAAATACTGCCTTGGGAGTCCAGGCAAGTAGGGCTGGGGCATAGCCATGTCCTCACTGGAGGCCCAAGCCATGGAAGGAGGCCTTGGCCAGCCTTAAATTAACCTTCCAGGAGCTCCTACCAGATAGCTGCAGCGTGTTTACCTACGGGTCCTCACCCTCAGGAGGAAGCCTGGCACTGATCATGTGTGCCTTCTGGGGAGGTAGACACGAGGGTGCTGAAACTGCTGCCTGGTACTGCATGATGGTACCATGAGCCTAGTACTGTATGATGGTACCACGAGCCTAGTACTATATGATGGTACCATGAGCCTGGTACTGTATGATGGTACCACAAGCCTAGTAGTATATGATGGTACTACAAGCCTGGTACTGTATGATGGTACCATGAGCCTGATAATGTATGATGGTATCACGAGCCTAGTACTGTATGATGGTGCCAAGAGCCTGGTACTGTATGATGGTGCCAAGAGCCTGGTACTGTATGATGGTACCACGAGCCTGGTACTGTATGATGGTGCCAAGAGCCTGGTACTGTATGATGGTGCCAAGAGCCTGGTAGTATATGATGGTACCACAAGCCTGGTACTGTATGATGGTACCGTGAGCCTGATAATGTATGATGGTACCATGAGCCTGGTACTGTATGATGGTACCATGAGTCTGATTATGTATGATGGTACCATGAGCCTGGTACTGTATGATGGTACCATGAGCCTGGTAATGTCTGAGGGTATCATGAGCCTGGTACTGTGTTCTGATACTGTAAGCCTCGTACTATGAGCCTCGGACCACGCACTGGTGTATTTCTCAGCCTGACCTTGCGTCCTCAGGCTGACCCCGGAGGGCAGGGACTCATCTCCCCTGGAAGGAGCCTCCCCAGGAGCTGCCTCACCAGGGAGCACACCCCAAACCGAGACTTTCTCTTTGACTTGGGACACCAGATTTAAGGGGTGTGGGACAGGAGTAAGACGCAGAAAAAACAAGGGGGAAGGAGGAGGAGGGGAAAAAGCAGTTTTCTCCCTTCACTGTTTTGGTAAATTTCCAATCTGAACTGTGTCATCACCCCGGGCTCTGGGATGGCTGGTTTGGTACCAGGGTGAATGTGGGATCCGAAGAGGAAGCTACCTTCATGCTCCTGGGATGGAACAAACAAAGGGGTCTCAAGGTCCGACACAGGACTCCCAACCCCCTGACCACTCCCCTATTCCCAAAGAGACCAGGGTTTCCGCTCCCACCCCCTTTCCCCACGTTCCTCTCTCCCCTTTCCTCACTACCTGAAACAATGGTGCCCTGCGGACTCCCCCCAGCCCTCCAGCTCCTTATCTGTCTTCCCCTGAGGGGTGCCTCTCGGCACTCAGAGGTCACTGCTCGCAGAAGCAGGTGCCCACGTGGCCTGACGTCCTTGCCTTTCCTTTCTCTGGGGCAGGAGCCGACTGAGGCGACTCCCGCTGGAAAGGCTGCCCCTGCCCCCACCCCGCCAGCATCCTGCCCCATCTGAGTAATCCCTTCCTCTTGGAAGGGCCCCCTGACCCTTGCCGTGTGTCCCGCCACCTGTGGCCGCTGGCGGCTCAGCGTAACGGTCTCATCTGTCAACAGGGTGACTGCCCAGACGGAGCTGGGGTGAGAAGCCGCGATAAAGAGGACAGACATCAAAAGGCTTCCAGTCATGCTGGTGCGCGTGACCCGGGATGCTTTCCCGGGAGCGCTGCCGAGAGGAGGGCTCTTGAGAAACTGTTTAGTTTCAGCTTCATGTCCTCTGAAATCCACAAGTGGGCAAGAGAGCTTCAAAGGGTGGTGACGGGAAGAAAGGCACGGAGGGTATTTTAACTGTGGCTTTCAGGATAAGGAGCTTTAAGGATTGCTCTGTCACGGCAGGGTGTCAAGTGCTGTGCGTGTCGTGTGGGGCAGTAAGACCACATCTTCACCCGAGCCTGGCAAGAGAAGAGCTCCTGAAATAGTCTGTGCCCAGCAGATAATACAACACCCTTAATGCCCGGGATTCGAAGAAGTAGACGGTTCTGACACTTAATTGTTTAGGCTACAGAGCTGAAGCAGTCCCGAATGCTACGGAGCGATCCTATGCCCATAAGAGGATGTTCTTGAATCCAGTAAGCTATTGCCATGATCTCATGCTACTGATGTACAAACATTATGTGGATAGCATCTATGCATACAGATGTACACGCGTATGCATAGACAGCACTTGAAGGTATCTGTACTTACAGTTTTAAATCATTTGTATACACATATGTGCATATATATGAAAAGAGCACTTGTGCCTCAGGTGTACATGACAAGTACAGCACCTGTACACACATACATATGCATAGAGAGCACCTGGGGGTATGTGTATATACATACATATGCTACTTGTGTCTACAGATGACATACATATGTATATGTATTCCATATGGAGCTATGTAGCACTAGCACAGTGTCTAGTTAAAAAAACAAAACAAAACAGGTGCACTACAGATATTAACTGAATAGAAACCATGTCCGGGATAGAGGAAGTGAAACATAGGTAGTGGGTCTTAGTATTCGTGCTCTTTCAAATCACTTCCTAGATCTTTTGGAAACTCCATGTCCAGATCTTTCCCCAGACCTACGAGGTAAGGGGCTCTGTGAGGTGGACTGGGTGATTCCTGTGAGCATCCCAGAGCAACAGCCTGTGCATGGAGGCTGTGAGGGAGGACACGATCGCCCTCTCCTGTCCCTGACACATCTCACTGGACCTGAGGATGTGGGGAGGTCAGTGGAGTTTCTGCCTCCTCCAGGTTCAGTGTCCTGCTCAAGGGCATCATTTCCCTTCCATCAGCTTCCCTGGGTACTGAGAAACCCAGAGACGCAGGAATGGATCTGCCCACCCAAAGGGAGTTCTCTGTCAATCCAAGAAATGGCCGGAGAAAGGACTTTCAGGTTCCAGTGGGCAGCTGCTTCTCCTTATTAACTAATTCTATGCTCTGTGGCCAGCTGGCAGTGACACTGTGACTGTTCTTCAAACATATCCAGTGGCATCCCTGCCTGAGAAATGTGGTTCAGACTCTGGGACCCTATGGATCCACCTGGCCCAGCCTGTCTCTTCCTACAGCCCCATCTCCCTCTGCCCTGAATGTTCCCCACCCTGAAGTCCACTTCACTATCCATTCTCATAGATATAATCAAACAGGCTCTCAGTGCACATTCTCATTACATTACTGGTGCTTGTTCAGCCTGAAAATAGGCTCTTCTGTTTCAGCGCCATCTTCCCAGGGAAGCCTGAATTTGACAACTATAGTAATTTGAGAGAAGAACTTCACTCTTAAGAAATGTACACTGAATGTTCATGGGGGAAAAAGGGGGGTCTGAGTTTAATAACTTGCTTTCAGATGGACAATGAAAAACTCTATGTATAAAGACAATGTATAAAATCAAAATAATCTGGGGCAAACTATTAGCATTGGTGATCTGGGATAAGGGTTTATGGAAAGTTCTCCATTCTCTTTTGCAACACTGCTATGAAGTGCTCAGGTATTTCAAACAAACATTTTGAAAACTCTGCCTTGGCAATCTGGCCACTGTCCCTGTCAAAGTGTGAAGTACCTTACTCTTTTGTCAAACATACATGTTGAAAACTCTGCCTTGGCAAACTGGCCACCGTCCCTGTCAAAGTGTGAACCTCCTTTGCCCACCTACATCCTGTCCCTGACCCCAGCTGCAGACACACACTGCTTGGTGGCACTGAAACCCTCAATTCTTAAGGCTTGTCTCTCCTTAGCTGTGAAAGCAGGAATATGAGGATATGACAATAAGACCTCTGACTAGGTGATCCCTTGACCTCTGACTAGATAACTCCTTGACTTGACTAGATTCTTTGACTGCCTACATGACAATTTGACTTGACTGAAGTTATTGATTTCTGACTAGATGGTCCATTGACTTCTGAATAGATGACACCTTGACTAATTCTCTGACTTCTGATTAAAAGACCCCTTGATCTCTGACTAAATGACTATGTGACTTCTGACTAGATGATTCTTTGATCTCTGATTAGATGACTCCATGACTGACTTGATTCTTTGACCTCTGATGAGATGACCTCTTGACCTCTGACTGGACGATCCATTGACCTCAACTAGACAAACTCTTGACCTCTGACTAGATGATTTCTTGACTTCTAAATAAATTATTCCATGGTTTCTGACTGGGAGTCATCCCAGTCCCTCACAATTCAGTCTGACCTGGCATCTGCACAAGAACAACTGGACAGCCACCATCCCTGAGAGAATTGATTCTACCCATCAATTTGGGGAACTGCCACTGAAGAACTGTGTCTTCCTGCAGAGTCTCCTGGGTACTCTTCAGTGCATGACCAGGGCATGACCTTCCTGCTGCATCCATACTTAATTTTTTTAAAAAAAATTCTCCTTACCTCTGAGCCGTAACGATGAAGTTGAGAACATCCTCTTCCCCAGAGAGGTGACTTGTATCAAAGATCACGCTGAAGTCATACTACGGGATGAGAAAGTGGTAGTTGGCACTAGTAAGCCTTGAAATTTGAACCTGGTTTGCTTTGAGCTGTACTTTTTTGCCCTCTGGACACTCTTGTGCAGGACAATCTCTGTTTTATAACATGATATTTCCATTTTCAGACCAGAGTTACAGCTTGAATAAGAAGACCATTCCCTGATCTCACACTGGGGCTCAAACTGTACTTTTTGGCAAATGAGATTCCCTTTGTGAAGGGATGAATTTGTTGCTTAAGCAAGAACGTTTTGAATTCCATTCACACTCATCTTCCCAGTTTCTCCACATCTATGTAGCCTACCACCTAAGTCACTTACTGTATAGCTGTACTGACTTGCTCTTATTTTTTAGCTTTGGGGACACACCCAGTGGTAGCTCAGGGGATCATGCAGTGCTGAGGATTGAACCCAGGGACCCCGCATGCACAGCCTGTGCCACAGCCCGTGGAGCCAGCTCCTCAGTCCTCGCCTGGCTCCCTTCCTTTAAAGGTTATTTAACAGGAAACTTTATATTGCAACCACATGTGGGCATTGTGGATCACTTTCAATAATGAGAAGGTTGTCATAAAAATAAATACGATGAGAACCATGTCACATTGGGTTCTGTTGGTTGTTTGAGCCTGGGAATCTGGGATCTATTAGGCAGCTGAGAAATCTCAATGATAGAGCCACCAGAGTTTGGAGTTAGGGCAGTGCCATGGGAACAATTCCATGATATAGGCAAGAGAGAAGTATTATACCACACCTTGTTTTCTTTCAGTGTGTGTGTGTGTGTGTGTGTGTGTGTGTGTGTGTGTGTGTATGTGTTATGGGGTGTTGAGGGGTGGGGGAGGGAAAGTAGACAAAAGAATATGCAATTTCCCTCAAAACAGGGAAAATAACTTGTATATCAAAAGGCATACCTGGCCCTATACATTCTAGTTTTATCTCCTCAAATCACACCTACATGCATGTCTGCAGATCCTTCTAATGATGGAACATATTAGAATATTCCACGAGTGCCTGAATATGTACCACATTATCATTTGGGCTGAAAAAATTAGACATTTTATAAATAGCAAAGTGACTAATTTCTTCTACTTTAAAAAACAATGAAGAGCAATGCAATTATTTATGCTTGAGAATGTTAAGAGGTCTCTTGAGGAAAGTATAAGTGCTAAGGAGAGTGACAGAGTCAGGATTGTAGGCTCCTAGCCCAGACCACATTGTCTCCCACATTGTCTTGGGGATGCAAAGTGGCAGGGAATATCTCAGACCAAAAAAAAATATTTTTTTTAAATGAAAGTCAACCAGATGCTGTTTGCTAAAGTATGAAATCCAGGCCAGTTTCCCAGTGGGCAGCCCATGGGGATCATGGGGAAAGAGCCTGGGATCTCAGCACCTCTCAAGCACATTTGGAAAAGAGGAGACTATGGTCAAGAGCAGGCCTGGTCCCGGAGAGGGCCTTGCTGATTACCTCAGCTCTGTGGGAAAGGGGGCTGTGGAGGAAACTTGCAGGAAGGCAGCGGCTGCAGTCAGGGGCTGGTGGGAAAGGGGAGTGTCAGTTCTCTGCCCCTTACCTTTGACTTGGACCTCATGAAAGGAAACCCCACACTGCACTTGAGGAAGTCCGATTCCAGCAGTTCACAGGAAATGCCCATTTCCTCCTGCAAGAACAAAAAGCACCAACAGATGGGCCAGCTGCAGGAAGACAGATGTGTGGACACAGGCACAGGAGACAAAGAGGGACTTCTGCCTAGAGCTTGTCACCTTTCCCTCTCCAGCATGCATGTTCAGGAGAAATGAATATAGCCACCAAATAGAATGACAGCCACCAGTGACCAATGTCTATGCACTGTGGTTTAAAAGAGTATCCCTTCTGATACCCCAGGCCCATATCTCAGCTCAGACCAACATTTCCAGCCCTTTAGGGAGATGGAACAGATTTTTTTTTTTTAAATTGCAGGTCCCATATGGGAAAACTCACAAATACTTAAAGTATACTTTGTTAAAAATTCCATAATTTTTGCTTCTATACTATCTATTAAGAACAGTATCAGGACAGAGAGATAGTACAGGAATATAAGGTGCTGGCCCCGCAAATATGCTACCTTAGTTCAATCCCTGGCACTACATATGGTCCACCAAGCACTGCCAGGAATAGACCCTGAGCACAGAACTAGGAGTAAGCCCTGTGCACTATCAGGTGTGACGTCACAACCAAACAGTATCAAACATACCAACAACAGAAAAAACAAAGGATGACTGTGAGTAAAGGAATGACAGTGGCTTCAAAAATGTAACCTAGAACTTGAGGGCAGTTAGGGGCTCTTAGTTTGAGCTGAGTTTTTTCGATTGCTCAAGAGCTGCTGAAGTACCTTACTCTTTTGTTTACCCCCAAGAGCTCAAAATTGGCTTGACAACCAGAATTTCTTGCAGTATTTCTTTTTTTCTTTCTGTTTTTTTATGGGGGGGGGAGTAATACCCGGCGATGATGCACAGGGGTTACTCCTGGCTTTGCACTCAGGAATTACTCCTGGCGGTACTCAGGGGACCATATGGGATGCTGGCAATTGAACTCGGGTCGGCGCATGCAAGGCAAACGCCCGACCCACTATGCTATCGCTCCGGTCCCTCTTGCAGTATTTCAAATCTCTTGCATCACACACACTCAAATGAAAAATCCACTGCACTTGTTGGGTCTTCGTGGGAATCAGGAGAAAGAGTGAAAGCCCAGCCACCTGTAGGATGAGGCATAACTCATGTGTTCCGGGGCTGATGCTGTGTCTGGGATGTCACAGAGCCCCCTTCTGTGGCTCATCAGTACCAGCACAGCTCTCCCAGGACCCATGAAACTGCTTGACCAAAAGGTCTTCACTCTCTTCCTAGGGCTGTGAGGGAGAGCGCCCCTCTGAGCATATGGGGAGACACTATGATTCCTTGTGGGGAAAGTGTAGGTGCTCCACCCAGAACCCCTTCCATAATGAGTTCTGCAGCCTCCAGTAGAATGGGAACCCCTTTGTCTGAGAGGGTTATCTCTCTCCACACACACACCCTGTTGTCACCTACTATGTGGACACAGCAGCCTGCACTTTCTCCTCAGGTTGAGACCAGCCTTCTCTCGCAATTCATGTTCCTGTATTCCCGTGGGGACAGCAAAGCATCTTCAGTCTTCTTCTCCCCATTCTACTCTCCTCAGTCTCTGCTTGCAAGAACCCTTCCCAATAAGTCGCCTGTGTGAGAGACTCCCCCATCTCAGATTCTGCTTCTGGAGACCTGGCCTTGGATTTATTCTCTATACATGAGGTGCTGGGTGTCGACTGAGTCTTTAGAAAACACGAGGCATTTGCTCTGAGCTAGGGCTGGATTAGGGAGCAAGGGGAATGTCCGGGTGCTAAGGGAGCAAGGCTGCAGTTTGTAAGCTCTGGGGGAGGGGGGCCCTCTCACCAGTCCGCCACCAGAAAGACATGCATCTTAACCCTTGCCTGATCTCTCCATTTACAAGGCTTATGCTCTAAGCTCTCTGATGACTGGGGACAGGAACTCATGAATAAACTCCTTGTCCTTTGTCCCTGATTGCCAGAGTGTAGGTAACCCTTTTATTAGCCAGTTTATTTGGTAGCTTTTTCTTTTTGACTACGTTTTTTTATGTTGCTGGGGGACTGAACTCCCCATGAGTGAGAAATGGGCTCTGCCACTAAGCCACAATTCTGGAATGATTATCCCAAATAAAAACAACGCAAAGAATGGAGCTGAGATCTTCCTGCAAAGGATATTGACATCCATGGAAGCAGTGAACGTGACAGTGGAAAGTTGTTCCAACCACTAGAGCCAGTGACAGAGCAGAAGGGGTCAACATTTGAAGAAGGAAAACTTATCCCTTGATCAATTTGGTGGTGGTGGTGGATGCAGTAACCTATTTCTTTAAACATCAATACCATAATCAGTAACATTATTGTAATCTTGTTATCAAAAGTATGATAAAATAAAGAAAGAAATATCTCATTTTAGGATAATTCAGAAGACAACGGCTGAAATAAAAGAGGTCACAAGGCAAACATGCCATTGTAAAAACAATCCTTTGTGATAGCACTAAATAAAAATACCCAGCAAAATATGAAACAAAAAAATATAGCCTTATGCTGGATTAACAATAGTCACACCCCAAAGTTGGCTATATGGCTTCTTTGGTGTCTGAAATCAATGTCCTGCTATTTTAAAGACACCAATAAAGCAAATAAGCTTTTATCTGGTGTCTAAGATATCCTAGACAATTATAATTACAACATTACAAGAGTCATTTAATGTAGGAGTATAACATGATTTCCATCATTTTTACTTTCATTTTTCAAGGAAAGTTCCTATCAAAACTATTTTTTTTACTCAAAATTTGGATCCTATTTTAAGATGATTCCTCCAACAGACCTTTCCCCCACTACCCTTTTTCTCTGACTCTCAAGAACATCTAGTTTCATAAAATGCGATTCGACATATTCCTGAGAGTTCAAGTGCAATTCAGTGTAACATTTCTCAATTGTCTACCTACATACTACCTTATTTACAGATTCAGGTAAATATCCATGAATGCTATTTAGAGGCTGATGACGAAATGCATCCTAGAACGGTGCATGTGACTCTGTAGTTTCTGTGTCTGGAAATTAGAAGAGATCGGGAGTTTGCACTTAAGACACAAGAAAGCCCTGATTTGTTGGGGATTCCGATGGAGGGACCGCAAGAAGCAACCAGTGTTGTTGGTCTGCCTGGCATGGGAGATGCTTGGCTTGGCAAAGTCCCTCTCTTTCCCAGACAGACTTCTGTTGTCCCAGACCAGGAAGCTGTGCAGGGGAAGCTGAGCTCCAGCCTGCTGCAACATGCGATGCTTGGCAGGGAGAATCTGATAATGAGGTTACTGAGCCTCCATGCTCTTCTATTTGGACTCACGTGGGAGTGGAGCTTTCTTCGACCACCAATGCAGTGTTCTCAGGGAGCAGCAAGGCTAAAGCACCATGACGAGTCTGATGTTTGATGTCCTGTCTGTGGACATGCATGTAGTTGTGGTAAACTGCAGCTGGCCCTCAAGTCCCTGTGTCTGGCTGTCTGGCGGGCAGTATGGGATCCATCTAAGATCCCCCCTTCCTTTTTTCCCAGAATTATAGGGCAAGTCCTGTGAGCTGGAATAAAGTCCAGGTACATGTTGGAAGCACGTTACCCCCAAGTTCCTAATTAATAGAGGACTCAGAGCGAACAGGGGTTCCCAAGCACTTCAACCAATGAGTTACAAGAAAGGAGAGCTTACTTCTAGGAAATTCTTTACTGGCCTCATTCAATAATAAGTCACCCTGAACCTCACCAGGAAAACAGACCTCCCAGAGGGAAATCCTATGGATTCGGCCCAGGAAAATCCTCCCTATGAAACAAAGCATGCAGGCTGACAGTATAGGAAGTGTATGAGCTTCCTCAGTGTTCTCAACTTTAATCAGTGGCTTAGGGATACAGTCATTTTGTATGTCCAGGCAAATGAACTCTCCTTTCTACATGCCTCCATTTTTCTCACCCATAAAACAGTCATAACAGCTGCCTTAGAGGCTTGATGGCCTGCAAAGCAGATGGTTATAAAGATGGAGGGTGCAGACGGCCCCATTCAATAATGGCCCCTGGGCAAGGCAGCTCCATGGTGCGGTTGCTTCTTATTTTATGCATGTTTTACAAGGAGGGAAGAGGAAACCAGAATATAAAGCAATGATATCACTTGGCAGGGTTTCCCAACTGACAACCTAAGAAGGGGCCAGAAGACGAGGAGAGAGTCCAGGGAGCAGAGCATGTGCTAACATGTGAAGCCCTGAGTCCATCCCAGGGCCCCACACGACCAGCTCAAGCACTGCTGTGGGGTACTCTGGTGCGTCTCAAGTACCAGTGGGCCCAGAGTTTTGCTGGGCCCAAGCTCCAAACCACTAGACCCTGAGCAAGAAATACTTGGGAGTGGTTCATATTAAGAGAAAAAGACTAGATCAGAGGGGGCCAGGACTGGGACCACCAAACAAGAAGCAGACAAGGTCCTCTTTCCCTTGTCCCAACAAATCCACGAAAACAGCTGTAACAGGTGGGGAACACAGTTATGATGGATCACATGAAGACCTGAAGGAAGCAGGAGCAAGGGGTGACATGATAGTGGCAAATGTGGCCGGTGGCCTGGCAAGGCATGGCAGTTGTTGCTGACCTTCTGGAAAGATGTTGGCCTCTGAAAGGTCCAGAGAGACAGACTTGGAGGAGCAGTATGACAAAGGAAACAACTGCAAAGCAAGCTCCGTGTGTGTGTGTGTGTGTGTGTGTGTGTGTGTGTGTGTGTGTGTGTGTGTGTGTGTGTAGGGGGCTGGTGACTCCCAAGGCTCTCCATGCAAGGGGTGAGCTAACTAACTGGGCCAATAATTGGGCCTGGTGATGTGGTGCGGCTCTGGCCCAGCCACCCAGCAGCACTAAAGAGGTGCATGCAGTTCTGGGAACAACAGAACTCTGGGCGTTGAGCATGCAACTCTTTAGCTTTCTTCTTGGCCCTGTGTATTCTTTTCTTAAATTTCAACCTCTGCTCTGCATTGATTTTTCCCCACTATGAGCTTAAAAAGGTGGAACAAATAGGAATGATGTTCACAACAAATACCGGACCCAGACGAACCACTCACTGGTAAAGCAAAATTCCCCTCTGAAGCAAAGGATTAGACCCTGGAGAGTGCAGCTGATTTATTAAATTAAAAAAATTATTTGTGTGTGTGTGTGTGTGTGTGTGTGTGTCCATACCTGGCAGTACTCAAGAGTATCTCCTGTTTCTGTGTTCAGAGGTCACTTCTGGCAGTACTTGGGGACTCATACGTAGTCTGAGGAATCTGGCTCTGGAGAGTTTGGTTTAAATAAGTCACACCACCCTCCCAGGCAGTGGGGGACCAGCAGAGATGGGGGGGGGGACTTATCCCAAACAGACCTCTTGACTCTTAGAAGAAAAAGTGTTTCAAAGTTCAAAAATAAGCACCAATAAAAAAGATTAACAATGCAAATCGGTTTTTAAAACCAACACCGATGAGAAATTACTTTCACAGGCTGTCCTGTTCTTGCACTATGCCCTTGTGTGACATCAAGCAACCATGTTCAGAGCTATTCTTTGTATTTTCCCCAAACAAGGAGGAATTAAATAGCACATCCCCAAATGCTGCAGAGTGCCAGCCCTAGGACCACAGGAACATGAATTTGAGAATCTAAGCCACAAGTCCCCAGATTAACTTGAACAACCACCTTCTTTTCAGAAAAAGAACAAAAAAAGCACTCAGCACCCTGCCCCATGAAAAATCTACCTTATCTGCTGTCTTTAAGTTATCAAACAGAAGGAAACCCCAGCGGTACTTCAGGCAACTACTGCCACCCTGGATAGGAAGAGTATCCCTGGGAGATGATATCGCTCATTTTAGGAAACACTACACAAAACAAATCAGGGAGTCCACACCCCAATGATCAATTCAAAAAGACCAGCAGGCTTTCCTTCTAAAACTTAAGAAGCTTAAAGCTTTGCATATTTGGCTTCATCCAAGTTTTTCTTTCCTTTCGATAGAGGTAAATGACTTATTCTTAGATTTTTGTTTAAAAAGAGGGGGGGCTGTTTCTATTCTTAGATTTAGGAAAATATATCCCAGAGCCTACAAAGTCTTGATCAACAAACTGAGAACTCTGAGTCAAACCATCCTGAGTTTCTTTCCCTTCAGCCTACAGGCTGCCTGACAACTCAACATGATGGAGTTTGCTCTTGAAATACTAGGAAAGAATTTAACATGGCACACAACCAACATGTGAATGGGGTCTGGGTGACTGATTAGGCTGGAGTCAAGTGTTTGAGAGGTGCTTACCGAATCCTGGTCAGGAATTAGAAATGCACTCACAGTAGAGGGGTCCTCCCCTCCTCAAGCCCTTGTGTACTCTTCCCTACTCAAAATTCCTCTTGCAGGATCCTGCTGTAAAGGGTTCTGTGATCCTCAAGGATGAATCCCTGGACCAGTGGCATCAGCATTGCTTCTGAGCTTGTAGACATGCATGTGCCCTGGCCCCATCCCAGACCTGCTGAAGTCGGCATCCTATTTGAATAAGGTCTTCAGGTAAGTAATCTCTGTGATCAGGAACATTTGAGAAGCACTTCCTGACATCATGGAGCCTGTTCACTTCAGTAACGGGGTCAGCTAAATACTCTCTGCCAGTCCACGAACCAGTCATGGCCCGCAGGGGTAGAACGGTTGAAAACCACTCATCTACCACTCTGATTCTAACTCCTGATCTGTGGACTGTATGCAGGATAGGTACCAAGTCACTGGTGTAAAACAGTTGAAGAATGTTAGTCTAGAGGAGGTTATTTGAAGGCTTATGTCTGTGTCTGAGCTGGAGGCCCACTGGGCCTCATTCCTGGCCCTTGTCAGTGTGTGGGAGCTTCCCTCCCAGCCCTCAACACACACACACACACACACACACACACACACACACACAACTCTCAGACCTCAGCAAGAAGACTGGGGATTCTACTCAGTCCTGACACTCTACCTGGAGGTCCACTCAGATTCCACATGCTGAGGACTTGGTCTCCCAAGATCACCCTCCACTTCAGAGGCCAGTCTCAGGTCTAGGCTGCCACCCGTAGCTCTGAATTATAGGCAATGACTCAGATGCTTCCATACCACCCCATCCTCAGGGTTGAAGAATCTGCCAGAAAGGCACACAGCACTCAGCAAGCCAGTGTATCCAGCAGACTGCTGATTAACAAAAGCCATGACTCAGGAATGGTCAGATGGAAGAAATGCATCATGCCAGGTTTGGGGAAAGGTGTGGAGTTTCCTCTCTAGGTACTCCATCCCTTCAAATTTTTTCATTTTCACCTGGGGTACACTCCAAAACCCCCTATGTTGGGTTACCAAAGGAAGCTTTGTTACATAGCCTGGTCAATAAACTCATTGATCACTGAGGATTAACCTCAACCCTCAGATTTGAGGTTAATCCAATCCTTGAGGAACGGAGGGGAAGTGGGACTAGAAGCTATAATCCTCTAATCAGGTGTTGGTTCCTCTGGCAACTGGCCCACATTGAATTCTTGCACCGATGCACCGATGATGTTAGTCATCTCATAACATAAGAAAGAGACACCTTCACCACTATCTACCCTTAGGGAATTCCAACTTTCCCTTTAGAGAAACTGAGCCAGGAGCTGTGGATGAAGGCCAAAAATTCATGAAGAAAAATATCTTTGGTTGCTAGGACGCCCAAATATATGCATTTGCTAAAAATCACAGTACTGTGTGCTCATTCACAAGTTCTTTATCTGCCAAGGCAGATTCTAGACAAGAATTGGGGTGCAAGTCATCTGGGAGATGATAGCAGGAAGCTCCTGGAGGGAGTGAGCCTGGGCCCGACCCTGGCTGAGAGAGTGGCACTATCACTCCTCCAATATGCCCCTGACTGAGGGGTTCTAGGGTTTGCTCTGTCCTGCACTTCCTGCTTCCATAGCCAGAGAAAGACACAACCCCCCCGCCCCCATCCAGGAGAAAGACACAGGTAGGCCTTAGCCCCAGGCTCCCTGGCAGGGGTGGTGATAATTTTGGATGCATCATCCCTCCCTCCCTCCCTCCCTCCCTGCCTCCCTCCCTCCCTCCCTCCCACTCTTCTTCCTTCCTTCCTTCCTTCCTTCCTTCCTTCCTTCCTTCCTTCCTTCCTTCCTTCCTTCCTTCCTTCCTTCCTTCCTTCCTTCCTTCCTTCCTTCTTTTTCCTCTATTTCCTTGCAGCCAGGGCCCATCAGTCTGAATATACTCAACCTAAACCAGTACATAATGGCCTCTTGGCAGATACCCCACTTTCAGTCATTCCCCAGTCTGTTCTATAAATTGTCTCAGATGAATCAATACATTTTTTTTTGCTCGAAAACCTTCAAAGGTTAACAACTGACACTCCTGAGGACATCTGCCTGAGAGTGCACCCTGGACGCATTCAGGAGCCAGCGATAACACCCCTCCCCTGCCTTCTTAAGCCAAGGCCCTACCCAGCAGGCTTCCGGAACAGGACTCAGAAGGGTGAACTCTATAGAGATCACACAGGTTCCAACATGGGGGCCACCTCCCACCACCCTGGAGGAAGACCTTCCATTCACTCAACAAGTGTTTCTTATTTTGCCTCAAATGGGAAACAGCTTCTATTGAATGATTCCTATGTAGGAGACACGCATGTTTTCTGTTAGGTCTTACATTCCTTTGTTCATTCCCTTGTTTAATAGTTATTTATTGGGCCACAGGTCTTTCTAGTACAGCCCCTGGCTGTCTCCAAGGGGGTGCTTATGGCTTGGGAGGAGGGAGAAGCTGTGATGTGATGTGACGTGACACTCTGGGTCAGGGCTGCTCAAAGGTCTGCACCAACAGTTCTCTACAAGAGCCACCCAGCTTTCCTCACTATCGCCCCCAGGCCTACTTCACAAGTCACTACTATGGTATTCTCTTCCTTTGAATTAAACAGTCTACCCGGTCTTCAGATTATGGACCCTGAGACTGGATGCAGTGAGCTGGCAGAGTCTATTTGTGCTGACTTGCAAGGGATAATTTAGTTCAGCATTTGAACTCACAGGTCAAACACTATGATACATGAAAATAACCCTAAAATGCCATTCAAACAAAAAATGCCAAAACCTAGCTGAGAGTCCTTTTATTCAGAACTGTGTCCAGCAGACTTAGAGGCTAAGAACAGATTCCTGTGGACAGGGCAAGACTCAGACATTGTTTCGCTAACTTATTCAGTGGCTATCATTGGCTGACTCCAGGACCAGTCTGGAGGTACACAATGAGGTACCTGTCCTAAGCCAGCCATTCTGTTAAATATCAGGCACCAAGCGTTTGCTGAGCTAGTAGGGAAATTCATACCACCTGAACTTCAGGCGGTGTCCAGGAGGAGGACAGAGGAACTGGAAGGATGTCTGCATTGAATCTCCATCAAGGAAAAGTCAGATGCCTAAGTACTGAGGTTCAATAAGAAGAATAAGTGGATGTGAATCTTACATGGACATGCTAGGAAGGTTCTGCTAACAGTGGGAGTTACCCTTTGTGTTTTAGGATTTTATTTGGCTTTCTCTTCCAGCCTGGGTTTCAACTTTTTCAGCGACTTGACCAGTTATTTCAGATGACTTGCACACACAAAGTTAGGGATACACTGTCTAGTCATTCTGATGGCTAAGCTCATCCTTGCATCTTCCTTGCCGCAAAGGGCAGGATGCCTATGTCTCGGTTTTTAAAATCAACTCTCAGAGACTTGTTTGTGGAAAACAGGAGTTTTCCAAAGTCTTAAGTTAAAAAAACCCCACCAAAAAACCACACAGTGATGAGCTGTAGGTTTTTAAAGAGTGTCCAGGCCCCTCAGGATCCTTATTTGGAAATTAGAATATTCTGAAGGGAAAACCATCGTGTTTCTTTGTTTTGTAGGGGGAGAGAGCAGACCAACCTATTTATGACTTCCCACCCTCTGAGTCTGCAAAGGCATGGACTGATTAGCCTCTTCTGCTTTTCTGCATCATTTGCTAAGAGCAAAGAGGATTTGTCCAGTGTTTGTCCTCTTGACTACAACTGCTGGCAAATTTTTAGATTGCTCAGAAACATCCCCAATCTAAAAAAAAAAACTTCAATCTGACAGAAAACCAAGAAGAGAATGCTAGTGTGTCATGAGCGAGTCCACAGGACAGGCACTGTTATATGATCTGTAGGGGATGAGGCCAGTCATGCATCTCAGTAACCAACTCAAGTCTTAGGGCATTCCATTTGCACACCAGGATGTGGAACCCTAGGAAGAAGGGGAAGAAACTATCAGCAGAGCCACGTGAGAGGCTGAAAACCGGAGCCTGACAGAGTCTGGAGTCCAGCCTCCCTCATGAAGGAAGGCTTTGCCAGGGAGCCCCTGAGTGCCTGGTGCAAACTGTCCTTCCTTTGCTGAGAACCTCCCCCTACCCTACACCCTGCCATCCCCAGCCACCTGGGGGCGCTAACGTACACCAGCAGGGATTCAGCTCCTGGACAGGGATTCTAAGGTGGGGGAGGGCCTGCGAATATGCTTTTCAAATCACGGACTGGTGGTGGGTCCTGGTGCAGAGAAAGTGGCCCTTGGAGAGAAGTTGCTTCCCAGCGAGGGCCCACCAGGGGGATATGCGTCCTGGAGAGTGGGACCAAGTGGGCCTTTTTCAGGTTGGCAGGCTTACAGAGCACCCTGTTGTTGATGAGGGCGAGCCCTCCCCCACCCCCACAGATGACTTCTTCCTCCAGGGAGCCTCTAATCCCTCTCTATAGGGGGGCCAGTGAGGCAGAGCTTCATGCACTCAGAGTGCGTTCTCCCATCTGGCCCTGGAGAATCACGATTTCCTCACTTCTGACCCTGAGGCAGGGCTCGTGACCTCCACTTCACAGAGCATGGGGTCCACTTGCACAAATGTAAGCAGCTGTGAAGGGGTCTCCGTGGCCCCCAGCCCTGAATTTCCTCTGATGTGTCTTCGTGGCCACTTTCCCTGGATATTGCCCCCCTCCACTTCCAATGGCCCCAGGGGGTATCTATAGGGAAGGAAGCTTTTCACTCCCATATCTGAAGGCAGTCCCCCAAACTCTGGTGTGTGTAGGAGCCCCACTAGGAACACAATGGCCTTCAACTGGGGGGACCCACAGCTGAGCAAGAACCCCTCCCACTGGGGTCCTCAGTCAGCAGCTCCCTGTGAAGAAAATTGGACTGGAATCATAGATAGCACAGTGGGTAGGGCATTTGCCTTGCACGTGGCTGACCCAGGTTCGATTCTTCTGTCCCTCTCGGAGAGCCCGGCAAGCTACCGAGAGTATCCCGCCTGCACGGTAGAGCCTGGCAAGCTCCTTGTGGCATATTCGATATGCCAAAAACAGTAACAAGTCTCACAATGGAGACATTACTGGTGCCCGTTCGAGCAAATCAATGAACAACGAAACAGTGCTACAGTGCTATCCAAGAATGAATAGTATTTCTGGATGTGAGGTTCGGATCTTCTGCTCAGTTCCAAGGACCTTAGGGGTCCCAATGCCCCCTGCCCAGCCTGCCTCATGGTCACTAGCTGCGTCCCAACTCAACTCAGATGTTCTGCTCATTGGAGGAGTTTTATGTGTTTTGTGGCTCTGACTGGAAGCCCCCTCCTGCCTCCCTCCAGCCACTTCTGTCCTCAGATTTAAGAGAATAAAAGCAGTAGTTCCTTCATGGGAACCTTCTAGACAGAGAACTGTCAAGGCAAAAGTCCTCTCTGTTAACTCCACCTTTCCTCAGTAGATGAGTTTTAATGATCAGAAAAAGGTCCCTGGGAGGAGAAGACTGTGCTTGAATCTTCCAGTGAGGCTGCACCAGAGGGCAGAAGGAAGAGGCTTGTCTGGTGAATTTCTGACCCTGAGAATGCCCATCTTTCCCTGGGCAGCCCAACTTCCTTCAAGCATTTCTGAGAAGGGGCTTTCCATAGTAGAAACTGTCTCCTACCAAACAGCTGTCTGCACTTGTTCCCAGAGGCCGGTCTCTCTAGCCAATGGTGGTTTTTTCTTTCGTTTTCTTCTCCTTTTTTAGTAAAAATTTTATCTCTTGGATTTTGGGCCACTGCTTGTGGTTCTCAGGGCTTATGCATGACTGCACTCAGGGATCACCCCCGGCATTTGGTGCCTAAACCTGGGTCAGCTGCAGTCAATGCAAGCACCCTACTTGCTGTACTATTCCTCCTGCAGTCACTGTGAGAGCCATGGCTCATGTCCCAGAGGCACAAGTGGACAATTAAAAAGTGCACAGAGCACTTAGGAGTAAGAGCTGGGGACAGAGAAAACCACTTTCTTCCATGTAAGTGGTGCAGGAGGATGGGAACTCCTCAATGTGAGCGGCTGGAAGACTTTGGTCAACTTCCTTGGTTGCTCTGGCTGCATGTCTGCGTTGGTAAAGAGGGTACCAATGATGTTGTAGACATTGTGTCATCCCGCTCACATTCCCCCACTTGTTCTGATCACATAGCCCCATACATTCCCCCCACGGGACTCCATATCCTCCCTGCTCTCAGCCTGTGAGTCTAGGGGGCACTCCATCTCACTCCCACCTCCCTGAGAGGTGGGGCATGTGACCCATGTGACCCCGGCTGTAGCCAACGAGAGCAATGAGACTCCATGGAGCTTCTTTGGGGACATTTGTGAAGGGAGATGACTCATTCACAGGGGCCTGGCTGCCATTTTGCCATCCTGAGGGAACAGTGTCTGAGAATGAAGCCAAGAGAAGAAAGAGAAGCTGACAGATGAAGGCAGAGACACTGCGATGACTTTCTGCGGTCCAACAACAAGCTGTGGACAAAGCCAACCCTAGTATTTTTTTGTTTGCAAAACCATAAATTCGCTTTCCCACCCAAGCCAACTTGGGTTGAGTTTTTGACTGCTGGCCAACAAAAGCATTTAGAAGAGGTACAAAATACCCATCTGACAATGTTCTGAGAAGCAAATTGAAAAATATCAACAAACTCTCACGAGGCCTAGCAGAGAGGAGTTAGGCATCTATCTGCACATAGGCTCTGTCTTCAAGCTCGTGTTCGCCCTTGCACTCGTATCTTGATTGCTGGCTGGTTTCTTTGCTTGCCTATTTCCACTCTGGAGAAACCTTTGTTCTCCCTTGAACACACATGTCTCCCTTTCTCTCCTCTTACATATTTCCAAACCAGTTTCAATAAAAAGCTATCCTGCTTCTTCACACACACACACACACACACACACAGACACAGACACAGACACAGACACACACACACACACACATACCCCCCAAACAACTGAAACCTTCTGGCTGCCTGCATCTCAGCTGTAGTAGTTAACTGACATATGAGGGAGCCTCAGAGCTGACCGAGTTCCTCGGGTCCTCAACTGCCACTGTGACTTATAATCTGTGTCTGGCCAAGCTACCCTGATTCACTGGGCTTTAAGCCCTGAGCTTGTCCATCAGTATTCAGAGAGGCTGCCTGGAAGGAGATGGTGTTTCCAGTAAGTGTAAGGTGCTTTTACAGGAGCCTCTGGATCTGTAACATCCTACGTGGGTCTAGTGGTTTGACAATAGGTTCACAAATGATACGACCTTCCTCCTTTCAAAAGGTGGGGGTGGTTAGAGTAGCAGGAGACGAAGGCTTGTTCCTCCCCACCCCCAACTACCACGCCACTGGGAGAGCACACTCTCAGCAAAAGCGCAAATGTGAAAATGAAAAGCAGAATGTGGCAGAAGGGAAGACGTGTGACTTTGGAGACTTTGAATGCAAAGATGGAGAGGGGGTGAGGAGAGAGGCTCATGGGACCACAGCAGCCTGCCTTTCACCAGGCTGAGGGGGGCGACCGCGTGACCGAGCCCCACCTGCTAAAGAGAAGGGGGATGAGGGCCTGGGAAGGTGGAATGTGTACAAGAAATCCGAATCACCTCATTTCACTTTAAACCTGCGTCCCTCGGGAGGGGAAGAATGAGCCTCTGTACATGGGGAGCTTCTACCTGATTCTTACTTTCCTGGCTGGGTCACGTTGGAGGGGCTCAGCTGCCATGCTGCGAGGATTTTCAAGCTGCCCATCGGGGTCCATGTGGGTAGGATCTGTGAGGCCTCCAGCTGCACCTCTACCCACGTGCCTACCTGAAAGGTCACCCCAGAAGCAAACCCTCCAGATCCAGCCATGCCCTTAGAGCAGGGCCGCTTACACACTCCACTAACCACCGCTTTTCAGTGGAGAATATGGGGGGGGGGCTTGGTTTAGGGCCACACCCAGCAGTGCTCAGGGCTCACCTACAGCCCTCGAGTTATTTCCCTGGCTTTTCCCTAATATTTTCACTCCATCCCCAGAAAAACCCAGAGGGAGTACAAGCCCCAATTCCCAACTCTTCCCGAGAACTCTACAGCACGTCCCCCACCTCGCAGGAAGGCCCTGCTTCTCCCCTACCAAAGCTGGTGAGGTTGACGCCTTGATGTGAGCGGCAGAAAGAGGTAACCTGCTCCATCTCTCATCCCCACAGGCCTCAGAGACGCTGCCCCCGTGTTCCTGGGCTAGCCTGGTTGGTAGGGTGAGAAGCACACGGCCCTGTGGACAACAGCTGGGCTCAGGCAGGCCTGCCAGCTCCCCACAGACGCCTGCACAAGGTCAGCCAGGGTTTGCCGAGCTGCTGGGCCCAGAGCTGAAAACCTGCCCAGCTAACTCCTAGAATCCCGGGCAGTCAAAAGATGGTTCCACACAGCCACTGGACTTAGTGACAGACACAGACACGAGGGGCTGGGAAGTTAGTGAGGACACTGGTGAGCTACCGAGACCCCATATAACCCACACCAACACCCAAGAAGATGTAACCATGAGGACATAGTTACACACACACACACACACACACACACACACATAAACACACCCATACTCGCTGGTATGAACCATGGAGACGGCCGGGGCAGGCAAGGTCTTCGCTTGTCCTCATTCTACTCTCCACAAAGCCATGGTGACTTGTCTTTGTTGGCTAAAGCCCCAAGGAAAGGAGAAAAGGCAGAACCAACAGTGCCCCGGCTAAACACAAAGATGAGAGAGAGAGAGAGAGAGAGAGAGAGAGAGAGAGAGAGAGAGAGAGAGAGAGAGAGAGAGAGAGAGAGAGAGAGAGAGGTGGGGCTCATGGATCCACAGCAACCTGGATTTCACTAGGCTGAGGGGGGCAACCACGTGACTGAGGCCTCCTACTGGAGAGAAGGGGATTTGAGGCTCGGGAAGATGGAATGTGTACAAGAAACTCAATCACCTCATTTCACTTTAAACCTGTGTTCCCTGGGGGACTGAGGAATGAGCTCCTGGACACAGCAAATCAGACCAACTCACCAGATGACAGAGAAGAGCCATCACTTATATTGACTGTCCCTAGACCTGCAAAGCACCCAAAGAGACTGCAAATAAAAAGAAATGTAAGTGCCCAAATGTAATTAAATGCAGGTGTGTTTAGAAACTCTTTCAAGAAAAGTTTTCCTCATAGACAGCCAGAGATCCCACTTACACAGAAAACAGCTCCTTGGTAAAACTTACTTAGCTAAATATTTGTCAATTATAAAAGCACATTGAACTTTGTATTTGAATTGCCATGATTCGAAACTGGTTGAAATGCTCCAAATTTTTCTCCCAGGATTGCCAAGGTAAGTGCAGGAGGTAAGGCACTTGCTCTGCCTGCAGTCAACCCTGGTTTGGATCCCGAGCACCACACATGGTTCCTTGAGCACTGTGCCAGGGGTCAGTTCTGAGCACAAAGCCAGGAACAGTCTCTGAACACTGCTAGGTATGGCCTCCCAAACAAACAAAATTCTTTCATATTTCTTCTTTGACAAATAGAAGGAATTTGTGATCAAAGTAATCGATGGTTAATTTACCTATGTTAAAGTGTGTATTTAATTTTATCTCAAAATAAGGTCTCTCATACAGTATTATTCACATACCATAAATTTTCAGATTTCACACTGTTCTTAATTTCTATTCATTGTCAAGAACTGGGATCAGGGAGACCCAAGATCTGGACCTGAACCTTCATCCACCTCCTTCCAGATCACAAACTCTCCCTGGTTCCCCCCTGTTTAGAATGGGGACGACCTTCCCTTTGGGCTCAGGAAAAACGATGATCTGGTGATGGCCGAGAGGAAAGCTGACCCACGCTACTGCTCGAAGGGCAGAAGGCAACGATGGACTAAACGGAGGTTCTGGGAGCCTGGGCTGAGATGGGAGATGTGGATGCTGATGCCCGAGAGGCCCCCAACACACCACAAGAAGTGCCCTTGAATGTAAATGCCCAACTCTGATTTTTGCTCCTAGATTTCTACCACACACCCCTACTCGGGCAGGAAGGTCCATTCCCTCCAGAGACAGTGCTCCATGGCTAGAAGAGAAGCCTTGTGAATGAATGCACAGTCTCCAGTGCTCAGGCAAAGGCTGGCGGGTGACTTTCCAAACCCTTCAGGTACATCCAGCAGCCATCTAAAGAATATACATCCATATTGGTGCTTTTTCCTTCCCTCTTCTTTCCTGGGAACCCTGATCAGTCACCTGCACTCACACCCTGAGTTCAGGCTGCACAACTGGCAAATAAATCTTAGGGGGAAAAAAAGAATGATATAAAAAAATTGCACTTTGAGCGGGTGGATAGAGGCAGGGGTCCAGGGAATCTAGAAGGCCAGACAAATCAACTGAGGCTGGGAGTGAGTGTTTTAGAAGGGAATGGTGGAAGGAGGCTCCTGGCAAAGAGAGACCATGCAGAGAAGTCTCAAGTACAAGCAGGCCAGACTGCACCTGGGGAAGGAGAGAGTGAGGGAGCAAGAGTAAGAAAGAATGGCCTGGGTTGTGGCTCCACAAAACCAAACTTCTTTCAAATGTCCTCTAGCTTTACTTCCAAACTTCTTCTAGTTTAACTTCCATCCAACGTTTCTACTTTACCCAAGTCCCCCTGCCTGTTGCTAGAGACACTCCTGAACCATCTCTTTCCAGGTTCTGCTGCCTCCATTCTGAAGCCCCCAGGATGGAAAGAAGAAAAAAGAAAGAAAGAAAGAAAGAAAGAAAGAAAGAAAGAAAGAAAGAAAGAAAGAAAGAAAGAAAGAAAGAAAGAAAGAAAGAAGGAAGGAAGGAAGGAAGGAAGGAAGGAAGGAAGGAAAGAAGGAAGGAAGGAAAGAAAGAAAGAAAGAAAGAAAGAAAGAAAGAAAGAAAGAAAGAAAGAAAGAAAGAAAGAAAGAAAGAAAGAAAGAAAGAAGGAAGGAAGGAAGGAAGGAAGGAAGGAAGGAAGGAAAGAAGGAAGGAAAGAAAGAAAGAAAGAAAGAAAGAAAGAAAGAAAGAAAGAAAGAAAGAAAGAAAGAAAGAAAGAAAGAAAGAAAGAAGGAAGGAAGGGAGGGAGGGAGGGAGGAAGGAAGGGAGGAAGGGAGGGAGGGAGGAAGAAAGGAAGAAAGAAAGGAAGAAAGGAAGGAAGGAAGGAAGAAAGAAAGAAAGAAAAGGAAGAAAAGAAAGAAATAAAAAGAAAGAAAGAAAGAAAGAAGGAAAGAAAGAAAGAAAGAAAGAAAGAAAGAAAGAAAGAAAGAAAGAAAGAAAGAAAGAAAGAAAGAAAGAGAGAAAGAAAGAAAGAAAGAAAGAGTTCAGGAAAGGAAGATACCTGCTAGGGCCTGACCCTGCTAGAATGTGCCCTTCTTTCTGATAAATAAGCCAGTGCTAGAAAGTGGGGTAGATCACGGCCTTGAAAGAGCCCCCTGCTCAATATGCACACCCATTCCTCTTGCTGCCCAATTAATTCATGAAGCACAGTTGAAATCAAATGGTTGCTGTATACTTCCAGCCAAGTAAAAGAAATCTCATTTCCTAAAGCCAAAACTAATAGCGCATACTGGGACAGGCCAGGAAGTTGATGAGGAGAGCCAGGCAGGCCCTCCAGAACACGTAGCCCAGCAACCCTGGGCTGGGGAAGGAGAGAGCGGGAAGGCTCGGCCTCGGCCCACCTCACCATTCAGAGGAGCTGAAGAACGAACTACTATTCTCAGCTAGACCTGGTGCTCTTAAATAAAGACCCCCAAAGTCAAAAGCCAATGAGTCATTTTCAGCCTCAGTTGATTTGTCTGGCCTTCTTGATTCCCTGGACTCCTGCCTCTATCCACCTATTCAAAGTGCTATTTTTTTATATGCTATTAGGTTTTGTGACTTTCGACAGCCTCTCTGGGTTTCCAGGGGCTTGTCCATGCAGACAGGCAACCTTGATGGGAAGCAGGAGAGGGCGTGTCTCTGGCGAGGTTCAGATTTAGAGCTGGGCTCCATCAACTGGTTAATGGTTATCAGCACGGACCAATGCAGATGTGTTAGAATGACAATTCTGGTCTCAATGAAAAAAACTTGTATTTTTTTTTCCTAGCTAGTATTTTTATTAAGGGCAGTATATTTTCTTTTTATTGAGTCACGGTGAGATAAAGTTACAAAGCTTTCATGTTTGAGTTCCAGTCATAAAATGATCGAACACCCATCCCTCCACCAGTGTACATTTTCCACCACCAATGTCCCGAGTATCCCTTCCCCCATCCCACCCCTCCTCCTGCCTCTATGACAGACAATTTCCCTTTTACTCGGTCTCTACTTTTGGGCATTATGGTTTGCAATAGATACTGAGAGGCCATCATGTTTGGTCCTTTCTCTGCTTTCAGCACACATCTCCCATCCTGAGCGATCCCTCCAGTCATTATTGACTGGGTGATCTAAGGGCAGCTTTTAAGAATTGCTTTTCCTGAAAACCTTCCGCAGTGCCTCAAGGAATTCTTCCGAGGCCCCCAGCATTATTCTTGTGACACGGTTATAATGGATTTCACGAAGAGTTCTTTATAGCGTGTTTCCTAGTGTGGAAGCAGAGTGAAGTCAGAGCCTAGGCCAGATTTGCTCCTGTGTCTCCTAACACATGTCAAACAGACATGTTATATCCGATGAATCAGTGAATACATGAACTGGTTTGTGAACCCACTCATGATCCAAATAGCTTCCAGTTATGCTGTGAAGCAGCTGCTTCGCCATTTGTAAGCTTGGTGCTCGTAGGAGGAGAATTCATCCTTCAGTCTGGAGGAGAGAGGCTGGTCAATACCCTCCCAGGGTCTCTTTCAAAGTCACACAAACAAGGGGCTCAGTACTATTCCCCTAGTCTCATGTGTAGAACTTGCTTTTGACTTCTTTCTTACCCGCTGGTCTACATATTGCTCCTGGTGGAAAAGGGTTGAAATACCTCTGATTTAGAGGAAAAATAATGCAAAAGTGAAGGGTTTGGGGCATTTCTACAACTTGACATCATCGTCTGCACCCCTCCCCCACCTTTACTCTACACACCAAGGTATTGAGAACATGTTTTAGGGTTCTTGGGGTGATGTGGCATCACCAACCATGCAGTCACCTATCAGTTCTGGTGGTCTTTAACAGCTTTGGACTTTTTGCCTTTGGTGGCCATCTCCTCTATAAAAGGCCTGATCTCAACAGGTAAAGACAGGAAGTGGTGCTATTTCTGCCTTCCCAGCCCCATCTAAGGGCAAAGCGTTCAAGTGTGAGCTGCGGTTTATTTTGAGTTCACTTGGGGACAAATTAATTCCAGAGAGGGAAAACCCAAGGGTGAGGCTGCTGCCAGCTTTCCAGGATCCTGCACGGAGATGCACAGGCACCGCTCCAGGGGGAGCCGGGCAGGGAGACGGGAACAGGGCTTGGTTCAAACTAACTGCAGCCATCTCTGAATGCATCCACCTTTCCCGCCCATGGTCACCTGTCCCCTGCACATGGGTGATGATGTCATGAGAAATCTGGATTCACGAAGCACCTGGCACAGCAGAGGGTGGTAGCCACACAGCCGCATGGGCAGGCAGCACAGGGCAGGAGACATGCTGGATAGCCTCTTTCTGCCGAGTGGCACTGAGTGTCTGTGTCTCAGTCCTGCTCCTCCATGTGGCAGCTGTGGCTCAGCTCTCCCTGCATCACAGGCTAAACTTGGGGCTCTTCGTTGGGAAAACTGAGCCCTTAACTGGACATTCCTTGTGAGGGCTGGATGCATTGATAAAAGATAAGTGCTGAGCAAAGTGGCATGTAAATGAACGTTCTGGGGCAGGGTGGCTCCCTCAGTCTCCATTTGGTAGAGCACAGAGAGAGAACATAAGCTTCCTGCTTGGGTTTGCAAACACTAGCAAAAGTCTCACTGGACAGAGACTCCACAAGAAAGAAGAACACAGGCAAATCTTGTTCTAATACTTGCAAAACTATAAAATATTAATAACTTGAATCCAGCAAGGCATTCAAAGAATGGTACACGATGACCAGACGGAGGATGGAACTTTGGTTTTGTTTGGAGGTGGGTGAGGTGCTGGGAATCACACTGAAGGACTCATATCTGCAGAATATCGCTCAACCACTGAGCTGTGTTTCTGACCCAGATTGGAAAATTAAACTGTAAAGATGATGCTCTTAGTAAGGACTGGGAGCACACACTTTGCAGTGGGAGGCCTGGGTTTTGCTCTCCAGCACTGCACGATTCCTTGAGCACCACTGGGAGCAGTATCCAGAGCACCAGCCTAGGAGTATCCCCTGAGCACTTATAGGTGTACCCCCCTCCTCAACACATGAACTTATTAAAAAATCACAAAAAGAGAATCTAGATGCGTAGTTTAAAATGTTTGTTTTTAACTATCAATAGTGGGCCAGGGATGTGGTTTGGTGGTAGACTCTTGCCTTGCACAGGTGAGGCTCTGGGTTTGAACCCTAGGGCAACACACACACACACACACACACATACACACACACATGCACACACACGATTAGTATTACACATTGATGAGAAAAAGTTGTCATTTCAGATACCCACTTCATGGGTATCTGAAACTTCATGCTTACTAAATTGGTTGGCTTGGGCCTAGAGCAAATAATTACAAGTTACATTTGATAGCGCTACCAAGATGAGGTAGGCAAAAGAATAAGGATCATTTGAGAAAAAAAGACTGTACACTAGACACAAAAATCAAAACACACCTGATTGGCCAAATGAGTTATTTGAGACATTCTGCTATAATGAACTAATCCTCTTGGTGAAAAAGCAGGGGCCTGTCAGCTTGAGGTCTGGGCATTTAGAAGTGACTCTGTGACACGGATGCTGGACCACATGATGCATGTGTTCAGGATGGCCACCAAGGGAGTGGTGGTAGGAGGGAAAGACTGGAAGGACCACATTAGAGTGTGCGTTCAGACTGGATCTCGGAAAGCAAAGACCCCTGACCCCAAAGGGTTCTCTGGAGCAGCCAGACTGCTGGTCATCCTGTCCTGGGGTGCTGGCTTTCCTGCATGCACTGTCACTAGACAATCATTTTCCAGGACATGGATAGCACCATGGGGCATGACCTACTGTAGCTCTCCACAATTATATGTCAAGTGGTGCCATCAGGCTGAGGTTGTAACCCCTCAAAAGTCATAGGGGCTGGGTGCTAAGAGAGGGGTGTGTGCAATTGGAGGGGCAAAGGGGCAGGAAAGGAATGTGGGGGATCAGATAGCCACTGGGCAACTGACAGTGGACTAGAGTAGTGTCTCTCACTGCCATTCATCAGGTGCAGACAGGCTGAAGTCCTGATTATAGCCAACTCTTACCATAGACCTTGGTTCATGCCTCTGACTGGGCTCTCTGGAGAGGCCTGTGCAAGGGCAGCTCCAGGAAGAAATCAGAACCCAGGCCAGACTTATAAACAGGCTACAGAGAAGGAAGAAATTAAAATCTCTAAGTGCAGTACTTGCATAATTGATTTTTAGTGTCTGCCTATTGATTGGTGTACCATGGGGTTTGCATATTCAGGCACTAAAAGCATATAGGGGACCTGAGATTTATAAAAATTTCCAGTGGATTAGCTTGTTTTCAGAATGAAACTATAAAATCTATTAGGATGAGCCATGTGAAACAGTCAATATTCGACTATCTGTAGCCTCTAACAATACAAATTTCAAATGGTTCAACATAAACCTCTTATGTTGAAACTCCCGGAAGCACCTAGTTCTCTTTCTGGGAGAACCTGGCAAGCCACTGAGAGTTTCCTGCCCAGATGGGAGAGCCTTGCAAACTCCCCATGGTGTATTCATATGCCAAAACCAGTAACAATGATGGGGCTCATTCCCCTCCAATGAAAGAGCCTCCAATGTGGCACCATTGGAAAGGATGAGTAAAGAGAGGCTTCTGAAATATCAGGGCTAGGATGAATGGAGACGTTACTGAGACCGCTTGAGAAATTTGACTATCAACGGGATGGATGGATGATGATGATGATGATGATGATGATGATGATGATGAAACCTCTTAAATTTATGCTTTTCAATTCACAAGTTATTCAATGGGGGGTGTCTGTAAATTGGTAGTTGTTGTGAAATAAATGAAGGAAATACTAGACATAATACAAACGGAAGTGATCACTCCTTTTCAGGCATAGAAAGCTCATCAGACTGGAAAGGATCTGACAAATAGACTGAAAGCATATTTGACATGATGTCAGCATTCATCCATGCTAATGTACTTCCTTAAAATGATTAATAAAATAGAGAGCTTGAGCTTCCAGCCAGCATCACTCCCCATTAAAGTCAAGATGAAGAGGGATGATCACTGTTTCTATTGCAGTGATGGAGGAGACAGAGTATTAATCCGGAAGGAATGTGGTTTCAATGTTAAAAAGAAGGAAATAAAATTCACTATTTTCATGTGGTAAGATTTCTAAGGATAGGCCTATATTAGTTAAACTGAAAATCTAATACCTAATATAAAGGCATGGATGGAACTTTGACTTGAAAGCTTTTTCTTGGAAACAAGCAATAGACTGCTCGAAAATTGAATGGAAAAAGACCTATTCCCAATAGCAAAGAGCTCAGGGATAACAACAATGGGTAAGATACAATGGGGACAATGATGAAACCCTTAGGAGGGATAGATAGGAGAAAGAACGGACAGAGCAGATTTTTGGATGTCCTGAATATTGTACATCACCTTACAAAGCTAAAGAAAATATTTTAATATAATTCCAATGACATTGACTAATGGACTTTTCTGACCTGGATTGTTTGAATAAAGAATCATGTGATAGATACCAGGCAGAAAGCTTGAGCACTAAAAGGAGAGACTTCTTCCAGATATCAAAATGTCATCTAACACTACAGTTAATTACAGCTGATTATGATCCTGAAATAGACAAACCAGGGAACAGAATGGATAAACCCAGAAATGAACCCAACATAAGGAGGAACCGAGAAGAGGAAGATGTAATTCAAGTTAGAGAGGATGTGGGCAGATAATGGGTGTCTGATGAATTGTTTGGGGACAACTGACGATTTGAAAAATATAATTTTGTTTTTAGAAAAAATATCTCTACGTTTTCTCACTTACACTGAAATCTTTGACGAACTGAAAATTTAAATACAAAAAAATTAAACTAGGAAGCACCGATAAGTACCTGGGTAATGCTAACATAACTGGGGATGAGGAATAATCAGGAGATGGGAAAGAATATTGAAGCTAACACAAGAATTATAAACAATGCTCAAAGAAAAGTATGAGTTTGACCATGAACATGGTAGAGACTTCTGCTGGACAGAGGATGGCAAATAAAATTAAGAGACAAAAGAGAGACTACAGAGAAATGCCATAAACTAAAGACTAATCTTTCTGGAAAGACAGGCACAAAATGTTCTACATGCCCCTCAATGGAATGTTTGTTCAAACACTCGAGTAAATGAGAATACAAGGAGGAAGTTAGGGCAAACGTACCCTCACAATTCTCTAGTGCACTTGCCTTTCTGGTCCCCGGACAAGCAACTTACAAGAGTTCAGCAAAGTTTCAGGAGCAGCGTTAAGCAGTGACTGCTGGGAGCTGGCAGGTAAAGCTGCCAGTGCCTGCCCACTGAGGTACATGCTGAGCTTGAGAGGCTTGTTTTATGGGGCCAAGTTCCTTTGGTGGGGAGCAGACACAGGTGACCGCAGCAGCACTTTACCTCCCTAACTTACCAGTTCCTAGGAACTGGGAATAAATCAGAGAATAACAAACCATTCCGCACTCTAGGGAGCTTATCATCCAGTGAGAGGACCAATGTGATGAGCCATAAATAATACGTCTGACGGTAGTAAGTCATGGACAGGCAGGGCAAGGTGACAGAATGGGGGTATTTGGAACCGCATCATGCTTCTAAGTCAGGGGACACTGAAGAGGAGGCAAGAAGAAACTGATGGACTTGGCCATGCACATACCTGGGGGAAATGCCAGTGCAGAAGCCCCAAGGCAGGGGCAAGCACCGTGTGTAGTCAGAAGCAGCAAGGAGGCCAGGTAGCTATCACGGGAGGGTAGGAGATCTGTCCAGAGACACAGCTATAGCATCAGGCCTCACAGAGACCCAGAAACACTGTGGAGATGGGAGCTGCTGGGGGAGGGGTTCTGGGTATAAGTGGGAAGGACAGCTATGACGGAAGCCAGGGCAGTTAATCCGACAGAAGAAGGTGCCTGGGGCCAGGACAGAAGCAATGGGTCGGCTAAAAGTGGTGGGACTACAGAAATACATTGTATGTTCAGCCGACAGACAGGCTGCCTATAAAACAGTTGTTGGGCGTGAGAGAAAGAGCAGAGCCCAAAAGAATGGAGCTTCTGTCTCCTGCGGAGAGAACAGGGTTGTTCTGTGGGGGGGGGGAGGCGGGGGGGCAAGAATGGGGAAGAATCCCAGTGAATCCCACTTGGCACATTCTTCTGAACTGCTGGAAATATTCTGATTCTTGAGGCTGGTGGTGGATAGAGGGGTATAAACACCGGTTGAAATCATGGATCTGAACACTGATGATGCATGAATTTTAGGCTAAACGAACAAAATTTGATAAAAATGTAATTAAAGGTTGGGGGAAAAAAGTGGGGGTAGAGATGAGCCATGTTGGGATGAGGGCCGGGCTGGGCAGCCCCTTCCCACCACTGCCCTGGCCAGTCCTGGCTCTCTGCAGTCTCCTCTCTGGCCCAGAGAGCTCCTCACATTGACTTTGGTTGTGTGTAAAAATATCCTTAAAACATCAGTTACGTGCTTGTGCCTGTGCTCAGGGCTCTGGGTGATTGTTGCTTCGTAGCTGTCTTGAGACTGGCCTTGGGATCCTTCCCTGCCTTTGCATTTTTGTTTTCTCTACTTAGCTTTTTCTCCCCCCCTCCCCGCCCTTTTTTTTGGTGGGTGGGGTTGTCTTCCAATAGGTGCTCAGGAGGCCTAGGGACTCCTGGTGGTCCTTGACCAGTTGGAATGGGAAGGAAGGAACAAGGGGATTACCCAGGTCTCCCCAGTGTGCTTGGAACCTCTAGACCTGCATCCAATGGTGCTCAGATTTTGTACTGTTGAGGATGAGACCAGGGCTGGCCATCTGCTAGGCAGGCACCTTAATCTCTCACTAGCT
The DNA here is from genome assembly GCF_027595985.1 of Sorex araneus. Classification (NCBI taxonomy): domain Eukaryota; kingdom Metazoa; phylum Chordata; class Mammalia; order Eulipotyphla; family Soricidae; genus Sorex; species Sorex araneus. Next base: position 36,213,638 of record NC_073305.1, on the reverse strand, counting down.
CTTTGGCTCTTTACAGCTTCTTTTCCTTTACAGAAGACAGACCTCTTTGGGGTACTGAGTCACACCTGGATGTGCTCAGGGCTTATTCAGGATGGTAACGGTAGTGCTTGGGAGACCATATGTGGTACTGGGGGGTCAAACTGGGGTGAGCTGCATGCAAGACAAACACCTAAACTCCTGTACTATCTTTCTATCTCTGGGCTTCCATTAAAAATTTTAACTCTAGGGGTGGCATAGAGAATTGTACAGTGGGTAGGGCTCATGAGCTGCCTGTTCCTTCCCTCCCAGGCCACTCAGTGAGTGCTCCATGCTTGCCCAGGGCTGGCATCCCTAAAGCACCACCAGCTCCCAGGTTCCAAGTGCATTCACGGTCCTCTTCAATGTGTTGGTAATTTGCCACACAAGAGAACCTCGAGGCAGGACCCCTGGACTCCTTCCTTCACTTGGCACAAATACCCATGTGTCATGTATGCTCCACTCCTCGGCTGCAGGATCTCTAGACTCAGCTCTGAGGCTCCGCCCTTCTAATAAGGTCTTGGGTGCAAAGCCTGCTCTTGGCCCAGGCTCTGTAGCTGGAGCAGCAAGGGTATAAATAGCCCAACTCCACTCCCAAATAGCGTCACAAGAATAGAAAGAAAGAGAGGAAATGCATCACAAGTAGAAAAATGGTGCATGGCTGTCACATTAATAGAAACATCCTGTTTAGATCTGAAATAATGATAATTTTGGTCCTGGGCTAGCTGGACAGAACTCCAGGCCAGCGTTTCTCATTTTGGAAAAGGAAGGTGCTAAAATAAGACAGCCCAGAGACAGATAGGTGGAACAGTGCAGGAGGGCTGTTCCCCTAACATAAGACAGCCCAGACACAGAGAGATGGAACAGTGCAGAATGCATCAGTCAACCGGAGAGGGATGCCGGGCCTTGGTCTCTCTTGCCCGGATTGGCCTGCATGGAGTCTGGGGCACATTTACTGGATTCCCAAATCCAAATACGCTGACATGAGCACTCAAATGACTTCATCTTGTGAAAATAAAAAGTGGACAAATGAGTGAAGAGAGAGAAGGTAGATTGAGAGACACACTGGGCACCTCATCAGGGCCTGGCATTTCCTGAAGGAGTGGACTTTCTGGGAGGTTTAGTAATTTTGACCCTGGTCACATCTCTTGCTGATTCACACCAGGTGAACTCTAAAGCCGAGCCAGCTCTCTCAAACGAGGGTTTGCTGGGATGATGAAACTAATTTTTGACTGTAGCAATGCAGAACCTAGAAAGACTGGGACAAAAGGGAATTACAATTGCCCTTCACCCGCAAGTCATGCTTTGACCTTCCTCTAGGTCTATGTTGCATCTCAACGATACATACTTGCAAACAGCCACTGCCATGTTTCTGGGTGGCTGGACCAGTTGATGTCCTGCCCCGTGGCCCATTCTTCTCCTCTTCCCATAAACATAACCTGCCTGGGGTAAGAGGCCAATGTGTCCACTTGGGCTGACTCACCTCCTGGCCCCCCTTGTGACTAGGGTGGCCATGGAGCATGGTTCTGGCCAATAAAATATGAGTGAAAAAGGCTGGGTTTAGCTTCAAGAAGGCTTCTTAAAAGGGGAAAGGCTCTGGGGCTGGAGAGATAGTACAGAGCTTAAGGCACTTGCCTTGTATGCTGCCGATCCAGTTTGATCCCAGGTATCCCATGTGGTCCCCCTACCCCTACCCCCAGTCCTGCCAGGAGTGATCCCTGAGCATCACTGGGTATGTCCCAACCCTCCACTCCCACCCTCCTGCTGCCCTGCCACAAAAGGATAGGGAGGCTCCTTGTTCTTCTTACTTTCATGGGTACAGTTGCCCTGTAGAGTGTGGCAAGCACAAGGTAGCCACATGCAGGATGGCTCAGTGGAAAGCTCAAAGTAACCAGGTTCTGGAAGGTGCCTAACCGCCATGGAATGCGCACCTCACAACTGATCATTGTGAAAGAACAAAATCAAGAATCTCATCAGGATCTGTTGCTAAGAGTTGGCTTTTCTGTTCCATGCAGCCAAACACATATCTACTTGAGTTAAAAAAAATCAGTTGCTATATTTACCCCCTTGGGAGAACTGACTCGTCTGGCCAGCGGTACTCAGGTGCCTGGGTAAGAACAGTACCAGTGGCCAGCACAGACATGGGGTTATCTGGAACCACGGGACTGCAGGTAACTCTGGCCTCAAAGGGATGATGTGATAGATGGAGGGGTATAATGGGCTGGAGCTGTACATGCATGTATGCGGTTAAATCCCCCTGGACCTTGTTTGCCTATCTCTAATTCCAACATCCCGTGTCTGAGGGAAAACTCCATGCAAACACATCTGGACCGTGGAGTCTTATCTATACCCTACACGGAACACCAGGTGATGGGCATCCTGCTGTAGAGACACCTTCAGTCTTCCCCGGGTGCCATCTGAGGCCCTGGAGGGGCCTGTGCCAAGGCATCTGTTCCCAGGCATCTGTTCCCAGGGGCCAGCACTGATGGGTCTTGGAGGGCTGTTTTGGGACTAGCGCCCAGATACTTAGAGGGTGGGCAGTGCTTGGCACCGTCGTTCCTCTGGACGCCTCAGCCAGTGGTGGGGTCTGTGGAGAGCAGAGGCTCAACGTCCTGCCCTGAGAAGGGACAATGTCCAGGTGTGCGCCCCATTTCAGAACCCCCACAGCATCAGGCTTCCAGGCTGGTACTCCATTTGAAAGGTTCTGTTCTCTGCTCTGTCCTATTCCCTCATACCAGAGCATCTACAAGACCACAGCCCTCAGAAACCACTCTCCTCGGCTGGGGTAAGAGGACAGTGTGTCCAATTGGGCTGACTCACCTCCTGGTCTCCCTTATGACTAGGGTGGCCATATGACATGATCCTGGCCAATGAAATGTGCATGAAAAAGGCTGGAGGCCCCTGGGTGCTTCTTGATTGTGCCAGTGCTTGCTTGCTTTATTTATTTATTTATTTATTTATTTATTTATTTACTTTTTGCTTTGTTTTGTTTTATTGGCCTAAGTTGAGTGGTCTGCTTCCTTGGCTTTCTTTTAAGAGGTATTGTGGTGCTTTATGAAAAAGAGAATTAAATCCAAGGTCCCCTGCTTCAAAGAATAAATTATTAAATGGCCCTTTTTGCAATTCACTAGAGAAAAATAACCCAGAGATTTTGCACAGGTTTTCTGCTACCCTCCCCCCACCTCCCCAATTCCCTCCAAGTCCTGCCACTCTGGGAACCGTTTGTCTTAATTGAACCTTGTTGGAGCTACAGTTCTGTTGACATTTTCTACAGCAGAACCGGAGCCTTCCTTCCAAACACAGTGAATGCACAAGTGAGGCTTTCATATAGGTGGAAAGTGAGCCCGCCCTTCAAGGCTGGGGCCACGCCACTATGGGCAGTAGACGGCGTGCTCTTGCTGCCCTTTCCATGCTGCTGACCCTGGCCAGAAGGGACCCTCACCTTCCGTTAGGCCTCAATCATTCTGGGCTGGGAACTCTGACTGTGGCTGGGAAACTCTCAAGTAACGGCCACTGGTGCTCCAGGTGAGACTCGGGCACTTGGTCTCAGGGGGCCTGTCTCCTCCGCCAATCTCCCTGCTTCTGAAGAGCACTTGGGACCCTGGGACCTACACTTAACCCGCAGAATGGGCCAGACAGAGCTTCACTGCTGTGTTGGAGCCTCGGATGGGCTGGGAGCCAGGTGAGCTTCTGCTGCCTGGCATCGGGCAGGAAGTTCAGGGAACAGTCACCAGGGGGCTGGGGGGCGCTGGATTACAAACAGGAAAGGGGCGGAAAAGACTTATTATTTTCTGAGTATCGATATCCACCCCCAGGGCGCTCTTACCAGGGCAAGCAGTGAGTTCATTCATCATCTTAATGGCCCAGCCAAGATGACTATAAACATCTAAGGGTTGTGTTTGACTCGGGGCTACTATTAACTTGAAGAGAGACATGGGGAGAACAGGCACACAATGGAAATCAGTTCCTGCTGCAGGGGGACGCGGGGCGGCCTGGCAGCTGCCGAGGGACAGACGGGTGCACCGACTTCTGCGAGGCCCCCCAGATTCACAGGGAGGGGAGCAGCTTCTGCAGGGGTGTGTGTGTGGGGGGGGGGAAGGGAGGTCTCTGTGGGTCTGAGGCCAGGCCCCTCCCCCCAAGAAAGGTGGACAGATACAGAAGTGCCTGATTTCCCTCATTCAACCTGCGCTGGAAACTGGATCCCCTTTATCACCTGGCGCCATCGACTTTGAAAGTGAGAAGAGGGACCCTCTGGAGAGAAAGGGCTGCTTTTTCTGGGGTGAAGGTAGGTATGAAGTGGAAGAATCGCTTTCCAAGAAAAACACGTGAAGCAGGCCTCTCCGGTGTGTGTGTGTGTGTGTGTGTGTGTGTGTGGCTGGCGGGGGTGGGAGTGCTGGTGCCAGGGAGAGTGCCAGGGAAAATGATCCCGGTGGGAGCTGCCAAGGCCCACCCGGAGCGATTCTGCCCCCAATGGCAACTGGAAGCCAGGACTCAAACCTCTCATTCCCCAGAGAGAGAAAGACTGGAGGTCTCTGTCCAGTAGCTACTAAGAGCATCATACCTTCCGTACTGGGGGCATGTTTCGGAGCGGAAATAAAATACAACAGGGCCCATACCTCTATCTCTGTCTCTCAAGGAGATGGACCCACTCATCAAATTTTCTCTGGGGCAGCGTGCCCAGTAAACCGACCCAGGGAATTGCAAGACCCCTGCTTCTCGGCCAAGCTGTCCCCCCGAGCACCCAGGCTAGAGGGAATCCCTGGCAAGTTTTAGGACTGTGTCAGATGTAGGACTTTATATAGTAGAAATGACATCTGCACTTGTATGTTCATTGCAGCACTGTTTACAATAGCCAGAATCTGGGAAAAAACCCGATGCCCAAGAATAGATGACTGGTTAAAGAAACTTTGGTACATCTACACAATGGAATACTATGCAGCTGTTAGAAAGGATGAAGTCATGAAATTTGCATATAAATGGATCAATATGGAGAGTATCATGTTAAGTGAAATGAATCAGAAAGAGAGGGACAGACATAGATTGCACTCATTTGTGGAATATAAAGTAACAGAATGGGAGATTTACACCCAAGAATAGAAGAGATGAGTACCAGGAGGATTGCTTTATGGCTTGGAATCCAGCCTCACATACTGGGGGAAAAGGCAGCTCAGATAGAGAAGAGACCACCAAGTAAAGGGTGTTAGGAGGGCCCATTCTGGAGGGGAGATTCGGGCTGAAAGTAGACTATAGACCGAATGATGGCTACTCAATACCTCTATTGCAAACCACAACACCCAAAAGGAGTGAGAGAAAGCAAAAGGGAATGCCCTGCTACAGAGGCGGGGTAAGGTGAGGGGGATATGGTGGGGGTGGTGGGAGGGATACTGGGACCATTGGCGGTGGAGAATGGGCACTGGTGGAGGGATGAGAACTCGAACATTGTGTGACTGAAATATAAGCACGAAAGTTTGCAAATCTGAAACTATACCTCATGGTGATTCATTAAAATAAATCAATTAATTAATTAAAAAAAAGAAGTAGGACTTTAATCCTGCAGTCACCGACTCGGCCAACTTCCCCACAGGTATAGCGGTGGCAGGGGGTGTGGCCCCCATTCATCAAATTTAGTAACAGAGCCCAAGAGGACGAGCACAGGGGCTTTGAGCTCAGCCTTGCCAGTATGTGGTCATGAGTTCAAAGCTTCAGGGTCTCATATGCGCCCTCCTGCAGGAACCTGGCAGCTCTGCTGTCTGGGTCTACCAAACATCCTGATGTGCACAGTGCCACAAAAAAGAGCTGCACCTCACCTCCCTCAAGAAGCACTGAAAGCAAAAATAAAATGGGAGTACCACAGCCAGGAAATGCAACCCCTGATGAGTAAGCATCACCAAGTAAGCATCACCCTGGTGAGCACCACCCACCATGGGCACAACTGTAACCATGTGCCTCTACTGATTATGAGCACACGAGTAAGAACTGCAACCAAGGGAGCACCAGCAGTGGTACCAGCAGCGGCTGAGTGTGGGAGCCAGTCAGCAGTCCAGCCAGACGGTTGACCCGAACACAGCAGGTGTGAATGGAGACAAGTGGAAAGAGAGTCACGCAAATGACTGCTGAGAGACACCACACACTGTAGGAACCCAAATACTAACAAGTGCCTTACCACTGGAGGTTCCACAATTTCCCTGCTGGATTCCTGCTCATCCTCCTGCCTCACCTGCCTTCTGACTTTCCTGGCCTGTTGACTTTTGATCTTGATTCCTCCTCTAAAACATCAATGTCTCTTTTATTTTATTTTGCTTTTTGGGTCACACCCTGCGATGCTCAGGGGTTACTCCTGGCTCTGCACTCAGGAATTACTCGGTGGTGCGTAGGGACCATATGGGATGCCGGGGATTGAACCAGGGTTGGCCGCATGCAAGGCAAACGCCCTTTCCCCCCTGTGTTATCACTCCGGCCCCATCAATGATTTTTTTATGCCTTAGCTTCTTCATCCAGACTCTCCTTCAGAAACACAGATGGCTCTGCCCGGATACACTTCCACCAGACTTCCCCGGGGCCAGACCTCTGCCCTGTCTTCCTGATTCACAGTCTCCTCCTATGTTTAGAGTTCATCATTCTTCAAATCTTAATATTACCGCTTGCATCATATATTTGAACAAGGACACATCCTGAACTCAAAAAGATGGTATCTCCAACCCCCTCCAACAAAATGCCCAACTTCAGTAGCAAGAAAATAAAAAACAAAACCCCAAAACATTCACAATTAAAAGCAAATAAAAGTCACAATTCTAATACATTGGTTGAACCGCTATGACCTTAATTTTTCATGTCACTTTATTAATTTTTTTGAGGGGGGCTCACATCCAGCGATGCTCAGGGCTTGCTCCTGGCTCTGCACTCAGGAATTACTCCTGGCAGTGCTTGGGGGACCATATGGGATGATGGGGATTGAATCTGGGTCGGCTGCCTGCAAAGCAAACACCCTACCTCAGTGTATTATCATTTCAGCCCATTATTATTATTGTTATTATTATTATTATTATTATTATTATTTTAAACAAAGGTGATCCATTGACTCTATGTTTCCTTTTGGGGGTGGGGGCCAAACCCAGTGGAGCTCTGGAACCATTCTTGGCAGGGCTCTGGGCAACCTATGTGGTGCAGGCTGGGACTGAACCAGGGTCAACTGCATGCAAGTCGAGTGCCTTAACCCCTGCAGTTCCTAAATCTATGTTTACGTTAATGCCATTTCTACTTTAGCTGACAGCTTGAAGACACCTACGCATGTAGGTGCATGTGCACACATAATCCTTTGTTAAAAGACCATAAACCTTGATTTTAGTTTGAAAAGAGGCTGACACCCTCAGATTTCTATGTCCTAGTGCTTTCTTCTCCCCCTGCGTATCCCATCATGATCTGGCGTAGGCGATGGTATTTCCCTGAGAAGGCTCTGAGGGATGTGATCGGGTGTGGTGGGAGACGGGCTGTCATGGAAGGGACACTCACGTACAAGTCCTGGGTGTCGGTGTCACTTCATTCCCAGAACCTTTCTTTTAATACAGAAAGAAACAAGCACGAGAGAAGAGACCCTTGACCCAGGTCAAACACTGTAGGAAACAGCTGAAGTTTTGAAGTTGGCAGAGAGATTGGGCAGGCAGACACTGGCAGAGTTCTCAGGAAGTAATGAAATCAAGATGGAATTTAAGGAAGTTATGCTGTCACTAGCCCCGTGGCAGCTAGAGAGCATTTATGGCTGGACCCACTTTGTGGGCACAGGTGTGGTTCACAGAAAACTCCAGGCCCAGGTGATCTGAAGAACATCCATATATATAACCCCATCCCAAGAACCATGCGGGGCTTTCTGCCTTCTGAGGAAGCCAGCACACTCTGTCCTTCCTCATAATCTCTAAATAAATATGACATCTCCCTGTTCATTTTCTCCTGAAGTTCTTTTCTGTGAGGGAAGGCAACACTGCTGGAAATCCTGGGTACGACGTAGTCTTTCCTTTCTTGCAAAGAGCAATTCCTCATCCTTTCCAGCCTGAGCTCTTCAGGTCTCTGAGAAATCAGGTGGCCCGTGCAGAACAAGTGGGACTCAGGTGTGATTGGACGACCACCTTGTAGAACTGGTAAGACATAAGATCTGTGCCTATGGAGGGGCTCACGGCAGATTCTCCACAGCCCTAGATTTTCCTAGCGCTTCTGCAGGTGATTCAGGTGCTCAGCAGGGAAGCGGCAGACTTCCTTCTGGAGGCTGTCTGCCTCTCTTCTCCCCACTTCACTTAAGTCTCCAACAGTGTTTCCAGCCCTGCGTCTCACAGTGGCCAGAGCCTTGCTTGCTTGTCTCACAGTGGCCAGAGCTTGCTTGCTTGCCATCTGCCCATCCTAGATGCTTATTATTGGATTTCTCGCCTTCAAACCCCAGCTTAGCTGCAAAACTCAAATGTTGCAAGTTTCAAATAATTTCCAGAGTCTATGAGCTTAAACTGTTCCATGGACATTACATTTGGGCCCCTGCCCCCACCCAACTTACACTCACACTCAAAGTCCCACTTTTCCAGTCTTGTGGGCTAGTCCGTGCCACCCGGTTCTTTTCTCTGCCACACACAGGCCCAAAAGATGCTGGGGAGCCTCGCTCAGATGCCAGGGGCCTTTTCGGGGCCTCTGGCTCACATCCAGTGGCTGGTGTCTACATCTCCACTCCTGTGGGCATCTTCCTAAATCTGGGCCGGCTGCTCTGGCCATGCACAGGACAGGACAGGACAGAAGTACTGGGGAATACAAGCCCTACAAGGACGCACCTCTTGGGCCCTCCCACTCCCTTATTCCTGAGGTTCGTCCTTTGCCCTATTTCCCAGAGTTGCCTTGGGAGGAGCCCCACTGCCCGAGCTGCTGGAACCGCACAGCACCCCCTTCACCATGTCCCCACTGCTCCCACATAAACGTGCTGCCCACCACTTTTTGAATGACATGAAGAGGCCCAGGGCAGTGGGGCATTCTGCTGTGGGCAAGAAACTAGGCCGGGAACTTGCCCTTGACCTGCTGGTCCCCTGCAACTCCAAGGTGAGCTGCTCCATCCCCTTTGGGTCCAAATATCAGTTAGGAGCCCCTGTGCCCCCCAGACTCCCTCTGGAACAGGAAGTATTAGGAAGGAGTCTTAGTGGAGAACGTCAGCACGGATGCATGCCTGAGATGCCCCGGGTCACCAGGTCTTGGTTTGTGACAGGCGCTTGGTCCATTCTTCCATTCTGTGGGACCCCCTCTGCTCCCCCCTCCTCTGTCCACCGCAGCAATTTCATGCCTGTTCCCACTCAACTCTTTCCCTCATCACCCAGGTACGCTCCTACCTCTCACCCCCTACCTTGCTCGGTGATGTTAGTACCTCAATGGCATCAGCTCCTCATCTAGCCTACGCCTTTCTTTTATTCTTCCTTTTAATTTTATTTGGAAGGGACAAAGGGTCTTCTGAGCAGTGCTCGGGAGGGGCTCCTCCCAGTGACTCTCCACCAGCTGGGTCATGGTTCTCAGAGAGAATGTGCTGCCACTCGGCTGTGTAGTGCGTGGGGTGGGGGGCGACCAGGTGGTGCTGTGGAAGGAACCGGAGTCAGCTGGTCCAGCCTCTGCCTGAAGCATTTAGTGGAGAATTCTGTGCCACCTGGGACCAGCTGTGGCATCAAGAGCTTGCTCTGCCTGTCTTCTCTGTGCATCTTAGTGATACCCCCAGGCCTCCCGCCCGGTGGGCTACTGGGCTTTTTATGAATGTGACTCTCACTCTATGCAGTTCTGAGCCCCTGTGAGCCAGGACCAGCGACATCTTATTTGGCATGCAGCTTACAGCTGGCACCACCCCGGGCACCGGGCAGTGTTCTTAACCTCTGTCAAACAATCCCTTTCTGATCCTTGGAGCCAAGAAGACCTGATGCCTTGTGTGCCTACTGGCATCACAGTGAGAAATTAAAGCAGGCTTTATGCTGCCTGCAGGGCAGTGCCAGCTGCATAGATCCAGGGCTCTGCCCATGGCCTTCTCTGTGGGTATCGCTCACTTGGAACCCAACAAGAAGGGCACCCTGCAGTCGGGTGAGGTCTCAGGATGCCAAACTGGGATCTCCTCAAGCTTCCTATTCTCTTCTTGCATGGCCCAGCCCTTTCTGGCCTGGGGCACCCCAGGGGACTGCTGTCTGGCCCTGAGATACTACTCTCCAGCTGGACAGCAGCACACGCCAGCCCGTCAAACAGCCTGGCAGCCACCGACAAATTAAGTTCGATTTTACAGTGTGTTTTCACATTTGCCTCCTTGAGGCGAGAGAGGATCCAGCAGATGGCTGTCCACGTGCAGCCCACATTTTCTCATGAGTAGTCTTCCCTTCAAGGAGAGGACCGGCAGAGATCCAGGAATGCAGCTGTGCCTTTCGAGGGGTGCTCCTGTCCAGTCTTGAAAGCGACACGTGGGCAAGGATGGAGGGGGCTGCAGGCCTGGGTTCTGAGCTGCTCCACCTCTCTGGATGCTGAGGAGCAGGAGCAACAACATTCACCCTCCATCCACACCACCTGCACTGCCTGGGTGAGCTGAGATCTGAGGGCAGAGCCATTCGCCCAACAAACACGAGGCAGTGATCCCCAGGTTCTGACAGCACCGATTGCAAAGGAGGCAGATTCTAGAGGGCGGTAGGGGCTGGGGAACAGCGTGGAGGGGGAGAAGGACAGCAGGAAGGCCTTAGAGAGGTTGCCTGTGAGCAGCTGGCACAGGTGCCTGGCGTCTGAACTTCATCCCGAAGACGTGATGCAGCAAGAGTGGGGCAGTCAAGTTTCTCCTCAAGTTTTATGACATAATTGAGTTTCTTATGGGCTCAGTTTTCAGTCATCTGGTTGAGGCTTCTGTCTGACACTTGCTCACTGTTTTAAATGCCCATCAGCGTTGTTCCTGCTAACTCTGGTGCTTTCTGGCATGAAAGCACCCTGCTCTTATTTGACTGTTGCTATGCTCTTGGTTGCTTTATTGGTGGTCACTCTTCCTCAGCAGTGGTCTCCCGAAGTGAGTAGACACAGGTGTGCCCAGAACCAACCGCTAGTTTGACCCCTTCCCTGTCTCTGCCTGAGAGGGAATTTCCTGCGCCTGGAGCATGCTGGAAATGAGGGAGGGGAAAGAGCTGCTGCCATGGAGTCACACTCTGTGGATGGGGACAGGAGTCGGTGGGGGAAGACCCACAGCTCCCTTGCCTCTCGGGGGTGTGCATTAAGATGCATCCCTCAGTCCGTCTCCCTGAGTGTCTGTGGCAGGATGAGCCCAAGTTGCCCGCTGTGGTCCCCTGCTGGCTGGGTAACAGGTTTCCCTTTCGTCCCTTTCTCTGCTGACACTCACACCTGCCGGGGTCTCCACACATTACTGCAGAGAGACACCCTGCATCTGGTCATGTGGCAGACTGTGCTTCTGGTAATCCTGAAGAGTTAAAAGACCCCAAATTCCCCTACACATGAAGGGGTCTTCGTTACCCTCACAGTGCAGGCCAAGCTGCGAGGCAGAGAATTTTGGAGTAGAGGGAGGTAACTTACAAGCAGAGCTGAGGGCCTGGGGCCACTCCTGCTTATCTCAGCCAACTGGGCAGATCACCTGAATGCATGGGCCTGTGGAAGTAGTGCTGATTTAGCGCTGTGGCTCTGGGTACCACCAGCACCTCACCTGGCTGAGCTCTGGACCTCCAGCCGCTCCCAGACACACTCGAGGGCCCAGGCAAAGCCAGGGATGGACACCTGCTTCCATATACCAACCCCCGTGCTATCTTCCTGGCCCCTGGGCATAGAATTATTCGCTCATGGCATGTTATAATTTTTTATATCAATACAGAAAAGATCTAGATAAAATGGCTTATTTTCTGTTAGGTATTCACAGAATCTTTGTAGTCTTTAAAAATATTTTTTTGTTTTGTTTTTTGGGCCACACCTGTTCAGTGCAGATATCCTGGCTCAAGAATCATTACTGTTGATGGGGTGCGTGGGAAATTTCTCAATGGGGGCAGGCAGAACTGGCCCTGCTCCCCACCCAAACAAGACCCCAAGCGGCCGCCCATGAATGGCTCCTCCGCTCCTGAATGGCCATGATCCCAGAGGCACACAAACCAATCTCGGAATGCAGTGGCTGCTGGCAGAAATACCTCTGGACTTAATTACTAAAATACCAGAATTCCAAAACCATGTGGCCTCTGTCGCGGCTGTGCAACCTCATATGCTCTGCATTATCAGTGGTAGAAAACAAATTATCTAATGATGCCTTCTCGGCAGGTCTGATTGTTGGGGGAAAATTCCAAATAATAGTGGGTTTTCTGTCGAAAATTGAATGTAATCAAAGTAAAGAGAGAGTAAAGTGAAAATCATCTGCCACACAGGCAGGGTGGGGGTATACTGGGGTTCTTGGTAGTGGAGCATGTGCACTGGTGAAGGGATGGGTGTTTGGTCATTGTATGACTGAGACTTAAACCTGAAATCTTTGTTGCATGCTGAAAGTAGACTAGAGACTGAACAGGATGACCACTCAATACTCCTATTTCAAACCACAACACCCAAAAGGAAAGAGAGATATCAAATTGGAATGCCCTGCCACAGAGGCGGGGTGGAGTGGGGTGGGGGGATGGGACTGGGGGGGTGGGAGGGATACTGGGTTCATTGGTGGTGGAGAATGGACACTGGTGGAGGGATAGGCTCTCAAACATTGTATGAGGGAATAACAAGAACAAAAATGTGTGAATCTGTAACTGTACCCTCACTGTGACTCACTAAGTTAAAAATAAATTAAAAAAATTTAAAAAAAACTACAAAAAAACCCCCCTGAAATCTTTGTAACTGTTCTCATGGTGATTCAATTAAAAAAAAAAAAAGAATCATTACTGTTGGACTTAGGGTCCATATGTAGTACTGGGGATCAAATCCAGGTTGGTTACATACAGGGCAAGTGTCCTACACGCTGTACTAGTGCTCAGGCACCAGTATCTTTATATTCTCAAGCATTCACGAGGCTTGAGCCAAAGCAGTAGTACAGTGGGTAGGGTCCTAGTCTTGTACAAGGCGGGCCCAGGTTTGATCCCTGGCACCACACTAGTCATAAGTCACATTAGTTCACAGGAATTAGTTCCCTGTGCCAAGAGGTTTTTTGGTTTGTTTTGGTTTGATTTTTGGTTTTGGTTTGGTTTGGGAGTTCACCCCTGGCAAGTGCCGAGGGAGGTTTGTGGCTTGATACTCAGGGACTATGCCTTTAGTGCCTGTGGGACCATGTGGAGCCAAAGACTGAGATACGTAATTAGACCCCAAGGTTTTCCAGGTTGCCAGGACTTGATGGCACCGAGATCAAAATGAGAGACTTCCATTCCTCCAGGATCAGCTCCAGAGGCCAAGCACACACTCTGGTCTCCAGTCCTCCCCGTGACTGACTGGCCCCAGCCCCTATTCCAGAATGTGGGAGGCCATGCCTCTCCTCTCCCACCTAGGACTCCCTCATGACACAGAGAAGCAACGACACTCCTCTGACGCTTCGAGGAGAATCCTATAAGTCCCCTGAAGGATTTGTCCTTTAGAGCAACATTTCCCAAAATTGGTGATACACCCCTTCCCAGCATCCTTGGTCCACAATCCAGGGTGGCCAGAGTAAGTTTGGGTGCAACTAGGGAAAGGCAGACACTTGCTGTTTGTTTGCTAACATGCTGGCTTGGCCATGACACATATATGAATGTGATTTAGTTAACACAACTAAATTAGTTAACACAACTTGCAGTGCCAGCACCAACGTGTGAAAGGAGGTGGATTTCCAGGCCATGCTGAGTAACTCTTGTATAATGGGGGCAGTAGGTCATATAAGTTTGGAAGTCTCTGCTCCAGAGTGTCCCCTCCCATCCTCTCATCCTACACATCCGAACAAGGTGAGATTTTACCCCAGCATAGCCTTCCTCCCCTTCCCCACCTCCTGCTGCTTCCCTCACCACTACTATTCAAGAGCATTCTTACAGGAAGTTAGATGTGGCTGGATATCTTCAGCAAGCATGGAATTAGGAAACCTACGTCAAGGCTCTGGGTATAGTAAGTAGGTCCCACGTATCCTTCCCAACTGCCCAACAGTTGTAGAACAGAGGCTCTCATCACTTATTTCTGCTAACCCACATGATAGGCACACTCCAACATTATCTCAAAGAAAACAATACTAAAATACTATAGAGATCAAAGCACAGGACTTTCTAGGTAATCCAAGCCAAGGAGAGATTATTCCACTGTTTCCATGCTAAGAAGGAAAGCACAGTAAAAGGAAGCAAAGTGAGATCCAGGAGGTGACTTAGCTCCTCACCATCACCACCAAGTCCTGCAGACTGGCACCAAGGTGGATCCGGCCATAGAGAACTTGCTCACAGACAACCAAGATGACAAAGTCAGTTATAAATATGTGATTGGATTACGTCTTTGAGTCCACAGGCAAAAAAGCCAAATCAAAGTGCTCAGAGAAAGCCCAACTATTCCTCCTTGTGACCATGCAGAGACTGTTCTCCGTGGGTCCTGAGTGAGGGACACAGGCCCCACAGTCAGGCATATCTGTCCAGTGGTCTCAGTGTGTGTGGCCGGTCTGGGGCTCCAAGTTGCTCCTCTCCACCGACCCACCTCCCATCTCCTGCCCTTGTAGGAAAGTAGCTATATGGGTCAGGCAACTGACCACAGGACCTTATGTGATCAGAGTCACCAGAGCCTAGGAGACACCCCTGCTTTGTCGTGACTGCTATGACACCAAGGGACAGCTCTGAGGACACAGAAGTGGCCCAAACCATACCCTCCCCACACTCCCACTGGTATTTAGGGGCTACCAGGCTTTCATGTGGCAGCACTTGTGGGGGTGAAGGGGATGGAACCCAGGACCTTATGCACATACCACACATCCTCTGCCACTTGACCACACCCCCAACCCCTCAAAGTCCTCCCTGATTGCTTCTGTGGCTTCACTAATAGCAGAGTTCCTCAGGCACCTGAGCAGCAGAGTCTGAGAAGCCCTTCTAGAAAGTTTTGTGTTTTGAAGCTTTGGTGGTCTCACAAGCTGGAAGAGGGGGTGGCAAGCCCTGTGGTACCCATGAGCTCAGCAGATTCTGGGTCTGAATATCAGGCTTCCCCGTGGATCAAAGGTGGACCCAATGCTTGAATGTGGGCTGGCAAAGGTTTCCCTCAGAAGCTATTTTGGTGCTATTTGAACAAATATCAAGGCCGAGCACTGCAATGCTATCAGCAATGGGACACACAGCAAACGCTGGTAAGAATTAGCGCACCCACCTCTTGCTCATTCGTCCTGCCTGCAGGGGGCCCTGGGTCTCCCCTCCGAAATGCGGTTCATGCAGCTGAAGATGGGCAGGAGTCTGTACCAGCTCCCCTTTGACTTCCTGAATGGTGCTCTTTCAACTTTGAGTCACTCAAATAAATTAATTTGTGCCCAAAGATTCACTGGATTCACGGAAATAATTTAATTTCATCAATTCACAAAAATATTTCAGGAATAAATATTATAAAGGGATAAGCCAACAAACACAAAATGGGAGCCCTGGAGTACATCATTGGTGACAAGCCCAGTAAGCAGTAAGAGGACCGATCCTTATTTCTTCATTTGTTTTGCACAATTGACCTGAAACTGGAATTCACCAGTTTGGAGATGCTGGAGATGGTGACTGAGCAGGGTCCAGACCTGTGACTGTCGAGAGACGGCCTGACCAAGGAGACAGGGAGGCCTGTGAGGTCCGGGAACCTCCTGACACTGAGAACCTTTCGGGTTTCTTCCCTGCCTACACCCACACGCTTTTTCCAAGAGGGAAAAATTCAAGTAGCTCCAAATGCTACATAAAGGAACAGTCTTGGCAGAATCACGGCAAATTCCAAGTCCCAACCCAAGGTGGTAGGTAGAACAAAGACTCTCCTGTGGGGGGTCCCCCCCTTACCTTCTGCCACATGTTGATGAAGAAGAGCTCTCGGGAGACGTTGAAGGACACGTTGGCATCATAGGCATCATCCCCGAGGTTGGAGATGGAGATGTTCAGGGAGATGTTCTTCACGGCACCCAGAGCCAGATACGGGGTCTTGTCATCAATGCTGCAGGGGAAACAAGTCTGCATGAATGTTCTGAACATGAGGCCCCCGTGGACAGCTGAGGGCGAGGGCAGATACCCATAAGGAATAACGTGACTGGGCCCAGGAACTCAATTCACCACTCGGATGCCCCTGGGCAATCAGCCAGCAAGGAGCTCCTCAGTTTCCCAGCTCAGTTCCTGAGCCTTGAGATGCCTGAAGCCCTATGATGTTGCATGGTTCATGTGCACTTTGTATTTACCTTGGTAAATATTCACCTGGTAAATCGCATTAGACATTTGATCATCTCTACATGGAACTTAGACACACAATAAAACATTCAAGAAGGTTTTGAGCACCTCTTACCTGCCACAGGGCAGGGTTTTTACATTTTTGTGTGGCTTCAGGAACACAAAGACAAAGAAGCAAACACACTTGTAAGTTTGTGATATGAGATACAGAGAAAATACAGAGTGAGAAGGACAGGATAAAGTGCCAGATTGGGAGGATGAATGAGTTCCTTCATCCCTCCCTCCCTCCCTCCCTCCCTCCCTCCCTCCCTCCCTCCCTCCCTCCCTCCCTCCTTCCCTCCCTCCCTCCCTCCCTCCCTCCCTCCCTTCCTTCCTCCCTTCCTTCCTTCCTTCCTTCTTTCCCCCTTCCTTCCTTCCTTCCTTCCTTCCTTCCTTCCTTCCTTCCTTCCTTCCTTCCTTCCTTCCTTCCTTCCTTCCTTCTTCCTTCCTTCCTTCCCTTCCTTCCCTTCCCTTCCCTTCCTTCCTTCCTTCCTTCCTTCCTTCCTTCCTCCCTCCCTCCCTCCCTTCCTTCCTTCCTTCCTTCCTTCCTTCCTTCCTTCCTTCCTTCCTTCCTTCCTTCCTTCCTTCCTCCCTTTCTTCCTTCCTTCCCTTCCTTCCTTCCTTCCTTCCTTCCTTCCTTCCTTCCTTCCTTCCTTCCTTCCTTCCTTTCTTCCTTCCTTCCTTCCTTCCCTCTTTTTTCCTACCTTCCTTTTTCCCTCCCTTCTTTCCCTCTTTTTTCCTTTCTTACTTCTCTTTTCCACCCATTGTCCGCTCACCATCCATCTATCATCTATTATCCATCCATCCATCCATCCATCCATCCATCCATCCATCCATTCTCTTTTGTGGCGACAACCACACCACAGTCTTCTGGAACCTTTCAAGATGGCTGCGGGGAGCTGGGAGCCCATAGATGACTTCCTGCTCTGGGGATCACCTCCCCCATTTCATGTCCATTCCCAGAGTTAGCCTGTCTCCTTCCCAAGATTCCTCTTCTGCTTAAACCAGCCCACGCATGTTTGTTGTAGTTTGCAACCATTAATAGAGTTAATACAGCGTGGAAGAGAAGAGAACTGCCCCAAATCTCAGTAGGCCATCAACTTTGAAATGCGAATTTTTGAGGGAGGAATCATCATTACCCATCCGTGAAGTGAGGACCTTACTTCCCCGAATGCCTGGCACGGCAACAAGAATAACACGTGCACCAAAGCACTGGAGCGCCTTGCTGCTGGAAGCCAGAGCACTAAGGATCCAAACAAGATGTGAAAAATGAACTTAGCGAAAAGTTTCAAATTCTTGAATGGCCTCCAATAAATTAAGACCCTGACCCCAAGCTATTGTTGCAATTACTTATTATTGTTGGCCATTTTAATTTTAAACAATCGACGGACTATTTATGTCCTCCTGTTTGCTTTTGTAAGATTAAAGGAGTAATCCTTGGGCCTTGAGGAGTTCTGAAGGAGTGAACCTCACGTTATCTTGAGAAGCAATTGTCTGAGTACACATAAGTAGCCCTAAAGACGTGGGGAGTGAGGATTCAGTTTCCAGACTATAGGCTGTGAAACAGAGACAACTCCTATGTAGGGGCATATAGAGAAACCCAGGGGCAGATGGTGGCTACCTCCCCCAACTTGGCTTTGAGTCACCTTCTTTCTCCATGGATGCATAGCAAGGGAGAAGGCCACGGATGTCCAACCTTTGACCAGGTCCCTAGCTCTGGACTCTGTATTTTAATTTTTATTATTTTTAATTTTTGCTTTTTGGGTCATACCTGGCGCTGCTCAGGGGTTACTCCTGGTTCATGCACTCAGGAATTACTCCTAGCAGTGCTCAGGGGGCCATATAGGATGCTGGAAATCGAGCCTGGGTCGGCAGCATGCAAGGCAAATGCCCTACCCGCTGTGCTATCGCTCCAGCCCCTGGACTCCGTATTTTTAATCATGCAACAAGGTCATAGTTGGACTTTCCGTGTCAAGGGCTTTGAACATGGTCTCTGTGTTAAGGGAGGTCAGGCACCCTGGGGGACAGAGCGTGAAGCCAGGGACAAAGAGGCCTGGACACTGTTCCCCGTCCTTCGCTGGAGCTGGAAAGCTCCTCATGAAACGGCACAGCTCTGATCTCCAAGCTATTCTTAGACACCAAATGAAATGTGATTTGCCAGCCCAGGGCTGGGTACTTTCAAATATGTTCTCTGCAGACTTACAACACCATGAAAGGTTCCTGATGTTCGTCCCACTTTCAGAGATGAGGAAATCAAGATGTAGGAAGATAAGGAGCTGGGTCAAGGCAGTGTGATGGGCTTCACTCTCCATTCCTACCACATTCTCGCACTCCTGCTGGCCCACTCCAGGAGGCCCCCTCTGGCTTCCCTCCTGGATGGAAAGACTCTCCCTCATAAGAGCTTCTCCAGACCTCTGAGTTCTCCCAGTGCCCTATGGCCTTCACCAAGTCACTGCTGACTGTTTTTTTTTTTCATTTCTGGGTCACACCCAGTGATGCTCAGGGGTTACTCCTGGCTCTGCACTCAGGAATTACTCCTGGCGGTGCTTTGAGGACCATATGGGATGCTGGGAATCAAACCCAGGTCAGCCGCATGCAAGGCAAATGCCCTACCCGCTGTGCTATTGCTTCAGGCCCAACTGACTTTTTTTTTTCATGGCGATAGGTGTCTCCTTCACCCCAAGATCTAAGAACCGGGGATAGAGTATAGAGTGTTGGTGTTCTCCTTGGTTTTGTTCACCACCAAACTCTCTATGACAGAGCAGAGTCTGGCACATAGTAAGTGCTCAATGGACCCTTTTGAGAGAATGAACGAACATGAACCCCAATCCCTGGACAGGTCATCGGTTAAATCACTGCCTTTTATAGATGAAGAAGTATAATCCCCAGAGCATAGCCTCGAGAGGTCAGCCCACCATACTGGGCTGAGTGGGCTCCAAGGCTAGCGTGGTCCCGAAGGCCTTCTGAGCTTCAGCTCTTACGTAAGCTCCATCTCAGGCGGGAAGGGCTTTGGCAAGGCGAGTGCTCGAGTGACATTTGAAAAGAACAGGACTCCACAAAGGCCAGCCTCTCTGACAGGCCTGCTGAAAGAGTAAAATGACCAGGCGAAAGGGGTTTTCAGCCAAACATTCCAAGGCTGCCTCCTTGTTTGCCGAGGAACAATCTTACTAAACATCAAGGAATTTTATTCCCGAAGAAATTTCCCCTCACATATTGGTGGTGGGGAATGTGCACTGGTGGAGGGATGGGTATTTGATCACTGTGAGACTGTAACCCAAACATGAAAGCTTGTAACTATCTTATGGTGATTCAATAAAATTAAAAAAAAAATTCCCCTCGCATCTGAATTTGCTTGTGCCAGTTTTTAAGCAGACCATATTATTTTGGACATTGATCACAGTGGCACATTTTATATGAAACGTGCTATTAATGGGCCATGTAAAATGTTATAGTTTGTTACACAGCACATATACAGCCTACCCCAAACACATTGCTCATTCCTTATGTAAAGAAATAACCCATACAAGTCTCCTAATATGTCTGATAGTAGTTGTTTCAGAACATGCTGGGTTTACATCTACCTCAATTCCATGATGATATCAGGTGTCAGATGTGACTGCTGATATTGAGACAGCTGTGCAATGCCTGAAGAGCTGCTGGGATTTGTTCTCTGACCTCACTTGTCCCATACGTTAACAATACACAGCATTCACATTTCCTTGCCATTAAGTGCAGCATGTGCTCATGTCTAGGAGCCAAAAACAAATCCTTCCCCTTCTCCCACCAGAGAAAGGGCTCTATGTAGCTGCTTTTGTGAAGATTCCAAAGGAAGAAACTAAAGTAGTTGGGTGGTACTTGATAATTTTCCACTGGGTTATTTGAGATCTTCCTTCAGTCTTAAAAGATATAAACCATGACTCTATTTAAATAAATTGTTATTGTAATTCACCTTCCACCAAATAGGATACTTTTATTTCGTTTTGCTGCTAGCTTATAGCCAAGTCTAATAAATGCTAACATGGTGCATGTTATTACATGAGTAATAAATACTCAGGTGCATTCTAGACTTTACTCAAATGTCTGTATAGATTTTTTAAAACTCTTGGTATGCCATTACTATTACTGGTATTATACTTACCATTAGTTGTCATTATTAAACATTGTAATGGCAACTAAGAAGATGATGATGGGGAACTCAACCCATTAATTCTTGCTGCCTACCTTCTCTCATCCTCTCACACTACTCCTGTCTCTCTTCTTCTGTCTAATTATCCATCTACCCACACATTCCTTTGTAGAAATGCCTTCCTGCACTAGGTACAATGGATACAAGCCCCAGAATGCAAGTTTAGTCCAGTGGACTTGATAAACACGAAACTTGATATCAACATGTGCTAAGTGCAGACCCACTATGACAAGGGAACATCCCTGCAAGAAGTTTTACAGTAGGAAAATACAAAGAGAACTCTGTAGGGTAAGTGGAGGGGAGGGAGATAAGGGGACTATTGGACAAATTACTGCTAAGGAAGAGGAAACAGAAATCCTACAGCTAAATGGACAGTGGTTCCAAGTATCAAAATTTTGTTAAGATTGACTGTACACACACACACACACACATTTCCTAGTTTTTCCATTCATGAAAATCACATCAAAAAGACTCTCTGATGGAGAGCCCTGTTCTCCCATAGGAAAAAGTTCAAGTTGGCAGCACTTCTGGGTAGGGATCAAACAAACTGTAGGTGCCCTCAATACTTTGTCATAATAGTAATGTCATAGTGCTAGACACTGCAACTTAAAATTATAAAATGATGCTCTCCCTTCTAGACAGACATTATAGTACCGGAAATGGAAACTGATGGCTGGATCTCATTTGAGTCACTGTTCTTCAGGGGAAAGACAGAGAGTTACCCCCTTCCCTGCAGCCACTCCTCAGGTCAAGGCAGAGCTGGGGAGTCTCCTAGCACCAAGTCCAAAGTTCCTCCCTTGTTCTTGTTGCTCCTGATGAACAAGGACTAACAGGTAAGTAGTACAGAATTTACATAAACTTTCTTTGACTCTCATAAACTAAGAAATGAAACCAATTTTGGCTCCTTCACCTTAAGAATAATTAGAATATCTGGAGGTGGCATCTCCTTTATAAAATTATGTGAGATGCTTAGTTTACCTCCTTACAATTTTCCTTGCAATTGGTGGTGACATTGGAGATAACTCTAGGAACTCTCAGCAGCTCCGATGAGCAATCTTCTTTGCACTTACTGGACAATTATCAGGGCCTTTAAACTACAGCACTTAAAATGATGAACACAAGAGAGACAGCACAGAGTTGCTCATTAGATGAGGTCCTAGGAGACATGAGCACATACAAAGCACAAAATGAGCTGAGCGTCCTGTGAAGGAAATATACCTCAAAGCTGCTAAGCCAAGCTCAACTGAATTAGGTGCAAGAGAAACTGAGGAGAGAGATCACTGGAGACTGAAGTCATCCTTGGTTCCTTAGGAAAGTAGAATGAGCAATGTCTTAAATCATGAAGCAAGAGGTACACTCCAGGCAGAGAAAATAAATCACTGATAAAGGCATGGAGGTGACTTGAAATTAACATGGGAAGGAGCCAGAAAGTGATCCTTAGCAGCGTGGTCAGTGCACAGCAAGTAGAACACTTAGGATGCACCCAGACTCCCAAGTACCTTGAATAGAGGGTGTGGGGTTGAGCTCTAGGCCAGTGAACTGCATTTTCTTCAGTCACCAAAGCCAGGTGTGCTTCAAATGATTTGTTAATTATCAGCTACCAGTGAGAAAGTATTATAAAACATAATAGGCTGTTGAGGGCTGGAGCGATAGCACGGCAGTTAGGGCGCTTGCCTTGCACACGGTGGAGCCAGGTTCGATTCCTCCACCCCTCTCGGAGAGCCCGGCAAGCTACCGTGAGTGTCTCGCCAGCACAGCAGAGCCTGGAAAGCTACCTGTGACATATTCGAAATGCCAAAAACAGTAACAACAAGTCTCACAATTTGTTGTGAGACGTTACTGGTGCCCATTCGAGCAAATCGATGAACAATGGGAGGACAGTGCTACAGTGCTACAATAGGCTGTTAGAACTGTTCCAGACTCTTAGTGAATTCTATATTATCTTTAACAATATGATTGTGATTGATCTTCAATAGCAAATATCTGCTAATATAATTTCCAAAGTAAAATTTTTGGATAGAAGTGACAGAGGCTTCTTAGGATTCTTAGGATAGTCACCTATATTTATTTTGCTAGTTCACTATTTTGTAGTGCTAGAGATTGAACCCAGGGTCTCAATGTTCAAAGAAAGTGCTCTAAGCTATACCCTCAGACCACACTGGAGGTCTGAGGAAAATAAAATACATTTGGGTAAAATTCAAACAGAGTACTTTAAAAAAGCAAAGTTGGTACTATTTGGCTTTCCCCACTCACCCACTTGTAAAATGCTATAATGAACACTAGGAATCTTTCGATTTTAAAGGGCACATCACACATATGGTTTCCTCCCCATAAAATACTTTGGCTTTCCACCAAAATCCAGTGCCCCTATGTTATACAGTGTATAGGTGTTGCTTGCTCATCCGTTGCAAGTGGCATGGTGGGAAAGGAAGTCTGGTGGATCCCCACAATCAGGAATGGGAACTACCCCCACAAAGCAGACCTCAAGGCGTGTTTGTGAGCAAATCTTTCTCTTGGGAGGTGGCCTAAGAAAACACCAGTAAGGGAAGGATGGAGGGAGACACAAAGGCAGGCAGCCAACAAAGGAGGCCATGTCAAGTCACGTCAGCTGTCCCTGTGGGCACTCGGCGCTTCCTGTCACTGGGGAATTCCAGATTAGCAACATTCAATTCTCAAGGGACCTCAGTGGCAGGGGGCACAGAGCCCTCCTGTGCTGACTCCAGCAGTCACTGGCTGAAGGCTGCTGACGGGGCAGAAGAGTATGGATTCCTGAACCTGGAACAGATGAGCCCGTGATGCAGTTACAGGGGCCAGTTGCGGGGCCTGGACCCAGGGGGATGGGATGCAAGAAAGCCACTGATGGTAGCCACACAGGCGCCTGTGCCTGCTTCATGAGCAGGAGACCCAGAGAGTCCAGGGTTGGCATGGAGATCAGATCACTTCATCCCCTTATCTCTGACTTCAGGATAATGCCCAAGGCCTAGGAGAAACCTGGCCCCACCTCTTCTCCTCCCCATCCGGTTCACTCTCCTTAATTAAGCAACAGTCATAAGATCCAGCTCAATTGCTTGAGTTTCATTTTAGTTCATTGGAACAGAAGGTTCCAGTCTACTCAGGCCTCACAATCTTGCCACAGGGTGGGTGTGGGTGATCAGACACACCCCTCACCCCATCCATGCCAATGCAATCCCTGAGTCCGGTACTGAGAGGGTAGGGCCGGTGATAGCTCCGAAAGACCAGCTCATCCTCACTGTGCAGGTTAACTGTTCTCTCATGGGTTCTCTGCTGAGGCCAGTACACCAAAAGGTAAGATGTTCAGGACGCCACCCCAGCTCATATGGAGAGGCGAGAACTTCTGAGCTTCCCTAGTGCTCATTTTGGGAAAATTGACTTGAGACCAATTTGAGAAGATACAGATGGCAGCACATACAAATGTCTGAATCTATATCTTTGAGGTGCATCTTTTGGAAGGGAGCACCCTAAGCTCCCCAACATAGAAAGCAGGTGCACAAGACTGTCCACACGATTGTTATCTCAGAATATTTTTAAAACTGTTATTAAGGCATGATGCTTTACCAAGGTATTCATAGTTGGATTCTAGACATTCTATGTTCCAGCACCAATCCCACCACCAGTATTTTTTTTCCTCCACCAGGGTTCCCAGGTTCCCTTCATCCCAACCTCCTTCCCACAGCCTCCTGCCGTCTGCCACCTTGATGGGAACATTTTTAAGTCTGTTTGTTGAAATGTGGATCTCTTGTTTTCAGTGTTGATGACTCTGTGGCTGGATATTTAGCTGTATCACTCCTTTACACCACCCATGTACTCTTTGATCCCTTTGACCCCTGCTCCATATTGCTTCCCACCTCAATTTCTCGCCTTCTTTGTCATTTCCTCCCTATACTCTGGGATGAAGAGTGATCTCTGTCTCAGGACAGCTTTTATGATGGTTCCTCTCCAGCCTCTGTCCCCTCTATAGATGGAGAGCTCTCACAGCTCACAGCTGCATCTCAGAGTTGCTCCCAGACCTCCAGGATACCTGACAGAAGCATTGACATGGCAAGAGCCACACTGGAGGCCTCTACATGGTGACACAGGCGACTCCCCTTTATAGAAAGTTAATGATTAACTTACATATGATGTGATACTATACAGAAAATTCCAAGCGTTATTAATATCTATTAAAAACAATAAACCAATGAAGTAATGTGTAGCAAAATGGGTATACACAAATACATTACATTTCTGTATGCCAGAAATTAAACAGAGGAGGAAGAGAGTAATTATGTTTATAATCACATTCAAAAAAATTACCCAGGAATAAATGAACTTAACAAAATTCTCGCACACTTAAAAATTCTTTCACAATGAGGAAATAAAAAGAGGCATAAGGAAATGGAAAGACATTCTATGCTCATTAATTGGAAGTTAACATGGTTACAACAATATCCTACTCAAGGTATTATCTAGATTCAATGCAATCCGAATCAAAATAAAATGGTATTCTTTAAAGAAAAAAATAAACATTACTGAGATTTCTATGGAACCACAAAGGACCCTGGGTAGCTAAAGCAATTCTGAAAAAAGGAGGAATAAAAGAAGCATCACTCTCCCCAGTTCTAAGCTAGTACACAAATTAGCTACCACCAAATAGTATGGTATTTGAATGAAAACAAACACAGCAATCAATGGAATAGAATCAACAACCTCGAAGTAAACCTCAGATATGTGGATAGTGAATTTATTTAAAAAAATTAAAAAGAACCAGTGGGCCAGAGTTATAAGAGAGGGGGGTAAGGTGATTATCTTGCCTGCAGTCAACCCAATTCACTCTCTGGCATTCACTTTGGTCCCCCAAGCACTACCAGGAGTGATCCCTTCAAAAAGAGACCCCAAACAGCAAAAAAGATGCAAGAACATGAAATCAACAAAGGAAAATCTCTTTAGTAAACAGTTCTGTGGAAACTGGATGGTCATATGCAAAAGAATGAAACTGTATACTATGAAAGCATGCACAAAAGTTAACCCCAAATTGATTAAAGACTTGGAGGTTAGATGCAAACCATAAAAGATTAAAGAAAACATAGGAAGAACACTGCATGATTTTGGTTTTAGTGATGTTGTTGGGATTCAATTCCAATGGCAAAGGAAATAAAAGCAAAAAGAAGCTAATGGGATTGTATCAAACTGAAAAGCATCTGCATGCCGGAAGAATTATCATTAAAATAAAAAGACATCTTACCAAAAATGGGGAGTATCTGATTACCATATACTCTGACAAAGGGCTAGTACCCAAGATAGAGGAAGAGCTCACAAAACTCAACAACAGCAAAAACCAAAAACAATATTAAAAAATAGGCAAAAAAGCTGAACAGATGTTTTTACCAAAACAGCATTCAGATGCCAATGGATGGATGAAAAGTGCTCAGTATCATTATAAGGAAAAACAAATCAAAATGACAATGAGATTATCAAATCACATCTGTGAGGATGGCAGATGTCTAAAAGGCTGGAAACAAGTGCTGGTGGGGGGTGGAGTAAAGGGAACCCAAATACACTGCTGGTAGAACGTGGCTCAGTCTCCACTGAGAAGTCTGCACATTTCCTAAGACATTAAGAGTAGATCTGCCACATATGATCAAGCAATACCATTCCTAAGTATCTCAAAAGAACACAAAATATCGACTTGGAAAGCTCCAAACAAACCTAAGTTTACTGCAGTGCTATTTCCAATTGCCAAGATCCGGAGTCAACCCAACGAGCATATAAAGAAGCTGTGATATACACATACATAGATATACACACAATTCGATACCACCAGCAATAGAAAAAGATAAAATTTTGTCTTATGCTACAACCGGGATGGAACTAAAAGTGATAGTGCCATGCAAAATTAAGCCAAGAAGGAAGTAAGTCAAGAAGGAGTGCAAGGCAAAACACCCTACCCGATGTACTATCTCTCCTGCCTGAGACTTGGGAACTTTTAAAAAGCCATTAGAAACTTCAGTCCAAACTCCTCCCTATTTTGCAGACAAGGACACTGAAGACTATGATAACTGGTGCTAGGACTAGACTATTGGTCAGAGTCTAGATAGCAAAGCAGAGTGCCTGACAGGTAGTTTATGAAAGGATTAAAAATAGGGAGAGTGGGGATAAAAGCACTAGAAAAGCCAAGAAGAGCAAACAAGTGGAAAAGAGGGAAGCTAGAGATTAGAAGCAGCTGTTACGGTGGGAATGGAAGGGACGGGTGCCAGGGTGAACTAGTTAATTTAATTGGCCATTTCAAAGCTCACCCACTGAAAAGGTATCTAGTCAAAATAGATTTGGGGTGGGAGATAGCAACAAATAAAAGGAAGCCGCCTTGGGGCTAGAAAGATAGTACAGCAGGTAGGATACTTCCTTACATGGCTTGTACATGGCCCATGGCTGACATGGGCTCTATCCCTGGCACCCCGTATTGTCCCCTGAACTCCAGCACGAGTGATTCCTAAGTGCAGGACCAGGAATAAGTCTTGAGCACTGCCAGATGTGGCCCCCAAACAGAACGAAACAAGAAAAATAGCCCCCAGGCAGGGAACCTCTCTTTATTCCCTCATCTATATCCAGACGGACTGGAGCAATAGCACAGTAGTTAGGGCATTTGCCTTGCACATGGCTGACCTGGGTTCGATATCTCCATCCCTCTCGGAGAGTCCGGCAAGCTCCCGAGAGTATCCCGCCTGCACAGCAGAGCCTGGCAAGCTCCCCATGGCGTATTTGATATGCCAAAAACCATAACAACAAGTCTCACAATGGAGACGTTACTGGTGTCCACCCAAGCAAATCAATGAACAACGGGATGGCAGTGCTGCTACAGTGCTACTATGTCCAGACAGACAGTAGGACAGCAGGGGTCCTGACCATGTGCATGTAGTTGGAGACTAAGGAAAGTTAAGGGGACAGAAAGCTACTGGGAAACAGTCCTAGAAAGGTCCAGTGACAGGTTATAGAACAGCAAGTCCCAGCAAGGGACACAGGTGACAGGGTTCAGCTGCGGATTTCAGACTAGGAAAATGTACTCTGGATAGAGAACAGTATAGGGACAAGACCATCCTAACAGTATCGGGAAAGAAGTCAGATGGGCAGGGGCAGGACCAGGGCATCCTCATCAGGACCAGGCATCGAGAGACAGGATGAGTGACATCCCACTTGGGTGAAAGGAGAGTCCTGGACACTGGGGAGAGACCCAGACCCACCTATTTAAACTGCACAATAAACGTGAACTTCTTAAGCATCTGCACTTTGTATGCAAACTTTCAGACAGTATAGAAGGAACCAGGAGCTCAGGAGTAAATCCTCTTCTGCACCCACTCAACCAGCACCCCGAGAGCTGGAGGGCGCTCGGGAGAAGGTGTGGCTGGAACTGAGTACAGAGGAGGAACAGCTCCCTGGAGGTGCTGCTGGAAGTGGGAGAGTTGGGAAGAAATAACCTGACCACCCTCCTCTCTCCTCCCGTCTCACACTCGTGCTCTCATTGCCAGACTGAACAGGGATACTGTTGGCAAACGAGGCTGCGGAGTGCGGTTTTCCGGAGTCCGCTCCCAGAGAGCCCCAGAGGGGGAAGGTAGGAGAACAGCCCAATGCATGGCTGTTCCAGATCCTCACTCCCTGATTTATAACAAATCGGAGTAGCTATCTTTCTCTGGACTGGGGTGATAGCACAGCGGGTAGAGCATTTGCCTTGCACGCGGCCGGCCCAGGTTTGATTCCTCTGTCCCTCTTGGAGAGCCTGGCAAGCTACCGAGAGTATCCCGCCCACACAGCAGAGCCTGGCAAGATACCCGTGGTGTATCTGATATGCCAAAAATGGTAACAAGTCTCACAATGGATATGTTACTGGTGCCCGCTTGAGCAAATTGATGAACAACGGGACGACAATGCTACAATAGTGCAACAGTGCTATCTTTCTCCCAAGACAGTCATTCTCACATCATGAAACTTTGGACAAGGAAACCTGACATACAGCATGGGACTGCAATAGAATTGATTCTCGTAGAATGTTCCAGTAAACCTCAGAAACTTCTCTTCCCTACAGGGATGGGAGCTATTTTTCTGCCAGCTTACTTTAGTTAGAGACCGTTCTTACTTTGAATTCCTTCAGATCTCACCAAGACAGAAAATTATTTAGAATCCCAGAGCCCGTTTTCATTATTGTGAAAAACCACTCATTTCCTGGTGTAGAACGTTTAGTGTAACAAGTATTTTGTAATTATTTTACTAACCCAAAATACCAAAATAGATGATCTTTTTTACTTTTTTGTGGGTCTTTTTAGTTCTGTTTTGGGGCCATACTTGGCAGTGCTCGGGGCTTACTCTTGGCTCTGTGCTTAGGGATCACACCTGGAAGGGATTAGGGGACCATCCGTGGTGCCAGGGACCAGACCTGGATTGGCTGCATGCAAAGCAAGCAGTTTGCCCATTGTACTATCTCTTCCCCCACTTCTATCTTTCTATAAAACAGTTTTATTTTTTTAATTATTAAAAATATTCAAAACAATATAATAATAAAAAAAGGTAGCACTGCACTGTAGCACTGTCATCCCATTGTTCATCAATTTGCTCGAGCGGGCACCAGTAACATCTCCATTGTGAGACTTGTTGTTACTGTTTTTGGCATATCAAATACACCACGGGGAGCTTGCCAGGCTCTGCCGTGCGGGTGGGATACTCTTGGTAGCTTGCCAGGCTCTCCGACAGAGATGGAGGAATTGAACCTGGGTCGGCTGTGTGCAAGGCAAATGCCCTACCTGCTGTGCTATCGCTCTAGTCCAACAAAAAAGGTAAAATTAAAAATGTATTTGTAATTTTAAATGCAACACACTCCTGAATGATGGGAATTATTATCTGCCCAAGTATGGACCTTTCCAGGGGTAACCCATAACTGCCCCACATAAACGCAGACCTTGGGCAATCTCTTTAGTGGCCTCAGTTCTGCCACCTTCTTCACCCATTGCAGTTCCTCATGCTGACTTGCTCCGGACTCTCCCATTTCATACCCTATGGCATGTTTCTCTTCTGTTCACAATTCAGGTCCCCAGAGGGAACCTGGCCTACTGCTCTGGAATACGCCTTCTGGTATACCACCCACCTTACCCCTTCAGGCCTCTTATCTTAGTCTTCTGCAACCCCAGCTTTGGTTTCCCTGAGTACATACCCCAACCCTCTGGCTGGATTTCAGCTGAATCTCTGTGCCAAACCTCCATCAACATTTATCTGGACATTTGTTTGCTTTCCAATAAATTTGAAATCCACAGGCCAACAGTTCATATTCATTTCTGCATTTGTTTTAAATCTGTGGCTCTACATGTCTTTAATATCCATGTTGTTTATATCTGAAATATGGAATCACTCAATAATACTGATGCTAAATGGATTTCATTATATAGATGAACAGAAGGAGGATTTTAACCATTCCTACCAGTGGGATATTATGCCAGATATTTTGAGATATGCCTTATCAGTGGCAAATGAAAAAGTGTTCATTGTCTGTTATTACCAGGGAAATGCAAACCAAAATAAGAATAAGATGTCATCTCATGCCAATGAGAATGGCATACACCCCAACAACTAGAAAAAAACAAAAAATGGTATTGATAGGGATGCAGTTAATAAGGCACCCTCACTATTGGTGGGAATGTCATCTGGGTCAGCCTCCATGGAAAATGTATGGAAAATTTTCAGAAAAAGTAAAAATAGGACTTTCATATGACATAGCCACTTCCCCAAGAGATAGGAACATTGATTCTGAGAACACACATGCACATCTATGTCTACTGCAGCACTTAGTATAATGGCCAGAGTATCAAAACGATCCAAACATCCAACAGGGATCAAGAATGTGTGGTTTATATACACAATGAAATACTGTTCAGACATTGGGGAAAAATATAAACTTTCAGTTCACCAAATCATGGAAGGAAATAGAGGGCATCATGCTAAAGAAGGTAATGTCAGAGGGAGAAGGACAGATACTTGATGATGTCACTCATCTGTGGTAGAGAGAGAGAAAAAGCAGGGGACTTGACAGTTTGAACACTGACAAACTCTGGATTTGGATTACAAAAACAAGATTATCAAGAAGTGGGGTTGGGGGAGAAGTGGACTAGAGGTGACATAAGGACAGTGGTGGAGGGACATAGTAACTCTGTACCTCAAAATTATAGCCATTAACATTAGTGCGACCATACTGCCTAAACTATAAGTAAGCTATTTAAAAAAATAAAATTTATAAAGATATGGTTCATATCTCTTTGTGCTTTATATATTCCCTTTAATTATCCACCACAGACATAAATGGCTATGAATTCCAGATGGAGATGAAGCATAATCTCTGGCAGGCATGTCAATCTGACATGGAGTGACAGAGGGCCAGGGAGATGACCCCAGGGAGCAAATTTCTGGTTAAAAATCACTTATGTGAAGCTAGAAGTATATGTTACTTCCTTATGTGTTCCCACCTGGGTCAGTTTTCTGCTCATGAAGTGAGAAAAACTCACTAACTAAGGTTATCTGATCCAAAATAGTAGTTTCCCTGGTTACAGTTAGATAATTCACGTAAGTACATTATTAAATGTTCAATAGGAGTGAATACATTTAATAGTCAATACACATCAAAAGACTGGAGCGATAGCAAAGCAGGTGTTTGCCTTGCATGAGGCCGACCCGGGTTTGATTCCTCTGTCCCTCTCGAAGAGCCTGGCAGGCGTCTGCCTTGCATGCAGCTGACCCAGTTTCTATTCCTCCATCCCTCTTGGAGAGCCTGGCAAGCTATCAAGAGTATCCTGTCCGACTTTTGATTATAGTTTCAATTTCCTTGATATTAATGGATCTATTCAGGCATTCCAGATCTTCTTGATTCAGCCTTGGGAGATTATAGAGATGCAGGTATTTCTTCTAGGTTCTCTTGTTCCGTGGCATACAGACTTTCAAAGTAGTCTCTGATGATGTTTTGAATTTCTTTGGTTTCTGTTGTGATGTCCCCGTTTTAATTTCTGACTCGGTTTATTAGGGTTCTCTCTCGCTTTTTCTTTGTGAGCCTTGCTAGTGTTTTACCAATCTTGTTTATCTTATCAAAAACCAGCTCTTGGTTTCATTGATCTTTCAGATTGTCTTTTGGGCTTCCATGTTATTAATTTTGACTCTAAGTTTTGTTATATTTTTCCTTTGGCCTGGTTTGGGCTCCTTTTGTTGGTCCTTTTCTAAGGTCTTGAGTTGTGAAGTTAAATTATCTGTGCAGTCCCTTTCCTTCTTCCTGAGGAATGCTTGCAGAGCTATAAATTTTCCCCTTAACATGGCTTTAGCTGAGTCCCATAGGTTCTGGTAACTCGTGGTCTTCATTATCATTTGCTTCCAGGTATCTTTTGATTTCTTCTTTGATTTCCTTCCTAACCCATTCATTGTTCAACATTGAGTTGTTTGATTTCCAGGTGTTTGATTTGGTTTTCCGTGTCTGTGTGTGATTAACTTCTATCTTCAGTGCATCGTGGCCACTCAATGCCTCTAGTGCAAACTACAACACCCAAAAGGAAAGAGAGAACAAAAGGGAATGCCCTGCCACAGAGGTGGGATGGGGTGGGGGGAGGGGGTGGGGGTGGCAGGAGGGATACTGGGATCATTGTGGTGGAGAATGGGCACTGGTGGAGGGATGGGTACTCTATCATTGTATGACTGAAATGCAAGCACGAAAGTTTGTAAATCCATAACTGTACTCCACAATGATTCACTAATAAAAAATTAGAAAAAAAAGAGTATCCCGCCCGCATGGCAGAGCAAATTGATGAACAACGGGGCAACAGTGCTATGACAGTACTACAGTGCTACACATTAAATATACATTTACTTATAGACATAAACATACGTGTCTGTGCTCCTTGCTTGAGCCCCTTTAGTAACCCACATTGTGGGAGAATTAGTCTTTGCCTCAAAGGCCATCCTTTCTGGGATACACACAGGAGGAACACAGGGGTCTCCCTGCCCTGCCACACAGCCTGGGCGCTCTCCTACCCCATCCGCTCAACTGTGCCGAGAACCATGTCCCCTCCCAGCAAACAGAGGAATCCAAACCCTCGTCAGCCTGTCCTTTAGGAGCAGTTTCCGGAATCACTAAATCTTTGGACATCTGGAACAAATCAGTTCCACTCACTGTAACAACTGGATTACAGACAAAGAATACTTTGGGGGACGAGGAATTCCCGAGACCTGTGGGCCGCTCAGAGGTCTGATGTCATCGGAGAGGAAGGTGTGCAGAGATGTGGGACTCCACCCAGCCAAGGCACAGTGCCAGCCTGTGCCACATGGGAACTGCCCAGTAGACCTGCAAGTCACACACTCTCAGGCAAGAAGCCGACCTGCATGGAGAGCTTCATGCTAAGTGAAATGAGTCAGAAAGAGAGGGACAGACATAGAGTGACTGCACTCATTTGTGGGATATAAAATAACATAATATGAGACTGACACCCAGGGACAGTAGACACAAGGGCCAGGAATATTGCTCCATAGTTGGAAGCCTGTCTCATGACCTGAGGGAGAAGGCAGCTGGGATAGAAAAGGGATCACTAAGACGTTGACAGTTGGAGGGATGGCTTGGGATGGGAGATGTGTGCTGAAAGTAGATAAAGGACCAGACATGACAACATCTCAGTATCTATATTGCAAAACATAATGTCCAGGAGTGGAAAAGGAGTATGGGGGAAATTGTCATGGAGGCAGAGGGAGGGTTAGAAGGAGGGGGTATTACTGGGGATATGGGTGGAAAATGTGCACTGGTGGAGGGATGTGCACTGGTGGAAAATGTCCCCTGGTGGAAAATGTGCACTGGTGGGGGGATGGGTCATTGATCATTGTATGGCTGAAACTCAAACATGAAAGCCTTTTAACTATCTCACGGTGATTCAATTAAAAGAAAAAAGAAAAAAAAAAGAGGCTGACCTGCCTTTCCAGGAAGCTGACAGGCCAGACATTTCAGGGGCGCTCCTGGGCAGCAGGGCCACTGTGGTCCCCTGAGAAGCCCCCTGTTGTGACCATGCTTTCCCCTGGGTTTAGCTAAAGAATAGAATGGGGACATAAATGGTGAGAGACAGCAAAGCACACTGGAATCCAAACCTCCCTACATTTGGAACCTTCCCGTGAAAGGTGAGACAGCCTTGGGGAGGGGGTGGGGAAGCAATACTCCCAACATGGGTTGTCAGATGGATCACATGGATTCCCTGAAGGCAGAATCCAGAATCTAAAACCAGATCAGTATTCCAAACCACCTCACCCCACACGCTGGCATGGCCACAAAGTGGCATCAACTCATGCCCCGATGACAAGCTTCTCTCCATTGGGTCTGAAATGCTAGTTTTCTTGAGCTCATCAATTTTCTGAAGGCTAATGACCTTAGTCTTTAATAAACTGAGAACCAGGAATGAATGTTTCTTCATAATCAAGTGATGGCAGACATAAGAAGCCACGGGGTCAGGGGAGCACTTCTTCCCATGCTTCTATGTTTGGCTTTATATTTTGAAAGTGAAAAATCTAATATAACAATAGCCTGAAAATGAAGCCCCAGCTCTGGATTTTATAATAAAAAAATCATTTGCTTACTCCAAGAAGCAGCTTGAAATATTTGTTTCTCTAGTATGTATCTTTTTTTCACAGTTGAGGAAAAGTTCTAGTACAAGGTTTTACTAGGGAGCAGCCACTCCTGACAGTGCTCAGGGGCATGGACTGGGGGCCATCAGGACCACCCCTGGTGGTGCTTGAGGGCCAAGAGCTACCAGGTTTCAAACCCAGGGCTTTGCACATACCAGCAAGGGCCACTTCTTTGAACCACATCTTTGGCTCTCAAACAGGCTTTTAACCTGTGTTTGTACCACCAAAAGTTCTTGGTAGTCTATTAAATAAATGTACCCTTGCTCAAAATAATGTTTTCTAATGCATAGTGAAAAAAGGAGGGTTACAAAGAAATCAATTATGCAAAAATGCAGGGATAATCTGTCACCGTCATCCCCTTGTTCATCAATTTGCTTGAGTGGGCACCAGTGATGTCTCCATTGTGAGACTTGTTATTGTTTTTGGCATATCAAATACGCCATGGGGAGCTTGCCCGGCTCTGTCGTGAGGGTGGAATACTCTTGCAGCTTGCTGGGTTCTCCTAGAGGGACAGATGAATCCAACTTGAGTCGGCCATGTGCAAGGCAAACGCCCTACCCGCTCTGCTATCGATCCAGCCCACAGGAATAATAGTACTTAAAAATGTGTGGCTGACAACACCCAAAAAGAGAGAGTGAGAAACTGGGAATGCCCTGCCACAGAGACAGGGTGGGGTGAAGGGGACAGGGTGGGGATGGTGGGAGGGATGCTGGGACCATTGGTGGTGGAAAATGGGCACTGGTGGAGGGATGGGTACTCGAACATTGTATGACTGAAACGTAAGCATGAAAACCTGTAAGTCTGTGACTTTGTCTCACGGCGATTCACTAATAAAATAAAATAAATGTGTGGCTGACTAATAATATGTAATTTTGTTTAGTCTATTAATAATTGATTAATAAAGAATATGATTCCTTCAGGGATCTAAACAGCACCATAGCTTTGTAGTAGAAATGACGGTGAATGACTTCCTGATGTATCTGCATCGCTGCAACATGAAAGATCTGTAAAGATGCTTGCTTCCTAGTGGACCAGCAAACCATCCCAGCCACACCACCGGGTCCCACCCCTCCGCCCCTCCCCCGCAGCACTACCGGGCAGGCAACAAAACGACAACAACAAAGTCCCAAGGAACTAATCCTAAAAGACACCAAATCCTTACTTACTCCCTGACGGTTCTTCCTACACATCTCTCCATAGATCTGGGTTTTAAAAATCCCCAAACTCTCCTGATCCCAAGGGGACAGATAAAAATTCCACCAGTACCAGATTCCCTCCGTGAACATCTGATAAACACATTGTCTTTGGTCTCCTTTGGAAACCCACAGTCCTTCCTACAAAGGAAGCGATGGGCTGGCCTGGAGAACTAAGAATGAAGTGTGAGCCCCCCTTATAGCACCCCAGGTCAGGTCTCCTAGAAGCATTTCTGGAGGGGAAAGGTATGAGGAGCAGGGAAACAGCTAAGCAAGGTTGCTTTTGGGGGGTTAAGTCTCATTCTTTCAATGTTTTTGTTTTGTTTTGGGGGCTATCCCTGGCTGTGTTCAGGGCTTACTCCTGGCTCTGAGCTCAGGGATCACTTTTAGTGGTACATGGAGAACCAGATGAGGTGCCAAGGATTGATCTAGAGTTGGCTGCTTATCACCTTGGATATGCTGTACATATTATTCCACATCACAGTTGCACTATTAAGATACTTTGTTGTATGGTCCACACATGTATATTTTCTGCTGGAAAGATAAACAGAGCATTATGATTCACCAGTGACACAGGGATTACGACTTGTCTTCCCCTGCACTGTGAGTCTCAAGCCTAGAGTTCTCGGCACACATGCATTGTTAGTACATAGAAACAAAGCCAAAGCATTTCATGATCATTTGTGCCATTACTACAATGAGTGGATGATGAGGACTGATTGCTATTTTATGCTGGTGGTCCATGAAATATTAAGTACCATCCTTGGAATTAAGTAAGAATTGGATTGGGATGTGGTACCACACGAAACAGTCCTCAAAAGATTCAGAAAGACAGGAATTTCAAATGTACCAGAGGGATACAAAGATGCCACACTGGCGAAATGATGAAGCTAACACAACTTACATGAGTGGCACTGGGGACAGACCATGAATCACAAAACCAGCCACAGAGGTGCAGAGTTTTCTGACACCAAGGATTAAATTTTGGAAGTTCATACTTTGCAACACTGTAGCACATGTTTTTATGGGTCATGTTTCAGCTAGTAACAACTACAGTGTTAACTTTCTTTTTCTGACCAGAAAAATGTTCACTGAGCTGAAATGATTTGCATTGATTTGGATTATCTGATTTCAATGTATCCAAGTGCCTTTGTGTACCCTAATTTTGCGCTAAAGACAGTACAGTAAGAAGTAATTTTTAAGCAATACCAGCACAATTGGCGGGGAAAGGTAAGCATCACATAATGGTTGCACTTACTTTTCTGGAAAAAAAAAGAATTTGATTTGATTGGCATCAAATCTGCCATGATTATTTTGTAAAGTATGATATTCGTGGGGCTGTTGAGTGGGGGTCTAGGGTCAAACAGCAGCAAGCAGATACCAGCCTTTGCTCCCAAATCACTTAGTTATTGGCTGAGAGCTCTCAGGTGGGCGTAATCTCTTAGCAGAGCCGTGGCCCTGTCACCACTGGTGAGAGCAGGAAGGGCACCAGTCTGTCTCCAACAGCAACACTCACAGCGGGAGGCCTGGCACCAGGAGCATCCACCCAGCCTCATCGTTTTTGAATCATCTGGAGTCAGGCTTATAAAATTCAGACATTTTGGACATGGTGCCTTCCCTCTCACTTCCACTGTACCGTGGATCCTGGGCCGCTGGGTTCTACCCAAATCTGCCACCTTAGGTTCAACCAGGAGAAAGGACCATCCTGCCTCAGCTGCAACTCTCCTTGGGTTGCCATCTGTGCACAGTGAGCAGGCCGCCCGAGGTCGCCCTAGGTGACCTGCCGGCACCCTGGCAGTGATGTGTGCCAGGCCATGTGAGGACAACCGTGCGGGGGAGGGGGAGAGACTGACTTCAGGAAATAAAGCAAGTGAGCATTCTGGAATCTGGCTCCTCAGGGCAGCTCCGGGAGGGGCGAGTTTCATCCTAGTGGACGGAGACCAACCGCACAGTCATGTAGAACAAATGACACCAACTCAGCAGAGAAACAGCGCGTACTGCCTGCTCCGGACTCTAGACATGAGAGAAGCGAGATGTCCAGCCTCCCCAGTGTCGAGCCATTTTGACCCCGCTGGGAAGAAGCTTCTACAGAGACCTTCCATGGCCTGGCTCTGTTTGGGAGCCAAGGACAGGACCAGAAAATGTGAAACTTGGTTAGGGCATAGCTAGGACATAGACTCAAGTTTCCCAGGGCTTGGGGGACAGACAGGGACCTGGAGCTCAGTTCCGGCCTCTGTAGTGCTTGTCACCAGGTGATTCCTCAGTCTGTCCCCCACAGATGCCCCCCTCCTCTTAACATCCCAATGGAAAATCTCAGCCAGTGTCTGCCTGAGCGGGTGGGCTGTGGCCCAAACCGAGATTGGTTTGGCTTGATTTCTACCCCTCCCAGTCAAGGCAGCAATCCTGCCCTTCCAGCCATGGAGTTGGCCCAGCAAAGGAAAACAGTCAGGGCCACAGGGATGGCTCAAGGGTCAGAGCTCTGAGCTCACGTTTGGCGTGCAAGAGCTCTGGGAGACTGTGTCTGAAACCATACAGTCTCCCACACCACTGGTGTGTGTGTGTGTGTGTGTGTGTGTGTGTGTGTGTGTGTGTGTGTGTCCGTGTGGTGGGGGCCTCAGCTCTTTTCCCCAAAAAAGAAGAAAAGAAAACATTCAGTTCCTGAGGTGGTGGCCACCTTGTCCCCTTCCCCAGTCCTACTTGGAGGCTGGAAAGCTATTTAGGAAACTACAAATCAGATCCTCCCGGAGACGGGAAGGGATTTCCTAAGGTCATTTCCAGCTGGGCCACAGCCAGGCGCTGTGCGAGCAGGAGGCAGGCCGTGCTATTTAAAGACTGTCCACGGGGCGAAGGGCCACACCACTGGACTGAGACTCAGGAACTGCCCGCCAGGTGTTCTTCCTGCTTTGGTCACGGAGCTTTCTTCTTTTTGACCTCAGACAAGTCAACTGGCTGTCTATCAGTTTCCGACTCTGCACCAAGAAACGCAACAGTTCCAAGAACCAGCATGAAGACACCAACCACGAGGTCCTTTCATCTTCTGCCCGGGTGGCCCAGCGTCTGTCCTGCATACGGCTCCATGGACTGGCAGTGAGAACCAAGGCGACAGATGAGTGCTTCTCAACCTTTTCACCCTTGTGGACCGGCAGCGCTAGCGGTCGAGACCCCAGAGAGAGGGACTGTGGGAACAGTGCCCCATCACCACAGAGGTGTCCAGTCACCCCCAAATGGCCACAGAGCTCCAGGAGAGGCCCTTAAGGTGAGGCATGTCAGGTACTGATCTGAACAGTCAAGCCAAGATGAGAAGCTGGGGCAGAGTCAGGAACTAAACAAAGGTGACTTGCCAGTGAGAGGGAAGTGGCTCGCTGGGGTTCTGGTGGGCCCCTGTTCCTATGAGACTGCTTTGCTCCCTCACCCTTGCTGCCAGCATTTCTCAGATAAATGATGGACACTCAAAACCTGGCCCGGGGTCTGCTTCGGAACTCGAGCTCATATGAGGGGGAGGAAACTCCTATGCAGAAATCACAATCACGCAGAAGCAGAACTAGAACCATGGCTAAATCCTGCCATGTGTCCGCTTGCTCGGCACAGAGCAATTACTCTCTTGATCCCTTCCACTGGGCACAGGTGCTGGTTCCCTCCACTCCTGGTGCTGTGTCAGTAAGCTGTTGCATCGATGCATCAACTGGCACCATGGGACTCGCTCCTTGGCAGAAGACACTGCCCCTCTGTCTGCTCCCATCCCAGTGTCTGCATGTGCCTGCACTGGCCTTGCTCCGAAGATAACTCCCTCCCTCTGCCCACGTGTTCCCATTAGAGAGATGCCTGCGCTTTGAAATCATCCTCGATGTGTGCCTCCTGCAAAGTGGGAGTCACGCGCTTCTCCGGTGAGGATGTCTCCCCCGTCAGAGCAAGGGCAGAGGCTTACTCAGGGACAGGAATGTGAATCTCAGCCCACGTCCCAAAAGCACCGTTCCGTGTAGCTCTTCGTCGCTCTAGACAAGGCTATGGAAACAACGCTTGTCCTTGGAGCCACAGGAGTCCCCAGGCAGTGGCAGCCAGAGTCAGCTGTCCCTGATCCATGAACTGCTTCTGCATTTTCCCCATCCCCACTTTGAGCCTGGGCAGACACAAAAGGAAAGCAGAAAAATCTAGCCTGTGACTAATACTGGCTCAGGGCAACTGTTTTCTGGTTTGTGATCAGCTCCCACTCACCTGTCACTGTTTCACTGTCATCCCATTGCTCATCAATTTGCCTGAGTGGACACCAGTAACATCTCCATTGTGAGACTTGTTACTGTTTTTGGCATATTGAATATACCATGGGCTGGAGCGATAGCTCAGCGGGTAGGGCGTTCACCTTGCACGCCACTGACCTGGGTTCAATTCCTCTGCCCCTCTCAGAGAGCCTGGCAAGCTACCGAGAGTATCTCACCCGCATGGCAGAGCCTGATAAGCTACTCGTGGCAAATTCGATATGCCAAAATCAGTAACAAGTCTCACCATGGAGACATTACTCGTGCCTGCTTGAGCAAATCGATGAGCAATGGGATGACAGTGACAGTGAACATGCCACGGGTAGCTTGCCAGGCTCTGCCATGTGGGTGAGACACTCTCGGTAGCTTGCCGGGCTCTCCGAGGGGTCCCACTCACTCACCTAACTTTATAAAATAATAAGGATCTTTGGGTGGTGGGGACTCTGTCACATGGATTCTATGCCTGCCACAAGCTCACACTTAAGACCAAGTAGAGAGAATCCAGCTTGCAGGATTTAGGAATGTTCTGGCTGGGTAAGGGGCCGGCACGCGCACAATGGGACATGTGCCCTCACTACAGAGAGAAAGGCAGCCCCAGTCGCCTCTGTGCCCAGGGAGAGATGCCCGCTTTGATGGTGGAGCTTCTCCTAGCTTACCCACCTCCTTTCAGAGCTGGAGCTTACACAGGGAGAATGTCTCCTCTGAGCTCCCCAGCTTTGGAAACTCTGGTCTTGAACTAACCAAGGCCCAATCCTGGCAGCACCCAAGGCCAGTGTGCAGGAAGTAAGAGGGTTTGGAAATCAGTGTTCCAGACATAAGTCTGCTCCCAGCCCCTGAGCAAGGTACCCATTCTTCCTGGTCTTGTGCTCCCTCCTCACCGGCAGGAATGAAGAAATGAATATCTAATTCTCTGCTGGGTCCTGTTGGTGGGGGAATTCAGTGAATTCCCAGTGGTTGCTCTCTTCTGCTAAAGCTTTCCCTGTGCCTAACACCTGTGGAAGCGCTGAACTATGTATCAACAGATTCAATACTCGGAACTTCCCTGGGTATTGTTGGTGTTGTTATTATCTCCCCACTCCCACCCCCACGCCTCCCATTCTAGCGACAAGGGCACAGGTATAAAGATGCCAGACACCTTGCCAAAGGCCATGCTCTGGAGAGACACTAGGGTGGAGCTTACAGAAACTGAGGCATCTGCGGGGACCCAGTGCCCAGTGTGTGCAGAAGCAACAGAGCTCTCTACCCCTTCCTGGTGCAAGACGGTTCTTTCCACCACCATGCGCCAATTCAGGCCACAGTGCCACTCTTGAGAATACTTGGCTTTAATCTCCAGCTCTCAGGTGCAGCTACCCTCTGCCTGAAGGCTGGTCTTTCATACACGGAGCTCTCCACCTCACAGCCAAGGGCTTCGGGAAATGCATTTCTCAACCATCCTTACCATAATCACAGCATTTCTAGGGCTGTAACCATAGGGCCATTATACGTGGTCACTCAATGGCTCCTGTAACTTCACAAGTATTCCACTGTGTCTGCCCACTGCCCTTAAGAGTTCTTTCACTATTGGAATTGGCCAGCCAAAAGGCACTGGAACGTTCCATTGGCCTCCTATGGGATGCATCAAATATATATGCATATTGGCTCAACTGCCATCGTCTGTGTTTTAACCACATGCGATGTTTTCTTAGGTCCTGTCGCTATTCAGACAGACAAAACAAAACATAGTTGCATCTTATTAAAAATGGAATTTTCAATCCTGTTTAACAGAAACAGCCTCAGCCCTATTCCTGGACATTTTGGAATGGGTTTATTTTGGAGCCGTTCTTGAGACCATGGGAAAGCATAGGTTCAAAATCGCAGGGTTGATTATTTTAGGAGACAGCAGAATTCTGTCAGAATTCTTACTCTCTGGAGAAAAAAAAACCAAAATCACTCATGAGTCCCAACCCCAGAGAGCATTTCCCCGTTTGGCCCCTGGCCACATGGCATGACCCTGGACGCCCAGATGCCTTCCCGCGCTCTGTCAGCCTAAGATGGCTCCTCAGCTGGAGGGTGAGAGGCTATTTCCTGTCACAGCAATTTATACTGCATTGACCGCTGGTTTGGCAGGGAGCATTTCTCTATTTGAAGCGGTGGTCTCTCAGACAACTGGACCTGTAGTTTAATGCAAAGGCTCAAGGACACCAGGCTAACCCAGGTTCTGTGTGGCCAGAGATTATCCAAGCTACCCCAGGGATACTAGGGGGCCTCCAGAGTCATTTCTGGTGGTGCCCAAGAGGCCACATGGTGCTAGGGACAGAGCCCAGGGTTGTACTCTCTCCCAACCCCATCATCTTCCTCGACTACCTTTGGCTTCAACTTTTCAGTCACCACTCACAGGAGAACAAACTTCTCACGACAGCATGGAAAGCGGCTCCATGCCAAGTGCCTTTGGGAGCCTAGGGGAAAACATCCTGTGGGGGATCAATACAAAACAATGCCCCCAAAGTCCAGGCCTGCCGAGGGTGCACCCATGCCGGGATGTGGGGGCCCTGCTCTGCGGACATGCCCAGGGCTGTGGGAAGAGAGGTGGCTGGGAGAGCAGCAGCTAAGGAATTCCAGCTGGAACACGCTGCCACTGGGTGGAACAGACGCCCCAGGCCCGGAGCTTCTGCCTTTCGCTGTCTTCCTATGCGGGCTTAGCTGCACTCATACAGCTCTGAACACAGACTTCTCCCAGCTTCAGGGAGGAGCCCCAACTCAGAGACCTGTCAAATCCAGCTTCTCATTCTCTCACTATTTCTGCTGAGCATCCCTTCTCTCCAGAGTGAAGATGCCCAGGGGGATCCTGTCTCCACCTATGCTCTTGGGTTTCGCCTTCCCGGCAGGCCTGATACCCTCCCTGGAAGCTGTTCCACAGCCCTGAAAGGCCCCAGCCCCCTCCTCCCTTGCGCTGACCAGGAGGTGCACCATTGCTGCATCTGCTGCCCCATCCCACCCACCCTGGGCATATCTGGAGAGGGGCGCCCATATACTGCTCCGTTGTGCAGCCTGGTGTCCAGTACCGGTGAATGAAACAATAATGGCATGTGTACCCGGTTCCAAACAACAACAAACCAAGAGAATGAAATGACAGCCAAAGCAGCCTGTTTCTGCTGGAAGCCTCATAAGCCACTGTCAACCCACTTTGAGTCTCGGCCCTCACCGCAGTCGAGTGTGTCCTTGCTTACTTTGTGCCTGGCTGAACTCTCTCCAAGGTTGGGGCGAAGCCAATGGCCATGAAACCCTGGGTTTGGCTTTGTATTGCGATGTATTCAATTACCAATCAATGTTTCTCTGGTGGCTCCTTTCAGGAAAACTATAGGCCACAGAGTATAATGAAGGTTGAACAGTGGATTGAGCCAAAAAGGCTAATTTGACAGATGAGGGGCTGGGGGTGGAGGGCGCTCCTGGCGAAAAAAGCTCATCGTAAGGAGGGGTCTACTCTTGGTTTCAAGGACTCTGAGCATTCTTTATGTAGGAGGCTGCATTCCTGCTTCTGGTACCCATGGCCCCACAGTCACCCATGCCCTTGGCTGTGTAACCTTGAACTTCTTCTAGGAAGCAGAGGGGACACTGCTATCTTTAACCTCATCTTGGTCATGGGACTTAGCTGTACCCACAGCATAAGTCTGAGCTAGGTGTGCCCCAGCTTTGGCCGAGGCCTGAGGAAGAATGCATGGCCATGCCTACCCTCTGCGCCCTGACCTTCTCATGGGAAGAAGAGGCCCCAGACCAGTCCAGTAGGTCCTGCTGAACAATCAAAGTTTCCAAAGATGGGCTGAGTTAGGATGGTGGAGGCTAGCCAGGATGGGGCTACCCCCTCTCCTGAACGCAAATGCATTCAGTGAGTTAGCCAGAATCCAACCAAATCCAGCCAGACCAGCCGGTCCTCAGGTGATTACAGATTGCAGATCCAGGAAAATACATGACTACAATTGGATTTTGAAGTGGCTGATTATGCAGTGTGTGTGTCTGTGTCTGTGTGTGTGTGCGCGCATGCGCATGCAAGCAGCTGATACATAGAGAATTCTGTGTTGTGGTTGACACACCAGCTCTCACATTATGGATTACTGAGCACTGGAGAGTGGGCCTAGGGAGCCAGGCTGGGGTGGCAGAGGCAGTGAGCACGAGCTTCTCACTAACCACATCTGGAGTTTTGTGTGAAACTCCAGCATGGGGCTAGAGTGACAGCACAGCAGGTAAGGCATTTGCCTTGCACACGGCCGACCGGGATTCAATTCCCAGGATCCCATATGGTCCCCCGAGCACCGCCAGGAGTAATTCCTGAGTGCATGAGCCAGGAGTAACCCCTGTGCATCGCTGGGTGTGACCCAAAAAGAAAAAAAAAACCCAAAAACTCCAGCATGAAAAGCACAATTCAGCAAGGATGGTCTGACCAGCAAGAACTGTGACACATGGACTTTCCTGCCCAATATTTCACCTTGAAGCAAGTGAATATCATCCCACTGCACAAACTTTTCCTTGATCCAAAATAAACTTCCCATATTTATAATCTGTCTCCAGAGAAAACAAATCCATGTACTTTTGCTTCATTACATTTTCCCTAGGACACTCTTTAGATGACCTGTTCAAAATTAAAATGAGTGACCTGATAATTTATGAATCTTCCTGAGAATAGGTTTCTCTAATAATCCCAGGAAGACTTTCCTATGTATGTTAAGTAATTCCAAGATCCACTCTGTATACTTGCAGTAATTTTCTAAGCTTCATAAAATTTCCAAGCTTGCTCCTTTAATCGACCACTCTTGTTCTCAGCAAAAGTAATGCTAATTATGGGGGCCAGAGAGACAGAAGATAGGGCACTTTCCTTGCACAGGGATGATCCAAGTTTGACCCCTGGCATCCCATTTGGTCTCATGAATCCTGCCAGGAGTGGTGCTTGAACATAGAG
This sequence comes from Sorex araneus, assembly GCF_027595985.1. Taxonomy (NCBI): domain Eukaryota; kingdom Metazoa; phylum Chordata; class Mammalia; order Eulipotyphla; family Soricidae; genus Sorex; species Sorex araneus. The sequence goes on along the minus strand of NC_073305.1, from coordinate 36,169,026 downwards.
CCAAGAGTAAGTCCTAAGCACTACCAGGTGTACCCCCAAGAGCAAAAAAAATTAATAAAAGTGAAAAGTAATGCTAATTAATATTTAAGTACTTTGGAGAGAGATGTATGCATAGGGTAAGAGGTTATCCACTGTTCCCCGAAATAAACCCAAAAGAATGTTAGTATTCCTGGGGCCAGAACAATAGTACAACAGGTAGGCCACTTGCCTAGCACATGGTCAACCCAGGTTCTATCCCTTAAACCCCTTACAGTCCTCTAAGCCTTATCAGGAGTGATCCCTGAGCACAAAGCCAGGAGTAAGCCCCGAACACCTTCAAGTGTGGCCTCCGAAGAAAACGAAGCAAAATAATGTTATCATTTCTTTCCTTAGATAAGAAAGTTTATACTATTTGGCATAGTTGTAGTTAGGGATGTGTTATTTTCCTTCCTTCCTTCCTTCCTTCCTTCCTTCCTTCCTTCCTTCCTTCCTTCCTTCCTTCCTTCCTTCCTTCCTTCCTTCCTTCCTTCCTCCCTCCCTCCCTCCCTCCCTCTCTCTTTTCTTTCTTTCTTTCTTTCTTTCTTTCTTTCTTTCTTTCTTTCTTTCTTTCTTTCTTTCTTTCTTTCTTTCTTTCTTTCTTTCTTTCTTTCTTTCTTTCTTTCTTTCTTTCTTTTTCTCTCTCTCTCTTTCTTTCTCTCTTTCTCTCTCTTTCTTTCTTTCTTTCTTTCTTTCTTTCTTTCTTTCTTTCTTTCTTTCTTTCTTTCTTTCTTTCTTTCTTTCTTTCTTTTTCTCTCTCTCTCTCTTTCTTTCTCTCTTTCTCTCTTTCTTTCTTTCTTTCTTTCTTTCTTTCTTTCTTTCTTTCTTTCTTTCTTTCTTTCTTTCTTTCTTTCTTTCTTTCTTTCTTTCTTTCTTTCTTTCTTTCTTTCTTTCTTTCTTCCTTCACCGTGAGACAGTTACAAAGCTTTCATGATTGACTTTCAGTCATACAACGATCGAATACCCACCCCTGCACCAGTGTGCATTTTCCACCACCAATGTTCCCACTATCCCTCCTGCTACCCCCACCCCCTCCCACTCCCTGCCTCTGAGGCAGACACTTTCCTTCTTACTATCTCTCTACTTGGGCATCATGGTTTGCAATACAGATACTGAGAGGCCATCATGTTTTGTCCTTAGTCTACTTTCAGCACACACAGGATGGACTCTTTCTATCACTCCACTCAAACGGAACTCTCACCGTTAAAGGAAGGGACTCAGGACTGCCTCTGAGGAAACAGCTTTCAAGACTGAAGCTTATTATTGAGCTGTGCCTGGAGGGGCTTTCTGGCCCCAAAGCTAGAACAATCTTTCAGAGGACTTTGTCTCGAAAGGAAATCATTCTCTGAAATGTGGTTGCGTGAGCAGCACTGGCACCTGAGAGAAGTCTGCAATCAAAGGCTGGCAAAGAGGAAACAGCAGGCCTCCGTGTGGTCACCTTTGCCCCGGGGACACACACCCACCGAGCCAGGAAACCTGAGGACAATAGAGAGACTGTCTGTGCCCACACATCAGGCCCGGCCTCCTCCTCACCCTCGCTCCTGCCACAGAAGCACCGCTGGTTTTGAGAACGGATGTTGCAGTTATACCGTGTGGAAAAGCAGAAGGGCAAGAGCCCTTTCCTGTCTCTCCTAAGGTGAAATCATATGAAATCTCCTCAAACGGCTTATTAAATATTGGCAATTTTACGTGATTCAGTTAACACAGTGAGTAAATATGACATTTTCTCCCCCACTTCCCTGTCCCTCCTCCTCAATACAGATACTCACAGAAACACATTAGCTGATTTGTGAGAGGTAAGAATTCCAAACCCAAACCAAACCGAACTCTTCCCCGCTCCCCCATAGCAGTGTAAGAGTAAAGCTTTGTCTGTTGGTTTTGGGACCACACCTGGCGATGCTCTGGGTTACTCCTGGCTCTGCACTCAGGAATTAATCCTGCTCAAGGAACCAGATGGCATGCTGGGGGTCGAACCTGGGTTGGCTGCATGTAAAGGCAAACGCCCTACCTGCTGTACTATTGCCCAGCTCCAAATGATCACTGTTAAAACTCTCTTATAGGGTGGTGCTGTGGGTCAGTGATAGTGCACATGACAAGCATGTATGAGGCTCTGGGTTCAATCTCCAGCACCACGCAAATCATATAACGCAGCTTTTGAAAATGTGAAACATTATGGCTCATTAGTTGTATTCACCTTCTGTAGTGGGGATGCTATACACACTCAGGTTTTGGGGTTCACCAGAACACAGTGGTGAAAGCAGCATGGACTCACCCAGACAGCAGCAGTTGACCTCGGAGCTGCAGGTCGGCTGCACAGTCCTCAGAATGGCAATTTCTTTCAAACACCGTCTGTTAGAGAGATGCAACAGGAAGGCTCAAACAAGATCTAACGGTAATGAAGCAAAAAGAATAGCAATGACTGTCTTCTAAATCAGCAGGAGTCCTGAGTGGAATCACTGAAGTGCTTCTGAGTCCCGGGGTTCTAAGAAGTGTACACAGCAGCTGTTCTTTCTGCCTTTCTTCCGAGAACGTCTTAAAGTCCCTCAGTGGTGAATGGTTCAGATGAAGAAAGAATTCCTAGAATTCTTTCTCGACTGACCTGCAAAGGCCTGGTCATTTCTCTTTGTCTGTTCTTTCAGATCTTACTGGATGGTGTCCATAAGGTGGGTTCAGGTCACCTCACCTCTCACAGCCGGAAGTCAGACAGATGCTTTGTCCATAGAGTAAGGAGAACAAGGAGAAGCAGAAAAACCTCTACTTGTAATGGGCTCTGCCTGAGTGACAGGACGACATGGTCATTTTTAGTTCAAGAGGAAAAACCAAGGCAGTTAGCTCATGAGATCCCAGGCCTTGGGGGCTGACAAGAAACACTTTCCCATGTCATGGAGGGACAGTGAGCACTTCAGAGGGGCTAGGTGTCCTTCTAATAAGACCCCAGAGTCAAAAGCCAGTGTTGGGGCCTGACATTTGGGGTGCTCAAACCCTATCTTTCCAGAAAGGGGTGGGTAGGGTATGCTTGAGTTGGGCCAATCTGTGGAGGGTGTCCAGGGACTTGAGAGTGGCCATTTGGGAAGAATGACAGTTTTCCACTGAAATGCACAGCAAGTCTGTCAGCCCTCCCTGAATCTGGTCTCAATAACTCAGGGGAGTCCTAGTCTATGACACCCCGTTTCCTGTGCTCTGGTCTTACTGAGACCATTCACTCCTGCTTGGGGACATGAATCATTTTAGTGAGGCTTTTTCCTTTTTCCCTGGGCCAGTCCTGGTGGTCCTGCCCTGCTCAGGGTCTATTGCCAGCTTCATCCTTGGGGGCTGCTTCAAGCAGTGCCAAGGGACAGAACCAGGGACAGTTGAATGAAAGGCAAGTGTTCAGTGATGATTTGGAGAGAGGAGCCTGCTGCCATTTTCAATTGTAATTTGTGTACAATTAAACTATCTGTGTGTGTGTGTGTGCATGTGTGGTGTGTGTGTGTGTGTGTGTGTGGCAGGGATGGAGCCTAGGGTCTTACACACACAAGCCATACATCATACCACTGAGAACATGCCTGACCTTGTTGTCACTTCTCATGTGTGTGAGTTTTTTCCCCGACAGAACACAGCACAGTTCCAGACCAGCCTCCTATGGGACAGCCCAGACAGTACTCAGGGTGCCAGTGAGTACTGTATAGTTGCCAGCCAACAGAGAGTAAAGACTTGGACAGACAGAGTAATCTGGTCTATGGAAATTTATGTTCCCGTGCCACCTTTCCGAAAGGACCCACTGTCCCTGCCAACATGATCTGCCTTGCTTGTGAGGGGCAAACCCATGGAATCATGGGCATAAAGGGGAGGCTCCCTTGTTCTTGTGGAGATGTCAGGAGCCTAGGAGGGAACTAACTTTTAAAACATTTGGGCATTACTGACCATTTCAGCCAAGGAGGAAACAGGAAGAAGAGGGTGTGTGACTGAATAGCTCAGGAAATAGATGACTCTCTGAGGCAATGAATGAGGTCAGTGCCAATGGTGGCTTAAGCACCCAGCTAATGTAACCTAAGTCTCAGGGTTCCCCATTGACATGACCTGGCCCCCTAACTTTGTGTTCATAACTTGATCGTTATTTCTTCATGAGCATTTCCACCCCTAATTATATAAGCTTCAGGGTCCCCCCAAATCCCACTCTGGCCTTGGTGATGGGTTCCTCCTTCTCCTTGTCTTCCTTACTTCATGGGCAAAGCATCTGACTTCCAGCTGTGGGAGGTGAGGTGACCTGACCTCACCCTATAAACAACATCCAGAGAGATCTACTCCTGCCTTGCTCACCCCTGTCACTGGCTCTCTGGTGACTCCCCTGCCTCAAGGTGGTGACACCCATCACATTCTTCCTTCCAGGTGACCCAAACACAAATACTCTCACCCTTCATGGTGCAAATCAAAGTCAGATTTCTGAGCCACCGTCCCCCTCATATACACATACGCTAAGCCCCTATGTCAACTGCAGTTCCATGTACATCCTCCTCCTTCTGTCCATCTTGGTGGTAATAAATTAAATTTTATCATTCTATATATAATGTTTGTCTTCTATTTTAAAACCATCCTCCACAGGGAAGGCAGCTGTGTAGATGTTACTTATTTCTAGCTTTGCATTTTGCCCTCTAATGCTGCTGGGTTTCCACTCAACAAAGGCGATTATTGACTGACTTTCTCTCTCTCTCTCTCTCTCACACACACACACACACACACATACACACACATACACACACACGCATACTACACACACACACAGATACCATGTAAGTGTTTACTCTGGTCAGCTACAATTATGCACAAACTAGGGTGAGAAAATATAACATGAGCCTACAAATTATTCCATTTATCAAACAAAAACAGCATCAGAGACTCTCCTATTAATTCAGATCACCTTTCAGCCATAGGCATACTCTGCAAATAATGTGCTGGTTTAGTTTTGGTTTAGTTTTAGGCACCACGCCCTGCTGTAGACTGGAAAGGTGAATGACACGGCACAGGAGTGAACCCTGCGAGGCTTCCCGAATGAGCTTGGGAAGAAGATGAGCAGGGAACCAGGCAAGGGCATTTACCTCTGGGTAGACAACTGTACTTTCCCCTACACTGAGCATCATGTCTCCCACTGTGCCCTTTCCACCATGACCTCTCCCGGAGAGAGGTGAGTTAGTGTTTCCCCGTGAATATGCATGAATTTGTGACTTGTGCAGCAAAGGGGTCCTTTGTGGCTTCCAAGACTGGGTCTTTAAATGCAATCCAGCCGCCCCCAAGCTCTCTTGAAACAGGTGTCCCTGGATGCAGCTACTGTGTCTCGAGCAAGCCCAAGCTTGCCTGGGCAAGGCTCAGAGCAGAGAACATGATGGCCAGCACCTCATTCTGGCCCTTTTAGCATGATGTCACAAAAATGTATCTTCCGCCTCACTGAGCTGCCTCTGCTGACACTGTGTGGATCAGGGATGCACTTCTCAACCCAGTCCTGCCAAATTCCAAATTCACAACTCTCTGCTGTTGCTAAAACCAGTTAGTCTTGGAGTGGTTTGCTACTCAGCAGCTGATTATTGGACTCTTTCAAGCCCAATGGCTGATATGGGTAATGGTATGAACAAAAGTGGGCTACATACGCTAAGTCCTGGTAAAGCCTTGGTTTCGGCAAGAATTCTGCAAATGCCAAAATGGGGAGAGAGCAGGGAATCAAAAGATCAGCATGATGTTCTGGAGTGACTACACTGATCTTGGGAGTTCTTATGCTCTGGAACAGGGTTCATCTCTTTGAAAAAAATGACCCTATCCGCCCTCACCTTATGTCCAGTCCCTGGAAGACACACAGCATACCAACCCCCCTCCCAGCTCTAGCCCCCAGTCACACCCTTCAAACCCCGAGTGCTCAAATCCTACTCTGTCTGTAAGGTTCTGGCCCATTCTTCCTTTCTCCAACTTGTCCTCTTAGTTGGACTTGGCCTCTGTAGTCACATATTCACACACACACTCTCTTTCTCACTCACACACATACACACTTTCTCTCATACTTACATACACACTCACCCACACACTCTCTTACATACATATACACTTTTACATACACACGCCCTCACACACATACTCTCACACATATGCACATACACACTCTCAAACACACATGCACATTCTCACATACTCTATCATACTCAATATACTCTTATACACTCACACTCACACACATACACTCTCTCATATTCACACATACACACTCTCTCCTACACAGACATACTCTCACACATGTATACTCTCATGCATTCTCTCCCACACTCACACATAATGTCTCACAGTCTCTCACACATACACACACTGTCACATTCACACACATACACACTCTCTCAGATACACAGTCTCACTCTCACACACATTCTCGCATCATTTACTGAATTGGTCTTGGGTTTATAGTCCTTTTAAATACTGTAAAACAATAAATAATGAATAAAACAAGTTGGGCTCTTTTTTATTTGCCAATGATGATCAAATAGCCCCCAAAAAAGAGCATCAGAGGCAACCCCACAGCTCCCCTTCACAGCCACCCCAGGACCCACTGTCTCCCCAGGCTGTTCCCCTACAGCAGAGGGGAACTGGGTCTCCAGCCTGTAACCCACTCTGACTCCCATTTACTGTGAGGCACCTCACACCCGACAGGAAACCTGTTTGCACCCTGCTCCTGTCTCTGTCTCTGGACTCCATTCACTGTGTGTGCAGCCTTCCTAGACCATCCAGAGGGTGTATCAACGACCTCCATGACTTAATTCACCCCTTGCACCTTTCTATGTGCCAGCCTGTGCTTGGGCCTTTAAGCTGATGAGACTAAGGCACTGAAGAGGTTCTCTTGTGATTTTGCCTGACAACATGACTTAAAGTGCTCCCATGTGTTCCTTCCTCCTCATCTTCCGGCCAGAGCAGTCCGATGGTCTGTGCAACTTTCATATCGGCACACAAAGGTTAAAAATCAGCTCTGCTTCCTGGAGGGGGCTTAGAGCTCCTAATCTTTCTTCCCTGCCAAATGAGCCAACATCTGGGAGACACATGGAGAAAGATCATTAAATTATCTTTTTATTTATTTTCTTCATAACCGGGAAAAGGAGAGTAAGCAAAGTTTATTCTCCCAGAATTTTCTCAGGCTCCTGGACAGGCGTTTCTATCTAAGAACAATATTTTTCTTTCATTTTAATTTGAACCACAGAGTCATATGTTTCAAACAGTAACAACTGCTGCCATACACCTCCCTAGACTGAGCCCTGTTCCCCATGAGCAGGCGCTTCTGCCTTTGTCCACGTATGTTTCTTGAGATGATTATTTCGGTACGACATGCTGATCCGATGCCTTGGTTCTTTCTTCTTTTGGAGGGGGATCCAAAGCAGTGTTCTGGGTGCCCAGGGGCCCCTCCCAGAGATTCTCAGCCAACTGGACCAGTGGGCTAATGCCAGCAGATTAAAACGTGGTGCTGCTGGGGAATCACCCATGCCCAAATGTGGTGCTTGGGCAGTGGGGTTGAGGGTGAGCAGAGCCACATCCTGGGGTGCTTGAGGGACCATGTAATGCCAGAGATTAAGTTGGGTTTGGCCGCATACACGGCAGATGCCTTTACCCCTGCACTATCTCTGTGGCCCCTGATATGACTACTTCTTGATTTATCTGACCTAGACAGTACCTTAATGGACTCATGCCTTACTACACAAGAATTTATCTCTTATACAACAGTTCTCTCTCCTCTGCCTCCCTGATTTTGAGAGGCAAGGTGATGCTTCTCCATCATGCACTGCCTCAGAATCACCTGGCCAGCTTGTCAACTACAGACTGCTCGGCCCACCCCGGGAGTTTCTGATTTGTGGCTTGGGAATGGGTCCTAAGATTGTGCTTCCAAGTAGCATCCCCAGAGAGGCTGATGTGACTAGTCTAGTGACCACAGTAAGACACACTGATCTACTGATGCCCTCTGCAACTTTAAATAATTAAGTGACTTATTGGTAGTGAGTTTCACAGTATTGCTTGTCTTACTAGGTGAAAATAATAAGATACTCAGAGAATTTCTGTAATTCTAGTTTTACCTCTCAACAGTCCAAAGTAGTGACATCCACACTTTATATTCCTACCTCAGCTCTGAATTGATACACGTGGGAAACCAGTGAACAGCACTAATGTTACTATAGCTACATCTATCACAGAGTCCTCTCTGCAGGTGCAAAGTCAAACTTCTGGACACTGAACTTTGCCTTAAGGGGAAATATTTGTAGTCAAGAGCACTTCTCTTGGACTCATATATTTGCTCAAAATATCATGATATCTAAATTTTTATACTTGGGTGGGGGTCACACGGGTGGTGCTCAGGGCTTACTCCTGGCTCTGTGCCAGGCAGTCACTCTGAGCAGCGCTTGGTGGGGGGCGGGAGAGGGCACATACGTGGTGTTGGGTGTTGGGGATGGAACCAGAGTATAGCCGTAACCCCTGTACTATCTCTCTGGTTCCAACTTCTGTTATATTCTAACTAAGACAGACTGATCTTATTTCTACTTTTCTAGGAGTTAGTGATGGCCTTTATTCTCTAACACACTGAAACCATATCCTGCATATTTGCTGCTTTCTTGGCATTCTGTCTACTACTCACATTGTTCTTTTCAAAGTTCTCAACTGGCCGATCGTTTTGTAAACTGTCTGCACAGCTCTAGGTCTTTGTTCCACAGGTCCTTCCCCTCTACATCTTGCTCCTTCTGGTTGTCGCCCTTCTTTGTTGGCATACGCAGCTCCATAAAAGGGTTATTTGCAGAGCAACTTCCTGGGTCCTTGCTTATCCGAGAAGTATTATGATCTCATACTTGAACGCTAGGTTAAGTATAAATTTTCGTTTCAAAATCTCTTTCTCTAGGAACACTGAACTCCTCTCTCACCATACCCCAGGTCTCAAGCTGATAAGGACCCCTATTTGTTATGACTCTATTTCTATCAGAAGCTGATAAAGAACCCCCCACTTATAGTACTCCCTGTTGGAAAGTGTTTAGACTTTCCATAAGCCTCAGGATTAGTGATATTTCAAAATGATGGATCTAGCACATTTTCAATTTGGCTCGCTTGTAACCTGGTGAATCCTTTAGATTTAAAAAATAAAGCAAGGCCACAGATATAGTATGGGAGTCAAGGCATATATCATATATACACATACTTCCTGTGCTCTTTCGCCAGCCCTTATGGTGCATGTCCTGTCTGCAAGAGGCCAACTCCAATTCAGTTGCAGTACTGCATGGTAACTCAGGCACCACTGGGTGTGTCCCAGGTAACCCACAGTACCACAAAGGCCTTTGTTTTGACTGCAAACATGGTTGGCAACCTAGTTGACTGGGAATCCCCAGAGCCTCCTAAGTACCACCCCCAAAATTAATGTCTCTAACTCTTGGAAATTATATTCTGCTATCTCTCCTTATTTTCCATTTCCTCTGTTTTCTTTTTCTGACCTTCTTGCCACTCCAGTGGGGGACCGTGAGGATCAATTCTTTAATTTCCTTTTCTGTTAGCTGCCCATGTTGCTGACCGGTGGTTTCTCATTAGACTCTTCTTATCTTTCCACTAAATGTGGAAGCAACTATCCTGCTATTTTCAAGAACCTTTTCTTCTTCCCTGATTCCTTCTGTTAAAGAAAAAATCCCAACCATTTCTAATGGATGAAATACAGCCATCATACTCCTTATATTTATTCAGTTTGTTTTCGGAGCCACACCTGGAAGTGCTCAGAGCTTACTCCTGGCTCTGCACTCAGGGATCTCTCCTGGCAGGACTTGGGGAACCATATGGGATGCCAGGAATGGAATCTGGGTCGGCCACATACAAGGCAGTACCCGCTGTACCATCAATCTGGCCCCGAACTCCTATATTTATTACATGGCTTTTAAGGTGGTTTCTAAAGGTTTGCAATAACTTCTACTCCCTGAATGATTTATTTTCTAAGTCATTCTTCTTGGTTTATTTTGACCCCTTTTTCCCCCTCCATGTACCACATTTCCCCTTAATATCAGGTTTCCTTGGTTTTCCATTCCCATTTCAGAATAAGTAAAAGGGCAGACTGGAAAATCTGTGGATGTGTCTGGGCGGATGATGGGAAGGGTTGTCAGCTCTTATACTGGAGGCTCCAGAGGCCCCAGGAAGTGAGGCCCATGAGGGGAAGCAGCTGCCCGGCTGCCTCAGCTGGGACACTGCTCCAGAGAGCATACTGCTTCCCTGGCATCTGTCAGAGCAAGGCTCTTCTCCCCCCACCCCTACATCCTTCTGTCTCCTTGGCTCACCCCGCTGGTCTCCTTAGCAGTGAATGCCTCTTCCCAGGGTCTCACCACTATTATTCACTATTATTTTCCAATCACTGCCATGAGATCCTGGGCACAGACATGAATCTTGGTGCACAGTTGCCATCTTGGACAGGAAGTGACCAGAACAGCATTTTAACTCCCATTTCTCTGCCTCCCTGACTTTCCCCGGGCTGCCCTATGGAGTGCCCAGGCTGACCTGTGTCCTTTGTCACTGTCTGGAGATGATACCAACTTCCTCTCAGCCTGTGTGGAACTTACCAGCTTTCAGCCCCACCTCTTCCCCTCATCTTTCCCCTCTGCCCCTTCCCTCCTCACGCTTCCCCCCACCCCAGCCCATAGGCCAGTCCTTCTGTTTCACCCACCCACTTTGCGCCCAGCATGTCCCCCCTACCCCCGTCCCAAGTCTCCTTCACTCAGCTGGAGTCTCCTCCAGGCAGCAGTGACCCATGGGCCAGCCTGACCCCTTCAGACTATTCATGGTGGTTGGAAGAGTTCATGTTTAAACCCCAAACAAGCATCCAATGAGTGGACACAGATAAAGTGTTGTCCATATTTGTGGAGTGGGCAGTTGGCCTGCCTGGAGCCCTCTCCTGCCCACAGCTCATGCAGTGGCTGATAACTGCTTGGGCCTCTGCTGCAAGGCACTGCCCATGCTGAGTGGACACCGTCCTCCAATGCACCCTAGAAGTACCTCAGAGAAGGGACAGCTATGGGTCATACTTTTATGCTGCAGACTTGAGCCAGGGCTGGATACCAGTTGAGACCACAGCCTTGTTCAGCCTCCTTCCTTAACCTCCCTGCAGAAGGCAGCCTTGTTCGGCCACGTGAGCCAAGTCCCCATCTCAGACTTGACGGAAGAACAGAAGAGTAGAAACTAGGGGAGAAATTGGGGCTGCCCCAGTAAGAATCTCACTACTTACAAGACATCCAGGACCCTCAACGCTTTTCAGTGCCTCTGTTGACACTAATCTATACATGTCCCCCAAAGCTTAGAGAGCCAGAGAGCTTGGAGGGTTGCACGGCATGGCCCCCACCCTCACACAGGAGGTTGAGTTATCCCCCCAAAACTGTTCTTCCTAACCTCACCCAGGGCCCTGCCTCTGTGGTGATGTTGGTGTGGGAGCCAAGATTTTAAGCTGCCTCAGGAGCCCATATCACCTGCCTGTTTCCCGTGGAGCAGCCAACAGGGTGCAGACACCCACTGCCACCCCCAGCTCTGCTGCACAGCCTTGCAAAGCAGCACCCATGCTGCTCCAAAGCCCCCCTCCACACACACACACACACACACACACACACACACACTGCTGCCCCCAACCCTCACCCTTGTCAGCAGTGTCTCCTGGCATGATCAGTGTTCAGGCTCCAGGGAGGTGGGCATTGGTCAGTTCTAATTCAACCAGCCATTCTTCGCCCCCACCAATGCAACCTTCACTGGGCACCTACTCAGGGCCAGTCTAAGACAGTCCCGGAATGGGGGACATGGCCAGGGGCTGCACAGCTAGGTCACACCCTCAAAGGCATTTTCCCTTTCTATGTGACAGGGGAGAGCCTCCATTCTGTTGAAGTTCCTCCTCCTGCTCCGTTCCCCCTCACACACTGCACACACAACCCATCACATAATTCATCATTTTGCAAATGAGGAATGAGGGGTCCAGAAGAAAGCCATGGCCTCCCACAGCAGGCAGCCTGAGTCTCCAGCGCTCTCTCTCTCTCTCTCTCTCTCTCTCTCTCTGGCCATTATTTCCGCCATCTATGCCACCAGGCCGGAGGGTTCCAGCTGTGAGCTGTACGGGGCTGACCTGATTCTTCTGGGCGATCTTCTGCCCCTTCTTCCAGCGGAGCACGGGGGTCAGGGCCGGCAGCTCCCTCTCCTCCTTGCTGGTCACATGCTCTCCCAGGCTGTAGGCAGCTTCAAACACGATGGGGCTGATGACGTCCTGCACCCGCCGCTGGAACAACAAATGAGCACATGAGCCGTGGCGTGGTTGGGCTGACGCGTGGGGCGCACGGCGCTGCAGAGGACGGGGCCTGTCCCCATGCATGGCCCCCTCTCCACCTCACCCCACCCCACCGGGGGAGGATTTTATGATTTCCCCCATTTCCGATGAGGTAACCGAGGCCGAGAGCCGTTAATGTCTTGTCCAAGGTCACTCTGTTAACGAGCAGGGGGCTTTTGACTCTACCTGGCCTGGTGCTAAATCATCTTCCTTTCAACATCTGGAAGGAATTAACTTACTCATCTCCCAAATATTCTCACAAGCCAGCTGGCGGGCGGGTGGGAAGCCTCACTCGGCGTGAGCTAACCCTTCGCACTCGATCCCGAGTCTGCACCCCCTCCCCACGGCACTTCCTTTGCATTGAGTGTCATGGACTGTGAGTCAGAGCCACAGAGAGAAAGACACGGAGGGTCCAGAACTGGTGGACGTTGGAGCCAGGGATGAAAGAATGACTCTTGGGGCTGGAGTGATAGCACAGCAGGTAGGGCATTTGCCTTGCATGCGGCCAACCTGGGTTCAATTCCCAGCATCCCATATGGTCCCCTGAGCACTGCCAGGGGTAATTCCTAAGTGCAGAGCCAGGAGTAACCCCTGAGCATCGTCGGGTGTGACCCAAAAAGAAAAAAAAAAAGAAAGAATGACTCTTTTTGCTGTTGTTGTTGTTTGTTTTAAGGTCACACCTGGTGGGGTTCAGGATTGACTCCAGGCTCTGCGCTCAAGGATTATTCCTGGTGGGGCTCAGGAAACCATATGCGGTGCCTGGGATTGAACCCGAGTCAGCCGTGTGCAAGGCATGCATCTTATATGCTGTTCCATTACTCTGACCCTGGAAGAGTGACTCTTACATATGTCCTTTTCTTTGGAACCCAAGGGCTGTGAGACTCGGAGGGAGGGAGGTGACAGGCTGACAGTCACACAGGCAAAGGCATGGGCTGGGAACAAAGAGCTGCTGTCCCAGGCTCGGTGAGAGAGGATCCCCAAGCTTCTCCCTCTTCACAGCACACAGAGCCAAGTGCTCAAGGCTGAGAAGGACTCTGAACCCATCTCATCAACCCTGGAATTCTAATTTCTTCTTTTTTGGGAGCAGGGGAGATTGGTTCTAACAAGGCTTTGCTCAGGGATTACTCCTGGCAAGGTGAGAGGAAATACAGGTGGTGTCTGGGATTGAACCGGGATCAGCCATGTGCAAGGTAAGCCTCTACCCTGCTGTACTCTATCTGCAGCCCCAACTCTGGAGTTCTGGACCCTTCTTCACAGGCTGTCACTGGGTCCTGGGACCCAGCACCCATTCCCAGTCCTGAGGGTTAGTGCTGCAGGCAAGATAAGGGTAGGCAGGAAGCAGCCCCGCCAGCGTGTTCTTCAGGAGGTGGGCACGGAGTGCTCCACACTCCTCTGACCCATGTCCGGACACCAGGCCACTTTCACAAGCATGGCCAGACTAGCAGCATAGTCTCAGGAAGGGCTCTGTGAACCTCATTTCCGTGGGGTGCAGTGGGCAGGGACAGGTAAATAGAAAACAAAATGGTCTGTGATCAAGTAAGTCGGGGAGCAGGAACGAGGTAAAACAAAGTTAAGGGGGGTTTTATTCAGGTTCCTTGGGTGGGTTTTTGCTGCATTTCCCTCCAAGAAAGAAAGAGCAGGACCATCCCCAGTGTCGTGGGTCATGGAACCCTGTGTTACCTCAGGCTGTCTTGGGGCGTGGAGTTGCCTAGAGCAGATTCTGCAGGCAAGGCAAGGTGAGGACCACCAGTCCATCACAGTTATCTCTTCCTGCTGGGCTGCGGACCAGCATGGAGACTGACCGGAGCCGGTCAGCAGGTGGGAAAAGGTCGAAAACCTCTTCTCTGGGCTCATCTAGCTCCTGGAGACATGGGTCCTGGTCCCCAACTAGGGGCTGGGGGGACAGGGGTGGAGAGATGTGCCATAACTGAATGTGATCATCACATAAAATAAATTTCCTCATGATAAATCATCAGTACATGTTTGACCTGTAAGTATATTGTATGTGTCACCAGACCTGAGACTGTGTTTAAAGTTTCAGACAAAACATGTCACAAGTAGGGAAGGTTAAGAAGCCCCACTCGGGGGTGCTCTGGAAGCCCCGCAGGAGCCCCCAAGAGGGGCCAGGAGAAGAGGGGAGGACCAAGCAGAGCAGCGGGAGGGGGAGGCAGAGATGTCACATCTGCATGAGCGGCTGACTGTGGGCGGCAGGTACAGGGGAAGGGAGACAGATGACTCGGGGTGACCAAGAGATGATTTATATATGTATGTTCAGGACAGTGTTCTGCTGGGAGCAGATTTAATCACTCAGCATAAATAAAATATAAGATCTCTCCAGGGCAGTGGCGAGGGGAGTCTGTGAAGAAACTGGTTCCAAAAAAATTCTACTGAACTTGGGATTTTAGGAGGAAATCATTAATGGCCATGTCCTTTCTGAAGGCAATCACACCTGGGGTCCAGACTCTCTGCCTGCAGGTTCTACCGAACAGATTTAATAATAGCACAAGCTAGGGCTGTGACTCACTGATGGAGTGTATGGTGTGTGTCCTGCATGTGTGAGGTCCTGGGCTCCACGGCTGGCATTTAGATTTACAATTATGTAATTATATACAATGTCAGGGGCAGGCAGAATAATGAATGAGTAAAACCTTACTTTTTCCTTTGTTTCTCAGAGTCAGGGATCAAACCCAGTGCCTCACACGAGCAAGGCTGGGGCTCTCCCACAGAGTCACATCCTTATAAATATTTATCTTTTAACAAAAAAATTCACTTTCTGCTGTATTTCTTCAAGGTTGACTATCTGACGGTTTTACCATTAAATTACCGTCCAAGTAATTTGTTGCTCTGGCTGTCATTCTTGGGGTGGGGGTGAATATGATGAGGGAGGCAAAAGCAACCTAGAAATCCCTCCTTCTAAATTTAGTCCGTTGGAGCTGGAGTGAGAGTACGATGGGCAAGGCACTTGCCTAGCACGTGGTCAACCAGGGTTTGATTCCCAGCACTCCTTATGGTCTCCCAAGTTTGTCAGGAGTGAGCCCTGAGTGGAGAACTAGGAGGAATCCCCAAACACTGCTGGATATGGCCCCAAAACCAAACCAAAACAACCAAATTAATTCCAGAGTCAGGTCAAGATCTTCACAGACTGACTTCATCTGCATAACCCCAAAGAGGTTAGACTCCCCCACTCGAAGGATGAGAAAGACTGTGGCCATCCACACCTTGAGCCTGGTGACATAGGTAGCCTGAAGAACCTCTTTTAGAGGCTCCTATTCAGAAATGGCAACACTGACATGAAAGTCTGAAAAGCTTCCTTAATGGAAAATGAATCCTTATTATGAATTTAGTATGTGGCAGGAACCTATTTCTTAATTTATCAGAAAAAAAAATACTGAGGTCAAGTATATTTGTAATTAAAAAAATCGACAAGCAAAACTAAATTTCAACCCAAAGAGAAAGTTCTAGAAACAATTTTAGACAAAACTTGATGGGAACCATAGGAGACCACAACAGCAAACCCTCCAGGGCATTTTGTTAGACAAAATACCCTGGGAGAGAAAGCTCAGTCTTCGGATGGGTTTAGCTATAAACTTTGACCTCTTAGAACTCTGTAAAACATCTGGGTTCCAAGGACCCCACCATCCTGTCCTATGAGCAGGAAGTGAGAGAGAACAAATGAGTGTATCTTGTTTCTGAAAGTTTCTCAACAAGGCTAGAGATTTAACTTATGACCACATAAGACTTCCTATGCAATAGAGCATGAAATGGATATCATTATTAGCCTAAAATATAGGGTCCTTTGGCAAGCATGAGTTCTCAGGGAGGGCAAGAAGGCATCAATTACCCTTCAATTAACAGATTTACATAAATTACTCTACTTCCCTCAGAAAATCACAAGTCCCGCTGATGTTCTTTCTTTTTCCAAGATGAAACAACAATTTACTGAATGCTTGGCACCTGGTTTGCTTTTGTGCTTGAGTGTATGCGTACATGCAGGTATCTGGGGTTGCTTACTTAGTTGATTTATATTTTTAATTCATTTGGGGAGGGGCCCAGACCTAGTGGTACTCAGGGATAAATTCCTGGCTCTGTTCTTAGAAATCACTCCTGGTTGGGCTTAGGGGGTCAGGTGGGAAGCCGGGGAATGAATCCACATTGGCTGCGCTGAACCCTAGCCAAGTGTCTTACCTGCTGTACCTACTGTTCCAGTCCTTACATTTGATTAATTTTTATTTCTTTTTTTCTCTATGTCAACTTTTGACAATTTGGAAACAATCTTCTAAGAACATCCCACCTTCTTATCTAATGTTCTCTGCAGCAAGACATGTCAGTTATATCACCTTTGACAACTAAATAGCACCAGACAAACAGGTCGTGCCTGGAGACCAGCTAGCCTACTGGTCCTTCAGGAGAATCTAACTTTAGCTGTTACTTGAGCACTTTCTCCCTTCACCTTCCATGTCCAAACCACCAAAGGGGACCTTTGGCAAAAAAACATTTGTCGATGAATAAGGAACTACTAGAAGAAAATAATGAAAAAGCAAACCATGAGGGAAAAATCACCAGAGCTGACACAGAGTGTTATGACTGTTTGATCACCCTTCACTCAGCATCATCCAAGCCATTGCTTCTGCAGCCCACCTGTGCGTCCACTCAACCCTCACATTATGACCAATGCTCTGAGACTGGGAGTCGGACACCGTGGCCATGGCACTGCTCCTTGGTGGTCTCAGTCTATTTGCCAAAGGAAAGTAGCAGGAGGCAGCGAGGAATAAAGTGCCTCTGGGCACAGCTGCAAATCCTAGCATGCAAATCTGCTCTCCTTGCTTGTAGACCTAATAAAGATCTTTCGAGCAAAGGAAAATGGTTGAGCCCACGGGCTTCTGCTCAGGTATGACTGCTTGCCGCACCTTTGTCTCTACTCAGACTGATCCCACAGCTGGAAATTCCTTCCACCCTGCACAAGAAGGTCTGCATCCTTCAAGCCCGGCTCACGACCCAGCTTGGAGACTTTCCTGGAGGATTCCAGCCTGTTGGCCACATCCCAGCTTCTTCCCAATACAACTAGACACATATTCTCTGTACTCCACTGTCTTTGTCTGATTTTAAGAACTTCTGTCTATTTCCTGCTGAAAGTTTCTGAAGCCGAGAAGCATTTCAGCAGTGGAGAATGTATATGTTTATCCTGAGACCGTTTCCTTCCTCTGGCCCTGCCCACATAGCTATCATGAGACTGCTGGAAGGTGAGGAGTGAGGAAATGTGGGGCTGGTGTGGGGGGTTGTGAGCTCACAGGTGGTCACTGCAGCTGCGGGTCCCCTTCTACAGCACCTGCCTCCAGCACCTGTGTCTCCTGGACCACACTGAGTGGGCTCTTGTCTGAAATGGCGGAGGAAGGATGTGGCCCTCGGGTCAGGGCTGCAGATATGTGGAAGGGTGAGCAGACACTGTGGCAAGCCCTGCCAGAGGAAGGCCCTTCACTACCGCCACCGGCATTACCACACCCATCATCACCTCCACTAATAATCATCATCGCCACCATCCCTGCCCTGAAGAAGGGCTGTAGGAGAGATCATGGGGTCAGGGGCTCTAGGAAGATAGGGAAGCAGTTTGGAATCAGGCTACAGCATCTCAGAGACCAGACGATGTGTGTTCATTCTGCAGGCAACGGCAGATGTCACAAATTCCATTTTGGGGCCACCCAAGTGGTGTGGGGCCCAGCAGGTTACACTTGGTGATGCAGAGGAGGCCATAAAGTGTTGGGGGCTTGGGCCTGGCAGTGCTCTGGGGCCATCAGGGCTACACCCAGTGGTGCTCAGGGGTGCACGTGGTGTTGGTGACTGAACCTGAGGCCTAATACATACCCGCGGCATGCGCATGCCACTCAGCTCTGAATGCTCTCCCAAGCCGTTGCCTTTAGTTTTAAAGCTTCAGCTACTAAGAGCTGCCTGGATGTATCAGGATCCTCTACCCAGCTGGTGCACCTGCTTCTCAGCTGCCAGGGCCCTTGGCTAGTGGCTGGCACCCCAATTCTCAGGAGGACTTTCACCTAGCCGGTGGGGTTACCTCCTTCAAAGGTCTTTAAGGGGACACCCTGGGACAAGCAGGCTTTGAAGACTCCAGGGCCCCAGGGCTTCCATGTTCCCCCATGGGGGTGTAGAAAAGACTGTAACTATGCCGGGTGTCACTCCCACGATGATGAGACATTATGTGGAATGGAGAAGGGGTTTTGCAAATATTATTGAGGTGCCAACCCGGGTGGCTTTGCATCCATTGATCCATGGTAGAACACCTGGGCAATGAAGCAAATCCTAGCCAGGGGTGGAGGCCTGTGGAGCCAAGAGAGACCTGCAGCGGGAGACTGTGCTGAGCCGGAAGCCAGCAGCCAGCGGAGCTTTCCAGCTGTATGGAAATGAGTTCTACCACCAGCCACAGGTGCTTGCAAGACCCTAAGCCTCAGATGAAACCAGCCGACACCTGCATAGGCACTACGAGTCTGTCCCTGGGCAGGGACCTGGCTGGGCTGTGGCCAGATTAGTGACCCACAGAATTGGTACATCAAAAGTGGGTGTAGGTTTATTATTTATTTATTTATTTTTATAATTTATTTATTTTTTAATTGGTGAGTCACAGTGAGGGTACAGTTACAGATTCACACATTTTCGTGCTTATTTCTCCCTCATGCAATGTTCGAGAGCCCATCCCTCCACCAGTGTCCATTCTCCACCACTTATGAACCCAGTATCCCTCCCAACCCCTATCCTATCCCCCCCACTCTGCTCCACCTCTGTGGCAGAGCATTCCAATTTGTTCTCTCTCTCTCCTTTTGGGTGTTGTGGTTTGCAATAGGGGTATTGAGTGGCCATCATGTTCAGTCTCTAGTCTATGTTCAGCATGCATCTCCCTCCCCGCTCGGGATTTCCAATCACATTTTACTTGGTGCTCAAAAGTGGGTGTAGCTTTAGGCTGGCAAATCATTCATTTTCAAACACATCAGAGAAACAAATTGGTGTCTCAGTGCCACAGCAGGCAGAGGCTGTGAACATCTAAGTCTGGCCCGGGGAGCTTTGGGACTCAGGGAAAAGACGTACTCAGAGCTTCCTGTCAGGATCAGCTAAAGCTGGACATTCCCAAGACCTCACCGATCTCACCCTATTCACTGCCTCCCCGACCCGCTCTCTTTCCGGCAGAAACCCCCACCTCAGCTTCAGCTTCTGGGGAATGGGATGTGAGACACCGCAGAACAAATCCCATCCTGCAACTGTAGGAAGCAGAGTGGAACAAAGCGAGATAAGGCCTCAGGGATGACCCGGAGGTCATGTCTGACCCCCAGAGAAGGAGACACACATCCACATGGGAGAGTGCAGGGACCCCCATGTGGGCACTCACTCCAACCACTCAGCTTTGCTTCTTGGAGCCGAGAGCTTGGCTTTGCCCTCCTTTTATTTAGTCTCAAAAATAACAGGACAAAAGCACACTCCATGAATGAGTCCTCTGGGGATGGACTAAATGCACAAATGGTCCACAGAGAGTGTGACAGATTGAACACCCACTTTGCATGCAGAAGACTCAGGTTTGACCACATGGTCCCCTGAGCACCACCTCATATGGAAAAAAAAAAAAAGTCACAGCTGCAGCCCTAGTCAGGAGGCCTTTATTTTATTGTCTTTTCTTGTTTACAGGTGCCCAGGAAGCTCCTTTGTCCTTTGAACAGAGGCACCAAGGATGTTTGTATAGAACAAGATGGGTGAGCCTTGGGCACACCACAAAATGATTAATGAGCTTCTCGATTCAAAGCACTGATGATCTCCTATTAGCTGTAGTACAGAGGTACTACAGCACACAAATATTGCACACCACCAGCAGGACAGATGACCCCTTGCCACTTTCAACCAAAATTCTATTTTGAACCAGAGGTTCTTAACATAGAAGGGAATTTAGGGAGTCTGTGAATTGGAACAGAAAAAAAAAACCTAAAACAGACTGACATCCTTAGTTTTACTGAGTACGGACTAAAATTTACCATTTCTTTACAAATGTCAGAGGAAAATCACCTAAGTATTATAAACACAGACTGTATCATCAATAGAAATCTAAGAGATGTTCACCATATTCTAGCTTGTGAATGATGTTCTCAGGACTTCAAAATTCCACTCAAGCTCAGCATCCCGCTCCTTAATGAAAAGCAGGTATGTACCTATCACAACGCCAGTTTTCTTTTGAATATTTTGAAAATGGAATTTCAATATAGTTGGATTCTTTATAATTCTATGATTTTATCATACACATTTAAAAACCTTATTCTGCGTTTATCATACACATTTAAAGACCTTGAGGTGATAGCTCAAGGGGCAAAGCACATACCTAACATGTGTGACGCCCTGAGCTTCATCTCTGACGTCAGATGACACCCCCATCTCCTGCTGGGTCCTATACATGTGGCCCAGTGCTCCCTAGAGTATCACTGGAAGAGGTCCAGAGCCTCTGAGCCCTGATAAGTGTAACCCCTGTAAAAAATCATTCTCAACAGGGGCCCATAGGTGCCTCCCAGCATGTGAGTCAGGGCTTTTGTCTTCATGGTAAGCCACACAGTGAGAAGGACCAGCGGGTGGTTTCTGAAATGCTTCAGAATCTGCTTCAAACACTGTCGAAGGCATCGTATGCGGTTTCAGTCTTCATAGGTTATATGAACTCTCCGGTCCCAGCAGTTAAAAATATACTGTCCATTACATTTTATGACAGGTTCAAGGCTGAGGTTCAAAATCACCACAGGACCCCTGGGGCTTTAAGAATTTGATTCCTGGACAGATATTTCGGGACCGGGCAGAGCAGAGCTGCGAGTTCTCTGTAGGCATCTGTTTGCCTGTGTGAGCCCCTGAGAGGAGAGGGGAGCTCCCTGACCTCACCAGGGCAGGCCTGCTGCTTCATGAGCCCCGAGAGGGTATCTAAAGAACCGAGGCGCCTGCCCTAGGACCTTGATGGTGTGTGAAACCCCTGAGCCATGACTCAAAGGAAGATGGGAGTTCAAATATCGACCCCACGTGGTTTCTGAGTTACTCGAACCACCCTGAGCATCTCCGCTAAGCTTCAAGTAGGGGTGAACACAAAAAATCTGGTAAAATCACTCCTAATGATCTGTGGCTTATCAAACAAAGAGAGCAGCTAACCCCCACATCTGGAATTTAAAAAAGGCCATTACAATTCCAGTGAATTTCATCAAAACCTTTTAGTCTAGTCCATCCCCTCTCCCGTTGCTGTTTCCACTAGTTTTGGCAAATTCTCCATGGGCTGCCCTGAGGCTAGGTTCCATGGATGTCCTTCCTTTGCTCTTGTTTTCCTTGACTTCCACACACTTTCCTTTCAGAGGGATCCTTCCCCGGGGGGGTCTCACCCTCCCTGACTCGCCCAGGGGCTGACTCCCTGGGTCTGTCGCCACTGTTTCTCATCCTTCTGAGCTGACAGCTCAGGTGAAAGGTGGTGTTACGTGGATCTTCCCTCTTACACAAGACTGAGCTCTGAGCTCAGTCCACGCTACATGCACCTCAGCAGGCCCCACTTTTAGTATAATCCTGGGGACAGAAAAGACACTCAATGAGCACTAGCTGGGAGGTACATGAACCAATGCAGAGTCTCACTGGTGAATCTGAGATCAATGACTTTGCTCAATAAACCAATCCTATAGCACAGCGGGTAGGGCATTGCCTTGCATGCAGCTGACCCGGGTTTGATTCCTCCATCCTTCTTGGAAAGGCTGGCAAGCTACTGAGAGTATCCCACCCGCAAGGCAGAGCCTGGCAAGCTACCCATGGTGTATTCGATATGCCAAAAACAGTAACAACAAGTCTCACAATGGAGATGTTACTGGTGCCCGCTTGAGCAAACTGATGAACAATGGGACGACAGTGCTACAGTGCTACCACAGTCAACGGTTGCTGGAAGATCACCTCCTTTGCTGAAAGTAGGTAAAGAGATATACCTGATAACATTTCAGTACCTGAATTGCAAACCATAATGCTCAAAAGGAAAGAAGGAGGAGAGGGAGGAGGAGGGTTAGGAGGAGGAAAAGGAGGAGAAGCAGAGAGGCTGGTTGGGGGAGAGGGGAGGGTGATGAAAGGGAAACTGGGGACATTGGTGGTGGGAAACAAACACTGGTAAAGGGATGAGTGCTGGAACAAAATATGACTGAAGCCAAATCATGAACAACTTTGTAACTGTATATCTCATAGTGATTCAATTAAGAAAGAGAGAAAGGGAGGAAGAGAGAAAGAAAGAGAAAATGAGAGAGAATGAGAGGAGAGAAAGATAGACTACTGGAGGAAAACAGAATTCCCTGACATAGGTGTTGACAATTGCTATGACGACTAAAACATATGCATAAAGGCAAAATTCAACAAGTGGGATTACACCAAATTGAAAAATTATACAGCAGGGCCAGGGATGTGGCTCAGCAGTGAAGTACATGCCTCCTCTGTGTATGCAAAATACTGAAATAAGACAAAAAGCCGCATAGCAAGAGAAGTAATAAAATAAAAAGACAACCCAGGAGATGATAGAAAATATTATCAAGGTATTATAATACATAATAATAATAAATATTATCTGATATTATTAATCAGATAAGGAGTAAATAGCCAAAATATATAAGGGATTCATTTAATAATGAAAATCAAAGCCAACAGCAACAACAAAAATCCAAAAATAATCTGATTTTAAAATGAAAACAGGATCTGAACAGGTATTTTCTCAAAGCTATACAAATGTTCAGCAAGTACATAACAATAGGGACATGAAAGGTACTCAAGGTCACAAAGTATGAGCAAAATGCAAATCAGAACCATGATGAACTATCACTTCCCCCTATTCGGCTATCTCTTACCAAAAGGTAAGAATCGAAATACTGGTGAGAAAAGGAAGCCCATGTCCCTGTTGGTGGGACCATAGAGCAGCAGAGCCCCTACCTAAAAACAACCTTCAGGTCCTCAAAGGCCCAAACTCAGAACTGCCTATTGGGTCAGCAATCCCACTTAGGGGTATACAGCTTAAGGCAATGTGTGAAGACACCTGTCAAGGAAATGCAATCACAACCTTGACGTGATCTCTGCATTCCCATGTTTTCTGAGCATTACTTACAATAGGCAAAACCTAAAGTTATATAAATGCCCGGTGACAAGCAAATAAAGAAAATCACACACACACACACACACACACACACACACACGGGGCAGAGTAGGGAAGAAATGTTATTAGGTGCACACATGAGCACGCAAGAGAGAGAAAGACAGAGACAGGGACAGAGAGAAGGAAATTTGCAGCATAGACAGATCTTGAGGGAACTTTGTGAATGTGGCCTAGAGGGTCTGGGATGTTGAGAGAAATAGAGCTGGTGGTCGGAGGGTACAAACTTCCCACAAAAGGATGAACATGTTCTGAGAATCTAATATACAACCTGGAGATCACAGTTAGTAATACCATGTTGGATACTTCAATCTCACTCCACAAAGGTTTTCAGCACTCAGCACATATACACAATGGAATACTATACAATTGTTAGGAAAATTGAAGCCATAAAATTTGCCTATAAATGGATGGATATGGAGAGTATCATGCTGAGTGAAATAAGTCAGGAGAGAGACAGATACAGAATGTCTTTTGTGGTATATAAAATAATGTATAGTAGAAGACTAATATCCAAGTCGAGGGAAAACAGGGGCTAGGAGGACAGGTCAATGTTGTAATCTACCACAGTGTGTGGGAGCCAGAGGCTAGGTAAGATAGAGAGGGACCAATATGGCAATAACAGTTAGAAATGATCATGCTGGACAAGATCTTAGTGTTTAAAGTCAGTAAAGATATATACACTACAACCTTTCTTTCAACCACAAGGCTCAAAAGGAGAGGGGGAAGAGGAAGAGGAAAGGAAAGGAGGAGGTGAAGGTGGAGGAGGAGGAGGAGAAGGAAAAGGATAAGGAGATGAAGACGAAGAAGGAGAAGATGGAAAAGGAGAAGACAAAAAGAAGAAGAAGAAGAAGAAGAAGAAGAAGAAGAAGAAGAAGAAGAAGAAGAAGAAGAAGAAGAAGAAGAAGAAGAAGAAGAAGAACAACAACAACAACAACAACAACAACAACAACAACAACAACAACAACAACAACAACCACCTGAGGCAGGTGAGGCAGGCTGGGGGTTGGGGGAAATGGGAGGGAACCTGAGGATACTAGTGTGGGGAAATGTACATTGGTGAAAGGATGGGTGCTGGAACAGTGTATGACTGAAACCTAATCATGAACAGCTTTGTATGGGTCTATCTCACAGTGATTCAATTAAAAACCTTTAAAAAGAAAAATGTTCTCAGCACTCATCAAAAGGAGACTACGTGAAGTGACAGCTGTTTATCAACCTCACTGTGGTCAACTCACCTAATTTTCTGCCATCTCTATCATGTTGTGGCCATTAAATTTACACAGTTGCTATGCCAATGTCAATTCAGTCACCTTGGAAAAATTCTGAAATATCACTTAGGAGATGAGTCTTTGAGCCCAGCTGACCAGTGTGGGCTTCCCTCTTCACCAGTGACTCTCTCCTTTACTCCTTTCCCGAACACTCGCTCCTCCTTTTCCTCCTTCCTTTCAGGGGAAAGTGAGGTTCACTGTCTCCTCCTCCAAGACATGTTCTTCTAAGTGCCTCTCTGTCTCCTAATCTATTGGTGACATTACTGTGGGTTTTTGTTTTTGGTGGGAGTGGTCATGGTGGTCCTATTTTCCAACTCAGGCTGCCAACCTCTCCCACCCCACCTGCTCCTCCTCAAGGCGACCTTGTCTGAGTCTAATTCCCCCTCCCTTGAATCTGGGTGGGTCTTATGACTCACTTGTAACCAGTGAGACACAATAGATGTGATGTATGTGACATCTGGGCTAGGTCAGAAAAAGGCCATATGGTTTCAATCTGGTGTCCTTGGCTTGCTCTTTAGAGGAGAAGCCAATGGCCATGAAGAGACTCTTCTCAACCTCCCAGACTACCATTCTGGAGGTGTCCGCCCCTGCTGAACCCAGCCTTCTGACCAGCCAGCCAGGGTGCCTGACATCTGAATCAGGATGCTTGGAAATGTCCACCAGTTCCAGAGCAGTCAAGCATCTAAGCCTCACGCCAGCTGAAGACACAGCATGGAGGAACAGAACTGAGTGGCCCAGAATGTGCTCTGTTCAAGAACCTGAAAGCACCATTATACAGTGTTGTTTCACATCAGTGAGTTGAGTGTGGTTTGTTACCCGAGAGCAGATCACTAAAACACGCTGTGATGCAGTGACTGGTGAGTGGCAGAGGCAGAGAACTGGTCATTCTTTGATACATCTTCCATAGTGCCTGCTCAAGAGCAGCTCACTTGGGCAACTCCAGTCATCCAACAGACATCTATCTAGAATGTTTTTTTGTGCAGGGCAGAGAACAGTGGGGCCCCCAGATAAACATCTTTTTGCCTCCAGGGAGCTGTCAAATGCAATTAGACAGAGACACAGCTGTTTACCAATAGCCTTAACAGAAACCTACAGAGACACGGAGTGGTAGAAAAATGCACAGGATAAAGAGATGCAAATGAAAGGCTGGCTGGGTTGTCTGACAGGAGAGTAGATGGGAGTGGTGGGGATGGGAGTGGGAACATGATACTCCAGGTGGGAGCACAGAGCAGGTGCCACTTTGCAGGAAGGGCATGAACAACCCTGATTGGGTGGCTGATTCCTGTCCAGAAATTCCTAACAGGGGGTGAGAGGGAGTCAAACATGCCTTCCTCTGGGAGGAGTCACTGAAATACCTACCTGTCTCTCAATGCAGAGGGGCCTGGAGGCAGATCTTTTCTGACAGAAAACAGAAGCCTGGTCCCAGCAACTGAGACATCTGGGGTCCATCAACCCACCCAGTGCTGGCCCTCAAACCCCTCTTAAGACAGGCAATGCCAGGACTGACAGCCTTCATTTCAAGAACTACCCTACTCGGGGGGTTCCAAGAAAACTTCAAGGAAGTAGCAAAATGTCTTCTAGATCCGTGTTTCTCCACCTGCTTCCAACATTGTTTCCTTCCTGTGGCTGCCCCATCCTACTGGCTGGACTCCCAAATTTCATCCCATGGACTGCCCATTTATGAAATTTTCACCAGTGGCCCCCTTGGAATATCTGGCCACATGACCCAGAGTTGAGGACCACTCTAGATAATAAAACACACTCTAAAGGAGGTGGTCCCTCTGACTATAAAAACCAGTACTTGCACCTTCAATTTCATGTTACTGGAAAGTTCAATAAAAGGCTCTTATTGAAATAGGAAAGTGTCTCCACAAACTTTAAAGGCAGCACTCTGTGTACCAAGGACAACTCCACTGAAAATGATTCATGAGGACTGCTGGATTATCGTCGGTGCAAGGACAGAGCTATCTAAAATGATTCATAAGGACTGATGGGTTATCTGGGCCCCAAGGACAGACTTATCTAAAATGATTCATGCACTTCCGATTTAATTGGAGTCCAGAAACCAGCATTTCTGAAATAACTACTGCCAAAATGACAAAAACGTGTTCGTGCTTTGTTAGTCTCAACAGGCTGGGTTCCTTCTCACTCCTTCCCAGCTTGTTTGCATTGGGTGCCCATAGAGACGCTTCAAAGAAAAGGAAAAATCGTTCACACTTTTTGGAGTTCCCCTTCAAAGGCATGGCCCCAGTTCTTTTCTGTTAATAGAAATAGCTGGATTTTATGTTCCTGAAATGGGACTGGGTCAGCGTTTGGGATCTCTTTGATCTTTACCTTTTCGGCGGGTGAGTTTTTTTGACTGGAAAGGGAAACATAAAATGACTGCAGCTTTGATGATAAGTCCGTACCCTCCCTATTCAAGGCAAATTTGACCGAGTCTTTAGAAGCAGTTTCTGGAAATACAACTATAAAGAGTCCCCAGATATCCCCGTACACCTGCTTATAAACAGCTCAAAACCTGGGTGTGACCCAAGTGGTGCCATAGAGAAAAAGTCACCATTTTCTCTATGGTGCCAGAAAACTGCCATTTGTGTAATCATTTGTGTAATTGGAAAATCCTAGTAGAACTCTCTGACCTGACTAGCCCAGCAGAAATAAAATTTGGTTTGCAGAGTGCCCAGCAATGGTGAAGGCAGGGCTATAATTTCAAATTAAGGATCTTGTTGGGG